>NC_037092.1:62675322-63425322 GCF_002994745.2 Rosa chinensis
GTTTATTGGAAGCTAGAGACATCATTCTAAGGGGGAGCCGTTGGCAAGTCATCTCTGGCTCTGGTATCAGGATATGGGATGATAATTGGGTGCCTCCTTCACATGATGGATTGATTAGGCCTATCGGTAAGCTCCCCAATGTCCTTACCCATGTGCACTCTCTTATTAATTGGGAGACTGACTCTTGGGCACTTGAAAGCATTTCACATCATTTACATCCTGATGTAGTGAATAGTATTCTGAGTATCCCTTTGGGTTGGAAGGGGATCAAGACAAATTGGTTTGGCCATGGAACAAGAATGGTTGCTACTCGGTCAAAGCTGGGTACCACTGGCTGCATAAGAACAATTTTATACCATCTATACCCTCCAGTAGCTCCTCCCACAGATATGACCCGAGGGTCTGGAAATGTCTCTGGAAAATCAAAACACTACCTAAGATTAAGTTATTCCTATGGAGAGTTCTGAATGGGGCTGCCCCAACTATGTTTAACCTATATAGGAGAAGAATCTCATCTACTCCAATTTGTCCTATTTGTGGAGAAGTGGAGGAAGCCTTTGAGCATCTCCTTTTTCTCTGTTCGTGGGTAGAGGGAGTTTGGTTCTGCTCATCTCTTGGCTTACGAGTTGACAAACAAAGCTTCAGAACCATTGATTTTTGGATTCTAAAGATGGCAAGATCTCAAAAAAGAGGCAGTGATAGAGACAGAGTCCTTACCTTAATGAGCTTCTTTTGATGAGCAATATGGAAAGCTCGCTGCCTGTTCGTGTACCAGCATAAACCGATATCCTCCCACCACACCATTTCTTCTGCTACTAGTTTGCTTGCAGAGTACCAAGCTGCAACTTCGCATCGCCTACCTGAGAGTGAAGACACACCACAATCGTCCAACCTCTAGCAGGCTCCACAACCTCGCCCCCAATGGGCTGCTCCCCCGCCAGACTACTTCAAAATAAATTGCGATGCAGCATGGAAACCTCCTTCTTCAGTTGGGTTGGGGGTTATAATCAAGAATTCAGCAGGTGATTTCCACAGCAGCTCTGCCTCTACTATCGCCTGCGGTACAGCGGCCGAGGCCGAGGCATCAGCTATCCTCCTTGCGGTCTCCCTTGTTGTATCCAACAATCTGAAGAAGGTTCATGTAGAATCAGACGCTAAAGAAGTTATTAGTGATTTAAGAAGTGTGGGTCGGGAGAAGAATTGGAGAACATACCAAATTCTGGAGAAGATTAGGAGGAAAGCTGAGAGCTTTGAAGATTTCAAATGGGATTGGATCCCCCGTGAAGTGAATTTGGCTGCCCACATTGCAGTTACGCTTGCCAATAGGTTGGTGGGTCCTCTGAGATGGGCTAACCAGCCACCACCTTCCTTCACCTTGGTTCTAAGGAATGATGGCCTGCCTTGCCCACCCATGGCGGAGTGGTGACCGGAGTGGCTCCCGTACTTTTGAATTTCTTTTCCGTCTGTTGGTTCATTTCCTTTTCCTAGTTCCTGGACTGGATCTAGATGGAGATTAACTTTCTTTATTTGGTTGTATCTCTCCTGGCCTGTTAAGCTTTGCTGGGTCTTTGGGCTTGTCCCCTAATGAAGTCTATTCATTAACCAAAAAAAAAACCTTTACAGATTCTAGCTATTAGCTGTTAATTAATTGCAGGCGCCGCTGTCCTTTGCATGAATCCTACATGGTTTTTACAATTAAAAACATGTGTTGAAATGTTAGTGAACATATATGTTGGATTCAGTAAGCAACATGTACAATAAAAATGGCCAAGTCCATTCATGTGGACTAAATCTTTTCAGTTACGTACAATGTCAAAGAGAGATTTCTTTGATCAAAAATCTTGTTACCACCTCCATTATGTTCTGGCCACAAAACTTGTCATGGTATATACATATTTCAATATCTGATTGCTTTTGAAAACACACAACTCAAACCTTCCAAGCATTCTACTACAAAACCTTGCCATGAAACCACCTATATGCTCATTTCAATGGCTTGTACTTATTTCTCTAATAGTCTCAACAACATCTTCTTTCAACATTCCAAGGTTGAGTGTAACTAGAGGAGCACGTATTGCTAAAGCTTTGCCTGCATTTAACCCGTATGAGTTAGAAACATTTACTATACCCAGACACTTGATCATTTCAACTTTAGGCATGATATATAGCTTCGCTACATTTCAGCAAAGATACTTGATCAATTTCAAGCACTGCAGTGGCTCGAATATTAGTGCACCAATATTTGCTTACCTTGGTGCAGAAGAACCGGTGGACAGAGGTCTACCTTTCATTGGGTTTTTACAGGTGTGTCTCTCTATATATATATAGGACCCTTCTAGTGAGGGATCCCTTTTTTCGGTCTTTTCTAGGAATAGGACATTAGACAAACTTTCCGATCATATTTTTGCATCTCAACCATTTAGTTTTTAGGTCCTAATGTGTAGATCACTTCTGCAAATTTTCAGCCAAATTAATTATTGTTACGGCATTCAAAATGGCGATTTAAGATTATAAGTATGAACGGTTCAAGTTTGACAGATTTGGTTCATCCGTTGATTTAATCTGGTTTGATACCTTAATGATCACCGATTTTGCTGAAAATTTGCAAAAATGATCTGTACATTAAGACCTAAAAGCTGAATGGTTGAGATGCCAAAATGTTATCGAAAAGTTGGTCTAATGCCCTATCCCTAGAAAAACAAAAAAAAAGGGATCCCTTAATGGAAGGGCCCTCATATATATATATATATATATATATATATATATATATATTTTCTTAGGTAAGGATATTGAAACCGTCCCTTCCAGTAGTATTGCTGCTGTCTTCAATTTTTATTTCAATTCAATTAAGAGAAGCTTATGGAACAGATTTTCAGTTTTTGGCCACTTTTGATCACATATTCACATCTTAACCGTTTAGTTTTTAGGTCCTAATGTATAGATCACTTCTGCAAATTTTCAGCCAAATTGATGATCGTTAAGGCATTCAAAACTGTAATTTATACGAACGAACGAAATTTGTCAAACCGGAACCGTTCGTGTTCATTGTTGTAAATTGTAGTTTTGAATGCCTTAATGATCATCCATTTGGTTTTCTTGTTCAATTTAGTCCCTTGGGGTCGACATCGTCTGAGCGCTAGTACTATTTGGAGCCAATGTATATGGTGGCAACTCAATAAGATGCTCCACCAATATATCTAGTCACTACAATCTGTGGCGGTATCGATGGAGCTTCCACCAACAACACTCTTGCCAAAATATTTGCAGGTCTTGTTGCTTACGAAGGAATCAAGTCATGCTATGTCAACGATGATCAGCCTGGAAATGATGACGGCCACGAGACAGCTCAGGGATGAGGGATGGTAGGTAATTGTATACACTTCATTTATCATCAATGTTTTAAAATGCGTAGGCGTAACCAAGGCGTTTTTGGGAGAACCTTGCAGCCTTGAGGCATAAGGCTTAAGTCTTACGATATAAGTAATTTTTATATATAATTATACACACATACATAAAGAGAAAAGAATAATTAATACATAAAAATCAACAAATATGTTTAGATATATATTAGATTCAAAATTCAAACTCAATGCATATCAGATTGTACTCACCAATTCAAACTCAACTTTTATATATATGTGTGTGTGTGTCGCCCGACATATATATTGAAGATCATATTCCGAATATTTGGAAGATAATTAAGAAAAGGGTCATCAAATCATGGAAGCCTTGTTGGTACACAAAATTTTTGGATAGAGATACTAGCTAACGTAAGCTTCTCTCCTTCCATATTTGAGAAGTAGGAACGCGAAGTTTTGAGTTGTTGAAGAGGCAGGAGGTGGGTGACGTGCAAAAGAAGACATTTCAATGCCAAGTAAGAGTTTGCTAGTATAAGTCTTTTTTCTTGGTCTCATTGCTAGTATAAGTCAATGAGATTTTTGTGTTATTAAAAAAAAAGGAAAAAAAAAATTTTGGGTGTTCGCACAAAATGCCTTATGACGCACCTCTACGCCTCAGCAGCAAAACTGACTCTTTTTCATCAATGCCTCCGGCTTTTTGAGCCTCAAGAGGCGCGCCTTTTAATTAATTATTTATCATACATGTCACTTTTGCTTAACTAATAACCAAAAAACAATAATTTCATGACAGGTAATCAAAGATTCTTGTTGAGAGCTTTCTTAGTTATCAAAGCAAATATGGACAGCTAGATAGATTTCACCAGAAGCTAGCCCAAGCTATACGTACAAAACCCAAAGTTGGTGAACGTTTGTTCTGAATTTCCAGGTTTCAAAATCCCAATCTGATAATTTACGTGTGGTTATAATGTGCGTAGAACTGATCTACCAATTGGGTTTGACATGTGTATTTAGCGATGTAGTGAGATGGTGATGCCCATAGGCAATGGTGACAACACAATGTTACCTCCTGATCCTTTCGATCTAAAAGTGTATATAGCTGAGTGCAAGGCACTATATGGTGTCCCTCGCCCTCATTGAGCCACTACCTACTCTGGAGGACGTGTATGTACTAATTTTCAAGTTTTGAAACCAATCATTTTATGGAAGTACTTTGATGGTTTCTAATGATAACAAAATTATGCCAAACAGGATATGAGACTGGCTCTTCATAGGTTTGGTAGCAACATCTTTTCCAATGGTTTGAGAGATCCTTACGGTAGTGGCGGGTACATATATGAGAATGACTACATAAACAAAAGACTCATTTCTCAATATATTCATTATCATTATTCTATTTAGTAATTTGTTTTTGCACTTTCATCACAGAGTGTGGCACAACATATCAGATACTGTCCTCGCCGTTACTACAAAGAATGGTAAGAAAACCGTGGAGCATATGCTTTCCTAGTTTAACTGGGTCAATAGCTAACCTAGTGAGTTCTTAAAGAACAAATTTACCATCCTCAAATTAAAAGCCAAACCATGGGATGATTGTAAACACTTCAAAGGTGTTAGGTTCGACAACGTCACTAATTGACCAGCACATATCGTCTAGCTAAGTCTGTCTCTAACAACACTTATTCATAAGATTACCATGTGGTTTAAATCTATGATGAATGCGCTAACTATGGATATGATGCGGGAAATAGACTGATTTTATATCACCCTTCAATTCGAATGAGCAAAACCAATGTCTCCTTGCATTATATGGATTCCATATATACATGATCTGGATGTGAATGAGTCGAATTACTTATCCCTCGGTTTATTAGTGAACTATCTCTAGGGATTGTGAAAGAAGTTCCACTAGAAATATTCTTGCGAACTATCTCTTATGTGCATTATATAGATATAAACGTTATTGCTTTATGTTAATGAAAACGAAAATTTACTTTGCAGGGTCTCATTGCTTGGATATACTTCGTGCAAACCACACTATGGATCCAGCCTGGTTGGTTAATCAGCGTAAAATAGAAGTCAAGATCATCAAAGGGTAGATGATGAAGTACTATGCTGACCAGGGCCGGCCCTGTGAGTTTGGAGGCTCAAGGTGAAAAAAAAATTTGAGGCCCAACAAATTCAACAATTGAATCCCTAAAGATGTGGTGATGTGGGTGGTGGACGACGGCGGTTGGCGGTTTTGGACTGGAGGAGTGCTGCTAGTACGGTGTTTTGGAGACAAGTAAAATTGTAAATCTTATTGCTTGCAAAGATTTGAAAGCTCCTGCAACCATCAAAATGAAAACCCACAACAGTTATATAAATGAAGACAAGTAAAACACAAAGCAAAAGGAAAGAGATCCTACAAAACAGAGTCAGTAACTCAGTACCACAAACTTGACAAGCAAAATTAAACAAAAACAAAACAGGATGTGATAAACAAAAAGTAAAAGAAAAGAAGCAAAGCATGTCGTCGCTGGCCAATTTCCAGGGCGGCGGCAGAGGCGGAGGAAGAGCTCTGCGGCACAGAGAAGAGAAAAGGCGGTGCTTGACGTAGGAGGCGAGGACTCTGGGCCGATGAGGAGGAGGAACTCGGGGCTGGAGAAGCCCATGGAGGTGAGGAAATGGATGGTGGATTTGAGGTCGGGAAGGGAGGCGAAGACGATGAGAGGGCGCTATGGGTGCCCAAATCAGATCTTGTCCTACTAGGCGTTGGCGCGTGGGTTGCTGCCGGATGTCAAGGAGGCTGCGTTGAACTCGTTAGAGGTCAGTGAGGTTCGTGGTGGTGGAGGTGAGTCACGGTGGTGACCGGAAGTGGGTGTCGGAGGAGAGAGAAACACAGATCTAGTTTCTCTGTCCTCCTTTAAACCAAAACAAGAGGCAGGAGATGAGAGAGAGGGAGGCGGAGAAGAGAGAGACGTGCAAAGCTTGGAGGTGTTGGGCGAGAGCAGTGAGCAGGGTAGGTGGAGGAGATGAGAGACAGAGAGGTGGAGAAGAGAGAGAGAGAGAGATTTAGGTCTGTCAAGTGGGAGGAGACCTCTTGGAATCGAGTAGAGGAGAAGAATAAGTGAATAACCTAACTTATTTCACAAAGCGTCCTCACTCCGCGTCTTTTATTTTTTATTTTTAAATTGCAGGCCAACATAAATTTTTTTTTGAGGCCCTAGGCCTGGGCCTGCTTCGCCTAGGCTCTGGGCCGGCACTAATGCTGACCTTCACGCATTCAAATAACAGATTTCACTTCAGATTGAGAAAAAACAAAAAATACCGCTTTAAACAATAAAGGCACAGAAGAGTTTAAGATGATGAATGACTATGAAGGATGTTAGTGGAAATTGGTGTTTGGTGAGTGTAGTAAACAACATAAGTTTGTAGGATAAGTAATTGAAATTTATGGCCGAAGTCTAGATTGGGAGCCCCATCTTTCAGACAAAATTGTAGTTCACACATAATAAGGAATAATAGTGTATGGGCAAGAACCTTATATGGTAATCGACTGATTACGATTACTATAATAGGAAACTTCTGCTTCACTTTTTTTTTAATTAATATTATCATGTTTTAGAGAAATGGGAATTAAGAGGAAATTGCTATGTATTCTCATTGATAATAGGGGCCTCTTTATATAGAGGATTACAATGCATTGAATTCGAATCATACAAGGAAAGGTAATCATACATTGAATAGGAATATCTAGATCCTTCTAATTAAATCCTATTACCACTAGGTCAAGTAACCTAGAGTTTGGGCCAGACACACAAATAGGGATTTACTTGAACACTCCCTCTTGTGTCGCCCAAACGTAGTGCTTCTCTCGTTGCCTCGCTTAAAACCTTGCCGAGTAACAAAAACCTAGTGAGACAAAAATAACCTCGGTCGAAGGGGAAAAAGAGCACAAAACACCCTTCATGTTTCGAGACCATACATGTAGATATCTGCCCCTGACAACTACGGTCATTGAAGTTCGGATGACTTCCGCAAACGATGCTACCAACATGTTTCTCGAAAGTGGAATTTAGGCAATGACTTAGTGAGCAAGTCTGCCATATTGTCCTCAGATCGAACCTAGTTCACTTTGATCTTGAGGAGAGTTTGTTGTTGCCGATTATGCTTGTTGTTGTCGCTTTTGATGTAGCCTTACTTCATTTGTTCAAAACAAGCAGCATTATCCTAAATGCTCGTAGGCTCATCTGTGGTAGACTTCAAACCATAATAGTTCGAACATGCGTAATCATGGATCCAATCCATAAACATTCACGAACTATTTCGTGAAGAGCAATAATCTCTGCATGGTTCGAAGATATAGCGACTAGGGTCTATTTCTGTAGACCTCCAAGATATCACGGTGTTTACCCATGGTGAACACTTAACCAATTTGGGAATGACCTTTGTATGGGTCAGAGAGATACTTAAGATCTGCAAAACATTTCAAAACACATGTCGTTTTGGGATGGGGATAGAGGACTCAGGCCAGTATTGGCGGCGATCCTGGTGTGTGATGGGTCTGAATCCATCATCTCTCTGTAGGGATAGAACAAGCCCATATCAATCGTACATCTCAAGTACTGAAAGATATCTTTTACACCAAACCAATGGTGTCGCGTTGGCGCAAAGCTATATCTAGCTAACAAGTTCATTGCAAATGAGATGTTCGGTCTTGTTCATTTAGCTAAGTACAATAATGCGCCTATTGTACTTAAGTAAGACACTCTTGCCTCTAGCACATCTTTGTTATCATCCTTCAGACGAAGAGGATCCTTTTCAGGATCAAGACTAGGAACGATCATGGGGTGCTTGCAGTTTTGACCTTGTCAAAATGCCTAAGCATCTATCAACACGATGCTCAAGTTCCAAACCAAGACATAATCGTGTTCTCCCAAAATCCTTCATCTCAAACTCGGATTTCAAGTGTTCAGCGGTTTTCCCTTAACTTTTTAAGGGCTTCCAATGAAGATCATGTCCAACATGAACTGCGATAAAATCAGAAACTTATTATGGAAACGCGTGGGCATATCCCTTCCCAATCAAGTAGTCACTATAGTGAGCATTTCAATCTTATTGCAAACGCGCTCCGTGGTCTAGAGCCACTTGACTTGGGTAAATGAAGTTCACCATGAACCTTCATGTATGTTCCGTATCTAGATCCCCATAGAGATACGTGGTAACCACATTTGTAAGCTGCATTATCAGTTATTCGGAAACTACCAAACTGATAGGGTAGTGGAGTGCAATGACATCCATTACGAGAGAATATGTCTCATCGTAGTCGATTCCAGGGCGTTTTGTGAGAATCCTTGCGTCATAAGGCGAGAGGCGAGATTGCCATCTCTTTTTCTCATCACGCTTTCTAACAAAGACACATTAGTCAATAGGTTTTATGTTAGGAGGTGTTGGCATCACTGGCTCAAAAACCTTCCTCTTCGTTAGAGAATCCATCTTAACCTGGATCACATATTTCCATTTAGGCCAAATCTCTCTACGTCGGCATTCATTCATCAACGAAGCATGGTTCGATATCATCTAACTCATCAAACTTATGATCAATGAAATGCGCAACTACATCATCAGTTATGATGGAGTTTCTATCACACGTCTCATGTACACTAGTGTAATTTTCATAGAGCTCTATATTCTCAAGAATAGGTTCTGATGTTGAGGCGTCCCCCAAAGATAACTATAACCCGGAAGATTCTCATGAGATGGATTTTGAGTGTAGATGATCAAAGGATTGAAATGTGCCAAAGTATCCTTTGAACCCACGGGCCTCCCACGCATCCTAGCTGGGGCCATGGCCTATAACACCAGAATGCCACTCTATTTGGCGTTGGCACCATGCCTACCTCCGTGTAGGGTGGCGCTACGTCTTCTCGTAGGGACGTACTTCCTTACAGGCATATTTGCAGCAGATGTGTGATCTCGTCACTTTAGTAGGGATCGAGATGAGACATAGTGGGGACAAGCCATGACAATTCATGTCGTTCCTGCTGAACATTCATGTTCTTATCTCCCCCTAATGACGGAAAGACTGTCTCATCAAAGACTGTCTCCTTTTGTTGAATCTTTAGTAGCCCCTTTGGGATATGTATCCCGTAAGTACGTAAGATGAATCAAGCTACGAACTTGTCCGCGAGCTCCTTGAAATTCCCTACAGAACGGGCCGACAGTTCGTAGAACCAACTCAAAGCTTCCCCTGACAACATCTCCTGGAACATATTACAACACACCTCATCTGTGTACCCTTTGGCGCTAGTTTGTGAGCGGAAAGCCTGTAGGTGCTGGTACGGGTTCCCAACTCCTGTATGGTAAATCTTTAGTGGCTTTGATATGTCTGTTCAAATGGCGCCTCTAACCTGTTGGGTAAAAGGACCCGGACGGTCCTCGTAAGTGGTCAGGGGTCGCCAGGTGTCCCTATTCTCTGCCGCCTCTACCCTTGCCTGCAGGGCATGCAAGGAGTTGCTCATTTGTAAGAGTAATGCCGTATTTGGATCAGTTACCAGTGGGTCATTTTGAGCTGGCTGTGGTAATGGTGGTGGTGGAAAATGCCTCAAGCTTTCCGGGAACAAGTCCACCGATACCTGGATCATCCGGTGACCACTTTCCGTAGATGGGGTTGGAGCGAGGCCGGTGTCTCCAGTTATTGGGGTAGCATTTACATCTGTTGCTACCTGGGATGCTCTAGCTAAAGCTTGGGTGAGTGCCTCATTATGTTGGTGCCTTTTGTCCAGTGCTCGGGCCAGCGCAGTGCTTTCATCTTCCAGCTCCTGCAGTCTCTGTTGCGAAAGGAGGTTTGTTTCCCTATCGATTCTCTATTGTTCCCGATCGATCCTGACTTGTTCCCGAAAGGCTGCGATCTCTGCTCGCATAGACTCCAACTCTGATACCGGGGCCACTTGGTCTTGGATGCCCGATGGGTCATCTGCGTTCTGCTGGTTGAAGAATCCGAGACCATGCGCCTCTCCTCCGACACTTGGTGTCCCTGCTGATGAAGTACCCGGAGAGAATATTAGTGCCCAGGCGACATTTCTACCCTCGCCTGCCGTTTCTTCCAGCTAGGTCATGAATCTCCCCTATCTGGCTCGCCAATGATTCTGATGGCTTTCTCCGGGTACCTCACACAGAATGCTATACTGTCTGGTGTACCGATCCAACTCCTAAATCCTGAACCAAGAACACAACGTTAGAGGGGTAAACCGTACCGGACGGTTTACGCATCTCCGATGCCTGAGTGAGAAACTAATATATATGTAGATCAAATAAATAGTGGATAAAGGAGTTATTACCTGTAAAAGGTGGTTGTATTGATGCTTTAATACTTTAGCATGGGAAAGGAGTTTCCTCTATCTTCGATGTGGGACGCAGGCTGTTCTCCTGATGCCTTATCAGCGCTCTATTGTGTAATTAGATGGGCTGTGCTAGCCATGCCCCGGGCCGTGGGTGCCCGGGGTGACATCCCATATGAGCCCCGCCATGGTGGGTCGTAAACCTGGCCCCTGGCATAGTACCTGGGAGTCCCGATGGGGCCCAGCTGATAGTGCCAAACCTAGTGAAGACTTCCCTAGTATGTATAGCAACCATCAATGCAGAGACGGGGAAGGTAGAGAGAGTATTCTCAATCAACATCGCATTTGTGATCTCATTACCACAGAATTCCATTAAGGATTCAATGTGAAGTGCTTCCGAGTTGTAGTCAAGAACTGACTTGAAATCATAGAAGCGGAGGCTATGCCATCTCACTTCTAGGTCAGAAAGCAGGGAGTCACAGACGTTGCCAAATCTTTCTTTGAGTGAGACCTATAGCCTTCTGGGGTCTTCTTCATTCATACACTCGTACTGGAGCGAATCATCTATATGACTAGTCATTAGGATGATGGCTTTCGCCTTATTTGCCTCTAAGGCTGCTCTATTTTCTTCCAGAGCTTGAGCTTGCTCAACAGTTAGCACGTCCTGACTAGGCTCGAGAATCGTATCCAGGATTCCATCGGCCTTGAGATGCTGGCGAACATCACGAACCCACCTGTGATATCCAGAGCCAGTTGTTCCCAATGGAGCAAAGTCCAATTTGTTCAGATTACTCATCCTGAAAGAGAACAAGAAATTAGGGTTAGTTTCGGAGCCTAAAAGGCTACCACGAAAACATATAAAATTCCTTAGCGTAACCGCTTCCAAGAAATTAAATTCCAAGAGGTATTGGATTAGATCGAAACAATGACGTAAGTGGTCGATCATAAATTCTCTACAAACTCTAAGTTTGGAGATCTCAACAAGCTCTAAGCTTGGAGTGAGCACGAACCCCCACAGTTCTGCTTAATTTGGTCTCCCCTATGATGAAGAAAGGGGGGTAGAAGAAGGGAGTTTGCAAGTCCCCAAGAAGAAGAAGAGAAAAGAATAAAAAACTTCAAAAAACGGGAACTTTTAGAAAAATTTACCTCTTAGGATTGCAGAATGTATTTGGTCATTGTCGTAGGATTTGGAGACGAGCTTCAGTCCTAGTGCAAGCGAGCAGACTCGTAGGATTGCAGCATGGTCGCGAAGTCGTGGGGATCGCTGAATCGCGGAGTCACTAGGCCGCAGGTTGGCGGAGTCGCGAGGTCGCGGGGTGTTGTGGGGATGCTGCGAGGCTGCTGCGGAGATGCTGCTGGGATGCTGCGAGGCTGCTGCTGCAGAGATGCTGCGGGCCAGCGAGGATGATGCGGAGATGCCGCGGGGCCTAGAGGATGCTATAGAGGTGCTACGAGCGTGCGCGGGGAAAGACGAGTGTTCGCGGGGGCAGAAGGCAAGGAGGGCTTATGGGCGCTGCAGGGGCAGCGAGATTAACCTAGTAGGGTTAGTGTTGAGTTGCAATGCGGGGGCTGCGGGGGAAATGGTAGCACCGGCGAGGCTAATCCGGTGAAGTATTTTTTTCGGCTTATAAGGTTTTGGTTTTTAAAGCTAGGGTTAGGGCTCATGCTGATAACGTGTTTTAGAGAAAAGAGAATTAAGAGGAAATTGCTGTGTATTATCATTGATAATCGGGGTCTCTTTATATAGAGGATTACAATGCATTGAATCCGAATCATACAAGGAAAGGTAATCATACATTGAATAGGAATATCTAGATCCTTCTAATTAAACCCTATTATCACTAGGTCAAGTAACCTAAAGTTTGGGCCAGACACACAAATAGGGATTTACTTGAACATATTATTATTAATCTGTGAATCGAACTCATGATCTTCTACTAGACCAAATGGCATTGGTCAAGCTTTAGCTTTTGATAGATTAGAGAAAATTAGTTAAAAATACCTAATTTATAATTATTTTGTGGGCCATAAGAACAAAAGTCCCTCAAACTTTCCTCAAAAGTTGACCTTTTAAAATCAGGTGTCTGATCGGTCCACTAAATCCATAAATCATTTGAAATGATGATTTTATTCCATTTGACCCCAAAAACAACTCTCTCTCTCTCTAAAAGTAGTATGATTATCGTTTAAGCCTACCGGGAGGGGGGGGGGATGGTTAATGGGCTTCAAAGGAAATTACGTTCAATTTTAACTTGATTAAAATAACAAACTGTAGTATGGGAATTGTAGAAGCCTATCAATCCTTGTGACCCAGATTTTCCGTTTTCAAAATTAATCGTGAAGAGAGCAACACAAAATAAAAAAATCACAGCTGAAATAAAAGTTTCAAACACAAGAGGTTTGCTAACGCAATAAAACCCTCAAATCGAGGTAAACAACAGCAGGTCTTAACTCCTGAAGGCCAAAATAAAAGCAATGCACTAAGTGAATACAAACAAGCATATACAGACTTACAACCAACACGAATGGCTCTGATCTCGCTATTTTTGACAGACTCCTCTAGACGGATACTGATGTGCTCATATTTTCCTATATTTCTATGCCTCTTATTCTTGGTTTTTATGTTTAGTTCTCTTTATTTATATATGATTTATTTACATTATTTTAGTGTTTTTGTAGGATTTTTTCATAGAAAGAAGAAAAGAAGCTAATATGAGCTAACTAGAATTGAAAGGCAATGTGCAATCAGAGATTGGGAATCTGCCAGTGCAGAACATCTAACTTCGCCAGATTACTAGAAAATTACCGGATCGAATAAGATAATGAGCCTTATATGTATGGAAAGCTACCGATGTTTACTTTCTATTTAATTTTACGGATCTCAATTTTGATACTTTTGTAGAAAGTTATGATTGTTTGAGTGAAGATAGGTCAGACAGGAAACCTGCTCGGGAATTTACAACCATTCATTGAGAAGTCAAGTTCCGTGGCACAAGATCGTCAATCTTAATGTTTCAAGGAGTTAATTCAGATGAGGATTCAATGAGAAACTTATTCCTACTTTTACTGAAGAGATTTCAAGGTTTTTCCATACCAAATCAAGAGAGGAATCTGAATCCAAGCCTTACGAGGAAACTTGAAGCCAAAGATGTGCAGAAATCTTCCCTATATAAGGGAGCATGAATTTCACATAGAAGGAAGTCTCGGGAGCACAATGTAGACACCTAAGGAGCAGAGACGACTCATCCATCTTCCCCTTCTTTTCCCTTTATTTCCATTTGTTTTATTTAATTTTTTGCTATGTTTTACTTAGTTATCTTTTGCTAAACCTTTTTCTAGGGTTAGGATGATGCCTTAGCATGATTGTTTATGTACTTTGGTGTTATATTGATGGATTTATAGTTTCTTTATGATGAGTTCTTAGTCACTATTTGAATTGATGTTTTATGTTTAAGTTCTTTGATTGATCTGTAGAATATTCTGGAAATATTTACTTTCCTTGTACATATAGATTATGTATTCTGTATAATTGTAGGAGATTTTTTTCCTATTAGGATTACTCTTGTATCTCTTTATAACCCTCCTATTTGGAGATGAATAATATTGAAGCATAACAAACACATCGTATTCTTATTTTCTACTTGGTATCAAAGCAGGTTCAATCCTTTGAACTTGCACTGTATTCTTTTGAAACCCGAAACCTGAATGCCGAAAAACATCAAAAACCATTGAACTCAAACCATTCCCGAATATCTTGAAGTGCAAAATAATTCTTGGAAGTCATCATCACCGCATTGAAACTGCCGCGCACACGGTTGACAAAGACCTCCTGCAGGTTAATTAAGCTTAGTAGACAAAGACCTCTTGCACACCTTTAATTAAGTCTAACACACCTTGTTTAACTAAGCCTAGCCGACAAGACCTCCTACTGCACCCTTGCTTGGTCACGTGTAGGTTTTTTTCTTTCTGGTCAATGGAAGACGATGCTGCCACCGTTACACTCCACAACATGCCTCCAATCATCAACCATTATCATACCACCGCTCAAGATAATTCAACGTTTCTAACAGGCGTTGCCTTGAATGAATCCAACTACAGCATATGGGAACCTCTTATGAAGATGAGGATTGGAGCATGAGGAAAGGTCGGCTACCTCACTGGAGCCAGAGCTGCACCAGATGAAAACTCCCCTGAATTTGAAGCTTAGGTCACAGACAATGAAAAAGTGAAGAGTTGGCTCATTGATTCCATGTAGCCATCACTCATGAATCGGTACATCCGACTGCCATGAATCGGTATATCCGACTGCCAACAGCCAAAGATGTTTGGAAAGCAGTTGAGAAGATTTTTTATGATGATTCTGATGAAACCAGGATTTTCGAATTAAACAAGAAGTGCTTTGGAGTGAGACAGAATGGCTGGACTCTTCCTACCTATACAATGAATTGGTGGGAATGGTTCAAGAGACTGATCAGCGTATGGCCTCCCAAAATAACACAGTGGCTGCTGTTGTTCAAGAGACTATTGCAAAGGCACGAATGCAAGTTCACATGTTTCTTAGTGGACTCGATTCAGAGTATGATCAAGTCCGTGGTGAGATCTTGCTCATAGACCCAAAATTTGACTTGGAACAAAGCTATACCTATGTTCGAAAGGTGCATTCTGATAGGTAGGCAATGGGACACACCTCTGAGTCCTCTGTCATGGCTATCCAATGCAAACAGAGACCATCTAATGCTCCTCCAGGCTTCTCAACTCCTCCACAATGCCGCCCTCTGGGTAAAACAAATCCATATGCAAATACAAAGTGTCCGATCTTTAGAGATGTGGGTCATAGCAAGCAACGATGCTATGAAGTAATTGGCTACCCTAATTGGTGGGATTTCACCCAGAAACAGCCGAAGAACCTCGGAAAAGCTGCCGTAGCTACTACAGAGGAAGATCAACCATCTAGTGCTTCACTAATGTAGCACAGTCAGGTATGAAGGGTAAGGTATCTATTAATAGTTCTTGAATAATTGACACAGGTGCATCTGACCATATGACTAATGATCCTAGCCTTTTAAAAACGTTGAAATCCTCCTCTCAAAATATTGTTTCTGCTGCTGATGGTACTCCCACTCCGGTTACTAGAGAAGGCTCTGTTGTCCTATCTAACACATTAACCCTTGATTCTGTGTTGGTTGTTCCTTCATTGGCATATAATCTCCTATATGTTAGCCAAATTATTGTAGCACTAGCATGTATTGTGACCTTTTATCCCTCTTTTTGTGTGTTTCAGGACATTCTGACTCCTCGGATTCTTGGTTATGGTGTTAGAAGGGGGAAACTCTACTACTTGGATTTGGTAGAAAGTGGAGAACAACAGTTGTTGGGACAAGTGAATCAGGTCAATGGAGTAGAGAATGCTAGCAACAGTATGGCTGTGGCATCGTTATTTGGGTCATCTATCTTTTAGTTATCTTAAGAAACTGCAACCTCATTTGTTTCCGGTTGTTAGTGATTCAGATTTTCGTTGTGATGTATGTGAACTGGCTAAGAGTCATTGAATTTCATGTTCACCTAGTTTTAATAAAAGTCCTATCCCGTTTATGAAAATTCATTCTGATGTCTGGGGTCCTGCCAAGATCACTTCTCTTTCTGGAGCTCGATTTTATGTAACTTTTATTGATGATTATACTCGTATGACTTGGGTGTCGCTATTGAAGAACAAGAGTGATGTGTGTTCTATGTTTAAAGACTTTCACAAGATGATGTCTACACAGTATCAACAAGCTATTCGAGTTTTCCAATCTGACAATGGAGGATAGTATGTTAATGGCCCTATGCAAGAGTTTATGCAATCTCATGGAATTCGACATCAGAGCTTGAATTCATCTCAATAGAATGGATTGGCAGAAAGGAAGAATTAACAGTTAATTGAAGTTGTGCATGCCTCTTTGTTTGGCATGCATGTACCTTATGAGTATTGGGGAGAAGGTATGAAGTCCGCTGCCTACCTTATTAATCATACTCCTTCTCGGGTGATTGAAGTTCAAAATCCTCAGTAGCAACTTCAGAATCTTCTTTCACTTCCGTCGTACCAAACCTTGAGCCTCACGTGTTTGGCTGTGTAGTCTATGTTCATATTCCCATGCCTCAACACAGTAAGCTTGATCCCCGTGCCTGTAAGTGTATATTTGTTGGTTATGCTGAATTCCAAAATGGTTATCGCTATTATGATCCACTTACTAGCACTATACATGTCTCTCTTGATGTTGCGTTTTGTGAATCCGAGCCTTATTATTCAGGGGGAGGTTCGGAGTCTTCCCTTCAGAGGACGAGACTTTGTGAAGGAAATCCTCAAGATTTATTTGCATTTGAAGAATTAGAAGCTTTGGAATCAAGATTTGGAGTTGGGAATTCTCCAACTAAAAACGAAACAGAAACTAGGGCAGTAGGAAATGAAAAGAAAAGGAGACTGATGATGTAAAGCCCTCCACCTGCCAAAGAGACAAGGCCACTACCGTGGGGTCTCCACCTGCCAAAGAGACAATGATGCTGCCATGGGAAAAGAAAGTGGAAAAGGAAAAGATGATGAAGAAAGTGGAAAAGAAAAAGACGATGAAGAAAGTGGAAAAGAAAAAGATGGTGCTGCCATGGGGTCCTCCACCTGCGAAAATAGTAGGGAAGCTTCCGTATGACCAGTGTCTAGCTCCAGTAATGGACCAATGGGGCTCCTCACTTGTGAGAACAGTAAAAAGGCTACCAGTCGACATCATAATCTATGAAATAGGACAGATGTAGCACGCCAAGTCATCAGTGAGCATTCCGAAAGTGAAGATGCTATGCACCAAGAAACTGGCACACATCTTGAAGGTGACAATGACGCTTCAATGCGTCCTCATCTATTACAGTTCTTCCCCCTTTCTACACTGTCAACTGAAGAATCTGCTGCGAATTTTCCTCCTCAAGTACCTTTAATTTCGAATGAATCATCTGGGGTAGATAATATTGAGCCTAGGAAATCACAGAAGGTTACCAAGGGTATTCCTAAGAAACAATATGAACCAGACATCAAAACCAAAGCAAAATATCCTATAGCTAATTACATGTCTAACCATAGGTTGTCTGGGTCACATGCACTTGTTATTGATCAATTATCCACTGTATCTATTCCTAGCAGTGTACAAGATACTTCGGCGGACCCTAAGTGGACTCAAGCTATGAATGAAGAACTAGAGGCTTTGCAGAAAAACTTGACTTGGGATATTGTGACTATGCCAGCCGAAAAAAGACTATTAGATGTCGATGGTGTTTACTGTAAAACTTAAAGCTGATGGAAGCATTGATAGGTACAAAGCACGATTAGTTGCCAAAGGATATACTCAGCGCTGTGGAATTGATTATGATGAGACGTTTGCCCCTGTAGCAAAAATCAATATTGTTCGAATCTTAATTTCACTTGCAGCAAATAAAGATTGGCCTCTACATCAGTTTGATGTGAAGAATGCTTTCCGCAATGGAAACTTGGAGAAAGAAGTGTATATGGACATACCCCTGAAAAATATGCCTTGCGATACTGGCAAGGTTTGTAAGTTGAAGAAGTCTCTATATGGTTTGAAGCCGTCTCCTAGAGCTTGGTTTGGAAGATTCTCCAAGTCTATGAGGATGTTCGGATACAGACAAAGTAACTCGGATCATACCTTGTTCATCAAGTGTAGTCGAGACTGATAGTATACGTTGATGATATGATTGTCATAGGGGATGATCTAAAAGAGATGGAGGCTCTACAGAAGTATCTTTCTAAGGAGTTTGAGATGAAGGAGCTTGGGTAGTGGAAGTACTTTCTTGGAATTGAAGTTGCAAGGTCTAAAAAGGGAATTTCTTTATCTCAACGTAAGTATGTACTTGACTTGTTAGTTGAGACCGGGATGCTTGACTACAACCTATTGAGACACCGATCGAGATGAACCACAAGCTCGCCATCTGTCCGAATCAGTTCCAATGGATAAAGGAAGGTACCAACGCCTAGTAGGGAGGCTTATTTATCTTTCTCATACTAGACATGATATTGCTTATGCGGTGAGTGTGGTTAGTTAATTTATGCATTGTCCCAGTGAAGAACATATGGATGCATTGTATCACATTCTGAGATATCTTAAGATGGCACCTGGTAGAGGTTTGTTGTTTAAAAAAAAGGGTGAGTTGAAAGTCGTGGGGTACACAGATGCAGACTGGGCTGGTGATAAGACAGACAGACAGTCCACATCTGGGTATTTTACATTTGTTGGAGGAAACCTTGTACATGTAGATTATGTATTATGTATAATTGTAGGAGATTTTTTCCTATTAGGATTACTCTTGTATCTCTTTATAACCCTCCTATTTGGAGATGAATAATATTGAAGCATAAAAAACACATCGTTTTCTTATTTTCCACTTGATCACCTTAGGGCTTTGCATCTAGTAATTGGAAGATGAATTTGAGGCGTATTAGCTTCTTGTGATTAGGAGTTGTGAATTACATTATTGTCGTACCTGAAGTAATGGTTTGCATGATTTTCTTAGGGCTTTGCATCTAATACTTAGAAGATGAATTTGGAGAGTATCTGCAATATAATTCAAATTAGCTTCTTGTGATTAAGAGTTGTGAATTACATTATTATCATACCTGAAGTAATAGTTTGAATGATTCCCTTGTTTTCTAGAACGTAATGAGTCTTATGTGTTAAATTTACGCCGTACCTGGATAAATTGCATGCTAGGATATATGACCTCTGCCGTACCTGGAGAGAATCATACACTTAAGAAAAACTATGGTCTAAGTGCCATACCTGGACTTAGATACGAGAATTGTCATAAAGAGAAACAAAAGAATCTGTTAATTGCATCGAACATAAATAGGATTGTTAGTGGTTGATTCTAAGACCCTAGGTTCCATCATCTTTTCTTTTTAACTTATATTTTGTTTGTTTGTTTCATTCTTTCTTTATTCGTAACACCTCAAACCCATACTTTCTTTATCTTAATTGTTCATTGTGTTTTTGTGATTTTGTGTTTGGATTAATTGAGTTAGGATTTAAATTGATTATGAATCCTCAGGTAAAACGACCTCGTACTATACTAAGGATGATTTGTGCACTGGAGAGTTTTAATTAAAATTTCATAACAGTTACACAATCACCACCTTGTTAATTGTTTTTCACATTTTGAACTGCCTTCCTTCATCTCCTTGAATGAATAGCACTGACCTCAGCTATTACGTGTGCTTCATATGCCACTAATATCCAACTGCCCTCGTGGGATACTTAGACATGCACTATGGTATGAATGAGATGCAAGTGTATGTGACTTACTAATTTACTTCAACATGGAACAAGTAAATTAGTAATCCTTCGTTTAAGCTCTCAATTTTCTATGCAATGGAAAACTTTCTCAGTGAAAAAGATACGCTCGAATACAATCAAGAAAGAAAATATTTTCTGCCTGTATGTATGCGTAGCTCACACCCTAAACCCTAAACCTAATAAAAACTGATTTTATCCTAATTGACTTCATCAACACAACGCCGTCGAGGACTCGACCATAGGTGACCAAGACGAGCCTAGACCCACGCTAGAGAACTCAGATTTGAACATGCATCAAGGTCTTTTCTTTGTCATTCAGTTTTCTCTTCCTTGATTTTTTCCTCCTCTTCATGTTCCTCTTCTTCTTCCTCTTCCTGTACGAGTAGCAGAATGGTCCCCTGCACTGTAATTAGGAGTAGTAATGATTTTCAATATCACAAGTCTTTATTGTGTAGTCCAGTTTGCAGAGTGCAAATACGATGCTAAGAATAATGTGGTGTCTTATCAAAAATAAGTAGTAAAAAAGGAGTCGGCATACTGTCAATGGGAGTATTGTTTAGCTTGATGAAATATTTATAATATGTCAGATTCTTACAAATTAATTAGAATAGCCTAGGCATTATATTATGTGTGTGAGACTTGATGACTTAAGAATGAGATTGAAGGGAGGTTGAAAATTTGGTTATAAAAAAATTAGGTCAAAACTGGTGAACTGGTTTTTGTTTTTTTCTTATTTGAGAAAAGAAAAATGAAGAGAACTATGAACTTCCGAGACCTTCTTTATCTAGGCCTGTGAGGTGTGGTCATTCTTCTCTTGTTATGGTTAGTGAGCTTATTTAGAATGGGTGTTGGAATAGAGAGTTGATTGATGCTAATTTTGATGTTGATAAGGCTGCTTTAATATGTTTTATCCCTCTTAGTACAAAATGGTTCCTAATAGATATATTTGACATTTTGATAAGAAATGTCCTTTTTTTACTAAGAGTGCTTATAAGGTGGCTTTTGCTTATTTACACCCAACTATTTCGGGTTATTCTTCCGTTATGGTGATTCTAAGTACTAATAGGGTTCCTGACAATTATATTTGGCACTTTGATGAGAAATGTCGTTTTTCTACTGAAAGCGCTTATAAGGTGGCTTTTGCTTCTTTACACCCAACTAGTTCAGGTCATTCTTCCTCTATGGTGATTCCAAGTAGTTGGAATCATTTATGGGCTGCGTAGGTGCCAAGTAAAGTTAAGGTGCATGTTTGGAAGGCTTGTGCATCTATTTTGCCTACTGCTTGTCAGCTTAGGGAACGCTGAGTTCCTGTTGGTGATGGGTGCTTTTTCTGCAATTTGGAGAAGGAAACCATTTCTCATGTTAATAGTGAATGCAAGTTTGTGCAGGATGTTGTTAGTTTAGCACCATACCTTGGCTGTGTTTTGGAGTTACTACCATGCTCTTTATTGGAGTGGTCGGGTTTGTGCTATACTTTAGTATCTCATACCTCTTTTTCTCTACTATTGATGTTAATATAGGGTGTGTGGAGGAGCGTAATCAGCATTTGTGGTCTGGTAAGTTCCGCTCTACATATCAAGTTTATTTCTGAATTGTCACTTTGTTTAACTCCTTCAAGGTAGCAAGGGTTCATGAAAAAGACAAATTGAGGCGTCGAGTTAAGCCTTGGTGTCCTCCTCTAGCTAGTTGGCTTAAGGACAATATTGATGGGGAATTTGACCTGACCACCCGATCTGGCGGGTTGGGAGTAGTAATCAGGAATTCTGATGGCATGGTGGTGGCTAGTGCTTGGAGGAGATGTATTGATGTCGTTTCCCTGTGGTAGTTGAGGCCTTGGCTTATGGGTTGGCATGCAGAGTGGTAGTGGAGAATAATTTAGAGCATGTTATGTTTGAGTCTTACTATCTTCAGGTTATGGAAGCTATTCATGCTGAAGGTGATGAGACTTCAGACTTTGGCAGGATTATTGATGATACTTCTTCTTTATTATCTTCTTTCATAGGGTCATTCTTTTCTCATGTTTATAGGGAATCAAATAAAGTAGCTCAGAAGGTAGCTACATTTGCTTTGTTGTCTAGAGTTCAAGCTTCATGGAGTGGGCATGTCCCTCCAGACTGATGGACTATTTTCTACTTCTTGTACAAGATAGTTCATCAATAACGATCGTCATCTTTTGATTCAAAAATAAATAAAAAGAACTATGCAATAATTTTTGATTAAGTGAGGATATCTCTAAAAGTTAAAAAATTTAACAATTCTTGTGGAGAGTTTACTTAATAATTTGCTTATAATATATTGAAGATGGTACCTGCAAAGACCTGGTTTGTGGTAAGATCTTTCATTATTTTTACTATTTTTGCTAATTAGAATTAAATTATTTTCTTCAATATATATGCTGAAAACTCGCAAATTGTAAAAGTAAAATGGGAATTGGTCTACTCATTTCATTTGATAGTCCTTTTATATAGGGAGAGAATTACAATGGAAATATCAATTACAATAATGATAGTAAATGCTGATTGAGTTGCAATAAATAATTCCTTAATTCCCTCTTCGTCAGTTACTTTGACGAAGGCACATAATTTGTTTTTCTTTTAACAGTCCCCCTTGTGCCAAGTCAAAGCCGAAATGGTGCATGAATTGTTGCCTCACTAAAAACCTTGCCAAGTAAAAACAAAAACCCTGTGAGAAAGGAAAAAAAAAAAACACCTTGGTCGAAGAAAAAGAGCACAACGCACCTATTACATTTGATGATGACATGTGTGTGTTAGACTCTCCCTGATGTCTACACCTCCCCTTGATCCTTACATTAGTCAAGTGAGCTTGGAAAGTCTTCGCATTCCTATGTGTTTCACATGTCTCTCAAATATGGCCTTAGGCAATGATTTGGTAAACAAATCTGCCATATTCTCCTCAGACCTTACTTGATTCACTTGAATCTTAAGGAGAGCCTGTTGTTGCTGATTGTAAAAAAACTTTGGCGATATGTGTTTTGTATTATCACCCTTGATATAACGTAGTTTCATCTGTTCGATGCAACCTGCATTATCTTCATAAATGCAAGTAGGCTCTTCAGTGGTAGAACTCAAACCACTAATCCCTTGAATATGTGTGATGGTAGCTCTTAACCATATACATTCACGAACAGCCTCATGTAGAGCAATGATCTCAGAGTGGTTCGAGGAGGTAACCACAAGGGTTTGCTTGGTTGATCTCCAAGATATCGCTGTGTTACCAATGGCAAATACATAACCAGTTTGGGAACGACCTTTGTGTGGGTCAGAGAGGTTCCCAACATCAGCAAAACTAACCAAAACATTATTTGGGGTTTCGATGTAGTGAGTGGCTCTTTCGCCATCAACATTTCCTTTGGGGATTGCAGTTCCATTTGCTACTCCTCTTATCTCTCTGGAGTGAAAGAATAGTCCCAAGTCAATGGTTCCTTTTAGGTATAGAAAAATATTCTTGATACCATTCCAGTGACGCTATGTTGGCGTTGAGCTAAATCTAGCTAACAAGTTCACTGAGAATGCAATGTTTGGTCGAGTGCATTGGGCTAAGTACATTAATGCGCCTATTTAACTTAGATAGGAAATTTCAGCTCCCAACACCTCTTCATCATCTTCCTTTGGACGAAATGGATCTTTCTTTGCATCCAAACTTCGACCGATCATGGGAGTGCTAGCAGGATGCGCTTTGTCTATGTTAAATCGCCTGAGCATCTTTTGGACATACGTAGACTGATGGATTAGTATTCCACAAACTTAGTGTTCTAGTTCAAGGCCTAGATAGAATCCAGTTTTTCCAAGATCCTTCATCTCAAATTCGGATTTTAGGTAGCTCACGGTTTCTCTTATTTTATCAAGAGTACCTATTATGTTCATATCATCGACATATACAGCTACAATTGCAAATTCAAAACTTGTTTTCTTGATGAATACCTGGGGGTATAATTCATCGTTCTTATATCCTTTCCCAATCAAGTAGTCACTTAGGCTAGTATACCATATCTACCCGGATTGTTTCAACCCGTAAAGTGAGCGTTTCAACCAAATTGCAAACGCACTACATGGTTTAGAGTTACTTGATTTGGGTAATGTAAGGCCCTTAGACACTTTCATATATATATATATGTGTGTGTGTGTGTGTGTGTGTGTGTGTGTGTGTGTGTGTGTGTGTATCTTAATCGAGATCCCCATAGGGATATGCAATAACCATATCCATGAGCTGCATTTCTAGTCCTTCGAAGACTACCAAGCTAACTAAGTAGCGGAACCTTATAACGTCCATTACGGGAGAATATGTCTCCTTGTAGTCAATTCCAGGGCATTGTGAGAAACTTTGTGCCATAAGGCGAGCCTTATACCTTAGGACTTCATTCTTCTCTTTGCGCCACAAGGCAAGCCTTGTACCTCAGAACTTCATTCTTCTCATTACGCTTTCTGACAAATATCCATTTATGTCCTACAGGATTTACACTTGGTGGGGTTAGGACTACCAGACCAAATACCTATTTCTTTGCTAGAGAATCTACTTCTGCCTGGATTGCTTCTTTCCTTTTAGGCCAATCTGCTCTTTGTTGACATTCTGCAATAGAGCGTGGTTCGATATCATCGTGCTTTATGATTTCTTGAGCAACAGTATATGCAAATACATCATCAATGTGTATGGAAGATCTTTCCATCAACTCATACACACTCTCATAATCCATTGAGATTTCTTCGTTCTCAATCATTGGAGCGTCCTCCAGTATTGATTCATGGACATAACTATAATCAGGAGACAATCTCATGAGAGGGATTCTCTACATTGACGATTAATGGATTGGTTTGTGCCTTACTCGCCCTCTTTTTCCTTAGGTAAGTGTTAGTCGAACCAAGTGGCCTCCCTCTCTTCCTATGGGGAGCCACGGCCTCAACCACACCTCCACTAAGTGTGGTTGCAGACTTGCAGTGTCTCTATCTGTGGCGCCATGCCCCTTGTTGGGGACTTATAACCTTGCAGGCACATTCGCAGTTGGTATATGTGATCTCATTACTTTTGTGATATCAGTAAACCCATCAGGCATTGAATCTGCTACGTTCTGAAGATCGATTATTCTTTTCACTTCACTTTCACATTGTGAAGTGCCAGGATCAAAATGAGATAGAGTGGGAACAAACCTTGAAAATTTCTATCGTTCCCTTGAAAAATCCTTTTTCCTATCTCCCCCTAATGACGGGAAGACTTCCTCATCAAAGAGACAATCCACAAATCTAGCGGTAAAGAGATCGCCTGTCAAAGGTTCCAAATAACGGATAATGGTTGGGGATTCGTATCCAACATAAATACCTAATCGTCTCTGAAAACCTCATTTTTGTGCGTTGTGGGGGCACAATAGGCACTTACTGCACAACCAAATATGCGTAAGTGTGAAATGTCAGACTCATATCTAGTTACCAACTGGTACGCAGAAAATGGTTGGCTAGCAGTGGGTCTGAAATGAATAAGTAAAGCTGCGTGCAATATTGCATAACCCCAGGTCGATATAGGCAGGTTAGTGCGCATAACCAATGCTCTAGCCACCATCTGTAGCCTTTTGATGGTGGCTTCTGCGAGACCATTTTATGTATGCACATGCGGTACGGGATGCTTTACATCGATCCCAATAGACATGCAATAATCATCAAATGCTTTTGATGTAAACTCTCCAGCCTTATCAAGCCTTATTGACTTGATAGGGTGATCAGGGTGGTGAGGCCTTAAACGTATAATCTGTGTTAGGGGTTTTGCAAATGCAGCAATTCTTGTGGACAATAAAGCAACGTGTGACCAGCGTGTTGAAACATCCACCAAAACCATAAAGTACCTGAATGATCCGCATTCTGGATGGATAGGTCCATAGATATCTCCTTGTATCATTTGTAAGAATGGAATGTTTTGTTTTGTATCTTTAGCATAAGAAGGTCTCGATCATGTTTTTGCTAAAGAGCAGGCTTTGCAAAACGAGTGATGTGCCTTTGAAATAGTCAATGAAGCATAATGGGAGGTAGGTGGTGCTTCTGGTACATTAGAAGGCAATGGCTAGATTTGAGCAGTACTAGGACCGACACATTGCAGTGTGGCAAATTTTTGTCCCATTTTAGTTTTCACTGGAAAGAAGGGATGTCTGTGTGAGTTCTTTAAAATACGGATTATCATGTCACGACCGGGGTGCCCTAGGCTATCTTGCCAAAGCCTATATGAGTCATTGTTCCACATTTCATTGTTGGTGATAGCACAGGATTCAATGATCCGAATAGTGAGGTACAGTCCACTAGATTGACTCATTAGTTTCTCCAAAATGCGTTTCCTTCCACATTCATTAGAGGTAATATAAAGGTATTCGGTTTCATTCTCACAGTGGGTTTCTATATGATAACCATTGGCACGAATATCTTTGAAACTTAACAAGGTTCGATTAGCTCTTGGTGTACAGAGCATTTGTGACTTTAGACATTGTGTCATTAGGCAGCAAATATTTGGCAGTTCCTCGCCCTTTTATTACATGTGATGATCCAATCATCGTAGTCACAGAGGAATTATAGGTTATTATTGCCTATTCCTTAATATGGTGTGGGTAGTCCCACTATCAACTAAGCACTCAAGTTCTCCTCGATCCATTCTTACAAGTAAATGGGAGGTATTATTAAATAATTCAAAAATATATCTCATATTCTTTAGAGTATTTCTATTTAGGTAGAACGATAATCTTTTCATTCTAATAATTTTTTTTCTAGATGTATTATTTTACATCCTTTATAGTGCTATTTCGGACCGTGTATATATGTGTAGTAAATAAAGTCAAATAAATCCAATGCTTTAGAATAAAATCTGAAATTTATTAATAAGCCAACGATAATCAAATCAAGGTCTTGTTCAGAAATCTAATTCATCAAACTATTATTTATATAAACTTTAAGACCAAGCAATAGTCTAATTAAAAAAATGAGTTATTATGCCTTCACAACTGTCTTTGGAGAATAAAATAAAGTAGATAAGTCAAAATCTAGAGCATCTATTAGTTGAGCAAGTTCCTTGTTGCCATTGAAGTCTGCAATTGTAAGATTGACGTCTGGGTCATGATCTTCTTCTTCCATATAGTGAGCCTCTTGTTCTTTAGACTTCTTATACCTCTTGTAAGTGGCTGCTACTTTGTTGCTTGCTTGGCAGTTCTTGTACAAATGCCCAATAACTCCACACCTATAGCATGGTTCATTGCCACCTCTTTTCTTTTTGACTGAAGGGTTCTTAGGTGTCTTTTGCACCTTTTTTCCATGACCACTAGGGCTAGCACCACCATCTCTGCTCCATACATTGGGAGGGCCTCCATGGCCTATACCACGACCCCCATGTCCCTTTCCACGTGGTGCATTGTTGCCACATGGGTAGGGATCAACACGTCCGACCCCTTTTGCATTGGGGTTCTTTCTACCTTTCACTTTACCATAATTAACCTTGGGAATTTTCTTTGTCCCAACGGGCCTAGAATTGTTGTTCAAAAGAACCTCATTATGCCTCTCAACCACTTGCAATAGGTTGATCAGCTTATTGAAGGTTGTGATTCTTTTGTTGTCATATTCCAGCCTATACTGTTTTGCTAGTATAAGTGCTGAAGTAGGAAAAGTGGAAAGAGTTTTCTAGATCATATCATCTTCTGTGAGTTCCCTTCCACATAAATTGAGACGTGCCTTTAGGCACAACATGTCCTCATTGAAGTCATTGACTCTTTTGTAGTCAAGCAAGCGGATTTCATTTCACTGAACGGTCAGTTCTGGGAGCAAGGTGTCA
Source organism: Rosa chinensis (assembly GCF_002994745.2). Taxonomy (NCBI): domain Eukaryota; kingdom Viridiplantae; phylum Streptophyta; class Magnoliopsida; order Rosales; family Rosaceae; genus Rosa; species Rosa chinensis. The sequence continues at coordinate 62,703,139 of NC_037092.1, forward strand.
TGAATGTTCCCAAAACGTCCCTTAAGGGCATTCCACAGTTTTTTGGGTGTCTTCAACTGAAGGTACTCCCAGCGTAGGCAAGGATCAATATGTCGTCTTAGAAACATTAAGGCATTTGCTTTCACATTGTTAGACGGTACATCGTCTTTGGGGTCGGTGATGGTGGCAGTGTAGTCTTTTGCCACAAATGCGGTTTCCACATCAGAAACCCAACGATGGTACCCAAGTCATTCTGAGTCCAAAATGTCAAATTCAGGTCAAGTTGGATCAGCCATCTACATAAACAAGAGAGAAGATATATAAATTACGCAGTCATAAAGACATCCACATGAATTATTTTCCAAGAAAATGAATTAGATTTCAAGACCAAGATTCGTAATGGTCACTTTTTTTTTATGCTATATGTGAAAATGCTTTATTATGGTAATTATGTATTTATAATGCGCATGAATGTTCATTATCAGGGCAAAATTCAATTTATATATAGCATACTAAATAAGGAATAACCATAGCATGTTTAATAATGAATAAAACATAGCATATAAAAAATCACAATTATATAGGGCAGTAAGCAATAGTAAAACTTGCTAGAACATGCTTTAGAATTCCACATTAAAAACACTTATAAAAGATAGTAATATCAATTACAGGACGTGCTCAAATTTCACAAATAATATATAACAAAATATATATGGCATGCTCAAAATAAAATATAAACAATAGCATAATATAAAGTCATGTGTAGGCATAATTATATAAGCATAAATAAAATTCACAAAACATCTCAAAATTTCATAACAAAAACATAAACAAAAATATTTAAAACATGTTGATTCCACAATTTACCGGAGTATGAAATTAAATAAATAAAAGAGAACATACTTGGTTCCGAGAAAACAAAACGATCCTAGCGCACGTGCGTGTTGATGCAAGAGTGCGTAGCAATGTTTTTGGGCTTGAGAGAAACTAGGCCTTCCTGGTTTTTTCTTTTCTTTTCTTTTCTGCAGTGGGCCGCATAGCCTGCTTTCTCTTTTTTTTTTTTGGAAGCTGGGACTAGAGACTCATGCTGATAACGTGTAAAAGTAAAATCGGAATTGGTCTATTCATTTCATTTGATAGTCCCTTTATATAGGGGAAAAATTACAATGAAAATATCAATTACAATAATGATAGTAAATGCTGATTGAGTTGTAATCGCTAATTCCTTAATTCCCTCTTCGTCAGTTACTTTGACGAAGGCACATAATGTGTTTTTCCTTTAATACACATGATATGCTTGTTATAAGTAAATTAGAAATTAGCGATATTAGCTCCTCAGTAACGGGTAATTTGGGAAATCAAGCCTTCACTCATAATCTCAAAAGAAAATGGGGTTCCAAAACCTGGAATCTAGCGCTCATCCCTTTATTTAATTTTTGTTAATAATAATGTACTTACATGAGCATTTGCAAGCATAATTAGCTACAATGAGCCACGTTCATACTACCGCCAGCGGTACCAACTCCTGCCAAATGAGTGACCTACGGGAACACAGGCAAGCAGGCTACCGCCTGAGCCCGGCTTACCCCCAGATCACCGCCAACGTGCCGCCACACGCCAAGATAGCTTCAAAAGCTACAGAAGCTGGGGACTGAAGCACATCAGTCCCACATCGAAAACATGGAGAAGATCAGCTCCCTCCTCACCTATAAAATGTTCTCTCCTCTCTCCTCATTAATTACGCATTTAGTACTCACCTACTGTTACTTTGTCAACATAAATACATCGACTAACTTAGGCATCAGAAAAGAGAAGACCGCCCAAAGCGGTCTCTCTCTGACGCTCTCTGTATTTTACTTGACAGGTAAACAGAAGCTCTGAATATCACAACTAGCGGTCCGCCCATCGGATCAGCGTTAACCAAGGTTCAGCTATCGCTGAACTTTTAGACATTAACATTAGCGCCGTTTGTGGGAATCCTTGAACAAAAGGTGATCCACCACAACTACCATGACGAGCGGTAGCGGGGTAAACGCTCAGCAGCAAGCGGACCAGTCTGCCAACCCCCACCCCACAAACCTAGCAGCTAACGTTGACCCAGTGGTAAACGTTAATCGTGCACTATTCAATACCCCATCAAACCTAGCCGGGCAGCAGTCGTCCACAGGTCCGGGACCTCGCCGCTATGTATGAGCTGACATTGGCGGACCTCCACAAGGCAAACAAGGAGCGCAAATAGGAGCGCATAGAGAAGGCCGAGGCCCAAAAGCAGGTGGCCACGCTGATGTCAATGTTCGACGAATTAAAAAAGGCGCTGGAAGCAAATGCTAAGACAGCACAGAGAGAGAAATCGCGGAGCATCAGACACAGTCGACCCAATACAGGCGGAATGGTACCCTTACCAGTCATACATATGCAGGTACAGCCGAACCCACCAGAAGTGATGGGCCCGCCTCCTCTGCCCCGCCTAATGATGGAGCAGGAGGCGGAATCACAGCCAAACACCAACCGCCCGGCAGCCAGGGCCAGAACTGAAGGTAATCCACTTACTCCCAAGCGGGAGCTGGTTCAGCGGAACCTCCAGGCGAGGCCCTCTAGCGACGTAACCGCCCTAATCCTTGAAAGGATGCAACAATTAGAGCAAATGATAATCCTGGCGAAGGCAGGCGCCCCAGCGCCAACTCCAAATCCGCTCTTTACATCCAGACCAGGACCATTCACCGCCAGGATCCTGTAGGCAGTCAGACAAGCACACGCAAAGACACCAAAGATGTCACACTACAGTGGCATGTCCGACCCCTTCGTCCGCATGGATACCTTCAAAAAAGTCACTAACAATAGGGGATTTGATGACGCCACCCTCTGCCACTTGTTTAGCTAAACGTTGGACAGCAAGGCAATGGGCTGGTTCTTCGAATGCCCACCAGGCTCCATCGACTCATTCCATGCACTGTCAAACACTTTCCTCCAGCGGTTCATCCTGTTGGCCGCCGGACATCACAACACAACTCATCTGTTCAACCTCAAGCAAGGAATAGCAGAAACGTTAAAGGCGCTCGTCACCAGGTGGCAAGCGGAGGCATCTCAATGCCGCGATCCCGACAAGACAATGGCGCTGGCAGCCTTCAAGCAAGGACTCCTCAAGGGACCATTTCTCTATCATCTCAATTACAATCATCCAAATGCCGCATATGACCATGTCATGAGCGAGGCTGTGATCAATGCACAGGCAGAATTCATCACATATGGAAAAACCACCCCCCCCCCGGCGCCGCCGCCAAAGCCTACCAAGTCCATTCAACCTTCCATCTGCCATTAGGAGACCGCTAGCAAAACCTCTGCTACGCCGCTAACTGATAAGAAGAGAGAATGGCAACAGGGCACCTACCAGAACAAGCGGCAGAAGGACCATCATTACAACAAGGGCAACCGCTCATCCCATGGGGAGAGCCGTAATAAACAGACGGAATCCTCCCAGCGGTATGCAGTGTTCACGGTCCTCACAGCCTCGTATGAAGAAATATACGACCAGTGCAAGGACCAGATTCCTCCACCACCCCCAAGAAAATACCCAAGGGTAGGGAAGCCCAGGAACACCGGCAAATGGTGCAAATACCATGAGGACAACGGCCACAACACCAATAATTGTAACGCTCTCAAGACAACTGTGGAGACTTTGTACCACAATGGTAAGATAGAGCAATTCAAGATACGCCAACCGCCACCTGTGGTCGCCAACATCGAACAAATGGGCCGCATTAATACCATCGACGGCGGTGCTCCAATTACCTATATGTCCCACAGGGCAAAAAAGCGTAATGCACACGCTAACCACCCCAATGAGGTTTGCAATATCTGCTACGAGAGGTCCACCAAACTCCTAAGGTCGGGTTAGGAACCCATTACCTTCTCAGAGGAGGAGGAGCGCGGAGTGCATCTACCCCACGACGATCCATTCTTAATCAATGCCATACTTGATAAATGGTCAGTGGGAAGGATCCTTGTGGACAGCGGATCCGCTGTCAATGTCATCTTCAATGGTTGTTATGGCAAACTCCAGCGGAATAGAAAATTACTCCAGGATCATGAGCCATTGCTCAGCTTCTCTAGAGACATCACGCAACCATTGGGTTCTGACTACATACGACTAGTTATCGGCGCCAGTCCATGTACGGCGGAAATCCATACGGAGTTCATCATTGTCGACTGCTTCAGTTCATACAATGCCATCATCGGTCTACCGACACTCAACAAGCTCAAGTGCATCATAGCAGGATACATGCTTCCCATGAAGTTCCCTATGCCCAACGAGACAGGCTGTGTGAAAGGTAGTTAACAATTGGCACGAGAATGCTACTCCACAACCGTAGCACAGTCGACACGCCGTCAGGAGATACTAACAGTAGGAAACAATGTGCCACCGCCAGACATCTTTGAGGACCCTAGAGATGACGAGAAGAAATATGTCAAAAAGGAGCCTGTCAACCCAAAAACATCTTTGAGGGTTATCAGCATCTCTGACAAACACCCTGAGCAGACAGTCCGCATCGGCGCTCAGCTAGACACAGAGGTAGCGGCTGAACTCACCCAGTTTCTACGTGATAACGTCGCCGTCTTTGCATAGTCCTACTCTAACATGCCTGGCATCTCCCCTGAGATCATCACACACAAGCTGAGCATCAAACCATCCTCCTACCCTGTCAAGCAACGGCGGAGGGCCTTCGATGAGGAAAGGTATCGTGCAATTGGGGAGGAAGTCGCCAAACTACAGAACATTGGGTTCATCAGCTAAGTCAATTACCCTCAGTGAATGTTAACGTTAGTGATCCGTGGGATCTCTAGTTAGCTTTAGAGAAAGAGAGAGAGAGAGAGAGAGAGTGACACGAGATGTATAGTTGTTCGTCTCCCGCCTTAGCAGGAAACTACGTCCACTTGAATGGTACACTAGTGTGTTGAGCTTTGCAGCCCAAGGGGATTACAAAAGATGTAATGGGATCGTGTTTAAGTGGGAGGAGGCATTCCTTTTATAGCTGAAGGAAGCCATCTCCTTTACATTTTCTTAGATGTGGGATGACTAAAATCACTATTCTAGTTTAGAAAGCATGTTTGTGAAGGCAACTTTGCAAGGCCGGAAAGGTGGCTTCCCGGCGACGGATTTGCGACTTCCAGATACCGTAGCGTAGCTTGAACATAGGGCTACAAGATGCAAGTAGCGGTTGGGCCTCACCATGGCTTGTGGGTGTCCCAAAGAGGGTGTTACTTATGCTTGGTGAGATAGCAAACTAGTGTCACTAGTAGAGGTATCTACAGTGAATTTCCAACCGGGTCATGGTTAAGAAACCTAGCGGAAAGTGGCGGATGTGTGTCGACTTCAAGGGCCTCAACAAGGCATGCCCCAAGGACAGTTTCCCATTACCCCGCATAAATCAACTGGTCGATGTAACCGTTGGGCACAAGTTACTTAGCATGATGGACGCCTTCTCTGGCTACAATCAAATCAAGATTCACCCCGGTGATCAGGAGTACACCGCCTTCACCACCGACAAGGGCCTATACTGCTACAATGTCATGCCCTTCAGTTTGAAGAACGCCGATGCAACTTATCAGCGGTTGATGAATGCCATGTTCACCGAGCATCTAGGAAAAATCATAGAGGTATACGTGGACGACATGTTGATAAAGAGCAACAAAGCCAGCGGACACGTGGCAAACCTCATAATCATATTCGCCATTCTCTTAACTTATGGTATGCGCCTCAACCTAGAAAAGTGCTTCTTTGGCATCACCGCTAGCAAATTCCTAGGTTACATAGTCAATGAACGGGGCATAGAGCCCAATCCTGACAAGGTGCAGGCCATCCTCAACATGAAGGCTCCAGAATGGAAAAAGCACGTTCAGAGCCTCCAGGGCAAGCTAACCGCCCTCTCTCGGTTCATTTCCAGACTCACTGACAGATGCCTCCCATTTTTCAAGGTCCTAAAGATGACCCACAAGAAGGTAATCAATTGGAACCCAGACTGTGAGGAGGCATTCCAAGGCTTGAAGGAGTACTTGGCAGCAGTCCCACTTCTCTCCATTCCTGTGCAAAGGGAGATACTGTACATATACCTAGCGGTATCACAATCAGCGGTAAGCTGGGCCATTGTCCAGCTAGAGGGCCAGGAGGAGCTCCCCGTATTCTACTCCAGCATAGGCATGAACGGGGCGGAAACAAGATATCCCCCCTGTAACGGCTCGCTCTTGCACTTATTATTTCCGCTAGACGCCTCCGCCAATAATTTCAAGCCCACACCATTCATGTCTTAACAAACCAACCACTGAGGCAGGTAATGCAAAACCCTGAGCACTCTGGATGCCTCAGCAAGTGGGCCATCGAGCTCAGCGAGTTAGACATCAACTACAAACCAAGAACTGCCATGAAAGGCCAGGCGGTGGCAGACTTTATCGCTGAGCTCACCGAGCGTTAGGATGAACCCAACCAGGGCACATAAGAGGCCAGCACAGAAATGACGACTGTTGAGGAACCAGCCCCCCAGCAACAGTTAGACTGGTACCTCCACGTTGACGGCTCCGCTTGCGCTAAGGCCTGCGGCGCCGGAGTCATCCTCACAGGACCGGGAGGACTAAACGTAGAATACGCGTTGAAGTTCAATTTCAAAGCCTCAAACAACATGGTGGAATATGAAGCACTCATAGCCGGCTTACTCCTCGCTATCGACTCGGGCGCTGACAGTGTCAACATATTCAGCGATTCCCAATTAGTCGTTAACCAGGTCAATGGCAGTTTTCAGGCCAAGGACCAACAGTTAGCGGCATACTTGGGGTACGTCAAGACACTAAAAAAATTCAAATTTCACACCATCACACAGATCCCCAGGGAAAAGAACACCAAGGCTGATTCACTAGCGAGGCTAGCAGCCGCTCAACCACACCAATGTCCAGCGGACACCAGGGTGGAGTGCCTTGACAAGCCAAGCATCACAAAAACCCTGGCAGAGATTTTCAACATTGAGACCAGTCCTAGTTGGATGGATGAAATCATCGAATACAAGCGCAATGGGACATTACCAGGGGATAAGGTTGAGGAGCGACAGCTCAAGCGGAGAGCAACCGTTACAACTTACAGAATGACAAACTTTACCACCAAGGGTTTACTTATCCTAACCTCTGATGTCTGACCCCAGAAGAGGGAAAAGACGTGCTTACAATGGTTTGAAACCACTCGGGCGCTAGGTCTTTGGCCAATCGCATAATGCGACAGGGATACTTTTGGCCCACGCTCGGCGACCACGCCAGAAGGGTGTCCAGGTCCTGCCACAAATGTCAATAGTACGCTGACCTCTCCCATGACCCGACGGAACCCTGTTAATAATTATAGGCCCATGGATCCATTCCATGTGACTTACTGGGAAAATTCCCAACCGCTAAAGGTCAGTTCAAATACATCATTGTCACCATCGACTACAACAGCAAGTGGATCGAAGCAGAACCACTGACGGCAATAACTACCGCCAAGGTAACTCACTTCCTCTAGAAGAACATCTACTGCCGCTACAGCGTTCCCCACACAATCATCACAGACAACGGCACATAGTTCAACAACAAGGAACTCATCTCTTTCACCGCTAACTTGGGCGCCAAGATGAGCTTTGCATCCGTTGCTCACCCCTAAACCAACGGCCAGCTCGAAGCAGCGTACAAGATAATCAAGAAGCTGCTAAAAAAGAAGCTCGACGAAGCTAAGGGTTTATGGCCAGAAAAACTCTTGGAAGTTCTGTGGGCCATCCAGACTACTCCAACTTCCGCCATCAATGAAACGCCATTCTGTATGATGTTCGGTACTAAGGCCGTCCTACCCATTGAGGTCACACAATCTACCGCCAGAATCGAAGGCTACCACTCTGAGACCAATGGCGAAGGCGTCAACCTCGACAAAAGGAAAAATGCCACAAAGCCCATCTGCACAACTTGCAAAACAAGCAATGGGTTTCACGTTTTTATAACGTCAGAGTCAAAGCCTGGAACCTCCAACTGGGGGACTGGGTAATGAAGGAAGTTATTCCGCCACCAATGGCACTCCGCCCAACTTGGGAGGATCCATACAAAATTGTGGAAGTCGTTAGCCCCATAACCTTCTACCTAATGGACAAAGATAGCGTCACAACGACCCACCCTTGGAATACCGAACACCTTCGGTATTACTACAAATAGCCACGCTGCTACCCTAGAGCATCTTGACTTAGCTAAATTTTTGTTCAATATTTAGCTAAGGGAAGCTACCCAACGGGTACAACCCCGCTTTTGTAAACGCTGATCAGTCGGCTAATCAATGAAACGAGGAATTATTCAAACCATTATCACCAAGTCCAGGCACAGGTTCAAGTGGCAACGCCAACAATATTCGGCGGACCACATCCGCTACACTGTGCACTTGGAGCAATTTTAATTCCTTTAATGTTTCGATGATTAACAAAAGTACGGCAAAACTCTGGCGGTAAAAGCAACATTCAAACAACAATAATTGAAAGGCATACGACACTGAAAATTTTGAAGCACACTTCGTCTATTCAAGTTCGGGACTCCCAGCCCAAATATAGTAATTACAAATATATATATATATATATATATATATATATATGTAGGCCTCAGCGGCATTACAATACGAAAGTGTGGCGGAAGGCAACGTCTTCAACAATTCTCAGCATCGCCCTGCTCACTCTCGGCCGACAGTTGCTGCGCGCCCATACGACTTGTTTGATCAGAGCCATGCGCAGTCAGGCTTGGGGTCATGATGGTCCTGTCCGGCCTGGTACGAGCCGCCCGAACATTGGCCCTAGAGACCTCGGACTAGGTAGGCACCGTAGTCCTCTAAGAGTCCTCCGCCGGGTCATGATCACTCTCCCCACTGCCGGAGCGCACGCTAGGCTAAACCGTCGAGGACCCGCCCCCTGGGGCTGACGGTTGGATGGGTGTACTAGCAGACCCGGACGCCTTCGCCCAGTCAATGGCGCCCTTTTTATTCAGAAGCTCTACGTTGGCAGCAGCACTGGCCTTCGCCGCCTCCGTCAAAGCTTGTTTGTACGCCGCAGACTCTTTGAAAGCATCCACAGCAGCGACCGTAACACCGCTCCTCTCCTCCTCCAGCTGGGCAGCCACACCCTCCAATCTCTTCACCTCGGCGGATTTGGCGGCAGAGTCTTTCTGAAGAATGTCGATCCTCTTAACCTTGGCCGCCATCTGCTCTTTCAGCTGAACTATATCCTGTTGGAGCTTGTTGATGTGGTCGTTCCACTCAAGGTTTTGCTCGATGGCAACTCTCAGCTTGCCACGAGCATCCAAGGCATCACATTCCACCTTGGTCACCTGCCGCTCCTTATCCGCCAACCTTCCCCTCAGGACTTCGAGCTCCTCCCGCAACTGTCTCTCGACCTCAGGCTGCTTCGAAACAGCAAGGAAGAGCTCGTGCAACTCGACGGACAGATGGCCAAAGGTCGATCCAAACGGTGACTGCTGTATCACCGTTCGGCCGGCGGTTCCATCTAATCCGCAGAATCCCAGCCTCTCCCAGAGGTGGAACAGAAACCCCCGCTCAGGATCGGTCAGGAATTCCGCATAGGCTGAAAAAGAATCCAAACCGCCAGTCGGCGTCTCCCCTACGACAGCTACAGTCACCCTCATCCTCTTCTGCTGCTGGCGAACCCCAACAGGCACCGACTCATCCATGTCATCCACGACGGGGCCATCATTCTGCTGCCGCTTAGGCAGCAAGGCACCCGGGGCGGTACCCACCTTGGCAGGCCTTGGCGGATGCTGTGGCTCCAGACCAGCAATTGTAACCTGCCCCTGCTGCGGCACCACCTGCTCCTTATGAGGCCCCCGCCGCTGGACTTGCACTTTCTCCCCCGCCCTCTCGGGAGCAGGATTGACATGGCTCCCGCTAGCAGTCTCCCGCTCGGGAAGACCTTCAATCACTCCCACAGCCTGATCAAAGAGGGCAAGATGTGAGTGGTGCCGCATGGCCAACACCACGGGAGCATTTGAGGGAGTTACCACCAGGGTCTGTGGGTCGATGGTGGTCTGCTGTGCAGCCAGTCCCGCGGCGTACATTCCCTGCAAGAAGTTCTGCAACTCCGCATAATCCATTGCCTTATCAAAGGCCTCGTGGCTCGCTTTGTTCCTAGCTGTGAGTCTACAAAGCACAACGTTAATCAGTATAAAAAATAAAAAATAAACTTTAAGGTAGGATTGGCGGGAAATACTTACCAAGGGCACGTGTCAGCCGTAGATCAACCAGCAACTCCCAACCAGTAAGTAGGCGGAGGTCAAGCAAATTGCGATTCTTCCAGCAGCCCTTGATCCTTGCCACACGGCATTCTTCCTCGGGTGTCAAATTGAATCGCAGGCCCGCTACAAAAGTACAAGCAGTGGTCAAAAAAAAAAAAAAAAACAAGGCATCACGTGGCATAAAACCGCCAAGTCTGAGTAAAGGGAAACAACGTCAACCTTGAATTGGTTGAAACTCCGACTTAATCCTAAACGTCAGAGATCCTTCGTTCACCCCTGCGTCGTACTCCCAGCCACTGGTTGCGACGCAATAGTTAGCCCGCCAAAAGGACATGGAATCCTTCGTATTCTCAACCAGCTTGGGCGCACCCTGACGATGGGTCAAATTCACTTGCCCACTGCAGCCTTGTCGCTTCACATATACAAGCTCGTAAAAGTGAAGCTGCCACGGTCGGCCCTTCACAACCCCACAGACGCCAGAGCTAGTTTAGAGCCAACAATAGCCCCCACATGTTGGGACAGATCTGCCCAAACGCAAGGTCGAACTCGCAGATCAAAATTTGGAGGTTTGGCAGCAGCGGCAGCGTCACCCCCTCGCAAAAGATGGTTTCGTGGACGGCGGCATATCCCGCTGGCAAAATAGAAGCTCTCTCATCACCCGTCGATGGACGCAGCTTCACTACGCCAGGAAGACGGAATATCCTCTTTAGACGATTTACCGCCGCTGCGGTCATCGGCCCAACAGCCTTATCCACCGGAGTCTCGTCGCGAAGGACCCACGCGGTTTCCACTTCATCACCCTCAACCTCTCTGTCCTCGGTGGAACCGCTGGCTGCGCTGTTACTCGCTAGTCTCTCCTCACGATGCTTGCGGGCGGCAACCACTTACCTCACCCTAGAACTCTCTGCACGACCGGCACGACCCATTGCCACCTCCCAGGGTATGGTCTGTAGCGGCTCGATGTCTAGCAGTTCGGGCAGTGAGGTTCCTGCATGGGCAAACGAACGCAACGAGTCAATAAACACAGTATCCACGCTGAACGACACGTCAAACCTGGAATCCTCACTGGTCGAGATATCTACAACGCTAGCCATCACAAACCCTAAAACCCAAACCAGTTAGTTCAAACAGGATCTAAACTCACCCTTATCTCTGTTTCACCCAAGAACATCTAGAACACCTATACCCAGAAAACCTAGAAAATGCCAAAAGAACAACAAAACGCACTCACTCCAACCCAGATTCGACCATCTACCAGGGCAAGAATCCTCAATCTCCTATCAAACACCCAAAACCCACCCCCAAACACAACTCTAAACCCTTAGAGACACTAGAGAATGCCAGAAACCACTTCGAAAAACAAAAAACCAGGAATCGACATAAGCAAACAAAAAACCAATAAAACAGGAACGAGATTTGGGGCTACCAACCTCAACGACAGAAACTCTGGTATGCTCGAAAGTGCTTGACTTCACTTCAGGAAATCTTAGTCTTCCAGAGATCGACAGCTGCACGGAGATTGCAGAACCTTCTCAGATCTCATAGCAAGGCTTGAGAACGACGATAATAGGTAAAAGTACAAAGTGTTAAACCTCCAGGTTTCCTTCTCTTTTATGTCAACATCAAAGCAATCTAGGCCGTCCGCTGAAAAAAGATGCCACACGACAACCGAACACGTGGCCCACAATCGTACTTAATCTCTTGATTAATCGAGGCGTCTCCTCAGTTACAAAATCCATGATTACTCGCATTAATGGCGAGGAGACAGGCGTGCTGCAGAGACGTTATTCCACACGCTAACCCAATACATGTCGGCCACGTGTCGAACGTCGTCAGACGAAGCAACCATCAAGGAGGCAGGTCACAACTCATCGGGCAGTCTCCGCTAAGCGCAACTCTGGTAGCGGAACTTCTCCCTTTTCATCTTGCAAGTGAGACAGTCTCTGCTAAGCATAACTCGCTAGCGAAACTTCTCCCTTTTCATCTAGCGAGGCAGTCTCCGCTAAGTTAAACTCCGCCAGCGGAACTTCCCCCTTTTCATCTTGCAACGGAGCACAACCCCTCTCACTGGGTCACCACCAAGGTCCGAGCAACACTGCTTGCCTCTTACTATTAGCGGAGGGACTTCCACCAACAGTGATTCCCAAGACAACGCCTCATCTTGACGACAACGGCTACGTGGCATTATAGTCAGGCTACGCCCCTCCGGGACACGGGGACACGTCAACAGTACGACGGCCCTGATCAAGCAAGTTGACCCCCGCCACTTGGGTATTAAAGATTGGGCTCGCTACCCAACACCCTCTACTCAGTGCAGCTCCCCTCATCAAACAATATACCGACCAAACGGAGGTCTATCTTAGCCGGGGAGTGGGGGACTCCCTGGGGGGGCCTAGCAGGGCCCCACCCGAAAGGGTACAAAGGGTTTGCTCAGTTAGTCCATGGTTGACAACGCACTGATGCTAATTATGCTTTTGCAAGTCTAGAGGAAGTAACGCTTCGAACCGCTAGGCAACTCCCCAACCGAGATTGCCCTCCTTAACTGGGGACTTGGGGGACTTGTACTTACATGATCATTTGCGAGCATAATTAGCTACAATGAGCCACGCTCATACTACCGCCAGCGGTACCAACTCCTGTCAAAGGAGTGACCTACTCCTGAGCCCCGGCTTACCCCTAGATCACCGTCGACGCGCTGCGCCAAGACAGCATCAGAAGCTCCAGAAGCTGGGGACTGAAGCACATCAGTCCCACATCGAAAATATGGAGAAGATCAGCTCCCTCCTCACCTATAAAAGGTTCTCTCCTCTCTCCTCATTAATTACGTATTTACTACTCACATATTGTTACTTTGTCAACATAAATACATCGACTAACTTAGGCATCAGAGAAGAGAAGACCTCCCAACGCGGTCTCCCTCTAACACCCTCTGTATTTTACTTGACAGGTAAACGGAAGCTCTGAATATCACAACTAGTGGTCCACCCATCGGATCAGCGTTAACCAAGGTTTAGCTATCGCTGAACTTTTAGACATTAACAAATAATAGAAAAGAAAAAGTACAAGAATGGAACGGGGGCAAAACCAAAACCTTCCCAAAAGAAAAAAAAATAGAGCTTTTTACCAATAACTACAAAATGACACTACTATTTACCAATAGCAGACTCCAAAACCAATAGCCTGTGCGGTCAACAACCATTAGCCCATCATAAAGAAAGAACACACAAATATTAAGAAATTTATGAAACATGCCACTGACTAATGTAAACCATTTCTCCCAAAATCAAAGCGACCCCAAAATCTAAACCGTCTGAAAATAAAAACATCTAGGGCTCCGGCGAAGCAAGGGCGCTACCCGGAAATGAAGCAAGGAGTAACCCGGTGGCAAAGCAAGGACGCAGCCCAGAGGCGAAGCAAGCACGCGACCTAGAGGCAAAGCACGTGACCTAGAGGCAAAGCAAATTCACGACCCCGGCGGCGAACCAAGCGAACGACCCCGGCGGTGAACCAAGCGCGCGACCCCGGGGAGAACCAAGCGCGCGACCAGGACGACCAACAAAGTGCGAAACCCGGGCAGTGAACCAAGAGCGAGACCCCGGCGGTGTAGCAAGGCCACGACCTCGATGGAGGAGCAAGGGGCGACCCTGGCGGTGAAGCAATGGCTCAATCCCGGCGGAGAACCAAGCAAGCGACCCGACGGCGAAGCAAGGGCTCGACACCGGCAGGTCAGTAACTATAGTCTTGAAGGTCAGTAGCTATAGTCTGATTATGCATTCAACACTGTCGAAATTAGATTATGCTTAGTAGCTTTAGCTGAGAAATTTTGGTTGAGAAATTCTGAGGCTTTTGCAATTTGGTGGAGTTGTACTGATCTTAATTTGTTTGTTATTTCTACAAGCCTCAGCAACATTTTGTTTGCAGGTTAGTAGCTACAATCTGATTATCAGTTTTGTATTGCAGGTCAGTAGCTTTAGTTTTGTGTTTATGGTACTTTCTTATTGGATCTTAATTTGTTTGTTATTTTTACAGGACTCAGCAACATTTCGTTTGCAAGTCAGTAGCTATAGTCTGATTATCAGTTTTGTATTAAAGGTCAGTAGCTTTAGTTTTGTATTTATGGTACTTTCTTATTGGATTGGTGGTGTTGTGTAATGTTAGTCTGACAAAAAAAATTGTTGCTTTTTTTGGTTCTGTGTTCTTGCATGTTCATGGATTAGTTGTAAAATTTGCTGCTTGTATCATCTACTTCTTTTTGTTTTTTCTTTTCTAATTTTTGACTCAGAAAGAAATGGAAGAAACTATAAGGATTAGGCTCCATGTTTAGTGATAGTTCTTATGTCTTTGAATGCTATGATTATTGAAGAGAAAGGATTAGAGTTGTTTCAACATATTTGAAGAGAAAGGATTAGAGTTGTAATCGCCAAAGCATTTTTGGGCACACTTTATCATCCCTTATGCTCTGTGTTGTCGGTTGACTTGCAGGATTGAGCTAATGAAAGCAATGCTAAAGTGAGCAAACGCAAGAAGGCCAGGCCAGTATACTATTGGGGATCAGTACACTACTGAGGGTCAGTATACTGCTGGGGCTAGTATACTACTAGGGATGATATACTACTGGGGATCAGTACACTATTGCTTGTATGTGGAAGCAGCAAAGCCAGAGATAAATGATAGTATTCAAGTTTCATATTGTAATATGTACAAATAATTTTTGGAATTATTAAATAAATGAGTTGTTTCTAAGAAAAACAAAGACGGAATATAGAAATATTATTTTTTTCATAATGCTACTGACATTCAGCAATGTTAATTCACATTATCAAACCCACAAGGGCAGATTTGTAATTTACTTGCCAATAGAAATAGAGGAAAGGAATCTGACAGCAAGATATAATACCTTGCGCATGGGCCCTACACACTAGCTCATGGGAATTTAAAAAAACAGGTCTGCTGATGGTAATTTAGGAAAAAAAAAAGTGTAGGTAGTGATAATTTGCTAAAAAAAAATAAGCAATATAAAGAAACAACACCCAAACTACAAAATATAAAACCAATTATACAAAGAAAAATACTTGTGGATTGGGTGCTTTGAATAGAATCTTAGGTGACCAACGAACAAACGGCCAGATTAATAACCATGATTCAGTAAAGTCTAGTTTGCAACACCTGTTCCTTTAGAGCTAGATTAGTACAAAGTGCAACCATTTAGAATATCATAAGGCACAACATCTCATGCTGTCTTCTTTTATCTTTCTTGTTTTTCGTTCAAATGATACTAAGAATACTGATAGTTCGAAATACCCAAGTAATCCATATACAAATAGTTATTGAGCTCACTAGGCGAGTAGGCGGACTATCATACTATGTAAACCTTGCATTTGAAATACTGAAGTTTTCAATTATGGCAGTTGTTGCATTGCCTTCTCTAAAATTATAAGTGTAGCGAAAATTCATTTGGTAAACATTAGAGAGACAGTTGTGTCAATGAAGTCTTAGTTTTCATGGAGAAAGTGAGACAAGCAAAGTAGCAAACACACTAGAAGAATCACTTTTTTCCATATATATACAAATATTTATTGAGCTCACTAGGCGGGCTATCATACCATGTAAACCTTGCTTTTAAAATACCGAAGTTTTCAATTATGGTAGTTGTTGCATTGCCTTCTTTAAAATTATATATAAGTGCAGCGAAAATTCATTTGGTAAACATTAGAGAGACAGATGCGTCAATGAAGTCTTAGTTTTCATGAAGGAGAAAATGACCTCGAAGTGAGACAAGCAGTCACACTAGAAGAATCACTTTTCAACCAAAGATCAAACCAACCTCTAGTGAAGGAATTTTTAACCGCCAAAATAATATCATGGAGTTCAGCATATAAAGAAGAATTTCAGCCTAAGGATTTTGACAGAAGCTTCCTAAGAAGACACCAAATGCATCATGAAAAACTCTTCCACAAGCTGCAAAGTCTAGATTGCGTTTCGATAACAATTAGTATTCATTTTAACCTAAAGTAAAATTGGCGATTTCCACAGTACATGCTGAACCTTGGGAGCCTTTCCACGTTTTGGAACAACTTCAAGAGAAGACAATAAATAGGATAGTGATCTGGAGCAAAACAACTAATTTTTTTCACAAATGATATGAGTGGTTTGGAAGGATAATAATAAAAATTAAAAAAAAAATTGTATATTTGGTTTTAAAATGTCTAATAACATTTTTGGATTTGCAACAATTTTTCTACTATTTATTTAAGAGGAATATTGATGGACTAGAACTTAAGGTCTTATACTACATTGTGAAGAAAAATATTATTAGACCAACTAGAATATAGTTTTGTTTTACAAGTTAGCTGTGGTTTCTTTATCTTTAAATAAGAAAAATGTTACAGTATAAAAGTAAGAGAAGTTTGATGTACACATCCCCAATTACTTAATGAATACCCCATATATTTTTTTTTTATCAAAATTCCATTTATACCCCTCATCATTAATAATAACTAAAAACAAAAACAAAGAAGAGTCCACAAAAATAAAGTAAGAAATAAATGCTTTTATATATCAAAATATTAATTAAATATTTTTATGGGTTAAATTTTGGGGCCGTGACCACTTACTCGATTTCAACTTAAAGATTTCCCACTTATTCTACTAAGAATTTTTTAACCTCATTTACCTAATCTAACATCTATTGTCAGTTTTGCCCCTGTTGCTTAAATTGAAACTCATCAATCTCTCTCTCTCTCTCTCTCTCTCTCCACAGACGACGCCGGCTCTCGCCATTGCCGCGTTGAAACTCGTCGTCGTGCTCTCCGCGGCCAGGCTCGAAGCCAAGCCGACGGTCCTCGTGGCTGAGAAGCTCGGGGAGGCAGGGCTGGACCTTCTGAAGGAGTCGACGACCGCCAATAGAATCGGGTACGTCTTCGATTTGCTTCTGTCTCTCTTGCCGGCGACTGATCATCACGGAAATCACAACTTGATTGCATCTCCGGTCCCGGGCTGCAACCGGAGTCGTTGTTTTTAAAGAGAGCTTCAACGATTTCAAAAATTTCTGCAACATCTTCGCCGATTTGGCTATGGATTTTGGGTTCGGATCCTCCACCACCACAACCTGCGACTATTTCCAAGACATCAGCGACCTCTTTCCCTTCGACCCTCTTGTTGCTTTATGAGTTTGTAATAATAACTTCCATTGCTTGGTTTTTTCTGGGTGGCCCTATTTTCTGTTTTTTGGTAAATTTGGTAGAAGGCTTATAAGGAAAGAAGAAAGAATAATGAAAAAAAAAAAAAGTTTTATTGAGTAGTTATACATGTCTATTGCGGGGAAATAATAAGATTATTGGGAGGCAATAATATGAGTATTGGGGGGCAATAATATGCATATAAATTGATCAATTGTGCCTATAGTGTATTCATTTTGGTTTTGAGGGTTTATACAATTCACTGGAGGGCAATAATATGATTATTGGAGGCAATAATATGATTATTGGGAGGCAATAATATGAGTATTGGGGGCAATAATATGATTACTGGAGGGCAATAATATGGTTACTGGGTATTATTAGGGGCAATAAATTCAGACAACGGAAATCCGGACACCAGTTCGGTAGCCGGATTCGGGATTCGGCTTCCGGTCGTCGGATTCAGGTAACCGGCTGCCCGATTCCAGTCACTGGAGTCGGCGGCTGGCTACTGGTCACCAGAGTCCGACAAGGTATCCGACGACTTCTCTCTATAAGTGAGAAAGACTGAGAGGGCAAAAAAGTCCCAAAAATAAATTAAAAAAATATAAAAAGAATCAATTGGGTAATAGGGAAATAATCTCTTAGAGTGTTTGGGGTAGATGGGGTTAAAAAACTCTTAGTGGAGCAAGTGGGCAATTTTTAAACTGAAATTGGGTAAATGATCATTTCCCCTTAAATTTTCTCCTCGTCTTCATATTACAATCCATCTCTTCAAGATCATATGTATAAAACCAAATTTCTTGAAACAAAGTGAAAGAAGTTATAAAACCATCAAATATATCTTAGATACATGAATACATCATGACCAATCACTTTATTTGCAAACCAACCACCATGACTCATTCTTTACCGATTTTAATATTGACCATGACTATATCGATCACGAAGATATTGACATACATTGAATAATTTAAAATCTTAGAGACATCAAGTTTTTCAACTTGAAAAACAACAAAGGTAATCTTCTAGCGATATACCAACCTCATTTATATGAGAAAGAAGAAAAACAATTAGTAAATATCAATATGGTAAGTGCCGAAATTAATTAGCAATTAATTCCACAATAAAGCAAAAAAAATGTATTAAATAAATATTTGTGATACATATCCTACATATTTTTTTCCTTAAGTTTTTCTCATTTATTTATTTAATGAGGAGAGGTAGAGATGGAAGTTTGATAAAAAAAATGTTATAAAAAAATATAAGGGATGTGCATTAAGTAATTGAGGGAGTGTATTGAAAATTTCTCTAAAAGCAATCAAATCCATTTAGATATCTCCTTCTTGTTTACTATTCATTTTCTCTCTTGCCTCAAGGGTAAATCTAAAAATAAATCTATAAGTACCTACACTTCCCTGTTTAGTTTCCACCTCATTTTTGTCATAAATCTAAAAATTTCATGGGCCCGACCCTAGACCGAGCTTTTTCAGGCTCATTTTCCTGATTTTTGGGCCCAAATAGGCCTGAAAAAAAAAAAAAAAAAAAAAAAAACTTAGAACAGATCATGCCTGGAGTTTTGAACAGCTCTAGAGAAGTCAGATCGAGTTGAGCTTCATGAGTTTGACCGTACGAACAGAGGCGCCAAGACATGGCCTCTATAGGCAAAATGAATCCTGACCGTACGATCTTCACCTTGTTGGCCTTCTCCAGTGAGAGGTCAACCAGTGACACAACAATGTTGACTTGAACTGTGCTGTAACACAAGACAATCAGAGATCAGATGGCTGAGAGCACCCGTGGTGTGCAGAGTGAAACCCGAAGCTCCTCTTTCATCTTGGTCACCTTCCTCAGAGAAATAACCTCCTCCCCTTGCTCGACTATGACAGAGCTATTAAGCTTTGACATCAATTCTTCCTCTTCTAGAGTTGAATCGATCATTGGAACCGGAATTTGGCTTTTTGTTTCAAGGTTACCCTAAACGCTATGGGCTTTTTGTTTCAAGGTTGGTTGGGGTTGGTAAGGTACGTTGTTGAGTAGTGATAAAAATGATTGTCACGCCCTGAATCAGGTGGTGGTGAGATTTGATACCTAATATCATATTTGAGACGTGATCGTAGAATTTCAAAATCTAACTTAAAAACAACACCAAATAACGTTTTCAGAAATCGTTGAAAATAAAACATTTGAAATAACAAAACTCAAATAAAGAGAATTTACATTGTATTCTCTAGTCTCACTTGCTCTTGTCATCTGCAATCTTTTTCGAGTCTCGTAAACATAAGCATCGTATCGTCTTGTCCTCTCGATAAACATGTCGTACCTCATAATGCACCTGAACAATAATCTATAGGGGTGAGCTTTTGCTTAGTAGGGATAAACTTCTTTAGGTTATTCTTAACTATATAAAACAATTTATGCATGTATGCCAAATGAGCTTCACGTAATTATTCGTTAGTTCATATATCAAAACAAGAGAGTCTACACGTTCCATACAGTGTATTTTACCAACTAGTGGTGGCCTTAGATGTTTAGAATATATGATCTAACAACCGATAAGGATTCAATCCGCATATCCCTTTTGTTAGTCAATCAAGATTTGAGATTTAACTCAATCAATGGCATATAGTTCAACGATTTCAATTGTAATGCCATTTATCAATTTAATAGAAAAGGTTTCCCGAGAGACCCTACATGGAAACATAAGCTTTAACTGCAACGTTACTCAAGGCTAATAAGACTGCAACTCGCATTGTGAATAACTTGTGTCCGATAGCTGAATTACTGGTCAACATCTATCGATTAGTCTTCATAATTACTCTGGACACCCAAAACGCCTTTCAACCCATTTTTCGACACCTTTAGATTCAATTTTATTTCAAAGCTTCCAAATATCAATTCAAATTCCAAAACAGAAATAAATCAGTCATTACTTCCTTTCATCCAAATCTCCGGAATTACTCTGGACACCCAAATCAATACGATCAAGTCCTTAAATTTACTAAGGACACCCAAATCCTTGTTCAACAATAGTTATCGAAAAAGGTACTTCAAGTTGGTTCTATCAATTATTCCCAAATAAACAATTGACCAAAAGTTTGAAATACGGTATTTTCCTTAATGGGTGCAAGTCCTCACGACTACCAAGAGCACCTAAACTTTTGTTCTTCCCTTCCTTTTTACCTTTTCAAAGTGAAATTCGGAAGCAACCCGCTTCTATGCATCCTGCTCTCACCTATTATCTTTTCTAATAATAAAAGTCTTGACTCCATCTGTACGTCTGTTTCTGTTTCAAGGCTTCTAAACATCAAACTGAACTGTCTAATTAATTCAAACTCTAATAGTTCATTTTCCTAAATCAATTCACAATTGTACGCACACAAACAACAATATCTACTATACTGCCTTTACACCAATTGTACCACAATGATCCAATTCCAAATCTGCATCACAACTTCAAATCAAGCTCTGCCAGTCTTGTGCTTGAAACCTCTGAAATCAAACTTCAAATAATCATCAGCGGGTTTTTATCACTACTAAGATCAAAACTTTTTTGCATCGCAAAGAATGATACCCAACTTTCCAAAGTGATCAAAGAGGTACCTAAGCTTATAAAAATTGGTCAACTTCATACCTTCGTCTATTTTCAGTCACATCTCCGTTAAAACTAAGGGTATATATAACATTTCACTCAATTTTTAGTTGGAAATGACAATATTATTCTCTAGTTCTTTGTCTTTCTCTTTTTATGTTCTCATTCTTCCTCATTTTTTCGCAGTCTACATATTACATCTAGTCATCTACAACCTAACTATCCAAGTTTAACTCTTCCTTACTTTTGATTGCCCAACTTTAGCTCAATCATCTATCTTCTGCATATTGCATGTAAAACCCAAGTTTTTTTCTTGTTATGTAAGAGTAGTTGGATCAATGGTAATTAAGCAACGAAACTGCGTGAAAATACAATGGTCTCACCACCAACCTCTTCCTCCTCCGCGCCGTTGATGGCACCACAAAATTGTAATTTGAATTAATTTTTATTTTATAGAATTGGAACCCGAAACTAAAAAACAGAGATCCACATATGCAAAATCAAACTCATAAATTAAATTGATATGTGGTCAGAGAGGTCATCAACCATATATAACCCAATCTTCTTCTTTCTATTAAAAACAAATAAGGTTGGGATGTTTCCCACAAACTTCAAAAACAAAGAAAAAGGGGGTGAGTGAGAGGTAGACGATAGAAGAAGAAGAGAATCAACCAAGTAAAATAAAAAATAATTAAAAAATAGTTTTTATGTGAAAATACTATTATAACCTCACAAAACACCTCACACGCACCACATGTGATCAATTTTGACAGAGAAGTGACTGAAAATAATCTGAGGTATCAAGTTGATTTGTTTTTAAAACTTTAGGTATCATTTTGATCACTTTTGAAAGTTGGGTATCAATCTATCAGCTGCAAAAAAATTTAAACATCGTTGGTGATAAAAACTCTTCATCAGCCTGTTTGGCTCCACAAACCAGTCTGGTTGCAAACAGTCTCTTTTGAGCGTGCGTAGGTGTGCCAGCACCGTGGAGTGCAGTCGTCGGGGAGTCCCTTGGCCTGACTTCTTCTCAAATGTTGTGGACGAGGAGAGCACCAACCTCGTCACAAGATTCTTTTCAATGCCTTCCGGAAAAGGACTTCTTGCCTTACGGATAAGGGTTTGTGTTGTGATCTCTTGCATTCACCGAATCGATACTTAACGTTGTAGGTTAAGCAGAGCAATCACTGGGAAGTTTGGAGAAAGCACTTGCCAAAGCGTATTCTTAGCTTCGCTGGGTTGCGAGGGCGTTACCCTTGTTTCGTTGGGTTGCAACTAGGTTTGCTCTGGAGAGGCTTTGATAATATGTGCGATTAGTTGATTGAAGAGAGTTGTCCTTGTTTCGTCCTTGAAACCTGGTATTTATACCCTAGGGTTTCGACTGTTCCTTGCCATAAAAAGATTATGGGTTATTATCACAAATGGTACCTGAATTATAGCTCAATCTTATCGATAGTACCTGAATTTCAATTTTGATCACAACTAGTACCCGAACTTTTCGATTTCATTTTAAATAGTACCTAGAGCCACCTCCGGTCACTATTCCTACTAAAAACGGCATGTGAGGCAGTCATAGTGATGATTTTTGATGATTTCAATGGTTGCGATCATATATAGTGATGATTTATTAGTAATACACTTGCCTTGAACTTATTTTTTTCTTTTATATTTAGTTTTTTTGGCCGGAATAGTGACCGAAGGTGGGCTTAGGTACCATTTAAAATGAAATAGAAAAGTTCGGGTACTGGTTGTGATCAAAATTGAAGTTCAGGTACCATCGATAAAATAGAGAATAAGTTCAGGTACCATTTGTGATAATAACCCAAAGATTATTGATTGAAGTTTCTTATTCAATCTCTGCTACTTGATTCCAATAAGGGCTCGTTTTCCTTATGGATCTTCTTGGAATGGATGAAGCTATAACTCAAACCCAAGTAGACTTAATTTTAGGCCGCATGTATCAGCCCGTTATGCTAAATCCCCTAAAGGGATCTTGACAAAATGTTGGGGCTCAAACACAGCCAATGAATAACTATAAACAATCAAATACATCCACAGTAAGCATAAAACCCAGAAAGTCTGCAACTTCAACAACGAAAATCAAATTATTGCTTCGAACTCAAAGTTTCATGTCATGGTCGGAAACTGACCAAGGAAGACCAAAAACCACCACTGTGAAGTATGAACAGTAAACATAAGGTGTCCAATCCACTACCCAAAACTCAATTTCTTCAGTCTTAATCAAAACTGAAAATTAGTTCTACCATCTTGTAGAAGATTGATGTTTTGGTTTGTTGTCGACAGTGGCTGGAACTGCCGGAAATCATGGAAACTCACCGGAAACCCCAAAATTCTTCTCCCCTTCGATTCTATCTTATGCCTTATCATCTAGACAAACCAATACTTTTGATAGGTCTGCGAGGTCGAGAGAAAACTTCTGACACCAGTGAAATGCCTCTATTTGGCCGGAATCGAAAAATCCAATCGGAAACCTGAAAACCATTCGAGCTTCATCCTGCCGTCGTCGTTCCTATTTTAGAGAAGGGAGGACCAAGTCCGCTTCGCGCCGCCGAAAAAAAAGAGAACCGCGCCGGTCCAAAGTTGAGAGGTGGCCGGAAAGTGGAGATGATATCGGGTCACCGTCGATGCAAATGGGTCGAGGATCCGGGTCGATCTGATCCGTCTCAACCTGATCCCATCTTATATATATATATAATTGAATCTGACGGCCTCGATTAAATGATCCTTGTAATCAGCGGTCCAGATGTAGCCAACTTGAAAATTCTATTTGTAATTATATTTTTGGATATTACCAACTTCTAAAAAGCATTAAAAATAGATGAGGTCTCCGAAAAATCCTCTGAAAATTTTTACGAACTCGTAATGACGTCTAGGGGCTCAAAAAATAAAATTTCACAAACCAAAAATTTCAATAATTTTTAATAGCTATAAAGAGTTTAAAAATAATAGAAATTCAATTAAAAATGGCTCAAAATTATTTTTCCTTAAAAAATAAAAAACCAAATTTCTGAGATCTCACAATGATATTGACATTCTAATACATGTTGGGGCACATAAACTTCATTCTCACACATGAGTTGTTGTTGTAGTCGGTCGTACACCAAAGCAAGAGCCTTTAAAGATATTATAAATGTTTCAAGTCCCGAAATTATGCTAACTACACTAAATCATAATTAAGTGGCTCTAATAATTTGTAACTAAAAAACAGCATTTCAAGGAATCATAGATAGACATCTTGAAACTTGTGCACAAGATTATGTTGATCATAAGGAAAAAAAATTTAGGGTGTGGGTTTTGTTGTGCTTAGCTACAAAACTTGTAGTACATCCAATAACGTGAATTTTAGTAGCTAATTCCCTGGAGAGAATTGTATGCACCGATAGTCCAAGTTCACTGTCGGTTATTTTAATCTCTAAAAAAACAACAGCCACTCATCTAATCCACTGCTTTATATATTTTAATATTAAAAAATTACATTCATTCATATTGCAAGTACCCATGCACTGATGGTGCATGGAATACACTTCCCTAATTCCCTCATTGATAAATTATGTCCTCTTCTAAAGACAATTTAGACATTGATCGCTAAACATGTTTATTCTGAATGCAAAATGGTGGTTCATGGAATACACTCCCCTAATTCCCTCATTGATAAATTTTATCCTCTACAAAAGACAATTTAGACATTGATCGCTAAACATGTTTATTCTGAATGCAAAATGGTGGTTCTAGTTAGACCTCCAAATTTGTTATTTGGACCTCCCATACTTAGTACACCTCTAATTTACTTTTTAGAATACTTAAAAGGTTAAATAGACCTCCTTATTTTTACCAAAACACCCTTGAACATAAGATACAACAATATGTTACTCTACTTTTTTCTCTATCTTCAACATGAGAAGAAGAATGAATCAAAATCACATGATATTGCTCTCTTATGAGTAGGCCTCTCCTCCACCAAAATTAATCAGAGGTTCTCGATCTTGATATGTTGCTGGAATCCTTTTGAATTTGCTAAAAGAATGAATTAATTCAAAGGTTTTGGATTGGAAGACCGAGTAATAACTATATCATAATACTCAATTAATTTAGTTTAAGTAAATTCCAAATCAGATTGTTTCGAATTTATTTTTGTATTAAATGATGGGTCATGTATAGAAATTATTGTTTTTACTTAATTATTTTAGGTAAATTTTAAAACTATATGTCAATATAAGGAAATTCTGGAAAAATAAAAAATAAAAAATCAATTGAATGTTATATTTAGGGAGGTAATTTAAGAAGAGTATTTTTTTTTTCTTCAGTTTTCTCTCTTTGTCCTTATTTGTCTTTTCATATGACTTGAAAAAAGTTGGAGATCTAAATATCAAATTTGGAGTTTCGACTAGAATCACTCACAGAATTTGTTGTGTTTTTTTTTAATTGTAGAATGCCCTATATTTTTAAAAACACATTCTCTATTCTAAATCTAGGAATACCTTATGAACAGTGTTCTCATTATGAATAGTGTTCTTCCTTTTTTGCCTCTACCATTTGATACTGATTTACCCCCAACTGCATTTTGACTCTGTTGCACTGCTTTGACCCCAACTGTTATTTTCACTCTGTTGCACCGCTTAGTTTTTCTAGTTTTAGTTCTTCAACTTGCACAGAGAGAGAGAGAGAGAGAGAGAGAGAGGTGGTGATATTAAGGAAGAGGAAAATTCTTTTTATTCATCACAAGATTGATCAAAGAGAGAAGAAGAAGAGAAGGAAGTGAAGAAGAAGAGGAGTTTGGATAATTGGGTATTGATCTGAAGCACTTGGTATTTTTTTTGTTTTTAATCCGTATTTCTTTTGAGTTTCTTCTAGGTTTTGTTTTGTGGTATGATGCTTGGGTTGGTTTTTGTAGTGGAAAAAATTGGGTTTCTATTGGGATTTTCAATCAGCAAAATATCTGCTTCTCTCTGAATTTGTTTCTTTTTTTGTCAGCTTTCTTCTGGGTTTTGAAGTTTGATGCTTGGTTGATTTGTTTAGTGGTAAACATTGGGTTTTTATTAGGATTTTTCATCAACAAGGAGTCTGCTACTCTCTTAATATAGGAACATTGTAGTGGGAAAGAGTGGGTTTTTATTAGGATATTCCATCAATAAGGAATCGAGTATGTAGTACCCCGAAAATGAGTTATTAATTTCTAGAAATTTTCTGAAATTAATAAAGTATTATTTTGTACGATTTCTTGAATTGTCGGTGAAGTGGAAGAGTTTGGACGAATAATGACTTAAAACATTTTATTTTCGAGAGGTCTAGAGTTGACTTTTTATTCATTTTGTTTCTCTGAAAACTTCCTTCATAAAAGTTGTAGAGCGCATTGATGCAAGTTCGTGGACATGCGGCACTTAAAAATCGGAGATCGTATAAAGAAGTTATGATCTGTGGAAGTTATTTCATTTTCATAAATTTTAGTATAAATAGAGAAAAATCCCAAACTAATCAGAATTTCCTTTATGGGAAATTTTCTGGATTTTTTGGAAGATTTCTCTCTCCCCTCGACCTGGACAGAAATAGCTGACCCGACCCGGATCCATTTCGTGTTTCTAGTGTCCTCCGGTGGTGAGACCAGCACCAACCGGCTTAGATTTTCATTCTCTTCTTCTCCCAGCCACTCACTTGCTCCCAGATGCATCAGAGACGGCAGATTAAACGGCAGAAGTGGAGGTGCGACGGACCAGAAGCGATCTCCCTCTTCCGACCACGGCGGCGGCTGAAACCGGTCATGTTTTGAAGCTCTCTTCATCCTCGTTCGATCCATGTAAGCCTTGAAGATTGATTCGAAGTGTGGAGCGAGAAATCATGGTTTGAAGTTCAACAGTGGAGATTTTTCGGGCTTGATCTAGCTCAATCTAGGCTGAATCAGCCTTAGTGCCAGTTATGAAAGTTGTTCATCGTGTTATGATCTCAACTTGGTGGAGTTGATCTTCATGGTTTTAAAGTTGGCTCGGCGGCACGTGGGCTTCACGTGCAACCACCTGTGGCTGTGTGTGGCAACGCGTCTGGTCATTCCAAGGGCAGCTCTGTGCTCCATTTGTCGGAACATGTGAGTATGTTTACTTTTGTGTTTGCACTACTTTTTGGTTGAGTTGGATTATTTGTTATTTCGGTTTGTTCGGTTTTCGATCTGTGAGGATCCGACAGTTGGATCGTCCCCTTGTTTCCTAGAAGTGTTTCAGAGCCCTTAGGTGTTCTTCGATGAGGTTTCGTCTTGATTGACATAGTCTTTGGTTTGTAGTTTGTGTGTTTCGGCCTTTAAAACAATTGTGTGCCTTGTGTTGTGTTGATTGTGACCTTGATGTGATTAGGTGCTTGATGATGTTGATTTGGGAGTATTTTTGTGATTTTGTGCTTGTCTCGGTTTGTGTGTGAAGGCGCAGCTGGATAGTGAGGTGAGTAAATCTCACGGTGTTTTGGTTGTTAAATTAGTTTTTTTTTAATTTAGTAGATTAAATTGTTAGCATCTCAAATCATATTTATCAAAATAAATATTTGTTTTGAAAATTATGAACTTGATCGTCAACGGTTCATGGGTAAGTTAAAATAATATTTTATTATAAAATGAATTTTGAGTAGGTTAATTTGTAAAACTATAGTTGGTATTAGTGACATCCCTGACTGGATGACTGTGTGTGTGTTTACGTGAAATATATATATATCTCGGTGGAATTGTGTGTGTAGTTTACTATTGTTGTGCAATGTGATGTTGAGGAAAATTAATGATCTTGAAAAGAAAAGACGGTTTTGTCGGCTTTGAGTTTTGGAAGAAGTATGTATGATTTTGGTGATGGTTTTTGTGGTGACCCGAGAGAGGGGTCCCACAGCGCCACGACCACTAGCCAATGAGAAACTGACATGTCACGAATGACATCCTGATAACTCATCAACCCAAAATCGCAAGGCCTTTTGGGTTCAGACTATTGGTTTACAAAACACTTTCTTGGACAAATCATTCTAGCAACCGAACAGCATATTTTCAAAAGCGGAATTTAAAGTGGGCTAAAGGATTTGGGCTTACAATAGGAGCCCAATTTGGGAAATAACAAATCACTAAGTCAATACAAGTATGGGTTACTGGTCTCCCAAAATTGTGTAAATAAGCGAGTATAAAACAAATAAATTAATAAAAAGTAAATAAATAAGTTACTTCAAAATCCGATAAGGGACTAAAACCCTCTTTTAATAACGTCAAAGAGAAATGCGTCAAGTCGAGCCATGTGCCTCCTCTGTACACTCCTCGACCACATGCTCGAAACCTGCACACTGTTGTAGGGGTGAGCTTTCGTCCTCGCATGCCCAGTAGGGGCCGACCCAGCCATGCTAGGTTTGAAAAACAATATACTTGAAAATACTACTACATAATATTGTGCACGTTTATCGAAAAATACCTTAAAAAGAGGCAACCACAAACATTTGTTTTCTTTTATAAAACATATGCAGTATGCTTCACACAACTTGGAGCTCCGAGATACTTACCTGCAGGCTAAACTCAAACAAATCGGTGACCGACCCGGTTTGTCATCCTTCGAGAACCGGCCAACTACTCTGTAGTCCTTGTGACTACAAGTAGCGAAAGTGTCCATTTCCTGGCCCTGAATCTCCTATGACTGGTTCACTGTCGGTACTCACCTTTCCTCGACAAACATAGGAGCATAGCCCCCTCCGGAGGTTCACGATTATCAACACCGTGGGATCCCTAGGAATTTACGCGTCTAGGTCCCATTCACTTTCAGGTCACAAGTACAAACATACAATGGCGTACAGTATCTCAACATACAAGTCTAGCGTTGGTTTTCGCAATCAGCAAATATCAGTTATGGAAACACAGATATCACGAGGCATCGACTAATGAACAACCAAAAACGTATTAACAGGCAACATACTATTTTACTAGTTCATTCCACACATAGAAAAGCCTCTAACAAGAAAGGGACAGCTCACCCTACCTGGATATGGAGTGCTCGTCCACAATTAGCTTCGTTTTCGA
The DNA here is from genome assembly GCF_002994745.2 of Rosa chinensis. Lineage (NCBI taxonomy): Eukaryota > Viridiplantae > Streptophyta > Magnoliopsida > Rosales > Rosaceae > Rosa > Rosa chinensis. Next base: position 62,732,210 of record NC_037092.1, read on the forward strand.
CTTTCGATACTTCTTCCAATTTCATGTGCACACACTCGAGTCCTTTATAATAAAATTAAACCAATAAGTAACTTGACATCATAAACTAAATCAATCGAGCATCTAAGGCATTCCCTTGATTTACTTTAACATAAAAATCTACTATCCATTCCCAAATAATCCGAATGGTATTGCCTTTGAACCATTTGGGTTATGGTGATTAAACTTAGCACTTTGCATGACTTCATTTCTTTAACCTTTTTACTTTAGAAAAAAAATCACAATTTCCATTCCCGAACAATTTACTTAACATAGTAAGCTCATTCGACATATTATGGTGATCACACTTCTTCCCATATTAAAGTTTTAGTCAACCGGTTTGACCTCATTTTATTTAGCCTTTAAACCTGAAGCAATTAAATAGCAACCACCATTCCCGAATAATTTCATTCTACGGTAAATCCAGGATATGATACGTTTGGAATATTTCTATTCACGGACCTTAAATTGAACATCCCACATATTAATTCACTTATCAAAATCCGGTCCATTCTTATTCACCACTTTTCTCATGCATTTAACCAAACCACCGATTCCATTCTTATTTTACATTTTGATGTCGATAACAAATTCATCCTTTTAATTCTCAATACAATTCTCCTCTATTCAATAAGCCGATTCATACTTATTCATGCCAAGTTTCCAACATAACTGTTAATCCACAATATCCTTTAATCACTAAAGTACCACAACAAAATTTATATCACGCATTCTCAATAAAACCATAACTTTGATAAGTACGTATAGTACATGGCCAAACAGATTCCAAAATACACAGTCAGTTACCATTCTTCTTTTCCCCAGCCAGAGGCTATTTCTAGTTGCTGCAATCCATCACTATTAACCCATTCAGACCTCTAGCAGAAAAACAGTACTATCAATATTCAACACTCAACCAATTTCACATCCAGAATAGAGTTTGAGGTCCTTAGTTCCTTACCTTATTCTATTTCAACCAAAGCTACTCCAGTAGCTCATCTTCTCCGATACTCCAATTTGCAGAAATCCAAGAACCTCGAGTCTCCATCTCCACAACAGAACAACAACTTATTTAATTAGTCTCAAAGTCCAAACAACAATCAAACTCTTAAATTCATAGGCCGGCATTCCTTACCCATTTTAAGTTCTGCCGAAACCACAACCTCCATAACATACTGCTTCTTGCTTTCCTTCTGGATTCTTCACCATCCCATCAAAACTGAAATCGATTACAAGACCAGAAGCTCCTCTCATTTCAATTCCCATCCTCCAAGTCCCGAATTCAAGAACATCAACCAAAAGAATTGAACATCAGCAATCCACTACTTTGGAACTGAAACTCAACCAAATAACGAAAGGGGGCTTCAAAAACGGCTTACCAGAATAATAGGACTACGCCAGCAGAGTTCACGGCAGTGTAAAGGTTTCTCACTCGCCAGCGGCGACGCGTGTTGCGTCTCTAGTCAGAATTGGAGGTCGGGTGTTTGGGATATTGGAAAACATGGGACGTTGATTCCAACCATGGAGGTGGTTTAGCTCGATTCACACTAGAGCTGGAGAATGAAGGCATGCAGAGCCTCGAGCTCCGATGATGCTCGTGCGGCCTCGTGCCTCATCGATTGGTGATGGGATGTTGCGGGCTTGATGGTTAGCGCTCTCTGAGCTCACTGGAGGCGGTGGTGATTGAAAAGGCAGGTGAAAATCGATGGAAGTTAAGAGGCAGCAGCGTTGCTACCTTGGCTGGTCGCGGGTGGAGGTCGGAGGCTGTGCATGTCGATGGTGAGGCTTGGGCTTGGGTCAGATTTGGGTGCTGGATCGATTGGAGGTGGTGGTTTTGCGAGGCGGTGGCCGCTACAATGGGAGGACAAGAAAGAGAGAGGTCGGGGGAGAAAGCGAGCAATGCGGCAGAGAGAAGAGAGAGGAAGAGAATGGGATTCTAGGGTTTTCTCTTAGGATACTTTCTATTTATACTTGTGTCCGTGAAATACCAATTTTGCCCTTCCAACGAATTACAAAACTCCTCCAACTAAATGCTTCTGGTTTTGAGCTCGTAACTTTTCTTTAATTCGTTTTCCGTCGGAAACTTCCTAAATTAATTCTTGACTTTGTCCTAGGCCCAAAACTCAATTTCATTAAAACTAAAAATTCAAATCTTCACTACAACTCAATTTATCGTATTCGAAACTTCAACAAACGGTCGCCTCACTAAACTTCGGTAACCTTCTAGGCCCAAATGAAAGAATCTCGGCCCAAACTTAAATCATAAGGCCCAAATCGAAGTCTCGACACCGAATTAATCTCCAATGTCCATTTCTTCACTTAACTCACCTTGCGGAAAAATCTTATTGGCAAGAAATTACTTTCGGAAATTAACTAAAATTTTCAGGGGCTCACAGTTTTGAGTTGAGAAAACAATATTTGGTGATGGTTTCGCTCCTTATTTACGACTTCTCAGCCTCAGGGCTTTGCTGAGATAGCTTATTATCTGCCTCCTTATAGTACTGATCAGATGAACGAGATGCTTTCAGGTATTATTACAAGTGAAGAGGTGTATCAAGCTCTCAAGCAAATGCACCCGGGAAAGGCACCTGGCCCTGATGGATTTGCGCCATGCTTTTATTAGAGGTTTTGGCATGTTGTTGGGAGCAATGTAACTGAGGCCATACGGTGTTTCTTGAATTCGGAAGAGCTGATGAGGCAAGTTAACCATACACATGTCACCCTTGTACCGAAAGTGAAGGAAGTTGAATACATGAACCAACTTCGCCCCATCAGTTTGTGTAATGTTCTTTATAAGTTGGGTTCAAAGGTTCTCTCCAACATATTGAAGCCGCTATTGAAAGCTCTTATTTCGCCTTATCAGAGTGCGTTTGTACTCGAACGATTAATTTCGGATAATTCTCTTGCTGCTTTTGAGATCTCACACTTTCTAAAAAAGCGTAGAAGAGGACATGTCGGCTATGGGGCTCTCAAGCTCGATATGAGCAAGGCCTATGACCGTGTAGAATGGGTGTTTTTGGAATAGGTTCTAAAATAGCTAGGGTTCAGTCCCACTTGGGTTGATTGGGTTATGCGATGTGTTCGGACAATATCTTACTCCTTTATTGTAAATGGTGATCCAAGAGCCCATATTGTACCTACGAGGGGACTCAGGCAAGGGGATTCAATATCCCCATACCTATTCCTATTTTGTGCAGAAGCATTGTCCAGAATGCTCATTCGAGCTGAGGAGTCTAGCTCTTTGCATGGGGTTCAAATATGCTCAGGTGTGCCTACAATCTCTCATATCTTCTTTGTTGATGATTCTTTTATATTCTTCAAGTCAGAATTGGAGGAATGTTATGTGCTTAAAGAGACCTTTGAGTCCTATGAAAGAGCTTCTGGCCAACTCATCAATTATCAAAAGAGTAGTGTGTCTTTCAGCAAAAATGTGAAACGAGACAAACAAGACGATCTTGCTGCAGCTTTGGAGGTGGTATGGGTTGATAAACACGACAAATACCTGGGATTACCCACTGAGTTGAGCTATTACAAGACTAAGGCTTTTAGCTTCCTTACTGAACGGGTCCGGAAAAGAACATAGGGATGGAGAGAAAAGATTTTGAGCGCCGCTGGTAAGGAAGTTATGTTAAAGGCAGTGGTGCAATCCATTCCGACCTATGTAATAAGCTGTTTTTGGACTCCCTAAACACCTTTGTTCTGAGATCCACCGGCTTATGGCTAGGTTTTGGTGGGGGTGGGGGACAAGATTGATGAGAAAAAAATCCATTGGTTGGCTTGGGAGAGATTGTGTGTTCCCAAAACAGAAGGCAGTCTTGGATTTCGAAACATAGTTCATTTCAACCAAGCTTTGCTCGTGAAGCAAGGTTGGAGAATTCTTCAGTCACCGGATTCATTGATAGCTAGGTTGTACAAAGCTCGCTATTTCCCGCATTGTGACTTTTTGGACGCTGTAGTGACAAAAGGGGCCTCGTATGCATGGCATAGTATCATGCATGGCAAAAATTTGTTACGTAGAGAGGTGAGATATAGGGTTGGCAATGGAGCTCATATTTCTGCATGGCAGGACCTGTGGGTTGCACTACCTATACATTTCAAATCATTTTCCTCTCCAGCTTTGGGCTATGAAGAATTGAGAGTATGTGACTTAATGGTGGAGAACGATTATCAGTGGAATGTTCCACTTTTGGAAGCTTTATTTACACCATTGGAAGTTGGCATAATTGCAAGTATCCCTCTAAGCCTTAGAGGAGCAAATGACAGCTTGATATGGCACTATGATAAGAGAGGAAACTATAGAGTGAAAAGTGGATACCATGTGGCCTGCCTTGATGATGGTAGATCTGATCGGGCTTCTAGCTCAAATGGGTTTTATGGAATTAATGCCACTTACTGGAAGATAATTTGGGGGGCCAACATCCCACCTAAAGTGCGTGTGTTTATTTGGAGACTACTCAGAGGCATTTTACCTACAAGAAGAGCTCTCTCCCATAAGGTTAGTCTTCTTGATAGTAATTGTCTTTTTTGGAATCATGCATTAGAAGATGGTTTACACCTGTTCAGAGATTGTGATGTTACCACCTACTTTTAGGTGTGTACCAAATTGGCCCTTTTGGCCAAGAAGGTGGCTGCTTCATGTGTGGAGAATTGGGTGTTGAACGTCATTGATAAATTGGATGGTAACCAACGTTGTGCTTTTTTCATGGCACTCTGGGTCATATGGTCTAAAAGAAATAATGTCTTGTGGAACAGGAATTTCTTCTGTGCATCTAATGCTGCTCAATGGGCTAATAAATTTCTTGAGGAATATCAGCAACTTCATGTGCATGGAAATGCGAAAGGTAGAAGGGAAAAGACCAAATGGTAGAAAGGTAGAAGGGAAAAGACCAAATGGTAGAACCCTCCTAGTGGGCGTCTGAAAGTGAATGTGGATGGGAGTTACCGAGTTGATTATGGTAATGGTGGAGTGGGAGTTGTGATACGTGATGAAAATGGGATGTGTTTGTCAGCTCTGGTTAGGTATTTCCCACATGCTTCATCTGCTTTACATATGGAGGTTGAAGCATGTAGGGCTGGGTTTTTATTGGCGATCCATCAGGACATGACCGTTATTGATATTGAGAGCGATTGTTCCATTGTTGTCACTGCTCTACAGCGTGAGGTGGAAGATAGATCTGACATTAGGCATATTATCGATAATTGTAAGTCATATTTGACATCTTTTCACTCAAGTCAGGTGAGTCACATCTTCCGTGAAACAAACGGTGTAGCCAACAGGTAGTGCACCTTGCTAGTTTTAATTATATTTCTGATGTATGGTTAGATGAGACTCCTGTTATTATTCGGGATGTTCTCTATGAGGATGTTTATAATCTTTCTAATGTTGCATGGGGTTCAGGTATTATGCCCCCCCCCCCCCCCCCCCCCGGTTGTAAAGTATTAATTCAATAAATGGAATCGAGCGTCTGGGTTCCAAACCCCTTTAAAAAAAAAAACAATATTTGGGAAATTATTTTGTTATTGTTTTGAGGCTGTTGGAGATGAGGAAAAAATTGTGTGGTGATCTGTGTGTTGATCTGCGTGATGATTTTGTGTAAATGATGTGAGTTGTTGTTAAGTGATTGATGTTGAGATTGTTGATGTGGTGATTGGTGTGGTGAGTAGATGAATGTATATTGATTTCTAGTTTATTTCTAGTATTAAATTGCTTGATTTTAATGTAATCTCCTGAACTAAATTATATGTAGGGATTACTATTTTTTTTTAATTGATTGTTTTAATGTAGTCTCCTGAACTAAATTATACGCAAGGATTACTGCTTTTTGAATTGATTGTTTTAATGTAATTTCCTAAACTAAACTTTATGCAGGATTACTATGATTTCTATTGATTGTTTTAATGTGATCTCCTGAACTCAATTTCTATGCAGGGATTACTAATTTTACTTAATTCATAGTGTGAGTGCAATTGTGGTTTAAGATCTGTAGTGAGTTGTGAAATGAGTGGTAATGTCATAATTTTGACAAATGCTTTATGTTGAGAGGAAATAAGTGTGATTTCGTGGGTGTGTCTTTGAGACTAAAAATAATTTGAGTCATCATTGAGGTGACAACTACTTTTGTTGAGACAAATGAAGGTTGGTTTTGTAGATGGTTGTGTTTTAAAATGTTTAAAACGTCACTTGAGTTTGATTGCTTAGTTGAAGTATTGTGAAATTGGATGCATGAGTTGAGAATTAGAACATATGGATTTTTTATATGAGTTAAGTTAAGTGAGCATGATATTGTAGGATGTGAACTTGATGTTATTTGTCGTGATAATTGTTGTAGGGGCTAGGCGCCTCTCGGACGTTACTTATGCTTGATGACATCATGTGTATAACTCCCCAACTCTTACTTGGGGACTTCAGGGACTTGTAGATACCTCTACTAGCAAGCTAGTTTGCTATCTCACCAAGCATAAGTAACGCCCTCTTTGGGGGCCCACAAGCCATGGTGGGACCCAACAGCGACTTGCATCTTGTAGCCCGATGTCCAAGCTACTCCACGGTAGTGGGAAGTGGCCAATATCTCACCGGAAAGCCATCTTCCCGGCCTTGCCAAGTTGCCTCCATAATAGGCCTTTCTACACTAGAATAGTGGGTTTGCATCCCACATTGAAGAATATGTAAATGAGAGGGGTTCCCTTACCTATAAAAGGGACCCCTCCTCACACGTAGAAACAATTCCATTACAACACACTTTGTAATCCTTTTGGGCTGCAAGGCCCAAACTCATATAGTGCAACACTTCAAGCGGACGTAGTTTCCCGCTGAGACGGGAGACGAACCACTATACTTTTTGTGTCTCTCTCTCTTACTCTCTCTTTAACGTTAATTAGATCCCTCGGTCATCAACATTAACATTGGCGCCGTCTGTGGGAAGCCAACACAAAGGCTTCGTCACGTACCATGAACTTCAGTCAATGCCAACCAACTCTGATCAAGGCTGGTCAAACGCCAACTCAAGGTTGGTCAACCCTACAGTACTCCAAAAAAAAAAAAACTATTGGCTGCCTATTTACTTTGGACACCCAGAAGTATACCGCTGGGCACCCATGAGTCTCTTATTGGCATCAAGTGATCAAATTTCTCTGAGTCGTCATGCTCTACGAGGCTAAGTAGCCAACTATGATCATCGATCAAACTCCGTCATCGACCACTGCTCTGCCAAGCGTGAAGTAATCACAACAAGAGCAACTCCAATCGATCATCCTGCTGCTCAAGCGTCAGCCATCCACGGCTAGACATGTACCCTCCGCTAGACATCCACAGCTGGACATCCACGGCTAGACAGCCTCCGCTAGCCATCCACCACTGGACATCACGGCTAGACAACCTCTAATAGCCATCCACAGCTGGACATCCACGGCTAGATAACCTCCGCTGGCCATCCACCGCTGGCCACCCTCCGTTTGTCATCCACAGCTAGCCACCATCCTTTAGAAGCCTCCGCTAGCAAGCCCAACGCACCAGCTGCCTCTGCTAGATAGCGCCGCTAGGGCGCCAATCCGCTAGCCACCTACCGCTGGACATCCACTGCTAGACAACCTCCGCTGGCTATCCACCGCTGGTCAACCTCCGCTTGTCATCCACCGCTGGCCACCATCCTCTAGAAGGCCTCCGCTAGCAAGCCCAACGCACCAGCGACCTCTACTAGATAGCGCCGCTAGCGTGCCACTCCACTGGCCACCCTCCGCTAGCCACCCACTGCTGGACATCCACGGCTAGCCATCCACATCTAGACATCTACTGCTAGACAACCTCCGCTAGCCATCCACCGTTGGACATCCACGACTAGACAACCTTCGTTATCCATCCTCTGCTAGCCACCCAACGCTGGACATCCATAGCTAGACAACCTCCGCTGGCCACCCTCCGCTTGTCATCTACCGCTAGCCACCCTCCTCTAGAAGGCCTCCGCTAGCAAGCCCAATGCACCAGCGGCCTCTACTAGATAGCGCCGCTAGGGCGCCACTTTGCTGGCCATCCTCCGCTAACCACCCACCGCTGGACATCCACGGCTAGACAACCTCCGCTGGCTATCCTCCGTTGGCCACCCTCCGCTGGTCATCCACCGCTGACCACCGTCCGCTGGAAGGCCTCCGCTAGCAAGCCCAACGTACTAGCAGCCTCTACTAGATAACTCCGCTAGGGCGCCACCCTGCTGGTCATCCACCGCTAGCCATCCTCCGCTGGCCACCCTCAGCTGGTCATCCATCATTGGCCACCCTCCGCTGGAAGGCCTCTGCTAGTAGGCCCAACACACCAGCGGCCTCTGATAGATAGCGCTGCTAGGTCGCCACTCCGCTGGCCACCTTCCGTTGGTCATCCATCGCTGGCCACCCTCCACTTGCCATCCACCGCTGGCCATCCATCACTGGCCACCCTCCGTTGGACATCCTCCGCTGGCCAACCAAAGTAATGGAGCGCCATGCTTGGATAACTCCAACATGATTTGGATACTTACATCAATTCCAACTCCAACTCACTCCAAATCGGCATAAGATAAGTAACTATATCTTCCTTTACGCTCTTTCAATATGAGCTAGTGCCGTGCCAATGCCATGCTTTTACTACTTCTAAGCATGCCTACAATATGTCTCACTTGATATGCATTTACATGCTTCTATGACTTTAAGCATGCGTACACTATGTATCTGTAACGTCCCGTATCTTAATTTATCTGTTTACTAGTCATTTGGACGGTAAACGACAATTACTTTCACTTTTACCGTCGTTTCGATACTTTTAGTGGCCCTAAATTGTTGACTTTTTGTTCGGGTCAAAATTTGAGAAAATGTTCTTCATGAAAGTTGTAGGGGACGTTAAACCAAGCGCGTGGATATATGGTACGTAAAAATCGGAGCTCGTATGCGAAAGTTATAAGCGAAATACTAAAGTTACTGTTCATGGTAAATAGTATAAATTTGAGAAAGTTACTGTTGGGGTTAAATTTTTCTCACTCTCTCTCTCTCCGCGCGATTTTCTCTCTCTTCTTCCCCGGTTCTCTCCTTCCTCTGCAGCTCCGGCTAGCCTCCATTTCCGGCCACCTGGGGATGAACCGCGACCACCCTTAGCTTCGTCTCCTCCTTCCGGACTCGCTAGTGGTGGTGGGTCGCCGTGAATCGACCGGAAAATGCAGTTTCGACGCCGAGAAGCTTACGGTTACTGTAGCGGTTTGGGAATTTTGTCGATTTCCGGCGATTCCGGCCGTCTCCGGCCACCAAATTAGCGTCGAAGGTTCGGTTTTTGTCACTGATCGTTTCCCCTAAGGCCTTTTGCTCCGATTTGCATCGTGGAGGTCGAATCGACGAAGAACATCCTAGGGTCCGAAGCTTGATTTCTGGGTTTTTTTCATCGGCTTAATCCGAGCTCTTAAAGGTAAAATTGGGACTTGTTGCAGTTGAGAAATTTGTTGGGTTTGTTGTTTTGCAGCTACTGTCAATTTTTGGTGGCCATCGGAGGTGGTGGCTGCCGGCGCGTGGGTCCCACGCGCCACCACTGTGGGTGGCGCGTGGAGGCGTGTTGGGCTGTGTTTTAATTCCAGTTTTTAGCCCATTAAATCCTATAAATATTGTAGAGCTTGTATATAAAATTTGGTGAATTTTGGAGAAGCTTGGAATTAATTATGAATTTTTTGAAGTTTAGGGTTTCGATTATCGAATTACGAGAATCCGGCCGTCGGATATCTCTCGGTTCTGCTTTGGAACCTTTAAATTAACGAATTGGTATTAGTAGTATAATTTGGGTTGCATCCAAGGAGAAGTGGAGATGTAATTGAGGAATTGATTTTAGGAATCGTATTAAATTATTGAAGAATTATTCACGGAATATAATTATATACAGGACGACGTACTGAGCTATTGCTCGATGCCAGAACACGGATGCGTGATCATCGGAATAGTACTGTGAGTGGACTTTTGTTTTTAAGCAAATGATGCATGCTTTTATTTATTTGAATATGCTCTAATTATTTATCAATTTTTTTTTTTTCGAGCATATGGTTATTTTCGGAAATGGATTTGGTTATATGATTTTGAAGATTTTATGGCGTGCGGGGTCACGTCATTGAAATGTTTATTTCTCTCCTATTTATTTTATTAAGGAGATTTTTGAAAAGATTGTTGAAATGGGATTTCGATGGAATATTAGTTCCTTATTGAACTTCCTTGCTAAATCATTATTGACCCGAGAATAATTTTGGCGTGTGGGACACGCCGTTGAGTTATCGTTTTACTTCTTATATATATTTATCGACTTTCGTTTTTGGCATTGGGAATGCCTTAATGATGATTTCGAGATTTTCTGGAATATTATCAGAAATGGGATTTCCTAAGGAAATTATAATGATTTACTATTTCTCGCCCATTTGTTTATGATTTCGAGACTATTTTGGCGTGCGGGGTCACGTCGTTGAATACATGGATTTTATCTTGAGAGATTTTGGAGAAGCCTTATGGATTTATGGATTTACTGGTTTTCGATGGTTTCTCCTCACCATACGCGGGTCATGTGATTAGGTCTCCTCCTCACCGACTTTGTGTTGGTGAGTGGCAGTTGAGGTAGCTTATTCTCCTCCTCACCTACTTTGTGTTGGTGAGTGGTAGTAGAGGTGACGTATTCTCTTCCTCACGTGGGTGGCAGTCGAGGTAATGTTCTCCTCCTCACACAATCTATGTGTGAGTGGAAGTCGAGGTTATTAGTTCTCCTCCTCGCACAATCTATGTGTGAGTGGCAGTCGAGGGTAGGTAGAGTCTAGGAGGCTCCATTGCCCGTATGGTGATATCTCTTCCTCATGTCCTATCATTACTTGACTAGCGGGGCCTAGTCCGATTTCCGTTTAACCAGCGGGGCTGGTCTTATTCTGTTGAGTATCGGAATTTCGATCTTTCCTTTCAGTCGGTTTTTCTTGAGCGGAGCTTCTCGTGGTTCGCTTTCTTAATTATTGCATGCATCTGGAGATTTTTAATGAATTAAATGTGGGAAAGTATAAAATCCCTTTTGTTTAAAGATTGTTTATTTTTGTCCACTCACGCTAACGTGTTTTCAATACTTTCCCCTGGGCCCTTCGGTTTCAAATGCCCAGTTGCAGGCAAATTGGTTGAGGTCGGGCGTACACGGAGTTGAGGCATATTCAATAGCATGGCTTCCGTGTCTGTCCTTGAATTAGGTTTTCCTCATTTACCTTTCTATGAGAATTGCTCTGATTACCTGAGGAATTAAGGTTATTAAGTTGAGATTTGTGTGTTGTGATCTTGGTTGATGTTGATTTGGGGAGTAGGGTGGCTCCAGGAGAATAAGGATGGGTGATTTAGAAGGGTAAATATGCTTTCTACAGGTTTTGGGTAGTCCATTTTAGGGGAAGTTCCGCCAAACTTTTGGCAGAATTTCTTCTAATGTGAGCCCCGCAGGGCCACCTCAGATTTCGGGGTGAAATCTGGGGCGGGTCCTGTCAGTATCAATGTTGCTAGCATGTCTACCATGCTAGATATGCCATGCTTTATGTCTCCATGATCCTTAAGCATGTTTACAACAATGCAAAAATGTTATTAAGCAACTTTACTACAAGTACATGCTATACACATAAGCCATGCTTCTATTTAATTACAACCCAATTAAATAAACATGTGACAGTGAAACAAACTAAGCCATGCTTATTTGTTGTTCACACAATTACAAACTTTACATATACTCTATATGTAAACTTACGGTCTAGCCTCCGGCCACCATATTTTGTCAAACTTTCCCCACAGGAAAGAGACCCAAACGAGTCTAGACTCCACTATTCTATGGTCTACGATCAACCGCCAAGCGGTAAGGCAAACGTCTCATAATGACAATGACCGCTACGCGGCATTGCAGTCAAGCTTTTCTCCTCCGGGAAAGAGTAAAGGGACTGGTTAACGCAGCCCACGACAGCCATTGATCCAGCGGTTAACCCCTGACGCTTGGGTATCAAAGATTAGGTTCGCTACCTAACGTACCCACTGCTCATACGCAGCTCCCCTCGTCAAACAATTTTCTGACCATACGGATGTCTATAGCCAGGAGTTGGGGACTCCTCGGAGGGCCTAGCTGGGGGCCCACCCGAAAGGGCATAAGCGTTCGCTCAGACAAAATTCTAGATGGACGGCGCACTTGCACTAATTATGCTAGCAATACTGCACAAAGCTATGCTTTGGTATCAACCCTACACGAAAACCCTCCTTGACTGGGGACTTCGGGGACTTGTATATACAGCCCAGCATAATTAGCAATAACTTCGCTCATGACTTAGGGCATCATCTCCGAGCTTTCATTCTCTTGTCTCAGCGGCATCCTCGAGCTTTCACTCTCATGCCTTCAGGGCAACCCCTAAGCTTCCCACTCACGAGCTCCTCGGTCATGCCTACCCGGCACCCTCGAGCTTCCTGCTCACGCCTCCGCGGCAACCCCCGAGCTTCTCGCTCATGCCTTCCCTGCAACCATCGAGCTTCCTGCTCATGCCTTCTGGCAAACCCCGAGCTTCGGCTCATGCCTCCGCGGCACCCCCGAGCATCCCGCTCACGAGTTCTCCGCTCATGCCTTCCCTGCAACCCCGAGCTTTTCGCTCATGCCTTCCCGCCCCCCCCCCCCCCCCCCCCCCCCCACCCCCCGGAACTTTCCGCTCACTCCTTCCCGACAACCATCGAGCTTCCCGTTCATGCCTTCCCGACAACCCCGAGCTTCCCGCTCACACCTTCCCAGCACCCCAAAGGTTTCATGCTCTTGCCTTCCGGCATTCCCAAGTTTTACACTCACATCCCCTCGACATAATACACATTAATGGAACATTGAATTCTTCTACCATTTTTCCTTTCCAACAAATCGAATTCTTTTCGTGTTCCATTAATACGAGCGAAAACCAAACAAACACAAGCGTTCACGAATTACAAACGCTTGCCCTCATGGCACTCATGTAACTTAAACCGAGTGTAACCTCGTCAACTCGACCTCGTTCGTTTTCTTGCGCGCATCACGCATTTATCATATGCAATTCATATGTTCATACAACCACATGCGTGCTCGAGTTTATACGTCATACTCGATCATACTCGACGACATTCACATGTATACATCAATATGTATCATGCACCTCGTACATTCGTATATCCCAATGCATATCAGTGCAACTCACATACATTGCCCAATACAACAAGCATTCTACATATGCATGCTTTGTCTTTCTTGTGCAGGTTAACGAGTCCATACTTGCTTACGGAGTTCGGGGACTTGTAGGGGCTAGGTTCCTCTCGGACGTTACTTATGCTTGATGACATCATGTGTATAACTCCCCAACCAAGAAGCTCCTCTTACTTAGGGACTTCGGGGACTTGTAGATACCTCTACTAGCAAGCTAGTTTGCTATCTCACCAAGCATAATTAACGCCTCTTTGGGGGCCCACAAGCCATGGTGGGACCCAACAGCGACTTGCATCTTGTAGCCCGATGTCCAAGCTACCCCACGGTAGTCGGAAGCTGCCAATACCTCGCCGGGAAGCCACCTTCCCGGCCTTGCCAAGTTGCCTCCATAATAGGCCTTTCTACACTAGAATAGTGGGTTTGCATCCCACATTGAAGAACATGTAAATGAGAGGGGTTCCCTTACCTATAAAAGGGACCCCTCCTCACACTTAGAAACAATCCCATTATATCCCTTTGGGCTGCAAGGCCCAAACTCATATAGTGCAACACTTCAAGTGGACGTAGTTTCCCGCTAAGGCAGGAGACGAACCACTATACTTCTTGTGTCTCTTTCTCTTACTCTCTCTTTAACGTTAATTAGACCCCTCAGTCATCAACATTAACAATTGCATATCAATTTTGTTAAGTTGAGATGGTTTAAGCATGTGCTTCTGTTTGTTTGTTTTGAGTTTACTCACACGAGCTTGCAAAAGCTTACCGGGTTTGTTGTTTTTGAATCTGGTGCACTATTCAATGGTTTAGGGGGTCTATCCTACAGGTTAAGGTGAACATGATGGAGCTGTGGTCCCTTGCTGTTGCAGTCGTAAGTTAGGAACTTATAGTTGTACGAACTTGCACTGTGTAGTAAGTGTGATGGGCTTGTCTACTTATTGAATTGTTATTTCAGTTTAATTTGTAAACTTGATGTAATGAAATATATGAATCTAAAGAACGAGTCTGTATTGACATTGTGGGTTCAGGGCATTTTTGTTTACTTGTTCTTTAAAGAAGAAAAAATTCGGCTATTTTGTATTGATATCTGAACCATCACGCTCGGAGTATTTATGTTTGTTTATTTGTTTATTAATTGTGCTTGAAAATCGGGGCGTGACAAAGCATTTGTTTACTAATTAATGTGATTTTGTTTATGTAGGTCAGTGTTCTTGGAACTTCTGGATTGTTGGGGTCATATGTTAAGCAAAGAGATATGTTAAGCAAAGAGCTTAGCCACAGAGTTTTGGACTATTTACTGTAACTGGAAGATTTATTGTGTTTCCCAATCATGTTTATAATTGAAATCAGACCAATCGAACCATCCTAGAAAACCTTGATGTTTAGGTTTTGATGGCAGATAATAAGAGCATGTATATTAAACAGAGATCACAACAGAATGCCTAAAAACAAACTGCTCTGTCACGAAAGGAGTCACTTTTACCCCTACTCAAGCTATTTGATCACTAAGATTAAAACCCGCAGCAAAGCGCAGACCGTTTCACTAGTATAACCAAATGTTTTTTTTTCTTTTCGTAAACAACATAACAACTTTCATTGGAACAAACTAGAATTACAAGCCAACAAACCCAGCAAACTAAGTTGTTGGAAAAGAACACAAACTGAAAAAGGAAAAAAAACAACCACATAGGCCCAAACAAAGCAAAAGATAGAAAAACACAGTGGGCCCAAACCAGGCAAGCCCACAATCTTGGTTAGCCAAATAGAAATGTAGCAATGGTGAAGAACTAGAAGAAATCGTCGTGCGACCATGAACAAACGAGCAGCCAGCAGCACAAGGAGACCAAATCCAACGATTGTTAGCGGCTCTAGTGGAGGTTCTAAACAGATAGAACCCAGCGAACAAAATTCCAGATGAAAAATCAAGGAAAACATAACTCAAACCATCTATGACTAGGAGAACTTCTTCTCCCATGAAATCAACCAGAAAATCCAGTTGAAGAGGAAGAGGAAGAACGGAAGATCGAAGGGACATGCACCCAAAGGGTGTTCAATCCGTTGTTGCATCACCAGGTGCATAAGCAGGCAAACTCCATTTTGATCAGAGCTCCAAGGACTAGGGGTGGGCAATTTGTACCGAAAATGCGGTTACTGACCTGAACCGCACTGAACTAAAACGATGTCGTTTTATGATCACACCGCACTGAACCGTATAAAAGCGGTTTGGTTGTGGTTTCGGGTCATAAACCATCCGATTTAAACCGACCCACACCGAATTTATTTTAATTACATTTTATTTATTTATTATTTCTCTATTGATGAAAATGTTGGTTTTCAATATATAAGAAATCCATTTTTAATTGGTTAGGTTTTCAGTTTGTAATACGTTGCTATGTTTGCTTGATGATTGATATATATATATATATATATATGTGTGTGTGTGTGTGTGTGTGTGTGTCTATGTGTGTGTGTGTGCAATAAGTTACTATGGTCTTTCTACAAGTTGCTTGATATTTGGGTGACATTTGCCTATTTGTGTGGACTCTAAATGCATTCAAAATTTATTTATGCCTTATTGAAATTGTTAGGTAAAAATAAGCCTGATTTTGGCCCTCTCTTTCTAGTTGAAATTAATAAATCGCTCCAAACCGAAACTAACCCACATTGCACCGAAAAATGGTGTAACCGAAATAATCAGTTCAGCCCTTTTGTAATGCGGTTTTGGTTTGATATATAGGCCAACCGAAAAAAACGGTTTGGTTGCGGTTTGGGCCTCAAACCGAACCGAACCGAACCGCACCGCGCCCAGCCCTACCAAGGACCATACACACAGGCCATGGCAGAAGGAAAAGGGTAAGAGCCACCAGTGAAAGTGATGCACAAGTACAACAACCAGTTTGAAAGGATAAAGAAGAATAGATCTTGAAAAAAGTGGTTTGGGATCAAGAGGACTAGACCAAGAAACAAACCAAAAGGAAAGACAAACGACTGAAAGGGAAAGAGAGACACAGAGTCTCTGTTGCCTATAAAAATCACCTCGGCCGAGGTAGTCGAGGGACCAAGAATAAACGCCTTTCTTGATGAATAAATTGTGGGGTGTTCCATCACACGGCCAAGAGACCAAGTGTGTAATTGTAAATGTGATATGCATTATCTGACATGTCAAACAATTGCTGCCTGAGCCGATGATTCGTTGCCTTAGAGTCAAGGACTTGATGGCTGAAGGTCCGGTGAATCGGGTATGGACCGTATGGTAGTGTGGGTATGAGTGAATTCAAACGGTCTGGTAATGGGGCTTAGGTCAACCAAATCCAAATAAAAACTCTTAACAACGAAAGTAAATTCGTAACGGATGAAGCTTTTAAGATTACTAGCTACTATCCGAGTATGAACACTAAATAACATGATCAAAGAAGCAAAGCGTAAAAGAACTAGAAAGCAAATAAATAAATAAAATACTAATAAGTCTAGATTATAAAATGGCTAACAAGTAAACAAACTAAAGGTGAAAACTAATAACTATTATCAAAGAGTAGCAATGAAAACAATTAAAAAACCATTACTAGGTTACAAAAGAAGTAAAGTGAATTAACTTGAAACTAGCAGAGCTAACTAACTAATGAAGTAAAAGAGCATTCTACCTAAGGAAAGAGTAAAATGAAAGTTAAAAACTTGATGGATTGTGTTTCTAGAGTTGTGTGTGTAAAATGGCTTTGCAAAGCTCCTATTTATATTAGATGTCTTGCAATTTGAACTGATATCTTGATTCTTCAAAATTCAGTAGAATTCAACTTTCTCTTGGCTTAGTGACTCTATCTTGATCGGCTGTAATGCTTATCGTCAACTTGCTTGATGTTGGACTCTATCTTGATTGACTTCAATGCTGATCGTCGATTAGCTTGATGTTGGACTCTATATTGATCGGCGATGATGGTCATCATCAACTGTTGGAATTAATCTTGAAACTAGATGTCTTAGATTAAGATCTCCTTATCGGCTGATATGGTCTTCAAGTTGAGTAAAATACTAATTTGATCAATTTCTATCCTTATCACTTATGGACTTCTCCAATTATCCATTGCTTATTTTCATAGTTGTGATGCCCCGGAAATTTGTATCTATTTTCCGAGGATTTTTCAGAATTTAATTAGTGGTTATTGGATGATTTCGTGGCTCGTGGATAGAGCGGAAGTGTTTCGGGAGAATAATTACTTAGGAAGCGTCGTTTTAGGGGGGGTTCAAGGTTGACTTTTGATACGTTGTGATTCTCTAAAAACTTCCTTCACGAAAGTTGTAGAGTTCATATGTGGAAGTTATGGTCTGCGAAAGTTTTGGATATTTTTGGAAACTGCTATAAATAGTTACTATTTCCATTTGAGTTTCTATTTCTAGAAAATCAAACTCTCTGTTCTCTCTCTTCTTTGCGTCAGACCCGACCCAAACTCGGAAATCTGACCTGGCTTTTTCGGCGAGCTCCAGCTACGGCAGACCACCAGACAAGCCCAGATCAGTTCACCTCCTCCTTGCTCTCCTCCCTGTGGTATTCTCTAGCGCCAATTGTCACTGTGTGAGGCGCTGGAAGACGGTGAAACTTGATGCAGTCAAACCCGATAGGAAATCCTTGCTCCGGCGACGTCACGGCTTCAAGTTTTCTTAGTTGAGTTCGTAGGAGCCTCCCTTATCGATCTGTGGTGTTTATTTGGATCGATTCATGTCGGAATTGGATCAACTCAAGGTGAACAGTTCATTGCGGCTTGTGACAGCGATAAGCGGCAATCTAGGCCGAGTTGGCTTGAACCCCAGGTATTAAAGTTTATCTATTTGGTGTTCTTGACATTTTGGATGGTTGGATTAATCTAGATTTGAGTTTTGGCCGGTGGTGGGTGTGGTGGTTGCACCACCAACTGTGGCAGAGTTTTGGTAGCCTTCCGGCCATGTAATGGATAGTTTCTGGTATTGTATATCATCTACTCGTTGATACGAGCATTTCGATATATAATACATAATTTTTGGAGATCGTATGAATATATTTTGATTTTTTACTATTTCAGACCGTTTGATGCTTCGATCTGTGAGGATCCGACTATCCGATCATCTTGTGGTTTGGGCATATCGATCGTGGAAGTATTTTGGAGACTTTGGGAAGTCTTGGATGTGGTTTTGCCTCGGTTTGTGCCATTTTGGGGATTTTGGTTCAAAACAAGGGTTTCGGACTTAAATCGTTTGTGAATTGTTACTAAGTTGAAACCGTATGTGATTAGGTACTTGGTGAAGTATTCTTGGACGGTTGTTTTGTGGTTTGGCTGCTTTGTTCTGTATTGAAAGCAGCGGGAGTTTCGAGGTGAGTAATCTCACAATGTTCATTTACGAACGATGTTACCTTTATTGTTTTGAGAGTTATTTAGTTAACTGCAAACTATAGTTGGTATTAGTGGCATTCCTGAGTGACTGACCATGTGTATATATATTTACGTTAAATATGTATATTCTTATGGGGTGATGGGTGAATTAAGCAATAGATATTGATGGGTTTCATTCTATTATTTTGAGGCTTGACTTTTCGGGAAATGTTGTTTTAGGAATTGGGAATTCCTATTGTTTGAAAAGTGTCAAGATTTGGTGTGAGTTGATTAATGTTTGATCTAGCGACCAGGGGTTGGAAGATCCGAGAGTCACAAGTGGTGATTTCTCCTTTTGATTTGATTTAATGTTTTGATTTGACGACCGGGGAGGTCTGAGGATCGGAGGTCACGGGGTGACATCTCATTTTGAGAGTTGAGTAACTTTTGGTCGTGAGTGACCGGTTTGAAATGTTTTGATCTGATGACTGGGGAGGTCTGAGGATTCGGGGTTGCTGGGAGTGACCTCAGGCAAATATATCGGGACTTCATGCCTTTGGCCGGGTTTGTGAATACGATCAGTTAGAGCTCTAGTCTGTTGCCATTGTACATCTTGGGGGGTAGCGGGGAGCTATCTGATGCTCATAAGTACGTGTTTTAAAAGGGAGTTTCGGGGATTCTTTCTTTTAAATGTCCGGGGAGGACTTGTGTATCATATTTAATTGTCAGAGTTTCAATTATTTGATTTTGTCACGGGGTGACTTGTGTTTATTTGAGAATGTGTTTTAAAAGGGAGTTTCGGGGATTCTTTCTTTTAAATGTCCCGGGAGGACTTGTGTATCATATTTAGTTGTCAGAGTTTCATTTATTATGATTTTGTCACGGGGTGACTTGTGTTGATTTGAGAATGTGTTTTAAAAGGGAGTTTCGGGGATTCTTTCTTTTAAATGTCCGGGGAGGAGTTGTGTATCATATTTAATTGTCAGAGTTTCAATTAATATGATTTTGGTTACGGGGGGACTTGTATTTGTTTCTTTTGGGAAAAGAATGTGTTGTTTTGGGAAAATAGGGAGTGTGTTGAATCATATTGAATTGTCAGAGTTTCAATTTATATGATTTGGTCACGGTGTGACCTTTATTGTGATTTTTGGGAAATGCATATTGAGTTGTCAGAGTTTCAATTAATATGATTCCGTCACGAGGTGATTTGAGTTGTTTTCTTTTGGGAAAAGAATGTGTTGTTTTGGGAAAATAGGGTGTATGTTCCTTTTTACGAGTTGATGGGTTCCTCGTTGGGCAAGTTGTGCATGTGTGGTTTGAGTTACTCATATGCATGGGCTTGCAAAAGCTTACCGAGTTTGTTGTGTGGCAACTCGGTGCACCATTCAAACTATGTAGGGGTTAATCCTGCAAGTCAAGATAATCATGGCTGAACCTGAGGTGACGTGCTGGCAGCAGTACGGTAGAAAGCCATTTTTATGACTTTACCGTTATTAAGACTTCCACTTGTAGTGAGCTCTGAGGAGCATTTACGTTTTATTTTGTTGTTGACAATTTAATTTGTAAGCTTATATATTACTGTGGAGCGAGTGTATATTAATTTTGAGGATTTAGGGCATCAGTATGTACTTGGTTTAAAAGGGAAAAAGTTTTCAGGTATTTTGTATTGATGACTGAACGATCACGCATGTATAATTATGGGATTATATATTGATTTTTATTTGTGTTAAAAATCAGGGGCATGACAGTAGTTGTTGAGTTGGAGTTGGAAGCTAATTTGGACGACTTGATCAACTGACCGATGGGCCTGGACAAAAGACTTTCTTTTCGATTAATGATCACGGGTCGACCGATAACCAACAACCTAAACTTTGAAACTCCCATTGGCTTAGCCCTTCACTGGCTTATATTGGATTAAATGTATTGCCCAATTAATCATTGGGTAACATGTTTAGTCATCGGCATGGTTATTCGTTGAGCGACTCATTACATTTTCTAGCTGGTAAGTCTTAAAATCAGGACTACATACACGATAGCCATTTCTAAGTGGACATGCAAATGTAGGTACAAACAGTCTCAGATCGGAGAAAAATTCCAGACAAAAGTGCCCATGGTGGACTGGGGAGCGCCACCAACTCTCAATATGGGAGAGAAAAAACCCGGGTGGGAAGGATTGGTTTAAGAAGTTCAATTGATGACTTCAATTGATCAATTGTATAACCTAATGTGTTAGGTCCGCAAATCAAACTGTGGCAGTATAGGTCTTTTTATCTTTGCGAATGAAAAAAATGATTCACCCAAAAAAAGAAAATTTCCCTCCAGGGGTCGTTGTCTTTCTTTTTCTTTTTCCACTTTGATGCCGATGTAATTCCTATTTCTAAGAGTCAAAACAAGTACAAAATATTAGTATGAACCATTCCAGATAGCCCTTTGCCTAAGCGTAAAATATTAAACGAGTGGCCTATAATTTCATACGCAGAGTCCACATTCAACATAAATCAGTAACATTGTCAAGACATTTGTCAAATACAAGGTCAAATGTTCCCACAAAATATGTTTTCTGATAGTGTGATATCTGGGTCGGGGTTGTTGACACATGAGACTAAGGAAAATCATACCATCAACCTGAATTTTTTTTTTTTTTTTTTTTCAATAATTTCTCCATGTTTGCTTCTTTCCATATGATAACTTATATATACATGTTCAATATAACCAAAAGCAGGAACGTACTATTCCCAAATATATAATAGTTTGTCTATCTAGATTAGTGAATGCATGTATCATGTTTGTTAAAATTTTATCGGAAAGTTCTCAAGATGAAAAGGTCTACATTTGCTTTATAATTTATATATTTTCTCTAAGCATAAGTGTCAAGTTATTTGATATTAAAAACTTATCAATGGTAATGTTCTTTTCTTTATACAATATGAGCTGTTTTAGTACTTGTTTGTTTATTGTGTAAAGTAGAAGGTGTACCACATTAACCAACTAAGTGTCTAATCAGAGGAAGAGAAATAATTCTTAAAATTAAAATCATAACTTATTATGTAAATTCTAGCAAAAGTCACAGACAAATCGTCAATAACTCAAATAAAATTACCACGAACACGGTGAGCGCATGTAGTGCATCAACCAACGAAACTTAGCACATATGTTACTGTTTAAATTTGAACAGGTTATTAATGGTAAGACTCTGTCCAACCTTTTGTTTTCATTACTAATTAATGGTTTGTTTTCAAATAGTAATAATTTATGCTGTCCATAAATGATGTGGTAGAAACCCGGAACTCATTAAACAACAAAACATGATTTGCTTCTTCTGTTTTTCAAGCTTATCGTCAAGTATTATGTCATCAAGAAAGAACATACTTTACCCCACTATCCTGAGTTAATGGTCAGGTGGCTAAAATATCAGCATTTGTATGACTCTGAACTGGTTAAAAGTGTAGGACTCATATTATATATATATATTTTTTAATCGGTTAGGGGTTTAAAATTAAACTTGGATGGAAAATTAAACTTAAATGGATTCAAATCTTTTCTTAACCTAATTTTTACTTAACCTATCTAATTTTTTGAGTTAAAAGACTATATTAGATCAAATTATCTGCATATATCAAACATATATAATTTTTTTTTCATCAATTATATGTGTTGGGATGAAACCCAGTTTTGAAAACTAACACGGATAAGAAAATAATCATTTTTATTAGGTCTTTCTAAACGTACCCAGCAAATATCTTAATATATACCCAGCATAAAAATTATTTTTATTACATTTCCAGTTTTACCCTATTTCTATTTTTTTCTAAAATCGTCAAACACCTATCTCACCTCTCCTACCTCCAAACCCTGCATATCAAATTATGCGGCTAATCTTTCTTAGTAATCCGTTAACCTTCTGTTTGATGCAATTCTCTAACTGAGGTTTTCTTAATTTGCTCCTTCCAAAAACACCCATGTTTCATGTTGGAGTGGTTTCAACAGTTTTGTCGAGAACTTTCATTGTTGGGTTATTGCTATCTCTAGATGAAAGAATTCTATGTCAAGAGGAAAATCCAATTAAAGATTTAATTGATCACAAGCAATTAATAGTGCCTAGTAATAAATTAATTGCAACGATATAAGAAGGAATTATCTAGAAACATCTTGATTGAACGAATCGAAACAAAGAAAGTTTCATCAAGAACCAAGTGTATGAATATGATTGCACTGTGCTTTCATTAATTAATAGATACATGTCCATTTTAGTTTCGATCAACTCGAACAATTAATCTATATGTATATATATGCCAATGATCGGAGGGAGACCAGGAACTATGGTTCTTTGGAAGAATTAAAGTGGTGTCGAAGTGGAATCAGGACGGAGTGCTGGGTATAATTAGGGGTAAAAATGAAAATCGATGATAAATTTTTGTATGCTGGGTATACTTAAATTTTTGCTGGGTACATTTAGGAACACCCTTTCTATTTTATCCATGTCATAGGTAAGAAAACTAACACGGGTAAGAAAATAATCACATATTAATGAGATTTAAATTAATAATATAAACGCTATTGGTTTGGTTTTACAAATAACCAACAAGTCACTGCTTATCGGGCCAAAAACTACATATAGTTTAAAAAAATAATTTAAAAAATCAACATTTTCAAGATAAAGAGTTATGTTGCATTGTATAATAAGTAGTTCAACATTGTGTTTGTGATTTCGTCCATCATGCAATTAACATCAAATTGCAAATATTTAGTTTTTCTTTAGACTTCTAAAATTCATGTGACATGAAATCGAAAGTTGGCCTCGCATAATGGTATCATGCATTTTCTATGTAGTGTCGTAATAAGACTGCCATTGCAAAGATTTTGAACCTTCTAGCAAATTTCCAATAATGGATGAGAATATTTCAACAACGCGTATTGCCCACTTGGATCGTTTTTCTTCTTTTACACCGCTAAGATCGTTTTTCTTCTTTTACACCCCTTTGATCGTTTTTCTTCTTTTACACCACTTTGATCGTTTTTCAATGCTCTACAACAGTCCAACGACGCCCGATCTCATTTGAAGTTGAAGTTGAAGACCCTTTTGAGGCTTTGACCATTGGCGGCCATGCATGATTCAAAAGTGCCAATAGTTAATTTAGACATTCGTCCACATGGCTCTTTAAAAGGTTTGCCTTGTTATTTATTACAGATTAATGAAGACCTTCCACCAGTTTGGGAGTATGAATCTACCACCGCCAGCACTCCTTTAGCTTAGGTCTCTGGTGTGATCGGAACAGTTTTTTTTTTTTTTTTTTTTTGTAAAGGGTGATTGGAATAGTTTTGGTATGTACTTCAAAATGAGCAGGACTTCGAATTTAATTTGTTTTTTCTAAAGAGAAAAGGGGAAAGATGATAAACTTTATTAATGAGAACTAATTGTTACAAAGGATTGCATCGAGTATCGGAGAGAATCCCACTCTAAGAAACTTACAGCTCCAAAACAACTTTGTCATATGTTTAACTCTAGGTGAACATATTCATGCAGTGACTCTTAAAGAAGAAATGCATTTTTTTTTTTTTGGTCAAATCAACAACTCATATACAACAAGTAGTATTCTGTGAGTCAAATTCATGACCTCCCACTTACGAAGAGGAGACTTATATCACCAAACCAAATGGTACTAGACAAAAAAATGCGCTTTTATTTTATGTATTTTACAGTTGGGTGGTGAATTGTCATTCATTAATTGCTATGTAATGTACATAACTCGTGAGAAATAGCTTTACATGGAGATTCATTTTTCCTTTTTTTTTTCAAGGTAAACTACTTACGTTGTTCCTACCTTAGCTAATTATGGTACACACAGTTTTGTTGATGGCAACTTAGCTAACTTTGAAACGAAAACTTAGCCAATTAAGTTGTTTAACTTCATATATATGCCTCCCCTAGATAAAAAGAAATCCTTATGACGTACATATGTAGATCGATCATATATATATATATATAGTGTGTGTGTGTGTCTGTATGTATATATGTAAATAACTGTTCTAGCGAGAGATTCATTTTTGTTGTTGTAGAGAATTGTAATCGTGTGTTTATTATTGATAATAGGAGCCCTTATATAGGGAGTTACAAGGTACACAAAAGGTAAGAATCCGAATACAATTGAATACCTAGAACCTTTTCCTATTAAAACTCTAAGCTCTAGTTTGAGGAGGCACACATTATGTCGACATCCTTCAACACTCCCCGTTGTGCCGCTCAAACTTGGTGATGACGCTTTCATTGTTGCCTCGTTAAAATCCTTGCTAGGTAACAAAAACCCTGTGGGACAAAAATAACCCTGGTCGAAGGACAAAAAAAGCACAACATGTCCTTCACTCTTCGAGGTCGAACATGTAGACATCATGCCTCCCCCTGATGTCAATAACTCTCCCTGATTGCTACAATAATGGGAGTTCAGATAACTTTCTCAATCCAATGCTCTTCACATGTTTCTCGAAGGTGGATTTGGTAACGACTTAGTAAATAAGTCCGCTACATTATCCTCAGATCGAATTTGGTTCACTTCAATATTTAGAAGTGCCTGCTGTTGCTGATTATAAAAGAACTTAGGCGATATATGCTTGGTGTTGTCGCCCTTGATGAAACCTAACTTCATTTGCTCAATACAAGCTGCATTATCTTCATAAATGCATGTAGGTTCATCTGTGGTAGACTTCAAATCACAAGTTCCATCACAAGTTCCTCGAATGTGTCTGACTACAGATCTTAGCCATATGAATTCTCGCATGGCTTCATGTAGAGCAATAATTTCTGCATGATTTGAGGAAGTAGCAACAAGGGTGTGCTTTGTAGACCTCCAAGATATTGCAGTGGTTCCCATGGTAAAGACATAACCCGTTTGGGAGTGACCTTTGTGAGGGTCAGAGAGATACCCTGCATCAGCAAAACCCATCAAAACATCGTTGTCATTTTGATGGAGGGGAGAAGGAGCACGGAAGGTGACGTTTTGCCTTGTGGAGTCCGATCCCACACTTCCGTTATTTCTTTTCTCTCTGTAGGGATAGAACAAGCCCATATCAATCGTACCTCTCAGGTATCAAAAGATTGTATTTACACCAATCAAATGGCGGTGTGTTGGCGCAGAACTGTGTCTAGCTAACAAGTTCACTACGAATGAGATATCCTGTCTTGTGCATTGAGCTAAGTACAATAATGCGCCTATTGCACTTAGATAGGGCACTTCAGCCTCTAATAAGTCTACGTCCTCATCCTTTGGATGAAATGGATCTTTTCCGGGCTCAAGACTACGGCCAATCATGGGAGTACTCACAGGCTTTGCTTTATCTTCATTAAAGCGCCTCAATAATTTTTGAGTATATGCTGACTAATGGATCATAATCCCATCACTACGATGCTCGAGCTCTAGTCCGAGACAAAACCATGTTTTCCCAAGATCTTTCATCTCAAATTCAGATTTCAAGTACTTAACAGTTTCCTTTAACTCATCTAGAGTTCCAATTAGGTTCATGTCATCGACATAAACTGCTACAATGGCAAATCCAGAACTTGTCCTTTTTATAAACATGCATGGGCATATTTCATTGTTGACATATCCCTTCCCAATCAAGTTGTCACTTAGACGGTTATACCACATCCGTCCGGATTGTTTCAATCCATATAGTGAGCGTCTCAATCTTATTGAAAACGTGCTCCGTGGTTTAGAGTCACTTGACTTCAGTAATTGAAGTCCATCTGGAACCTTCATATATATATATATATATATATATATATATATATATATATCTGAATCTAGATCCCCATAGACATATGCTGTAACCACATCTATAAGCTGCATGTCAAGTTTTTCGGAAACTACCAAACTGACAAGGTAGCGGAACGTTATAACTTCCATTACGGGAGAGTATGTCTCCTCGTAGTCGATTCCAGGGCGTTGTGAGAAACCTTGCGCCACAAGGCGGGCTTTGTATCTAACAACCTCATTTTTCTCATTACACTTTCTAACAAAGACCCATTTATGGCCAACAGGCTTTATATTTAGGGGTGTCAGCGTTATAGACCCAAATACCTGTCTCTTTGTTAGTGAATCCAATTCAACCTGGATCGCATCTTTCCATTTAGGCCAATCTACTCTTCGTTGACATTTTTCAACGGAGCGAGGTTCGATATCATTGTGTTCTATAATTCCTTGAGCGATAGAATATGTAAACACATCATCAAGGATAATAGAATCTCGATTCAACGTCTCATGTACACTAGTGTAATTCATGGAGATCTCCCTATTCTCTGGGAATTGGTTCTAACATTAGAGCGTCCCCCAATGATGGCTCTTGGACATAACCATAATCCGGAATATCTTCATGAGACGGGTCATTTATGTCGATGATTAATGGATCTTTTTGTGCCAAACTCGCTTTCTTTCTTGGGCGAGAATCCATCGAACCTTTGGGCCTTCCACGTTTCCTTGCTGGGAGCCCGGCCTGAGCCACATGGCCATCACCATTAGTGGTGGCGGCGCCATGCCCAATACCTCTAGGGGTGGCGCCATGTCCATGATTTTTATGGACATCAATTCTTGCAGGCACGTTTGCAGCAGGTTTATGTGATCTTGTCACTTTAGCGATATCAGAAAAAGCATCAGGCATAAAATCTGCTACATTCTGAAGATAGAGAATTCTCCGCACTTCAATTTCGGACTGTGCGGTTCGGGGATCAAGATGAGACAAAGTGGGGACAGACCACGACAATTCCTGTCATTCCTGTTGAACATTTTTGTTCTTATCTCCCCCTAACGATGGGAAGACTATCTCATCAAAGTGACAATCTGCAAATCTAGCTGTAAATAGATCGCCTGTCAAGGGTTCTAAGTAGCGGATAATGGTTGGAGAGTCATATCCAACATAAATGCCTAATCGTCTTTGAGGACCCATTTTGGTGCGCTGTGGCGGCGTAATTGGCACATAAATTGCACACCCAAATATGCGTAAGTGTGAGACGTCATGCTCATATCCAGTAACTAGCTGGGACGCAGAAAAGGGTTGAGTGGCAGTAGGCCTCAGATGAATAAGCACAGCTGAATGCAATATTGCATAGCCCCAAGCAGAAACAGGGAGATTGGTGCGCATAACCAATGCTCTAGCGACCATTTGAAGTCTTTTAATGGCAACTTCTGCGAGACCATTTTGGGTGTGAACATGAGGAACAGGGTGTTCAACCTCAATCCCAATGGACATGCAATAGTCATCAAACGTTTTTGATATAAACTCGCTAGCATTGTCAAGACAAATTGACTTAATGGGATGATCAGGGTGGTGAGCCCTTAATTTAATGATTTGTGCTAGGAGTTTAGCAAATGCAGCATTTTTTATAGACAAGAGCATGACATGTGACCATCGTGTCGATGCATCAACCAACACCATAAAATATCTAAATGGTCCGCAAGTTGGTTGAATAGGTCCACAAATATCACCTTGGATTCTTTGCAAGAATGGAATATTTTTCTTAGTGTCCTTTACATAGGATGGTGTCGATCCTAATTTTGCTAAAGAGCAGGCTTTCCAAAACGAAAGATGGGCTTTAGAAGCAACCAGGGAAGAATCCGGTTGAGCCACGAAGTCACAATTGACTTTAGAAGTAGAAAAAGGAACCAAGGAGGCGTCAATACCACTTATGGGCGGCAGGGGGTAGGCGGCGCCAGCCCTATCTTGGAACTAATTTCGATTCTGACTTCTTTTCGTTTTGAAAAATAGATGTCCGTGTGAAGTCTTTAATATACGGATCATCATATCATGACCTGGATGTCCCAAACGGTCATGCCAAAGCCTATATGTGTCAGAATCCCATAAGTCATCTCTCATGACATGGTTGGATTCCATAATTCAAATAGTGGTTGCATACAACCCACTAGAGCGACCCATAAGATTCTCTAATACTCGTTTATGTCCGTGTCATTAGAAGTGATGTAAAGGAGCTCTAATCCATTCTCACAATGTGTTTCCACATGAAAACCATTGGCTCTTATATCTTTAAAACTCAATAGGGTTCTTTCAGCCCTAGGAGCATATAGAGCTTCGGTGACATTAATACTTCTGCCATTTGGCAACATAAATTGAGATGGTCCTCGGCCATGAATCAATTGTGATGGTCCAGCCATCGTAGTCACTGAAGATCGACTAGGCATCATCCATAGGAAAAGTTCCCTATGTCGCTGTTGATGTTTGTAAATTCAGCGGTAGCATACCTTTAATAACGCTGGTCCGATGGGCGGACTGCTACTAATGATATTTAGAGTTCCTACTACCTGTCAAGTAAAATACAGAGGGCGTCAAAGGGAGACCGCTCTGGGCGGTCTTCTCTTCTCCGATGCCTAAGTTAGTCAGTGTATTTATGTTTGACAAACTATCAGTAGGCAAGTATTAAATGTGTAATCAATGAGGAGAGAGGAGAGAATCTTTTATAGGTGAGAAGGGAATTGATCTTCTCCATGTTTTTGATGTGGGACTGATGTACTTCAGTCACCAGCTTCTGAAGCTACTGACGCCAACTTGGCGTGGCACGTGGCAGCTCGTCAGCTGCGATCTGGAGGCGAGCTAGGGCTCAGGCGATAGCCTGTTTGGCTGTGTTTCTGTAAATCACTCCTTTGGCGGGAGTTGGTACCGCTAGTGGTAGCATGAGCGTGGCTCATTATAGCTAATTATGCTTGTAAATGCTTATGTAAGTACAGTCGCAATATAGTATGTGTGGTGCCACTATCAACAAGGCATTCCAACTCTCCAGGAAACATACTGAAAAATAATAAAGTTCGGAATTAAAACATATCCATGACATCGAATAATACGATACTTTATTAATAAAAATATCCAATGATTACATCAGATGTCCCAAAAAGTCTAATCCAAAAATAAAATCAAACTAAGACACATTGTAGTCACTCTATCCGTTTGGTAACTCCAATCAAATATGACCAGGAAAGTAGAAAGAGATGTTGGTGGAGCGAGGCTCTCTTAAGTACCACTAATCTCAATGACTTTCCTAGACATCATATTTCATTGGGTGCACCACATAAGAAAGAGTTAATACAATTGTCATTTATTGACTAAGGCATATTTGCCATTACAAAAATTCTTGGAAAATAAAAGGACTATTCTAATTAAAGTTTGCAGCATCCTTGTGCACTTCATCTTCAGCTTTGAAGTCCTCTATGCTGAGATTGACATCTCCATCTTCTTCTTCTTCTTCTTCTTCTGCAAGGTACACTTTTTGCTCCCTCAGGTCCCTGTATGCCCTGTATCTTGCAGCTAGTTGCTCGCTTGCCTTACATTGCTTGAACCAATGCTCACTTGATCCACATCGATGACACATATCATTGTGGTTGCCTCCCTTCAATTGAGGTGCATGTTGTGGTCCTTAGGAGGGTTGGTTCCACCACCACGAGCCATGGCACCACCACCACGTCCAGGGATGCCACGACCCCCTCTCCCACGTGTGGCATTGCCACCACTTGTATCCGCACCAAACTTGCGGTTTCCTTCCTGGTTAGGGCGGTTATATGGGCTCATACGCCCCTCATGTCCCTTATTCTTAGGGTTCCGCACCTTGCGCCCTCCTTTGGGTGCATTATAATTCGCCTCATAAACACTCTTTGTTCCAATGGGCCTTGAATTATAATTCCTCATGAGTATGTTATCATGTTTCTCAGCTACATATATGATATTGATAAGCTGATGAAACCTTGTGATCCGTCCAGTATTGACCTCAGTACGATATTACTTTGAGACCACAATTGCTGAGACGGGGAGGTGGAGAGACTCTTCTCAATTAGCTCTTGCTCTGTGACAGGTTGTCCAAAAAATCTCAACATGGATTGTAAGAGAAGAGCTTCTGAATTATATTCAGTAACAGACTTGAAATCAGCAAAGCGCAGATTGTTCCATTGAACCTTCAAGTCAGGGAGGTGGAAATCTTGGACATTGCCAAAACGCTCTTCTAGCGCTACCCATAGCTCTCTTGCATCCTTGATCGACATATACTCTAATCTAAGTGACTTGTCCATATGGCGTCGCATCAAGATAACTGATTGAGCATGCTTTGTAGGTGTTCGCACGAACACAAGATCCGGGTTAGGTGCATGGATTATGGGTAATATTCCCTTTGAAGTGAGGTGGTTCTCAACATCGGTTACCTAACTGTGGTAATCCGATCCCGTTGAGTCAAGCGTGGGAAAGTTGAGTCTAGGTTCATTCGACATCCTGAAAATAAGAAGAGAAGATATATTAGTTTCGGAGCTAAACTTCCACGAAAACTAAAATAATAAGATTTCTAAGCTATGCTACCAAGAAATCAATTTCCAAGAATTTCTTTTGGATTAGACCAAACAATAATGTTTTAATATGGTCACAATTTGATGCTTACGGACGCTCTTAGTCCAAGCATTATGAACACTCTTAGTTCATACGAACGTTCTTAGTTCGTTTAATTATGAACACTCTTGGTTCGTTAAGCGTGAATCCCCACAATTCCGCTTTGTTAAATACTCAAAACCATTTTCATATATTTCAAAATTCTGCAGCAAATAAAAGAATTTAAAATACATGAAAGCAGCAACTTTAATTCATAAAAACTTACGTGATGGTTCTTGGCTTGAGGACACGCGTGTGTTGGGGCAGCAACGAATAGCAGCGGCAGTAGTGGAAGCAGCAGGGCAGCAGTGCAATAGGCAGGCTGCAGTGTGGATGAGCGCTAGGCAAGGCTGCAGGAGGTAGGTTGCAGCGCGGGGGCAGCAAGCGAGCTGGGTAGGGTGGTGAGGCTTGCGGCAGATGGTGAGCAGCAGCAGGGACTTGGGGTTGTGGTGTGCAGTGACAGGACCCGACCTAGATTTCACCCTGAAATTCGAGGTGGCCCTGCGGGGCCCACCTTAGAAGAAATTCTTCCAAAAATTTGGCAGAACTTCCCCTAAAATGGACTACCCAAAACCTGTAGAAAGGAAATTTACACTTCTAAGTCATTTATCCTTATTCTCCTGGAGCCACCCTGCTCCACAAATCACAACATCGTCCAATTCACATAACACAAAACACAACTTGAATAACATTAATCCCATAGGTAATCAGATAATCTCAAATTCAAATAAATAGGAAGAAAATAATAATAAGCATGTTTTCCGTAAACCGAAACAAAACCAATTTCAAAATCATCATCAAGGCATTCCCAATGCCAAAACCGAAGTCGATAAATAAATAAGGAATATAACTCCATCGAAATCCCATTTCGAAAATCCTTTAAAAGTCTCAAATCGAAATAGATTATAATTAAGGGTATAATTCCGGAAATCACCTCAGAAATAAATAATTCGACAAATAAGATTATAAATCATAATCAACTTCGGAAACAAATCATTATCGAAAGCACTTATATGAGATAAAGTGAAATCAATCTCTGAGCTTAAAATCACACGCTCGAAATGTAAATTGATAAATAAATAGAGCATATTCAAAGAAATAAATGCATGCATCATTTAATTAAAAACAAAAGTCCACTCACAGTACTATTCCGACGATCACGTATACGAGTTCCTTCATCGAGCCAGAGCTCGGTACGTCGCCCTATACACGATTATATTCCGTAAGCGATAATTCGACAATTTAATACGAATCCCATAATCAAACCCTCACCAGTCAACTCTCCACTTGTTCTCTGATTCAACCCAAATTTTATCTCTAATACTAATTCATTATCTTAAAGGTTCCAAGTCAGAACCGAGAGATATCCGATGGTCGGATTCTCGTAATTCGATAATCGAAACCCTAAACTTCAAAATTCATAATTAATTCCAAGTTTCTCCAAAAATTACCAAACTTCACATACAAGCTCTACACAATTTATAGGATTTAATGGGCTAAAAACCGGAATTAAAACACTGCCCTACACGCCTCCACGCACCACCAACAGTGGCAGCGCGTGGGCCCCACGCGCCACCGGCAACCACCTCCGATGGCCACCAAAATTTAGCAGCACCATCTACTCAACAAACCCAAACTCTTTCTCAACTACAACAAGTTCCAATTTTACCTGGAAGAGCTCCAATTTGGCCGTTGAACACAAGCCCAGAAAACCCAAGAGCCCTAGAATCGGGTTCTCCTTGATTCTCCTTCTACACTGGAAATCGTGGCTCAAGGCTAGGGGCAAAACGATCCTTGGCAAAAACCGCGCCTTCGACAGTGGTTTGGTGGTCAGAAATGGCTGAAATTTCCGGAAAACGTCAACTGCTACAGTAAATTTCCAAGCTTCAAATCGTGCTTCTCCGGCCAAATCATGACAACCACGACCACCAGCATGTAGAGGAGGAGGAGGCGAGTCGGCAGCCACCAGGGTCTCGCCGATTGATGGCCGGACGACGGCAAATCGAAGGAGAAAGGGAAGAGGGCCGACGCGGGGAGAAAGAGGAAAGAGAGAGAAAATCTCGAGGGGGGTAGGTTTCCGAAAATGGAAACCTACCACAGTAACTTTCCATATATATAGAAAGTTACCATGAACAGTAACTTTAATCTTTCGCTTATAACTTTCACGTACGAACTCCGATTTTTACGTACCACATATGCACGCGCTCGGTTTAACGTCCTCTACAACTTTCATGAAGAAAACTTTTTCAAATTTTGACCCGAACAAAAGGTCAACAATTTAGGGCCACTAAAGCTACCGAAAAAAAAAAAGTAAAGGTAAAACAAATTGTCGTTTACTGTCCAAATGACTAGTAAACCGGTGAATTTAGATTCGGGACTTTATATGCAGGGCGTAGGGCTGTAGCAGGAGGCAGGCAGCAGCAGGGTGCGGCATGAAATAACTCTGGCTGGTGCGCAGGTTGCAGCGGGCTGGCAGGGAGGCTAGGTATTAGGGCGTGCTGCAGCAAGGTGAGGCAGGGGCAGCAGGGGCTGCAAGTTTGCGGCTAGGGTTGCAGGTAGGGTTTTCGGCAATTTTTGGTGAGGGAAGCTTTTAGGGTTTTTTCTTCTTTTTTTCGGCTATGGTTAAAGCTCGTGCTGATAACGTATTGTAGAGAATTGTGATCGTGTGTTTATTATTGATAATAGGAGCCCTTATATAGGGAGTTACAAGGTACACAAAAGGTAAGAATCCGAATACAATTGAATACCTAGAACTTTTTCCTATTACAACTCTAAACCCTAGTTTGAGGAGGCACACATTATGTCGACCTCCTTCAACATTTTTGACAATTTTAAGAAATTTCTTGTGGGACATACTTTTTGATCACATATCAGCGTCTCGATCATTCATAGCGTATCTTTCCCCATTTTTGCAACTATCCATTGTTACACATGGTCTATTCACTCGTATTCAAATATATACATGTATGTATATACAGTCATTTTCAGGTAAGGATATCCTTACCTTAGCCTTAGGAACGGATTTTCAGTTTTTGATCATTTTTCGATCACATATTCATATCTTAACCGTTTAGTTTTATAGTCCTAATGTATAGATTACTTCTGCAAATTTTTAGTCAAATTGATAATCGTTAAGGTATCGAACTGGATTAAACCAATGAACGAACCGAATCTGTCAAACCGGAACCGTTTGTGTTCATTATTATAAATTGTAATTTTGAATGCCTTAACCATTATCAATTTGGCTGAAATTTTGTAGAGATGATCTATACATTAAGACCTAAAAACTGAACAGTTAAGATGTAAATATGTGATCGAAAAGTGGTCAAAAACTTGAAATCCGTTCCTAAGTTAAGGTAAGGATATCCTTAGCCAAGAAATATATATATATATATATATATATATATATATTATAATATAAAGATCCTATCTAGTGAGGCCGTGCATTTTGAAAAATATTCATATAGTAATGCTATTTGCATCATGACATGTATCACAATATTGTGTGTGTGCACGTGTGGCCGTGCACTTTGAAAAATATTCATACAGTAATGCCATTTGCATCATGGCATGTATCACAATATTGTGTGTGTGTGATAGTCATCGTATTGAAGTAAACAATTTCCTTCGCGCCAAGTAACAAATTTCATTACGATAGGTCGACTTCAGGTAAGTTCAAAATCTGAAAAACCTATCACATGTAAAATACGAAACGACTAGCAGCCTAGCTATGACCTCCCACATCGCCCTCAAAGTTCAAATAACCAACAACCACCAATGACCCAAATATATATATTAAACTGACTCCATAAATCCAAAAGCACTCTAATACTTTATTTCAAGATCATCGTCACCAACGACGTAAATCAAATGGTGTCTACCCAGTAGAAAACTTTAGAAAGAAAGAAAGAAAAGAACAGTTCTGGGTCTTCTTCTTGGTCTTCTTCTTCCAGCAATTAAAATGTTACTTTAATGTATTTGATTTCAATTTGTCAGTTGACTGTGGGCAACTTCTCATTGCCTCCTTTCAAACTTGTGGAAGCATATCACTATTTTACCTGAGACATTGTCTAGTCATGGCCGGGCCGGAAGATGAAATTAATGTAGAAAAAGAGTGTGTCATCGTTTTGTACGTTCATACTACAACAGAGGTTGATATAGTGATATGCTATCCTCTATATAAGCTACGTCCATAGGATATGCTCCCACTGCAGCTTGATCGCAGCTCAAAAATGTTGAAGCTACCCAGCCTTTTAGTTTTGGTTTGCAGCATTGTTCTTGTTTTGCATTCATACCAAGCAACCTCACATGATGACCATGATGAAGTTGGTAAGGGCAAGCATATATGATCTACGTACTGCATATGTGGTGGATATGAAACATTTGATTATTATTCATGATTTACTATGTAATAGCATGTTTTGATTACAGTGTCCCTGGATTTATGACTTCCTTCTAATGAGTTTAATTATAGAGTACGTAGTACTCCATGTCCATGCATGAACACCTACTTCATATGGTTATTATCAATTTTAGAGTGCATCTGCATGGAGGGATATAAAAAGATGGTTTGAGTTACTTGGAGGCCGGTTAGCTTTGAGGTTAAGATGTTACTATCTCATATACTAAAAATTTTATTAATTTATGGTGGGATTTAAAACTGGATTTGTCACTTTAAAATTCCTTGGTACTTTCAAATACCTCATTACCTTAGATCTAACTATGATTAATTCACACGTTCATTATTGTTGATGATGCAGAGGATGAGAGGGAGTTTAATTATGACGACAACAGTGAGAAGGGGCCAGCTAGATGGGGAAAGATACGCCATGAATGGAGCATATGTAACAATGGATCGTTGCAGTCTCCCATAGATCTGTTAGATGACAGAGTTGATGTAGTCTCAGATTTAGGGAAACTTCAGGGTAACTACAGGGCTTGCAATGCCACTCTTAAGAATAGAGGCCATGATATGATGGTAAGAGAAAAACGAGAGAGAGAGAGAGAGCACTTAAAGTTGGATTTGGTGTTATGTAATTCTTATTCTATCTCTATAATTTGTGGATGCAGTTGAAATGGCATGCTGATGCAGGATATATTCCAATCAATGGAACTCAGTATACAGTCAGACAATGCCATTGGCACTCAC
Organism: Rosa chinensis; assembly: GCF_002994745.2. Lineage (NCBI taxonomy): Eukaryota > Viridiplantae > Streptophyta > Magnoliopsida > Rosales > Rosaceae > Rosa > Rosa chinensis. The sequence goes on from NC_037092.1 coordinate 62,768,313, forward strand.
CTTCTGAACACACCATCAATGGCAAGCAGTTTGATTTAGAGGTGCATCTGGTTCATGACAGTCCAAATGGAAGCATCGCTGTTATCGGGATCCTGTATAAGTTTGGAAAACCTGACCCATTTTTGACACGGGTAATCATAAAATTCTTACTTTCATGATCAAACCTGCATGTGACTCCATTGCATTTAGTTTTATTACTCGCTCTCATGCTTGTTGTGCTTCATTCTGTTTCTGCTTAGATGAAGGACTACTTAGAAGACTTATCTGATAGCAGTAAAGAAGAGAAAGTGATTGGTATGGTTGATCCAAAGCAAATAAAAACTGTCAGTACAAAGTACTACAGATATATAGGCTCTCTTACAACTCCTCCTTGCACACAAAATGTCCTCTGGACCCTTGTTGGAGAGGTTTAATTTCCTACACTTTCCATTTGTTTCTACAGTGTTTAGTGACAAAACTATATCTGAATCTCATTTTAACTCATCAGGTGAGGACTGTCTCTAAAGAACAGGTCAAATTCCTCCGTAAAGCTGTTCACGATGTAAGTTCAATAGCTACTCTCTAAAGTATCTGATATTCTCTTGCCATATATGCTGCTAGTTAATACTGTCACTGATGCATCAGGTCACAAAATTAAACTGTCTTGATTCTCAATCTGGCCACCAGTCAAACTATTTTTAATATTTGATTTGCATATGAATATATAAACATTGATATGCAATACTAATGCAGAAGATTTTGCAGGAGTCAGAAACTAATGCAAGATTAAACTGTCTTGATTCTCAATCTGGCCACCAGTCAAACTATATTCAATATTTGATTTGCATATGAATATATAAACATTGATATGCAATACTAATGCGGAAGATTTTGCAGGAGTCAGAAACTAATGCAAGACCAATACAACAGATAAACAGGCGCTCGGTGAAACTTTATAAACCCAGTACACAGGATCAGAATTGAATGTACCAAAAACTTTTTGGCTCAAGCATCACAATCTATCACTTATTCCAAGGTTTGAAACCTAAAAGACGAAGGATGCATAGACTAGGCTAAATAAACAAATGACGTTCATTAGGATTTCTCTAGCAGATCTTTCTTTTTACACCCTTTTTAGCTTCTTTTTACATCTTTTGTGTTACATGTATCATTCATATACCCTGTAGAGAATTAAGCAGAAAAATGATGAGAATCACTAGAAAATACATTTGGAGGGCCATGTATTATGATAAACTAATTAATCAGGTTTTAAGTGTTTCGCTCAGAATATATTGAACGAGAATGATCATATATATATATATAGTCGATCTCAATCTTTTGCAATAAGCTAGTTTGACACAAAAAATCAAATGGAAAAAATTACTTCAGTATTAACATCTTCTGTTCACTCATCAGCAAAAGATTAATAATGCCTGGTAATAATATGGATGAGTTCACAAACAAGACTCTTCATTCTAGAATCAATGGTGCCTTTCTGAATAGCTTCTGGTAATCAAGGTGGTCCAAAAAAATCATTTAAAATTATAAACCATGACATAATGAAGGCAAGTATCAAACAAGTGAAACCAACAATCTAACAACTAATATGTGATGTGAGCCCTGACCAATAGGATTCTAACCAGCAACTAATAGAGCACCTAAACATTGTTATATAAGTCTTCTTCAGACAACAGATATGATGTCAGCAGTGACCAAATGGAATCTAACCATTTATATCCTCCCACTTTGGATTCTTTAAATGAATTGTCTCCTTTAACCAACTGATGAACGTACTAAACATATACACAATTAATAAAGTGATGGTGATAATGAAGAAAACTAACTACATGATCAGTAGCCTTTTTCTAAAGAACCTTAGCCATGCAGTGAGCCACAAGATATCAGAGAAATTTTGAGCAAAATCACTTATACAAACTTTAATAACTATGTACTGTGCTTAACTACTACTCATTTTATGACATTAAAGTACTAAATGATGGAAAAATATTCTACCAAACGTGACGATCGACTTCTGGTCCTACCATTCTGGCAAGGACTTTGATGATATCATCGATCGATGGCCTGTGGAGAGGATCATCTTCCACACATGCCTTGGCTAAAACAGCCAAACACAGAGCCTCTGCAAGAGGGTAATCTTCTAACTGTTGATCCATGAAGCTCCTTAGCTGCTCGAGGAAACCTCCTTCACTATCTCCCCCTCCTAAAAATTTGATGGATTCCTTAAATAACTTCCCATCGATGTCCTCTCTGGCAGAGATGAGCTCCAGCAAAACGACCCCAAAAGCAAAAATATCCACTTTTTCAGAAGCTGAGCTGTATAGAAGGTACTCCGGTGCAACCCATCCTTTGTTTTCAGAAGATCCCAATGCAGAAAGAGTTCCGATATTTGCAAGTTTGGCCCTCCAATTTTCTGTTACAAAAATATTTCTACTGTTTATGTTTAGGTGAGCATAGGAAGGGAAAGTACAGCAGTGCAAATAGTGAAGTCCTGTGGCAATATCAAAAGCTATTTGTGTTCGTCGAGACCACTCAAGAGGATTAGATGTATGAGACAAGCAGTCCCTCAAGCAGCCATTGCTGGGAAGCTCAAACACTAGATATGACCAGGACAAGTCACTTTCTCCATAAGAAACACCCTCCAAGTTCAAGATATTGATGTGGTTGATTTTGGAATGGACATCTATAACATGGCTAGTTTCGACAAATGTCATCTGCTTGATCATCACTTCAGCATTGTTTATCAGCCCTCTATAGACTAGAGCAGCGGTCTTGTTCTCTTCATTGAAATCCCTTGTTGCTTTTCTGATCTCTTCTATGCTGTAGTTGAACAAAGAGTACTTTAATCCAGCAAGAATATCCGGAGATAAACATGTCGACATTGGAGAGCTTGATCTACCCGTTAGACTGGATTTGAGAGGACTTCTGACTGTTGAAATTGAAAGTGGAGAGCTTCTAGCATTAAAGGAGTGCAACTTCTCAGGCTTCCACTTCTTTAAGGCCCTCCTATACAAAACTACACATGCAATCAATGCTAAAAGCAGTAGTGAAAACCCAACAACAGACCCTGCTATATACAAACTCCTTAGTCTTGTGCTGTTATTCGGCTTTACGACAGAAATTGTGGGAAGAAAACCAGGAGCTGGAGGTGGAGAATCTGGAATATTGAAGTTCAGAACCGGAGGTTCTCTCAAGGGAACTAAAATAGTTGTGTTTGGAAATACAGTTGGATTTGGTGGCTCTAAATTATTGACTAACCATAAATCTTCTGGAGAGATGCCGAACCTCTTACTCAACAGGATTGGTACATCTCCTTCGATGAAAGGGTATGTCACAAGATACTTCACTCCTTTCTTACTAGCTAAGTTATCAGGACAAGCACATCTTAGAGGCACACGAAGCTCAGCACCAACGTTGATGACTTGAACCGAGTTTTGCTCGGAAAGTGTAGAGGACTTGAGTAAGCCTTCAAAAACTCCGCAAGCTATCTCGGAGTATGATGTCTTTTCGGACACCATGTAGCTGAAACTTGCCTGAAAATATTGACCTGAGCAAGAACAATTGATGGGGATGAGAACTTCTCTACCTGGTTTGAGCACATCAGAAGGAGATGTAAGATTGTTGAGTCTAAGCATTGCATCAGAGTCCATGTGAAACAAGTCTGAGATATTTGCAATAGTCTGGAAATGTTGGTTGGCTCTGTATACCACATAGGTGCTGCATGAATTCTGGAACATATTGCAAGTGTATCTAGAACCGGGGTAGCTGATATTGGAAGGACACTCGGATTGGTCATAGTACTGTTGAGCATGGCTTGAATTTAGGCAAACCAAGATGAAGAACCAGAGAAAAATCATGGTTCCTGATATCAAAATTTGGTACATAAAATTTGGTACAAAAATCGGTTTGGTATATAAGAAGAGAAGAAAATAAATGGGATGAGATGCAATAGTCAAGTTGGTAGCTGATGTATAGAGTTGTTTGGCCAGATGGGAAGCTAGCAATAAAAGACTACGCACCACTATCATTTTAATATCCATGTCCGGCCAATATCACTTGGTTAAAACTGTAATCAACATATGTAGAAAGGAATAAGCAAATTAACAAAAAGAGCCAGTAATAGCCGGCCATAATACTAATAGCCAGATGGGACTAGATTATGATATAGGTATTTTTTGACTAGTTTCTGCATGTTTTTTGCAATCAAGATCCTCTCACTGATGGATATGTAGTCATCATTTGCATTTTTCGTCCTTAATTTAGGTTTATAGACGCAGTGTTGTCACGGTTGTAACTCTAGTGATTGGTAATATTTGCCCATGTCCGTAATCTCGATTGAGATCCACTCATCAGTCCCCACGATCATCGGTCGACTAAACAAGAGAGTTAAGATGCAGTTGTGAAGATCAATCATCGTGGTAGGTTATGCACCGACAGTGCAAATGACTCAGTACCTGTTAGGTGATCTCAGTTTTTAATATTTATAGTTAACCTTTGTTTTAATAACAAAAACTTGTACTTGATGTTATTCAGCTATCCATTCATGTTAGTTCAAATGCATGTCGGTGCTCTGATGAATTCCTTTCCTAAGTTTACATATTTTCTTTAGTCGAACTCAAAACTTCTCACTTAGAAAAGAAATTTGAGTTAAAATCATTTTACCACCCTAAATTTTACACTTAAAATCAGTTGTGCCCCCAAACTTCTAATTTGATCGCATGTGCCCTTGTTGTAATACCCCGAAAATTTGTTATTAATTTCTTGAAATTTTTAGAAATTAATAAAGTGTTCATTAATATGATTTCGTGGTTCGAGGGTGGAGTGAAATTATTTTCGGACGAATAATGATTTGAAATGCACGTTTTTAGGGGGTTTACGAAGTTTGACTTTTTATACATTAGGATTCTATAAAAACTTCCTTCATGAAAGTCGTAGAGCACGTTGATATGAGTTCGTGCATATGCAGAACGCAAAAATCAGAGTTCATATGAAGAAATTACGATCAACGGAAAAAGTTTCCATTTTAGAATAAAGTCCAAAAAAATCCAAAAATTGCAACAAAGGACACAATTTCCAAAATTGGAAATCGGCCCCCACTCTCTCTCTCTCTCTCTCTCTCTCTCTCTCTCTCTCTCTCTCTCTCTCTCTCTCTCTCTCTCTCTCTCTCTCTCTCTCTCTCCCCGAGCTGGTTTTCCCTCTTCCACGTTTTCCGGCCATTTCTCCCTCCTCCGGCCTCCTTTGAACGTGAAATTCTTGGGTTAGCTTCACCTCAACCTTGCGCACCTTCCCGTGGCAGCCTTGCAGCCTATCTCGACCTATAGCCGCCGCTGCAACAAAAACCCAATCCAAACCCAGTTTTTGGGCCAATGCCGATGTCTTCCTCCTTCGGCCACCATAGCTCGAGCCGCCGGGCATTCTAGAATCCTCAGAGACTGCTGATGATGCTCCTGACGTGGCTTGATCAGATTTAAAGTGTGGAGTGAGAATTGAAGCAAATCGGATAATTGGGATAAAACTCCGATCTACCTTCTGTTGAGGTAGTTTTCGACCCTTTCTACTTTGATTTAGACTTTGTGATAGTTGGGACTGTTGTTGGGCGTGTTCTGAGGAAGAGGTTGATGTAAGTTTCACCACCCAATTCGGTGGTTGACAGCGCCGCCACCACTGTTTGTGGTGGCACTTGGCAAGGGTTTCTGGCCACTCCAAAGACAATTGATGTTCCTGATTTTGATCTACTCGGTGATACAAGCATTTCGATATATATTTATAATTTTTGGAAATCGTATGAGCAAGTTATGATTTTTAGGGTTTTCGATTCGATCGGTTTTCGATCCGTGAGGATTCGGCCGTCCGATCGACTTGTAATTTTGATATATTGATCGTTTAAGTATTCTGGAGACCTCGGGTGGTCTCAGATGAAGTTTTGCCTCGATTAGCATTACTTTCAGGATTTTAGTTCAAGCAGGGATTCGAACTTTAATCGTTTTCGATTCGTGTACTAAGTTGTGACGTACATTACGTAGGTGATTGACATAACGTATTCGATACCTTATCTCTGCTATAAGAGAAGACGTTGCAGGATTTAGAGGTGAGTAAATCACACGTGGTTCATTTACGAACCGAATTACTTTTTGTACATTCTATTACTAAATTGTGAAATCGTTTTATGCAAATAAAGATTTGTTTTTAAATGATATGAACTCGATCGACTACGGTTCATAGGACTGCGATTTTTATTATAAAAATGAATTTCTCAGATTTTGGTGCACGTGAACTATAGTTGGTATTAGTAGGCATCCCTGAGTGGATGATTATGTATATATATATTTACGTGAAATATATATATCTGGATGGTGTGGCATTGTGATATGTAGACTTTTGGTGATTTCATTCATGTTATTGAATTGAACAATTACTTATGCCGGAGGTACATTTGATGATTTATATTGTTGAAAAAGTGATTTGGAGTTATGGTGTAACATTTGTGAGTTGTGTGGGATTTCTTTAAATGTCTTGTTTCGAGGGCCGAAAGGGTCCGAAGTCTGTAGGTTACAATGGTAACCTGGGTGCAAAGATATCGGACGCTTGAACCTTGGCCAAGGTGACAGGCTTCGATTCAGTTAGAGCTCTAGTCTGTTGCATGTGTGCGGTCATGGTGGTAATTGGGTTACTACATCATGAGTACGTAGTCTGTTGTATGCGTGCGGTCATGGTGGTAACTAGGTTACTGCATCATGAGTACGTAGTTTGTTGTATGCGAACCGTCATGGTGGTAACAGTGTTACTGCATCATGAGTACATAGTTTTTGGAGAAGGTTTCTGGTGTTCTTTCTTTAGTGTTTATGTGAGATTTGGATTTCTATTAAAGCTGTGGTGTCGGTATGATCGCTTTGATTTATCCTTGAACTAAAGAATTATTATTCATGTGGGTTGTGTCAATTGATTTGAGTTTACTCATACAAGCTTCACAAGCTTACCAGATTTGTTGTTTGCAATCTCGGTGCACTATTCCATGGTGTAGCGGTTATTCCTACAGGTGAAGACCACCAGGGCTGAGTACGAGGCGTAGTTGCAGCAGTTTAGATTCAGAACCTGTTTTTGGTGTGCTTCTAGTGAGCGTTTACATTTGTATATCAGTTCTCTTGAGTTTTGTAAACACTTGTTGATGTGATATTCAACTTAAGTGTTTGAGTCGTTATTGACGTTTTATTGTTGGTAAGATTTATTTGAAAAAGTTTCTAAGTATTTTCGACATTTGGTTAAGTTTTCGCGCTTCGGATTTGAATTTCTTTATTTGAAGTTCGGGGCGTGACACTTGTACTCTCCAATTTGATCAATTATGGCAATCCTTCATTAATCTATCAATTTATTCATATATTGTTGTCCACTCACACTAGTTTTTAACCTTTGATTATGCAAGAAACACACTATTTACATGATCAAGGCTAAAAATTGACCGTAAGTGGGCATGCATTGTCACTAATTTATGAAGAAATTGAGGAATTAGTTTACTAATGATTATGGTTGATCATATTAGAGAGTATAAGGGCATATGTGATTAAATTAAAGTTCGAGGGCACAGACAATTTTAGGCATAAAGTTCAAGGTGATAAAATGAATTTATAAAGAAATACTTATATTATTAGACCATGATAGTGAGCACAATATTGAGGATTGAGTTTGATAAGACCAAGGCAATACCTCAGTAATAGTGCTTGACAAGTTGACGCCAGTGATGGTGATTATTGGGTGCTTTACATTAAGTATAGAAATGGCATCTTAATTATGGAATCAAATTAAGGCTCATGTCATCACAGTATCCTGATATCCGTTTTCCTCATCTTTGTTGAATTTCATACAAACCAAGTCTACAAAACCATAAATGACTTTCAAACAACCACCACAGGTGATCAAGTTGGTAAGAGCCTCTAGGTGTGGAACCCATTCCGCCGATACTGATTGGAGTTAAATCTCAATCTATTCTTGGTGGCCAGGGCGGACGAAGCGTTCTAACATGATCCCCTGGCATGGATTAGTCTCTGGGCCTAGGAAGTTTTTGAGGAACCATGTGATCTCGATTAAAAAAAAAAGACTTTTAAACAACAAGAACACAAAACTAAAATTTCTCACCAAATAAATAATTAGTTTGTTCTAGATATGTTGACTCAAAAAATACAGTGCATTGTCATATGGTGTCACGCACTAATTTGTTACTTATTTCATGGCTCGATCAATTGAATTGAAGAACACAAATTTAGGAGAGAAAAACTTTCATCCTCTACAACCATTGTGCTATTCAAACCTTATTCCTAATTCGTCATCCTTTCTCTCTTGAGAATTTCTATTGAGACCTCCAAATTTGCTCATTTGACCTCTCATACTCTTTACACCTCCTTTGTGCTTTTAAATACAAATATTTGCTCACTAAACCTCCTTTTGAATTCCTCAAATAACCTTAGTTATATTATTCACATACAAAAATATAAAATACTCATTATACCTCTAATTCACTAACTACACCTCCATTCCTTTTTTCTTTTCTTTTTTGTTCTTTTTTGCATGCAAACCTAAAAAATGCCCAAAATAAATTTCTAGAACTTTAAATCATGAATCAAACGGTCATAACATACACAAAAATTGATCAAGCAGTCATAAATCAAATTCGTGCTTTGATTGATAATAGAGGCCTCTTTATATAGAGGATTACAAGACATAGAATCAGAGTTGTACAAGGAAAAATAATTGTACAATTAATCGGATATCTATGAATATCTCCAAGAATATCTCTAATTCATAACCCTATTACAACTAGGTCAAGTAATCTAGAGTTTGGGCCAGACACATATTCTGGATTTACTTGAACACTCTCCCTTGTGTCGCCCAAACGTGGTGTTCCTCTCGTTGCCTGATTAAAAACCTTGCCGAGTAACAAAAATCTTGTGGGACAAAAATAACCTCGGTCGAAGGGGGAAAAGAGCACAACACACCCTTTCGAGACCATACATGTAGACATCTTCCCCTGATGTCTGCATCTCCACCTAATGACTATGGTCATGAGAGTTCGGATAACTTCCGCAAACGATGCTACCAACATGTTTCTCGAAAGTGGAATTTAGACAATGACTTAGTGAGCAAGCCTGCCACACTGTCCTCATATTGAACCTAGTTCACTTTGATCTTGAGGAGAGTCTGTAGTTGCTGATTATGCTTGTTGTTGTCACTTTTGACGTAGCCTTGCTTCATTTGTTCAAAACAAGCAGCATTATTCTAAATGCTTGTAGGCTCATCGGTGGTAGACTTCAAACCACAATTGTTCGAACATGCGCAATTATGGATCCAATCCATAAACATTCACCCGAATTACTTCGTGAAGAGTAATAATCTGCATGATTCGAAGATATAGCGACTAAGGTCTATTTTGTAGACCTCTAAGATATCACGGTTTTTACCCATGGTGAACACTTAACCAGTTTGGGAATGACCTTTGTATGGGTCAGAGAGATACCCAATATCAGCAAAACCTTCCAAAACACATGTCGTTTTGGGATGGGGATAATGGACGTAGGCCACTGTTGGCGGCGTTTTGTTGGATCATAATTCATATACATATTTGTCCCCTAAAACATGAAAATTACTTGTTCTAAAGTCCAATTTAATGTTGACTAATCCAATTTCATTATTTCCCTAATCTTGTACTTTTGCTTAACCTTTGTGTTTATTTATATATATTTATTATGTTTTCCTTATCATGCTAGGAAATGATGGAGAAGCATGGGAAATGCACTAAAAAGTCAACCTTAGCACATTTTCTTACTTCGGCTAGAAGAAAGCGAATTAGACAAGAAATGAGGGGTGGTAGCCTGATCAAACAAACTCCAAATGAGTTGAAACTTTTCAGATCCATTCTAGGATCATTTATTATGAATAGTTCAAGAGCTATTTTAGAGTGTAAGGCCTTCAAAATATCGGTCCAAGTTTCTGACTAAAAGACGAAAAACTGGCAACACCGGACCTGTACTGATTCCAGTAGAATTTCCTGCCAAACCACGGAGAACTAAGCTCTGAAATTTTACCAAGATGATCTAAACTTATCAAGGAACATTTGGTATGAAGAAGTCGAAGGCTAATTCCGATGTCTCGATGGAGATTCAATTGAAGGAAGCTTCAGGAGCAGAAAACAAAGTCTGGCAGTTTGGCCTAGAACCTTCTTTGGATGGATTTCTTGTGCATTTTTGGAAGGTCTATGATGCTGAAACTATCAAGGAGAGCCCTAGAAGAATCCTACAAGATTAGTCCATCATATTATCCTTTGGATAATAGGCATCCCTATGCACATTCTCTCCTTTGGTAGCCAAATTGACTTTGGTGACCCAAAACCACCCTAACACTCTTCATTTTCATGTTTCCCATGGACAACAAAGAGAGCAGCTGCTCCTCTCTTTTCCTAAGTCATTTTTTTCTACCCTACACTCTCATAGTTCATCATTACTTCCCTCTTTTTACTCAATCTCTTCCATACCTCTTTCCCTTGTTTTTTTTTTTTGATCAAAATAGGGAAATATAGTAATGAGAGCAACTAGGCTAGATTAATACAAACAGGCCCATGAAGGGGACACCGACAAAGGGTTACAAACATAACGTAACACCTACTCCCACAAAGGGGAACAAACTTAGTAAAACACATTACATAAAATGCTAGGCCCAAAACATGAGACCCAGCAAACAGTAGCCTAAATAGGGAGTCCAGCCCAAATTGGTGAACACCGATCACAAAGTCATCACCAACTCCATAAGGAACAGCGCCGCTGTTGAGGAGTGTTGTAGTGGTTCCGCCACCGTTTTCTCTCCAATGCTCGCTACCATGAAGCTGCGAACCTTCACTCTGGCACCCAGGGTGGAATCTCGAGGGATCTCCCCACTCCTTTGTCTTTGAAAAAGATGGGGTCGATCTAGCGTCCAAATCACCATAATCATGTCTCAGGGATGGATCCGGTCTCAGGGACGGATCCGGTCTCGGCGACGTTTTTCTAGCAGCATCGAAAGGATGGAGCTTGCTGCAATTAGCAGAGGAGAGAAGGGTTTTTGGATTGAGGTGAGATGGTTTAAGGAAAAAATAGAAGAGAAAGGATGGGAGGAGGACAGAGAAGAGAACTTTGGCAACAGACGATATGGGTATGGAGATGAATCTATGGAAGGGATGGGAAAAACAAGCAGCAAAGCAAAGACAATGGGCACTGGGACTAGAAGCCCGACAGAAAGCACGCTCCCCAGTCCCTCAAACCGGAGATCTGGACCCGGATGGATCTAGTTCCCAGCAAGAGAGAAGGGGGAGAAGAGGTTTCAGATCTACTTTCTCTCTCTAGATTCTAGAGAGAAGGCAGAGCACGGGATTTTTGAGGTGGAACATATTTTCCTTGTTTTTATGATCTATTACCACTCTCATACTTCACCTCCATGCTTCTTACATTACTAGAGCGGCTCCCTTTTGCTTCCATTCATCATTTTACTCATCTCTCTCTTCTCTGTATAAGTATCCCTTCATTATACTCTTGATGCACCACCCATACCACTCCATAACATCTTTTTCTCTTTATATTCTCTACACAATCCACTATCATCTCCTCCACAAAACCTCCATCACCACTACCATAAATTCATAACCTCCATTACCACCACCACAACCTTCATCATCTTTTCCATCTACTCATTCCATTTCATAGACAAAAAGCTTCACCACTCCACCATTTCACCACTTGATCATCTCTACATCTCATATTCCATCATCAACCTTTGAAGAAGAAGGAGAGGAGTCTAGTATTACTTGAGGAATCATCATCACCATTACCATTTTCACCATGTCAATGCCTTTATGAGTTCATCTACATCATCCTCAACTTGATTATCACTAATCCTCTCTCTATCCCTACTTTGTAGGTTGATGTTCCTAAACATGTTGAAGTTTATGTATTTGATTATGAGTGAGTAGTTAATTTGTTGGGGCTAGGGTTGAAAGCCCTCGCCAAACTTGTAATGAATTGATGTTTGAGTCTTATTTGATGCATTTTCCATGATCATCTTCACATGCTAATTCAAGAAGTGAATACTTGTATTTGAATCTAGCTAATTTGAATACTTTGCATTTATCATTACATGAACAATGTTTAGAGAGTAGCTAGCTTTGAACATTAATAGCATGATAGCACACTAGGTGTGTATGTGAGGGTAGTGAGTTAAAATCACCTAGACCTAGGATTGGTTTGCTTGCTTGATTATCTAAACTCAAACCTTTATGCATCTAGGAGCAAGGAATTGATACTTATTCGGTAATATAACTTGTTCTTGGGTAGTTAGTTTCGCACTTATCCAGTGGGAATTGATAAAATCAAAGGAGTTTAGGCCTTAGTAGTCTTATCCGGATGCTAAGAGGGTAATTGGATACTTGAGATTGTTTTACTTATAGTTTGAACATCAATACATGCAAGGGAGGCTATGGTGAACAATCTAAAGCTTTAACTTCCATCCAATCTATCACATCTAGTTTAGCATAGCCTAGTTTACATTTCAAGTTTTTATTGTGTTAATTTGATTCGAAACCATTTCCAAATTTCCAAAGCCAAAAAAATCAAACCACTCACCATCTTGTATATATTCACCACGAACTTGGTTCACTTGTGAGCCCTTGTTTATGACTTGTACATTTGCATATTCATCTAGCATACTTTAGGTTTTCCTTAGCTAGAGTGGGTTTTCCAATCCCTTGGGTACGATATCCCCTACTCATAATCCCCTATACTATAACTTAGCCCTTATACTCGAGGGTGGCTATTTAGCTAACAAGTTTTTGGCACCGTTGCCGGGGATTGGAGTAAAATCCGATTCCTAGCTCGGTTTGCCTTCGGGTAGCTAGAAATTTTACTTTTTTTGTGTTTCAACTTGTGTTCTTATATTTTCTTTGTTTTGTTAATTTTTGTGGTAGTCACCTTATTTTCGAATTTGTGGTAAGTATTTTGATAAGTAAAGTAGTAAATTGTGGTAAGAAAAAGATAAAGTGTGAGCATGTTGAAAATTTTTTTTAAAAAAATTAATCTTGCCTATTTGCTAGTTGCTATTTGCTTATTACTTATTGCAATTTCACTTTTTAGTTGCAAAATTAAATATTTGATAGTTAGATTTATTTCTTTTGGATTAGAAGTTGGTAGAAATTTGTAAAAAAAATAATAATAAATAAATAAAATATTAATTAGAGTAAATTAGATTAGGAATTTTATCTTTGTAACATCGAGCTTACTCGTTCAACATAAGTAGGCTTCCCCAATTAATGCGATGTCTAGGCAAGGATCGAATAAAAGAAAGGTAACCGAAAGGTTGAAAAGCGAGCATTGCTCCACCAAAATCTTTTCCCTCCTTACCTGGTTGCATTGAAAGGAATTACCAAACTGTTGTGCGATAGGCAACACCCAAAGATCGGATTCCTCTTCTCTTTACTTAGTGAAAGAAAAAAAAAATTAGAACTTAAAAAAAAAAAGTCGCAATTTTTAATTTTTGTATATACCTTGCATTTTATTTTAATCCTAGTTACTTATATCCTTCACTTTGTGTGTTCTTTAATTAGGTGTGTATGAACCTTATAGCTCAATCAAGTGAAGAGCATCCATCTCCTCCAAGCACACCAAGTGACGATTAAGACTATATCACTCAAGAGGATAGTGGTGAAGAAGAACTTCGTCCCATCAGTCCACCCACTCTACTTCAATACATTGATCAAAGAGCAAAGGAGTTGATAAGGCAACTAAGGGAGGAGCGTCCTAAGCTAAAAATGGGTGCTGAACCGAGGCCATTGAAGGACTACACCGTTCCTACTTTCACAAATCATCCAAGTTGTATTGTCTTCCCACCATGTGCTCATGCTTTTTCCATTATGCCAAGTACCTTGCAACTTCTACCGGCTTTTGATGGTGGCTTCACCGACGATCCATTTAGGCACATCAAGCTATTTAATGAAGTTTTCTCAACGGTTCAACTCAATGGTATTGATGAAGACAACTTTAGGCTAAGGCTTTTCCCCTTCTCATTGAAGGATAAGGCCAAGGATTGGTTGTACAAAATTCTGGTGGCAAGTATCAACTCATGGGATGATATGAGAGCCGTATTCCTCAAGAAGTACTTTCTACCATCAAAGAGCAATGCATTAAGGAACTCACTCATGACTTTCCAAGAGTTCCAATCGGAGTTGTTCCATGAGTCTTGGGAGAGATACAAAGACATGGAGCAAAATTGCCCTATTCATGGTGTCAAGAAGTGGTTGCCATTGAGCACTTTTTATAATGGGTCAAGTCAAGATACCAAGAGAAAAATTGACAATGCTTGCCAAGGGAGCTTCATGGATAAAAATGAGATTGAAGCGCAAAGCGTTCTTGAGTCGCTAGCCGAATCATCCCAACTCTATGATAATCACAGTGATAGAAGACCGGTGAAGGAAGCTAATGTGATTTTGAAGGATCAAGAAAGAAGAGGAGGTATGTATGAGCTGGATCCACCTAAAACTCAAATGCAAATTGAGTTGAAGAGGATTGAGGCCAACATGAATAAGAAGTTAGACTTGATCCTTAATACTCAAGGAAACCGGGAGCAGCTCCAACCTATGTCAAGCAAGATGGTTGAGCATGTGTGTTTAATTTGTGAGAGTGATCAACATGAGACAATGCTTTATCCAAGGGGAGATGCACTTCAAGTTGATATGGAGCAATGCAACCAAGTTGGTTTCCAACCAAGGCCAAGAAATGATCTGTATAGTAACACCTACAATCCCGGATGGAGGAACCACCCTAACTTTGGGTGGGGAGGCAATCAAATCCGAGAACAAGGGTTGGGCAATCTTGATCAAGGCCAAGGTTTTCAAAGGCCTAGTGGTGGACATCAAGGTGCAAGCTCCTCCAACTACAATAATCAAGGAGCCAACAATCAATACCAAAGGGCACCTTATCAACCTCTACCTCAAGCACAAGCTATAGTGCCACCTCAAGAGTCATTGAAGAAGCCTAGTGTTGAAGACATGTTAATGAGTTTCTTTATAGAGAACAAGGATACTCAAGCAAAGCAAGATGAGAAGATCAATGTCCTTCACCAAAGCATGAGCAAGATGTAGATTCAAATGGGGCAACTAGCCCAAGAGTTAAGCCAAAGGAAGCAAAGTGTGTTTCCAAGCCAAATAGAGAACAACTCAAGGCATGAAGCCAAGTCTATCACTACTTTAAGAAGTGGGAGGCAAGTTGAAAATAATGTTTACATGTCTACCAATGAGGAAGTTGTGACTCCAAGGGAGCCACCCAGTTTTGAAAAGAGAGAAAAGGGCAAGGCAAGAGAGCTGTCACATGGAGAAGTCATCTTGGGGTTTAATGATGGTGAAGAAGAAGGTTTAAATGAGAAGACGAATGCCTTTGACAAACCTTTGGGTTTGAGAGTAGCTTTGGAAGAAGAAGAAGTGCAAGACGAAGCCTTGAAGAACAAACTTAATACCAAGGCCGAAACTCATGACAAAGAAGGCTCTACTTTAACCGAAAGACCATTCAAGAGAGGTATCACTTTCAATCCTCCTATGAAGATAGTTCAAGAGAAAGAAGTTTCCCTTCCTTATCCTCAATTTCAAAGAAAATAGGCATTGAAGCAAAAGAATGAGAAGGTGAAGAAGGAGTTTCTTGACTTATTTAGGAAGATGGAGATTAACATCCCTCTTTTGGATGCAATCAAAGCCATTCCTACATATGCCAAGTTTCTCAAGGAGCTATGTACCCACAAGAGAAAGTTTAAGAAGGATGAGAAAGTGTGTCTAAGTGAAGAAGTTAGTGCGGTTTTGCAAAGGAAGCTTCCACCAAAGTTGAAAGATCCGGGTTCATTCACCATTCCATGCAAGATAGGTAAAACTTTCTTTGATAAAGCTTTGATGGATTTGGGTGCTAGTATCAACTTAATGCCTTATAGCATCTATGAGTCTCTTGGAATTGGTGAAATCCGGCCCATTGCTATCTCTTTGCAAATGGCGGATAGGAGTGTTGTTTACCCAAGAGGGGTTGTGGAAGATGTTCTTGTGAAGGTAAAACACTTGATCCTACCGGCGGATTTCATCTTTCTAGACATGGAAGAGACTCCTCTTCATGAAAAAGAGTTGCCTATCATCCTTGGGAGAGCATTTATGGTGACCGCCGGTACTAAGATTGATGTCAAGGAGGGCTTGATGACCATGACCGTTCATGATACTACCATTGCTTTTAGAATCTTTGATGCAATGAGTAAGCCATCAAATGCCTATGATTGTTTCTGGATTGATGTTTTGGATGGTATTGACAAGATAGTGGAGAAAACTTTCAGTGAAAATGCATCTCAAGAAAGTTTTAAGGCCTTACAACCAAAGAAGCCGAGCTTACACTTGAAGTCTTAAGGCCTTGCACTCCACATTTGCAACCAAAGGTTGAGGTACCTCTTACTAACTCTACTCCTTTACTTCCATCAATTAAATGTCCTCCTACTCTTGACATGAAACCACTCCCTCCTCATTTAAAGTATTCTTTTATTGATGAAAACCACAAGTTGCCCGTAATTATCTCTTCATGTTTGAGTAATTTGCAAGAACAAAAGCTACTTAGGGTGTTGGATGATCACAAGGAGGCCATTGGTTGGACTATTGCCTATATCAAAGGCATAAGTCCAAGTATGTGCATGCATAAGATCCTCCTTGAAGATGATATGAAGCCTAGGAGGGATCCACAAAGGAGGCTCAATCCTCCAATGCAAGAAGTAGTAAGGAAGGAAGTAATGAAGCTACTTGATGTTGGTGTCATCTACCCCATTTACGATTCAAAGTGGGTGTCATCAGTTCAAATAGTTCCTAAGAAGAGTGGCATGACGGTTGTGGCTAATGATAAGGGAGAGCTTGTCCCTCAAAGAGTAGCAAATGGGTGGAGAGTGTGCATAGACTACCGGAAGCTCAACAATGCCACAAGGAAGGATCACTTTCCATTGCCATTCATTGATCAAATGCTAGAGAGACTTGCCGGCCATGAGTATTATTGCTTTCTTGATGGGTATAGTGGCTACAATCAAATCCCCATTGCTTCGGAAGACCAAGACAAGACCACCTTCACTTGTCCATATGGCACCTTTGCCTATAGAAGAATGCCATTCAGTTTGTGCAATGCACCGTGTAACGTCCCGTATCTTAATTTACCCGTTTACTAGTCATTTGGATTGTAAACGACAACTATTTTCACTTTTACTATCGTTTCGGTACTTTTACTATCGTTTCGGTACTTTTAGTGGCCCTAAAAGTTGACTTTTTGTTCCGGTCAAAATTTGAGAAAATTTCCTTCATGAAAGTTGTAGAGGACGTTAAACCGAGCGCATGCATATGTGGTACGTAAAAATCGGAGTTCGTATGTGAAAGTTATAAGTGAAAAGGTGAATTTACTGTTCATGGTAACTCTCTATATATAAGGAAACTTACCGAGGTAAGATCCCATTTCAGAACTTACCCTGACCCTCTCTCTCTCCTCTCCCTCTTCCCCACGTCGCCCTCCCTTTTTCTTTTTCCGATTTCTTCACCGTCCGGAGTCCGATTGATGTGATTCCAGTTGTCCTTGGACCGTCTCTTCCTCCTCTATACGATGGTATCAGTGGGTATCGGTGATTTGGCCGGAAAACCCGAATTTATGCAATCATTGTTACTGTAGCAATTTGCTTCTCCGATGAAATTCTCCAGTTTTCGGCTATCTCCGGTGGGAAAATTGGTTCTATTAAGAGCGCCTCGAGTCACTGATCATCTTCTCTCAAGACTTCTAGCTGAAATTTCCACGTTTGGAAGGTGAATTTGAAGGATTTCCAAATTGGTGGGTTTGGAGATTTCCGGGTTTGTGTTCATCGGCAAAATTGGAGCACTTCAAGGTATTTTCTCACTTGGTCACAGTTATGAAAAATGCTTAGAATGTTGAGATGATTATGTGGTTGAAATTTGGTGGCCGGAGGAGGAGTTGGCAGGCGCATAAACAGTGCCATGCGTGAACAGTGCGGTGCGTGAACAGTGGTGGCGTTTAAACAGTAATTTAAATTATATTTTTTTTAGCTAGTTAAATCCTATAAATTGTGTAGAGCTTGTATGTGAAGTTTGGTAATTTTTGGAGAAACTTGAAATTAATTATGAATTTTTGAAGTTTAGGGTTTCGATTATCGAATTACGAGAATCCGACCGTCGGATATCTCTCGGTTCTGCCTTGGAACCTTTAAATTAACGAATTGGTATTAGTGGTATAATTTGGGCTAAATCCGAAGAGAATGGGAGATGTAATTGTGAGGAATTGATTTTAGGAATCGTATTAAATTGTTGAATAATTATTCACGGAGTATAATTGTGTACAGGATAAAGTACCGAGCTATTGCTCGATGACGGAACTCGAATACGTGATCGTCGGAATAGTACTGAGTGGACTTTTGTTTTTAAATAATGATGCATGCATTTATTTCTTAAAATAATGCTCTAGTTATTAATCATATTACATTTTGAGCAAATGAATTGATTTTCGGAATTTGATTTCGGTTTATCTCGTGGTTTTACTTTCAATAATGAGTTTCAAAGGTTGGTTATGATTTATAATATTATTTGACGAATTACTTATTTCCGAGGTAATTTCCGGAATTAAGTATATTTCTAATCGCCGATTTAAGTTCCTGGAATATTTTCGAGATGAGTTTCGATGGAGTTGGATTTCTCATTTATTTATTGACCTTCGGTTTTGGCATTGGGAATGCCTAATTAATGATTTTGGATTTGGTTTGTTTCTTGGAGATTTTGAGAGATTTTTGGAAATGGGATTTGCTTATACTAATTTCCGGTTTTGGTTACGGATTTGAGAATATTTTGGCGTGCGGGGTCACGTCATTGGAATATATGTTTTTCTCGTGAGAGATTGGGGAAGTCTTTCGGATTTTATGGATTTTGAATGTTTTCCTTCACCATACCGGGGTCCAATTACTAGGTCTCCTCCTCACTTACTTGTGTTTGTGAGTGGCAGTTGAGGTAGCTTATTCTCCTCCTCACTTACTTTGTGTTTGTGAGTGGCAGTCGAGGTTTCTCCTCCTCACGTGAGTGGTAGTCGAGGTTATTAGTTCTCCTCCTCACACAATCTATGTGTGAGTGGCAGTCGAGGGTAGGTATAGCCTAAGGGGCTCCTTTACCCGTATGGTGACATCTCTTCCCCATATCCTTTTATTTGTTACTTGACTAGCGGGGCTAGTACGATTCTTTTAGCCAGCGGGAACTGGTATGTTTTTACGAGATTTCGAGTTTTAAAGACATACATTTTATAAATGTTGCATGCATCGAAGTTTTACGAATTTAAATTCGTGGGGAAGTAATACAACTCCTTTTCTTTTAATTTATTTATTTAATCGTTTATTTTGTCCACTCACTCTAACATGTTTTTCAATTACTTTCCCCTGGGCCCTTTGGTTTCAAATGCCCAGTTTGCAGGCGAAATTAGTGAGGTCGGGTGTATATTGGAGTGGAGGCATAGTCAACCACATGGCTTCCGCATTTTTATTTGATTTAGGTTTTCCTTGATTACCCTTGCTGTTAGAATTGCTCTGATTACTTGAGGAAATTAAGGTTATTTAAGTTGTGATTTGTGTTATGTGATTTTTGGTTGATGTTGTAATTTGGGGAGCAGGGTGGCTCTAGGAGAATAAGGATGGATGATTTAGAAGTGTAAATGTTTTCCTATAGGTCTTGGGTAGCCTACTTTTAGGGGAAGTTCCGCCAAATTTTTGGTAGAATTTCTTCTAAGGTGGGCCCCGCAGGGCCACTTGGAATTTCGAGGTGAAATCCGGGGCGGGTCCTGTTACACCGGCAACTTTTCAAAGGTGCATGATTTCCACTTTTAGTGATATGGTGGAGAGATTCATTGAAGTGTTCATGGATGACTTTAGTGTCTTTGGGAATTCATTTGATCAATGCCTACACCATTTGGCCCTTGTGCTTCAAAGATTTGAAGATTGCAACCTAGTCTTGAATTGGGAGAAGTGCCACTTCATGGTGAATGAGGGAATTGTTCTTGGGTATGTGGTGAGTTCAAGAGGAATAGAAGTTGACAAGGCCAAGGTGGAGCTCATTTCCAAGTTACCTACCACCTCCACACAATGTCAAAGCAATTAGAAGTTTTCTTGGACATGCCAGTTTCTATGGAATGTAGTTTGATGAACATTGCTTGAAGGCATTTGAGACAATCAAGGTGATGCTCACTCAAGCTCCTATCATGATTGCACCGGATTGGTCTCTTCCTTTTGAATTAATGTGTGATGCTTCAGATTATGCTATGGGAGTGGTTTTGGCTCAAAAGAAGGAGAATGTACTTCATGCTATTTACTATGCTAGTCGTACCTTGAATGATGCGCAAATTAATTACACCACAATGAAGAAAGAACTTCTTGCAATTATCTTTGCTCTTGAGAAGTTAGAAGGTATTTGCTTGGTACCAAAGTAGTTGTGCACACGGATTGTTGGTATGCACATACCCCCTAAGCACAAGTATCGGAAGCACAAGTCTCGTATCGCCAATATACCAGCGAGGTAAGTTCCCAACCGAGGGTTCAGATACCCCTCGGGGACGATATCGGGATCCCGAGCATCCCACACCGAAAGAAACGTGTACTTACATGAGCATTTGCTAAGCATAATTATCTATAATGAGCCATGCTCATGCTACCGCCAGCGGTACCAACTCCCACCAGGGGAGTGACCTACGGAAACACAGCCAAACAGGCTACAGCCTAAGCCCCGGCTCACCCCCAGATCACCTCTAACGCGCCACCACGTGCCGCGTCAAGATAGCATCAGAAGCTCTAGAAGCTGGGAACTGAAGCATGTCAGTCCCACATCAAAAACATGGAAGAGGTCAGCCTCTTCCCCACCTATAAAATGTTCTCTCATCTCTCCTCATTAATTACGCATTTACTACTTACCTACTGTTATTCTATCAACACAAATACATTGACTAAGTTAGGCATCGGAGAAGAGAAGACCGCCCAACGCGGTTTCCCTCTGATACCCTTTGTATTTTACTTGACAGGTAGCGAAAGTATCGATTACTCCACAAGTAGCGGTCCACCCATTGGACCAGCGTTAACCAAGATTTAGCCACCGCTAAATCTTAGATATTAATATTGGCTCCGTCTGTGGGAAGTCCTTGAACAAAAGGCCATCCCACCACAACAATCACCATGACTAACTGTAGCGGAGAAACGTTGAGGAGCAAGCGGATCAATCTGCCAACCCCCATCCTACCAACCCCGCGGCTAACATTAACCCAGCGGTTAACGTTAACCGAGCACTATTCAACACTCCGGTCAATCCTAGCGTGGAAACCTAGGGCTCATCTCAAGTCCCGCTGACCCAAACTGCAACAGAAGCCCGACCGGGCAGCAGACACCTACTAGGTCAGGATCTCGCCGCTATGTATGAGGTGGCATTGGCAGACCTCCACAAGGCAAACAGGGAGTGCGAACAAGAGCATAGGGAGAAGGCCAAGGCCCAAAAGTAGGTGGCCACGCTGATGTCAAAATTCGACGAACTGAAAAAAGCGCTGGAGGCAAACGCTAACCTAGCGCAGAGCGAGCAATCGCGGAGCACCAGACGTAGTCGACCCAATACCGGCGGATTGGTATCCGTACCAATCATACAGATGCAGGTACCACTAAACCCACCAGAACTGGTAGGAATGGGCCCACCCCCTGCCCCGACTAATGTTGGAGCAAGAAGCGGAGTCACAGCTGCATACGAACCGCTCGACAGCTAGGGCTAGAACTGAAGATAATCCACCTATCCCCAGGCGGGAACTGGTCGAGCAGAATCTCCAGGCGAGACCAGCTGGCGATGCAACAGCCCTAATCCTGGAAAGGATGCAGCAATTAGAGCAAAGGCTAATCTGGGCGGAGGCAGGCGCCCCAGCGCCAAGTCAAATCCGCTCTTTGCATCCAGGCCAAGGCCATTCACCACCAGGATCCTGCAAGCCGTCAGACCGGCACATGCAAAGACACCAAAAATGCCACATTATGGTGGCATGACTGATCCCTTCGTCCATATGGACACATTCAAAAAAGTCACTAACAACAAGGGGTTTGATGATGCCACACTCTACCACTTGTTTAAGGAAACTCTAGATAATGGGGCAATGAGTTGGTTTTTTGAATGCCCACCAGGATCCATCGACTCATTCCATGCATTATCAAACGCTTTCTTATATCGGTTCATCATGTTGGCCGCAGGACATCATAACACAACTCAACTGTTCAACGTTAAGTAGGGCGCGGAGGAAACATTGAAGGCATTTGTCACCAGGTGGCGGGCTGCAGCATCTCAGTGCTGCAACCTCGACAAAACAATGGCATTGGCAGCCTTCAAGCAAGGACTCCTCAAGGGACCATTTCTCTATCACCTCAATTACAATCATCCAAATGCTGCGTATGACCACATCATGAGCGAGGCAGTCATCCATACACAGGCAGAATTTATCACATATGGAGAAACCCCACCATCACCACCAACACCGGCAAAGTCCACTAAGCCCTCCTCCAGCCATCAGGAGACCGCTAACAAAACGTCTGCTACGCCACCAATTGATAAGAAGAGAGAGTGGCAACAGGGCAACTACCAAAGTAAGCGGCAGAAGGACCAGCATTACAACAAGGGCAACCGCTCATCCCAGGGGGATAACTGTAATAAACAGACGGAGTCCTCCCAGCGGGACGCAGTGTTTACAGTCCTCACAGCCTCGTATGAAGAGATATACTACACATGTAAATACCAGATCCCACTGCCACCCCCAAGAAAGTACCCAAGAGTGGGAAAACCAAGAAACATCGGCAAGTGGTGTAAATACCACGAGGACAGCGGTCACAACACCAAAAATTACAACGCTCTCACAACAACTATTGAGACTTTGTACCATGATGGTAAGATGGAACAATTCAAGGTGCGCCAACCACCACCTGTGGTTGCCAACATCGAACCCATGCGCCGCATCAACACCATCGACGGCGGTGCTCAGATCACTAACATGTCTCATAGGGCAAGAAAGCCCTATGCACAAGCTAACCACCCCAAAGAAATTTGCAACATCTGCTATGAGAGATCCGCTAAACTCCTAAAGTCTGGTTGGGAACCCATTACCTTCTCAGAGGAGGAGGAGCGCAGAGTACATCTGCCCCATGACGATCCATTCTTGATCGATGCCATGCTCGATAAATGGTCAGTGGGAAGGGTCCTTGTTGACAGCGGATCCACTGTCAATGTCATATTCAATGGTTGCTATAACCAACTCCAACGGAATAGAAAATTACTCCAAGATCATGAGCCATTGCTCAGCTTCTCCAGTGACGTCACGCAACCACTCGGTTCTGACTACATGCGTCTAGTCATCAGCGCTAGTCCATGTACAGCGGAAATACATACGGAGTTCATCGTTGTCGATTGCTTCAGTTCATATAATGCCATCATTGGTCGACCGGCACTCAACAAACTCAAGTGCATCATAGACGGATACATGCTTCTCATGAAGTTCCCTACACCCAACGGGACAGGCTGTGTGAAAGGAAGCCAACAGTTGGCATGAGAATGTTACTCAACAACGGTGGCACGGTCGGCGCGCCGCCATGAGATCCTAATGGTAGGAAACCATGTACCAGCGGCCAATATTTTTGAGGACCCTCGGGATGACGAGGAGACATATGTGAAAAAGGAGCCTGTCAACCCAGAGACATCCTTGAGGGTTATCAGCATCTCCGACGAGCACCCTGAGCAGAAGGTCCGCATCAGCGCTCAGCTAGCCCCAGAGATAACGGCTGAACTCACTCAGTTTCTAAGTGACAACGCCGCCGTCTTTGCATGGTCCTACGTTGACATGCCGGGAATCTCCCTGAGATCATCACACACAAGTTGAGTATCAAACCATCCTTCTAACCTGTCAAGCAGCGGCGAAAGGCCTTCAATGAAGAGCGATATAGTGCAATAAGGGAAGAGGTCGCCAAGCTTCAGAGCATTGGGTTCATCTGCCAGGTCAATTACCCTC
Organism: Rosa chinensis; assembly: GCF_002994745.2. Taxonomy (NCBI): domain Eukaryota; kingdom Viridiplantae; phylum Streptophyta; class Magnoliopsida; order Rosales; family Rosaceae; genus Rosa; species Rosa chinensis. The sequence goes on from NC_037092.1 coordinate 62,792,417, forward strand.
AGTGGATTTCCAACTTGGTCAGGAAGCCTAGTGGAAAATGGCGGATGTGTATCGACTTCAAAGGTCTTAACAAGGCATGTCCCAAGGATAGCTTCCCGCTATCCCACATCGATCAACTGGTCAATGCAACAGCTGGACACGAGCTGTTCAGCATGATGGATGCCTTCTCCGACTATAATCAGATCAAGATGCACCCTGGCGACCAGGAATGTACCACCTTCACCACCGACAAGGGCCTATACTGTTACAATGTCATTTCTTTTGGTTTGAAGAACATCGGTGCAACTTACCAGCGGTTGATGAATGCCATGTTTGCTGAGCATCTCAGCAAGATCATCGAGGTCTATGTAGATGACATGCTGGTCAAGAGCATCAAAGCCAGTGGACACGTGGCAAACCTCAGAATCATATTCGCCATTTTCTTGGCTTGTGGTATGTGCCTTAACCTAGAAAAATGTTTCTTTGGCGTCACCGCTAGCAAATTTATGGGCTACATCGTCAATGAACGGGGCATAGAGGCCACTCCTGACAAGGTGCAAGCCATCCTCAACATGAAGGCTCCGGAATGGAAGGTGCAGGTTCATAGCCTCCAAGGCAAACTAACCGCTCTCTCGGTTCATCTACAGACTCACTGACAGGTGCCTCCCATTTTTCAAAGTTCTGAAGAGGACCCACAAGAAAGAAATCGACTGGACCCCAGACTGTGAGGCGGCCTTCCAAAGCTTGAAGGAGTACTTGGCAGCTGTCCCACTTCTTTCCCTTCCGGTACATGGTGAGATACTATACATCTACCTTGCGGTATCCCCATCAGCGGTAAGTTGCGCCAACGTACGACGAGAGGGCCAAGATGAGCTCCCAGTATTCTACGCCGGCAGAGGCATGAACGGGATGGAAACAAGGTATACCCTCCTGGAGCAACTCGCTCTCGCACTCATTGTCGCCGCTAGACGCCTACGCCAATACTTCCAGGCCCACACAATTCATGTCTTAACAAACCAACTGCTGAAGCAAGTAATGCAGAACCCTGAACACTCTGGGCACCTCAGCAAGTGGGCCATCCAACTCAGCGAGTTCGACATTGACTACAAGCTAAGGACAGCCATGAAAGGCCAGGCGGTGGCTGATTTCATCGCTAAGCTCATTGAGCGTCAGGATGAAACCAACCTAGGGGCAAAAGAGGCCAGCACATAAATGGTAACTGCTGGGGAACCAGCCCCCTAGCAGCGGTCAGATTGGAACCTCCACGTTGACGGCTCTGCTTGTGCCAAAGCAAGCGACGCTGGAGTCATCTTGACAGGACCAAGGGGACTAAATGTGGAATACGCGTTAAAGTTCAATTCCAAAACCTCAAACAACATGGCGAAGTATGAAGCTCTCATTGCTGGCTTACTCCTCGCCATCGACTTAGGGGCTGACAGTGTCAACATATTCAGTGACTCCCAGCTAGTCGTTAACCAGGTCAACGACAGCTTCCAGGCCAAGGACCAGTAGTTAGAGGCATACTTGGGGTACGTCAAGACACTCCTAAAAAAATTCAAATTTCACACCATCACACAGATCCCCAAGGAAAAGAACGTCAAGGCTGATTCACTGGCAAGACTAGCAACAGCCCAACCACACCAAAGTCCAGCGGACACAAGGATGGAGTGCCTTGACAAGCCAAGCATCACCAAAACCCTAGCGGAGATTTCAACATTGAGGTCAATCTCAGTTGGATGGATGAAATCATTGAATACAAGCATAATAGGACACTGCCGGCAGATAAGGTTGAGGCACGGCAGCTCAAACGGATAGCAACCCGCTATAATATCCAGAATGGCAGGCTTTACCGCTAAGGATTCACCCACCCCAACCTCAGGTGTCTGACCCAGGAGGAAGGAAAGGTCGTGCTAGCAATGATACACGCTGGAGAATGAGGTAACCACTCTGGCGCCCGGTCTCTGGCCAATCACACGATGCGGCAGGGCTACTTCTGGCCCACGCTCGACGACGACGCTAGAAGGGTGTCAAGATCTTGCCACAAATGCCAACTGTAGATACCTCTACTAGCATGACTAGTTTGCTATCTCACCAAGCATAAGTAACACCCTCTTTGGGACACCCACAAGCCATGGTGAGGCCCAACCGCTACTTGCATCTTGTAGCCCTATGTTCAAGCTACGCCACGGTATCACGAAGTGGCAAATCCGTCGCCGGGAAGCCACCTTCCCGGCCTTGCCAACATGCCCTCACAACTAGGCTTTCTACACTAGAATAGTTATCTTTGCTTGTCCCACATCGAAAACCATGTAAAGGATATGGCTTCCTTCACTTATAAAAGGAATGCCTCCTCCCACAACTAAAACGATTCCATTACATCTTATGTAATCCCCTTGGGCCGCAAGGCTCAACACATTAGTGTAACATTCAAGTGGACGTAGTTTCCCGCTAAGGCGGGAGACGAACCACTATACTTCGCTTGTGTCGTTCTCTCTCTCTCTCTCTCTCTCTCTCTCTCTCTCTCTCTCTCTCTCTCTCTTTTTACTTATCGTTAATTAGACCCCTCGGTCGCTAACGTTAACATTGGCGCCGTCTGTAGGAAGCCAACAATTGGCTTCGTCACCTACCATGAGCTAAGACTGCTTAGCGGAACTCAAAGAAATTCTTCCCTCCTCCTTTGAGCCATTTCAAATTCATTGGTCAACCATTTCTCTTTGGTCATTCTTGAGTCTTCATTGGTTCCTAGTGAGTTCATGTTTGAATTTGTGTTTCTTGGCGGCAACTTTTGCCAAGGCATGATCAAACACTACTCCAGCGGTACAATTAGAGCAGAAATGTGCAGAAACTTGCACCTTGAGGGCCGGTCAACGCCGAACTTGTCCGGTCAACGTTGATCAGCACGTGGTCAACGCCCAAGGAGTGGTCAAAACTTGCAGAAATTGATCAAAACACCAACGTATGGGGCTGGTCAATGCTTGGTCAACGCCGGTCAAGCTTGGTCACCGCTGGAAAAATTTGGCAGCACGTGGTCAACGCTGACCTACTAAAAAAAAAAAAAAATCGGCCAATTTGCTCTGGACATCTGGAGGTCCACTTTGGACACTTCGGTATTCTTCAGTCATCACCGCCCCCGCTGGACTGTACACCGCCGGACATCTCCCACTTCAATTCTTGGCGGAACAAACTGCAATCAGTAGCAGAGCTTCAATTCTCAGGGAGGCGCTTCAATCTTTCGGTCACCCATAAATGCCCTATGGACGCCCAAGCTTAGCGGTAACGTTCAACTCACTCACCACTGGCACCATCTCCGCTGGACACCACCACCAGCGGCTAGCCAGCCCGCCAGCAGCGTAGGCCTCCTCAGCCAAGCTCCATCAGCGGCGACCTCCTCCGCTGACCAAAGGCTCCGCCGAACTCCTCCGCTGACCAAGCTTCACACTACACCATACGAAGCCTCCGCTGCCGCTGTTAAGAGCACCAGTCCGCCGGTCTTGTGCAAGCTGAGCAACTCCACCAAACAATTTCTCTGCCAAGATTCATCAGCGACAACCATCGAGAACCTCCGCTAAGCTTCATCAATGGCAGCAAGGCTAGCCACCGCTAAACTCCACGGCACCTTTTTCAGCGGAAAGGGCTGGGCTCAGTCAGCCTGAGCTGCTGTCAGCGGCCACACCAAACTTGCACCAAACTTGTCAGCGGCACCGCCAACTTCTGTCAGCTGAGTTTTCTCCTCCGCTAGGCATCAGCGCCGAGCTTCCACTGCCAAACTTTGTCAGCGGAACTTTTTCCGCCAAACTTTCACCGCTAGTTGCCGTCAGCGGTAAAGCAAGCTCCGGCTGCCGAGCATCACCGCTCTCTGCGCGCTCGAACGGCCATCTCTATACAAAGCTATGGAAAGCTAAGTCACTTTCTCTATGCAGTTTGTTTCTTTCGAAATCACTGCCATTCATATATATATATATATATATATATATATATATATATATATATATATATATGCTCCTCGACATGCTGTGCATCCCCAGATTCCGTGTCCACCTCACAAATGGTTTGGCACATGCATATGTGATTCTATTGCTGGACACCTCAGTTAGCTTCATTCTATTGCATACTGCATCTGTGCACATGTCAACCAACAATTGATGACTTTTTGGGAGCATAATAAACTATTGTCATAGGGCAAAGCCAACCATCAAGATAAGTCATTTTCTCTCTCTACTTTTGGTACACACGTGCCTCACACAAGTGGACTGGCCAGGTGCAGCACATGGTTAGGAACGCTGGCGGTATCATATGCCTTCTCATGTGCTCAAGTGCTATTATTTTCATATACTTATCAAAACAATAGTATACTACCTATGCTAGATGTTGGCTGCTAGCGGACCGACAATTCACTTCTTCATCACATGCTAGATGTTGGATTTGCATGCAAGCTCTTAGGGTACATCACATTTGGTGCTAACCTAGTGGATACATGCTCTTCCTTTGCTTGATCATGCACACATATGCACAAGCATCAAATTGATATATCTGTAGCCTCAATTATACATGTACTCCCACTAGAAGTGCATGTTTTGACTCCAAAATGGCAAACAAACTTTGGGTCATACCCAATTTAGTTTCAGAGTGATTATTAAGGCATAACCACCATGTCTTGGCTACACACAGCCACGTATGTGCAATATTGGCTTATTAAACATGGCTTATCACTTGGTAGCATGCCATTTCACCTGGAAGTGCATCTGTAATTTCATTGCCATATTGAATTTTACTTTAGCGGCACACTATTAAATATGCCATTTGTTGTCAACCACTACATTGCTTATACACTTTGCCTAAAATCTCATCAAAGTACATATGCAAAATGTATATACAAAATACTAGTGTTGATTTTACATACTCATGTACTAATCACCTATTTTGTTTCAAGGAGATATAATCACCGATCACATTTCCAATTAGCGAAATCATTAGCTTTCTACTATGGTGCTTCGCCGATGCAATGGACCGTCATACTCGGCATAAGATAAGTCACTCTATCTTATCTCTTACGCTCTTTCAAATTGAGCTAGTGCCATGCTAATCACATGCTTTTACCACTTTAAGCATGCTTATAGAATATCACACTTGATATATCTCTACATGCTTCCATAAACTTTTAAGCATGCCTACAACATTTCGTAGATTTGGCAACACTTTATAGACCTCACATGCTAGATATGCCATGCTTCGTATACCGATCTCAAACGATCTCTAAGCAAGTTTACAATAATACATAATGTTATTAGCAACTTTACTACAAGTACATGCTACACATGCCATGCTTCTATTTAATTGTAAAATTAAATAAATATGGGTCACTCAAACAAAATTTTATTACTTGCTCTATTTGTTTGTCATGTTTCATACAAGTACAAACTTTACGAGTCTATGGTCACCGCCAAGCGGTAGGGCAACGACTCATAATGACAATGACCGCTACACGGCATTGCAGTCAAGTTTCTCCTCCGAGAAATAGTAAAGGGACTAGTTAACACAGCCCACGGCAGCCATTGATCCGGCAGTTAACCCCGACGCTTGGGTACCAAAGATTGGGCTCGCTACCCAACACCCTCTGCTCCGTGCAGCTCCCCCTCAACAAACAATTTATCGACCATCCGGAGGTCCGTCGTGGCTGGGGAGTGGGGGACTCCCTGGCGGGCCTAGCAGGGGCCTACCCGAAAGGGCAAAAGCGTTCGCTCCAACCAATTCTAGATGGACGACGCACTCGCACTAATTATGCTTGATATACGGCACAAAGCTACGCTTTGGTATCAACCCGCAAGAACACCCTCCTTGACTGGGGACTTCGGGGACTTGTACATACAGCCCAACATAATTAGCAACGGTCACGCTCATGCCTCAGGGCACCACCTTCGAGCTACCCGTTAAAGCCTCAGCGGCATCCTTGAGCTCTCACACTCTCGCCGCAACGGTACCGCCGAGCTGTCGTACTCTCGGCTCAGCGGCATTCACGAGCTTACCGCTCACGCCTTCACGACACCCTTGAGCTTTCCGCTCATGAGCTTACCGCTCACGAGCTTACCGCTCACGCCTTCACGGCACCCTCGAGCTTTCCGCTCACGCCTTCGCGGTACCCTTGAGCTTCCGCTCATGAGCTTGCCGCTCACGCCTTCACGGCACCCTTGAGCTTCCGCTCAAGAGCTTACCGCTCACGCCCTCGTGGCACCCACGAGCTTCCGCTCACGAGCTTGCCGCTCACGCCTTCACGGCACCCTTGAGCTTCCGCTCACGCCTTCACGGCACCCTTGAGATTCCGCTCACGAGCTTACCGCTCACGCCTTCGCGGCACCCACGAGCTTACCGCTCATGCCTTCCCGGCAACCCACGAGCCTCCGCTCATGCCTTCCCGGCACCCCCGAGCTTCCTCTCATGCCTTCCCGGCAACCCCGAGCTTCCGCTCATGCCTTCCCGGCACCCCCGAGCTTTCCACTCATGCCTTCCCGGCACCCCCGAGCTTCCGCTCCTGCCTTCCCGGCACCCCCGAGCTTACCGCTCATGCCTTCCCGGCACCCCCGAGATTTCCGCTCATGCCTGCCCGGCAATCCTCGAGCTCTACACTCATGTCTACTCGACACACCACACGTTAATGGAACATTGAATTCTTCTACCATTTGTCGCTTGCGACAAATTGAATTCTTTCCGCGTTCCATTAATACGAGCGACAACCAAACAAACACAAGCATTCACGTATTCATCATTCACGAATTACAAACGTTTACCTTCGCAGCGCTCATGCAACTTACATTTATCATATGCAATCCATATGCTCACACGACCATACGCGTTCTCGAGTTTGTACGTCATAATCTATCGTACTCGGCACCATTCGCGTGTATACATCAACATGTATCACGAACCCCATACGTTCATATATGCCAACGCATATCAGTGCAACTCACATTTGTTACCCAGTGCAACGAGCATCCTACATATGCCTGTTTTTTGTCTTTGTTTTGCAGGTTAACGAGTCCCTTCTTGCTTACGGAGTTCGGGGACTTGTAGGGGCTCCGTGCCGCCCGGTTACTTATGCTTGATGACTTCATGATTATAACTCCCCAACCAAGAAGCTCCTCTTACTTGGGGACTTCGGGGACTTGTAGAAACCTCTACTAGCATGACTAGTTTGCTATCTCACCAAGCATAAGTAACACCCTCTTTGGGACACCCACAAGCCATGGTGAGGCCCAACCGCTACGTGCATCTTGTAGCCCTATGTTCAAGCTACGCCACGGTATCCGGAAGTGGCAAATCCGTCGCCGGGAAGCCACCTTCCCGGCCTTGCCAACATGCCCTCACAACTAGGTTTTCTACACTAGAATAGTTATCTTTGTTTGTCCCACATCAAAAACCATGTAAAGGATATGGCTTCCTTCACTTATAAAAGGAATGCCTCCTCCCACAACTAAAATGATTCCATTACATCTTATGTAATCCCCTTGGGCCGCAAGGCTCAACACACTAGTGTAACATTCAAGTGGACGTAGTTTCCCGCTAAGGCGGGAGACGAACCACTATACTTCGCTTGTGTCGTTCTCTCTCTCTCTCTCTCTCTCTCTCTCTCTCTCTCTCTCTCTCTCTCTCTCTCTCTCTCTCTCTCTCTCTCGTTACTTATCATTAATTAGACCCCTCGGTCGCTAACGTTAACACCAACAATATGCTGACCTCCCCCATGCCCCGGCGGAACCCCTATCAATCATTATTGGCCCATGGATCCACTCCACATGGGGCCTGGACTTGCTTGGAAAATTCCCGACTGTAAAGGGCCAGTTCAAGTACATCATTGTCGCCATCGACTACAACAGTAAGTGGATAGAGGCAGAACCGCTGACGGCAATAACTACCGCCAAGGTAGCCCACTTCCTCTGGAAGAACATCTATTGCCGCTATGGCATCCCCCACACAATCATCACAGACAACGGCACACAGTTCAATAACAAGGAACTCATATTTCGCTCACCCCCAAACCAACTGCCAAGTCGAAGCAGCAAGCAAGATAATTAAGAAGCTCGACGACGCAAAGAGTTTATGGGCGGAGAAGCTCCCGGAAGTTCTATGGACCATCAGGACTATTTGGGGTTGAGACTCCCCGCCCAAGAATAGTCTTACAAAAAAAAAAAAAAAAAAAAACCTCAGCGGCATTACAAAAAATGGAGGGCAACATCTTCAGGGGATGGGAACAGCACCGCTCTGTTCACCCTCAGCTGGTAGCTGCTGAGCAGGCATGCGGCTTGTCTCGTCGGAACCATGAGCAGTAGGGCTCGGCATCATTATGGTCCCATCAGACCGGGTGTGAGCCGCCAGAACATTGGCCCGAGAGACTTAGGCACTGGGGTCCGCTGAGAGTGGTCTGCCGAACCATGATCACTTTCTCCACTACCAGAACGCGCACCCCGAGACTGAGCAAAGGCAGACCCACCCGCTGGCACAGGCGGCTGGCTCGATGCACTGACAAGCTGGGACGCTTTGACCCAATCGCTGGCACCCTTCTTGTTGAGCAGGTCCACGTTTGCGGCTGCACCAGCCTTCGCCGCTTCCGTGAGGGCTTGCTTGTATGTCGCCGACTGCTTGAAAGATTCCACAGCGGCGGCCTCTGCACTGCTCCTCTCACTCCGCAAATGGGCCACTTCTTCTTCAAATATTTCAGTTCCGCGAATTTGGCGGCAGATTCCTGCTGCAGGATCTCAACCTTCTTAGCCTTCGCCGCTAGCTGGTCCTCCATCTGGCAAACCCACTCATTCCGCTCAAGGTCAAGCTCGATGGAGACGCTTAACTTGCCACGGGCATCCAGTGAGTCGCACTTTGCCTTGGTACGGCGCCGCTCGGTCTCCGCCAGCTGGTCTTGCGCCTCTTCCAACTCCCTCTGGAGACCCTTCGCCTCTTGCCTCAGCTACTGCTCAATTTGAGGTTGCCTAGACACCGCCAAGAATAACTCATGGAGCCCCACTGACAGGTGCCTGAAGGCCGAACTAAAAGGCGACTGCTAGTCGGCCGTCGAACATACGATCCCATCCAGCCCACCGAACCTCAACCGCTTGTAGAGGTCGAACCCAAACTCCCATTAGGGATCAGTCAAGAACTCTGCGTAAGCGGCGAATGAGTCCAACCCTCCGCTTGGAACCCTCATCGGCTGTAGCAGCGGTAGATGGTCACGAAGTCGGCCTTGCCTTTTTCTGCTGCCTTAGCTGGCGCACCCTGATCGGCACAATGACGGCGGCCTCCTCACCCTCCTCGACGTCATTCTGACGCCTCTTCCGGAGACCGCCATCCTGGGCTGCAACCTCGACGACGGCCCACGGCGACTCTTCAGGCTCTAGCCCCTCAATTGTAACAGCCTCTTGCCTCGGCACCGTTGTCTCTTTCTGAGGCCCCCCTCTTAGTCCTGGCGAGAGCGACGGCAACTTGGCTCCAGCCGACAACCCCTTGCTCGGTGACACCCCCAATCGGCCCTTCCGTCTGACCGGCGGGAGCGAGGTGTGAGTGGTGGGGCATGGGGAGCACCACCAGAGTCTCTGATGGACTCACTGCTAAGGTCTGCGGATCGATGGTGGTCTGCTGCACGGCCAGCCTGGCAGTGTACATGCCTTCCAAAAAACCTGCAAGTTCGGTGCGGCCCATAGCTTTGTCGAACGCCTCCCGACTGGCTTTGTTTCCTGGCGGTGAATCTGAACAACCACAACGCTAGTCAGCGTGGAACACAAAAAAAATAACAAGTCAGCTGGATATACTTACCAACGCCGCGCGTCAGCCTCAGGTCGACCAGCAACTCCCACCCGGTGAGTAGGCATAGATCTAACAGGTTACGATTTTGCCAGCAGCCTTTGATCCTTGCCACACGACACTTCTCCTCGCGCGTCAAGTTAAACCACAAACCTACTGCACAGAAAACGGAGCAATGATTAGCAAAAAGATAAAATACAGGCATATCATACAAACAATATCCACCAACTTCGGTCAGCGGCGGCTAGCAATAACCTCTGATTGGCTGAAACACCGACTTAATCCTATACTTCAGCGCCCTATCATTTGCTCCTGCGTCGTACTCCCACCCCAAGGTCGCAACGCAGAAGGTCGCTCGCCAGGGAGACATCGAATCTTTCAAATTCTCTATCAACTTAGGTGCCCCCTGTCGGCGAGAGAGGTTCACCTGTCCGCTACACCCTTGTTGCCTCACGTAGACAAGTTCGTAGAAATGGAGTACCTCCTCCACGGTCGGCCCTTCGTACCCGGATAGACTCCAAAGCGAGTTCAACGCAACCAGCAACCTCCACATGTTAGGGCAAATCTGCCCAAAGGCGAGGTCAAACTCGCACACCAGGATCTGCAGGTTAGGGAGTAGCGGAAAGGTGACACCTTGGCGGAAGATGGCCTCGTGAACAGCAGGATACCCCGGTGGAAGAATGGAAGCCTTCTCATCAGCGGTTGGCGGGCGCAACTTCACCACGCCAGGAAGGCAGAACACCCGCTTAATACAGGTAACGGTGGCTGCTGTCATGGGCCCTCCCTCCTCATCAACTGTAGTGCCATCGCAGAGGACCCAGGCTGACTTTACATCTTCCCCGCCAGCGGCTATTGCTCGCTAGCCTCTCCTCATGCCTATTATGGGCGGAAACATCCTCCCTTGCCCTAGAACTCTCTGGACACCCAGCACGACCCATAGCAACTTCCCAAGGTATGGTCTATAGCAGTTCGAACAGTGAGGTTCCAGTAGGGGCAGACGGACGCAACGAGTGAATAAATATCCTATCCGCCACACTGAGCGACATGTCAGACCCAGGATCCTCACTGCTTGAGATCTCTACGACGCTAGTCATCACAAACCCTAAAACCCAAGTCAGTTAGTTCCAAACAGATCTAACCTACTCCTATGGCAGTTTTCAGTCAAGAACATCAAGAACAACCATACCAGGAAAACCCAGAAAATACCAAAACAAGAACGCAGCTCATATGCATCCAAAACCCATATTCAACCATCTAGACAATACATAAACCCCAACTCTCTGCCAAAACACGTAAGCCCATCCCCAAAAAATCATTCTAGACCCTCAGCACACACCAGGGATCGACATAAATCACTTTAAACGGCCGAAATAGAAACTGATAGAAATAACAACAAAAAGACAAAGCTCAGATCACCAACTTGAAAAGCACTAGTGATGATGCGCATAGGGATATCCCTATTCACTCCAACGAACCTTTTCTTTGGCAGACAATGATCTCGCTCGATTTGCAGAACGAAACCCTCGAAATCCCAGACAACAAAAGAAAAGCTCGAACACGACGACTTAGGATTTGAAGTGAAGAAAATGGCAAAACAACTGTGGTTTCCCTCTCTTTTATGTCAACATCAAACCAATCTAGGCCGTCCGCTGAAAAATGACATCGCATGACAGCCTTACAAGCACGACAGCACTTACTCTCTGGATTAACCGAGGCGACAAAATCAATAATTACTCACATTAATGGCGAGGAGGCTGGCGTGCAGTAGGGACATCATCCCACAAGTTAACCCAGTACATGAAGGCCATGTGTCGGGCCCCATCAGACGAAGCGTCTATCCAAAGTAACCGTTAAAAGGGCAAGGATACCAGTCGTCGACGCTCCGCTAAGCGCAACACTCCGCTAGCGGGACTTCTCCCTTTTCATCTTGCAAGTGAGGCAGTCTCCGGTAAGTGCAACTCCGCTAGCGGGACTTCCTTTTCATCTTGCAAGTAAGGCAGTCTCCGCTAGCGGGACTTCTCCATTTTCATCTTGCAAGTGAGGCGGTCTCCGCTGAGCGCAACTCCTCTAGCGGGACTTCTCCCTTCATCTTGCAAGTGAGGCAGTCTCCGCTCAGCGCAACTCCGCTAGCGGGACTTCTCCCTTTTCATCTTGCAAGTGAGGCAGTCTCCACTAAGCGCAACTTCACTAGCGGGACTTCTTCCTTTTCATCTTGCAAGTGAGGCAGTCTCCGCTGAGCGCAACTCTGCTGGCGGGACTTCTCCCTTCTCATCTTGCAAGTGAGGCAGTCTCCGCTGAGCGCAACTCCGCTAGTAGTACTTTTCTCTTCTCATCTTGCAAGTGAGGCAGTCTCCGCTAAGCGCAACACCGCTAGCGGACTTCTCCCCTTTTATCTTGTAAGTCTCCGTTGAGAGCAACACCGCTCACCAAGCTACAACCAGAGATCCCCACAACACAACTGGCCGCTTACTATCTGCAGAGGGACTTCCGCCAACGGCAATTCCCGAGGCAATGCCTCACTCTGACAACGACCGCCACATGGAGTTAGTCAGGCTACGTCCCTTGGGACACGTCAACAGTCTACGACGGCCCTGATCAAGCACGTTGGACCCCACCACTCGGGTATCAAAGATTGGGCTCGCTACCCAACACCCTGCTCAGCGCAACTCCCCTCAACAAACAATACACCGACCAAACGGAGGTCTATCTTAGCCAAGGAGTGGGGGACTCCCTGGGAAGGCCTAGCAGGGGCCCACCCGAAAGGGTATAAAGCGTTTGCTCAGTAGTCCGTGGTTGACAACGCACTGACGCTAATTATGCTTTTGCAAGTCTAGTGGAAGTAACGCTTCAAACAGTTAGGCAACTCCCCAACCAAGATTGCCCTCCTTGACTAGGGACTTGGGGGACTTGTACTTACAAGAGCATTTGCCAAGCACAATTAGCTATAATGAGCCACACTCATGCTACCACCAACAGTACCAACTCCCACCAGCGGAGTGACCTACGGAAACACAGTCAAGCAGGCTACAGCCTGAGCCTGACCCCCGGCTCACCCCCAGATCACCTCCAACGCGCTGCGTCAAGATAACATCAGAAGCTGGGAACTGAAGCATGTCAGTCCCACATCGAAAACATGGAAGAGGTCAGCCTCTTCCCCACCTATAAAAGGTTCTTTCCTCTCTCCTCATTAATTACGTATTTACTACTTACCTACTGTTATTTTGTTAACACAAATACATTTTCTAACTTAGGCATCGGAGAAGAGAAGACCGCCCAGCGCGGTCTTCCTCTGATACCATTTGTATTTTACTTGACAGGTAGCGAAAATATCAATTACTGAAGCATGTCAGTCCCACATCGAAAACATGGAAGAGGTCAGCCTCTTCCCCACCTATAAAAGGTTCTTTCCTGTCTCCTCATTAATTACGTATTTACTACTTACCTACTGTTATTCTGTTAACACAAATACATTTTCTAACTTAGGCATCGGAGAAGAGAAGACCGCCCAGCGCGGTCTTCCTCTGATACCATTTGTATTTTACTTGACAGGTAGCGAAAGTATCGATTACTCCACAAGTAGCGATTCACCCATCGGACCAGCGCTAACCAAGATTTAGCTGTAGATTTAGCCACAGCTAAATCTTAGACATTAACAAAACAGAACCAAGCTCCCACAAACCTGCTACATTAAGGTCATCTCCAACAACCTAAAGAGGTAACTGTTTACTATCACTTTCCATTATCATTATCTTACACGATACTGGCTTAGGCATCGGAACTTTGAAGGCCGGCACACCCGGTCTTCCCTCTGACTTTCGTCTATTTTGCAGATAAGTGAGACCGATAGTGATAATAACAAATCGATACAACCCGTGTTCAGCTGGATCAAACTCCTCTCGAGACAACTGAAACACGGATCATAGTGAAGTATCTTTTGTCAAAAAAAGAGGCTAAGCCAAGATTGATAAGATGGATTTTGTTGTTGCAAGAGTTTGATATTGAGATCAAAGCAAACCAGGGAAAGAAAACTAAGTGGCGGATCATTTGTCAAGATTGGTTGAAGGAGGTGATGACTCTTCCATTCCTTTGAAGGACACTTTTCCAGATAAGCAATTCTTCAACATCAATGTCAAGGAGCTCCCATGGTTTGCTAATTTGGTGAACTACCACGCAAGTGAAGGGAAGTACATTCCAAGTGAGCTTGATTACCAAGGAAGGAAGCAGTTCCTCAAGGAAGCACGCCATTATTTGTGGGATGACCCATATTTGTTTAAATCTGGCAAGGATCAAATGTTGAGAAGATGCATAGCTCAAGAGGAGGTTCCTAATCAAATCTGGCAAGGATCAAATGCAATGCTTTACATGCTTCAATGGCGATTACTATAATCAAAGCATGTCTACAAAATGCATTAATTTTCGATATCATATCTATTATGCCTATGTATTAATGCTAAACGTCAATTTAATTGCAATCCAATTAAATTGCTACATATATAGATGTGAAACTCACTAAATAAATGCAACGTGCATCTCATAAATCCTTACCTCGAGCGCGGTACCCCCAAGGGGTAAGCCAAGGTCATCCTTGCATAAAAACCCTCACGCTACCTCATCGGGTACTAGAGGCATCAAGCCCTCACTCTACCCCATCGGGTACCGGAGGCACCAAGCCCTCACGCTACCCCATCGGGTACCAGAGGCACCAAGCCCTCACGCTACCCCATCGGGTACCAGAGGCACCAAGCCCTCACGCTACCCATCGGGTACTAGAGGCACCAAGCCCTCACTCTACCCCATCGGGTACCCGAGGTACCAAGCCCTCACGCTACCCCATCGGGTACCAGAGGCACCAAGCCCTCTCACTACCCAGCCTGGTACCAAAGACCGGGCCATCCAAGGGGTACTGGAGGCCGACGCCTAACCCCACCGGGTACACGAGGCTCAAACCATCATTCACCTCAACGGGTACAAGAGGCTCGAAGCCTATCTACTCCACAAGGTGCTAAGGCTCAAGCCTATCTACCCCACCGGGTACACGAGACCTATAGGCCCTCATAAATCCTCTACTCGAGCGAGGTATCCCAACGAGATAACTAAAAGGTAGTCCCTTACTTAAGCCAAGGTCCAGTCCCTTGCATTATAATTCTTGCCCCGAGCAAGGTACACCCAACGGATAAGCCAAGGTCCAATCCCTTGCTTTTGAGTCATCTCACCTCCCGAGCGTTCTCTACACTCGGGGGACTTATTCATACCACTTATCACAAGTGGAGGTAGTACCCGACTGGGACTACCATTGAGCTTCACGCTCATACTTTTCTTGCTATTGTCTATTAATGGAAATATTGAAATTTTTCACCTACTGTTGATCCCAACAATTAAATTTCTTTTACATCCCATTAATAAGACCATAGGACAAAACTCATACAACCTATCACCCACTCAACACGAACAAACTCAAGTCCAAACTTCAATTTTACTAACTACATAACATGGGGGACTCGGCGAGTAATAACACTCCCGTTCCTAACACATGTGCATCATATGCATACAACATATACATATCATTATGTACGCGTCATCGCGTTCATCACACATCTATGCATCATATGCACTTCGTTATACTTTCAGAACCACATACATTCTAGACTTATACATCGTATGTCAACACTACATAATACGTACATTCACGCAATGTATAACATACATCTTATACAAACATTCATGCACCTCGATGCATTTGACTCCAATGTCACCTAGATTGCCCTAGCGCAATCAATATGCTCTTTGTACACTCTTATCTTATTTGCATGTACTAGCTAGATGATGGGCCCTATGGCACCAACCTGTCATGGAAACTTCACAAGACCCTGAAGAGTCCCTTCTTGCTCACAGAGTTAGGGGACTAGTATGGGTATGGTGTTCAAAGAGGTCATCACTCATACTTTGCGGCATCATATTTAAACTCTCGAACCAAGAAGCGCCTCTTACTTGGGGAATTGGGGGACTTGTTGCTATCACTTATATTACATACCGCCAAGCATAAGCAACGACCTCTTAGGTGGGCCCCGCGACATGGTTAGTCCCGCCTACGACATGCATCCGGTAGTCTGACACCCAAGCTACCTCGCTATGGTGAAGGTCGGCCGGTACCTTGTAGGGAGGCCACCCTCCCATGATCTTCAAGAGGCTTCAAGAGAAGTAAATATGTGTATTATGTCCCACATCGGAAATATGGAATAGAATGGAACTTCTTTTAGCTATAAAGGGAAGTCCTCCCCTTCTTAGAGGAGGATGGGATCCATGATCCCCACACTTGTATCATTACAAAGGCTAAATGCCTCACTCATAGTGAAATATCTCTAAGTGGACGTAGCCTTGCCTCAAGGGCAAGGTGAACCATACTATACATGCTTGTGTCACTCTCTCTCTCTCCCCATCATGATTCATACTTAGGTCCCGTATTCTCTTACCAGAAACACATGTCAACCAACATATGAGATATTTAAAGGTCTGTAGGTTGGTTGAATCAGTCCACAGAATCCCCATGGATTCTATGTAAGAACAGAATGAGTATTTTTATATCCTTTGCATAGGACAATCTCTGTCCTAATTTCCCTAAGGAGCAGGCTTTATAAATGAGCGAGAGGCTTTAGAAGCAACTAATGAGGATTATGGTTGGGCCTGAGCATCTGAAATGCTATTTGAAGCAAAGTAGGTGATTGCAACATCACCTAGGGCGCCATCACCATGATGGACGCCATCTATGGCGTCATGGATAGGGACTGTGCCAACCATAGGCTGGTGGTGGACGGCGGCGGTGCCAGAGGCAGCGGTGGTAGTCACACGTAGTCCAGGAATCAACTTTTGATTCATACTTCATTTCACTCTGGAGAAAGGATGTCCATGTGAAGTTTTTAGTAGACGGATCATCATATCATGACTAGGATGACCTATCCTCTCGTGACAAAGTCAATATGTGTCTAAATCCAATAGATCTTCTCTTATAACTTTATTAGATTTAATTGCTTGAATAGTGACATAGAGTTCACTAGAGAGACACATAAACTTTTCTAAGATGCGCATTTGTTCGCAATCGTTAGAGGTATTGCAAAGGAACTCATTTCCGTTCTCTACATGCGTTTTCACATGGAATCCATTGGCTATTCATAGGTGCTATTTGCCCTAAGAGCGTAGAAAGTTTCTATGACAGTAATCAATGTGCCATTTGGCAAGGGGAATTTGGGCTATTCCATGTCCTTGAATTAATATTGATGGCCCAACCATCGTAGTCACAAAGTAATATGCTTAGAATCAAAATTGAGTCATAATGAAAAGAACTCGAAATTTTATTCATAAGCTAACATAGTACATCATTGTCTCTTAACCATTAGGAGAATCTAATCCAAATGCTAGGTAATGCAAAACAAAGGTAGTCGTTTGACTTCTTTCGGTAACTCCAAAATAAATATGACCAGGTGAGTAGAGAGATATCGGTGGAGAAAAGCTCGCTTAAGTACCACTTATCTCAAAACCTTTCTAGACACCATACTCATTTTGGATGAGCCTATGTGAAGAAAAACTAAACCAATGGCATTTACTACAAAGTATCTGGTAATTGCCTATTACATCTCTTGAAAAAATAAAGACTCAAACATAATTGGTGATCTATTGATCCCAGCCAAATTTGTAGTCTTCAACCCTTCACTCTAGATCATCTTCTTGATCTTCTTGTTCCATATAGTGAGCTTCTCTTGCTTCACAATATGCTTTGTAGGAGGTGACAATTTCTTCACTAGCTCTACAAACGTGTGCCCAATAACCGGATACTCCACATTGAGAACATACATCTCTTTGCTCAGACTCCATTGATTGAGGCTCTTTAAAAGCATCATTATGGCTCTTAGTGTTGGTGGCGCCATCAACATGGCCAGAGGCGTTGCCTCCCTCTCTCTTTCCACGTTTACCTCTTCTCGGTTCCGTGTTCGCCTATTTTGGTGGTTACCTTCCCAAGTAGAGCGATTATATGGACCAAAACGTCTAGAAGTATCCTTAAGATTAGGATTTCACTCTTGGCACCCTCTCTTAGGAGCGCGACTATAATTGGATTTCGGAATATGCTCTGTTTCCACGAATCTCAAATTATAGTTCTTCACAAGGATGTTGTCATGCTTTTCAGCGACATTTATAGCTCTAATAAGCTCACGAAACCTTGTGATTCATCCTGCAGTAACATCGATTCGATAGTTCTTAGCAACCATCAATGCAGAGACGGGGAAGGTAGAGAGAGTCTTCTCAATCAACATCACATCTGTGATCTCTTTACCACAAAATTCCATTAAGGATTTAATGTGAAGTGCTTTCGAGTTGTAGTAAAAAACTGGCTTGAAATCACAGAAGCGGAGGATATGTCATCTCACTTCTAGGTCAAGAAGCAGGGAGTCATAGACGTTGCCAAATCTTTCCTCAAGTGAGACCCACAGCCTTCTGGGGTCTTCTTCATTCATACACTCGTACTGGAGCAAATCTTCCATATGACGAGTCATTATGATGTTGGCTTTCGCCTTATTTGCCTCTAAGGCTGCTCTATTTGCTTCCAAAGCTTGAGCTTGCTCAATAGTTTGCACGTCTAGACTAAGCTCGAGAATCGTACCTAGGATTCCATCGTCCTTGAGATGCTGGCGGACATCACGAACCTACCTGTGATATCCAGAGCCAGTTGTTCCCAATGGAGCAAATCCAATTTGTTCAGGTTACTCATCCTGAAAGAGAATAAGAAAAATGGTTAGTTTCGGAGCGGAAAAAGCTACCACGAAAGCATATAAAATTTCTGAGTGTAATCGCTTCCAAGAAACTCAATTCCAAGAGGTATTGGAGTAGATCGAAGCAATGACGTAAGTGGTCGACCATAAATTCTATACAAAATCTAAGTTTAGAGATCTCAACAAGCTCCAAGCTTGGAGTGAGCACGAACCCCCATAGTTCGGCTTAAGTAGGTCTCCCCTATGATGAAGAAAGGGAGGTTGCAAGTCCCTGAGAAAAAGAAGAGAAAAACAATAAAAACTCCAAAAACTGGAACTAAAGGAACCTTTAAAACATGCCTTGAAAAGTGTAGAAAATTGCCAGAAAAATCACCGAAATTTGGTCGGAAAAAGTCACCAGAAAAATCTCACCGGAAAAGTCGCCGAGTTGATGTGGCAGTGGGTCCGTGCTAACATGGCAGTGGGGTTCGCTGATGACGTGGCAGTGGGGTCCAGTGATGACGTGGTAGTGGGCCTCTGGGATTGGACTTCTGGGCTGCCTTCTTTTCCTTTTTTTTTTTTCTTCTGCCGATTTTTCTGCAGGCCGGTTCAGCTGCTTTTCAATAGGTTTTTGGAGTTCTGTTTTCAGTTCGTGGATCCTGGGATCGAGACGCTGCTGGTGGCAAAATTTGGTAGCAATTGGAGGTCCGGAATGTGGTGAACCGGTGCAGGGATCCCTTTTTTTTTTTTTCTTCTTAAAGGGCTAGTTCGATACTTCAGGTGACCGGTTCGGTGGTTTTTCGGCCGGTTCTGGTGGTTCTGCCACCGGTTCTGAAATCCTGGGATTGAGGGCTTCAATATATGCAACGGTGGTGGCTAGGGTTTGAAGGCTACGAATTTAGGGTTTCAGAGTTAGGCTGATAACGTGTTTAAGGAAAACCAAAATTGGGAGAGAATTGAGTCGTGCTTTCATTGATAATAAGGGCCTCTTTATATAGAGGATTACAAGACTTAGAATCAGAGTTGTATAAGGAAAGATAATCGTACAATTAATCGGATATCTATGAATATCTCCAAGAATATCTCTAATTCATAACCCTATTACAATTAGGTCAAGTAACCTAGAGTTTGGGCCAGACACATATTCTGGATTTATTTGAACAAAAATCACCGTCTCCCACTCAAAGTTAATCCTCCAACCAAACCTTGAACGAAGTCTAGTTGATTATAATTCATTGTCTATAATTGTCATTTTACAAGAGGATATATATGTAATTCATTAATTTATAAGATATAGAGGTCAAATGAGCAAATTTGGAGGTCCTAATAGAAATCATTTTATCTCTTTATCCGATTTCAAATGTCAACTCTGTTACAGCTAGCTTCGTCGAGATGTGAAAGTAATTAGATATTTAACTGTATAAAAAATAAAATACAATAAAAAAATTGATGGAAGCCTCTTGCAAATAACAACTTCGTCTGTAAAATTGCCTACCTATTTATTTTTGTTAACTCTTTATTTTTAACTAAATAGAGAAACTAAAGTCACTTCCCTCTGTTGTAGCTCACTCTTGGAATTCTAAAACAAGCTCTAGTCACTATGTTGCTTGAAGAAAGTATGTGTATGTTGAACGAGTAGTGAAGGTGACTACATGTCTAACTCTATAAAATATAATTTTTGCATATGGATATTTAGTTGGTAAAGGTGCCTCTTTGTTAAATTTTTTATTTTTTTGTCTTTAATTTCTAAATGAGTAGAAAAATTGATGCCAATTCCCTCCGTTGTAGTTCACTTGGGTCTAGTAATCCTAACTTCCTAAGACAAACTCTAGTCACCAAATTGGGTGAAGAAAGTCGGTGCAAGTCTAATGAAAAGTGAAGGTTGTAATTATTAGATATCTAACTCTTAAAAAAAATAAAAAGAAGAAGAAGAAGAACATTCCTTTGGAAAGCCAGAAACTTAAGATTATTGTATGAAATATAAACATCTGCTGACCCAATCCATCTTCCATACAATAATTGTTTGAGCCCAAATTAATAAGTCCATGACTTATAATGTTGTGAATAATAGTGGGCCAATACCTGTGGCCCAACAAAAAATACCCGTGTATGTCAAAGCTCAATTAATGAGACGTAATGTCTCTCAGATTCCTAATTAATTAAGGAATTCAAGAATCATGGGGAAACTTTAATGACAAAGATTCACATAAGAGATAATGTTGAATTCCTATTAATTAGGAAGTAGAATCCGGCGAAATTCCAATAGAAGAATTCAAGCAAAGTTGGGAATATTATTTGCTTGGAAGCTAAGAAACCAGCCTGTATATAAAGAGGGCTAGGCGAAATGACAGGATTTCACCTTAAAATCCGAAGTGGCCCTGTAGAACTCATCTTAGGAAAAATTATACCAAAACATCAAAACTGTAAATAAGATTTTAACTCAAAGATCGCAACAACATAATTCAAGTTCTAAATACTTAACTTTACGACACAATTCAATAGTCTGGTGATCAGAGCAATCTAATAATTAAATCAATATATTACATAAGTAAGTTAAACAGTAACTTACAACGAAGAAGGAAGTGGTGGACACTATGCCTCGACTCCTACGCACGTTCAACCTCAACTAATCTGCAGACTGGGCACGAAAAACTAAAAAGCCCTAGAAAAAATATTAGAAAAACTGTTAGAGTGAGTGGATGAAAAATAAATGATTTCAAGGAAAATAAAATAAAATAAAATGTAATGCTTCGCCAATTTTATTTTCATATGAAAACCAAACAATACAATACGAGTTCAAAAAGAATGCTTTTAACTGTTAACGGAAACAGGCATCTCAAAACCATTTCAAATCTTGTGAAAATACTCTTTGTCAAGACCCACCCTGAGATCTCACCCTAGAAACCGAGGTGGCCCTGCGGGGCCCACTTATCGAGAAAATCATGCCGAAAATTCTGCAGAACCTCCCCTAAAAGTGGACAACCCAAAAACCTGTTAACCAATAAACACTTCTAAACAATCACTTTCACAACCCCTCGGAGCCACCCTGCTCCCAACACCGAATAACTTCACAATTTAGAGAAATAAAGTTATCCAGGTATCTCAAATTACAACCAAGTTATAGGTTACAATATTAATACAACAATCTCATGGTTATCAGAGCAATCTAAAGCCAAAGGAAAACGATACATAAAGTAGGTTAGCAAGTAACCTACGAAGGATAGATAGCAGCGGTGGTGCTAAGTCTCAACTCTTAAAACCGAACAGCTACTCTGCAGACTGGGCAAAATAAACTGAAGGGCCCAGGGGAAAGTACATAAAAACATTAGTGTGAGTGGACAAAAATAAGTAATTGTAATGGAAAAGGAGTTTATACTTTTCCACATTTATTCATTTAAAAACTCGATGCATGCAACAATGGTAAACATTTATCTTTAAAATCGAGAACCTCGTAAAGACAAGCCAACCCCGCTGGTTAAGGAAAGTCAGACTAGCCCCGCTAGTCAAAAATAATATAATAAGTAGGGGAAGATGATAGCCATACTAGTGAGCCTCCTAGGCTAAAGTACTCCTATACTCCCATATATACCCTTACGCCACTAAGTGTAGTGATTAGGATACTGGGCTTCAACATTAATGTTACAAAGATAGTAACCAGTGCTACAAAGGCGAACGGGCTTTCGTGATCCCATCACGTCACCACAAAGGTGGACTCAATGCTAGCATGATAAAAATCACCCCAAAGTATGGCACAAGAAAACATATTCGAAAATCCAATAAATCCATAAATATATAAGGCTTTCCCATCTCTCACAAATGAATTTCCAACGACGTGTCCCACACGCCAAGATAGTCTCAAGTTCAAAATAAATAGGCGAGAAATAATAATAAATCATAATCTCGTAAATCGAAATCAAATTCCGAACACAAATCATAAATCCAAACCCAAGCATAATAAATTTATATTCGAAATTCGTAACTGGGATAAATCATAATCAATCTCTAAAAATCATCATTGAAAGCAATTCCACGAGATAAAACGAAATCAAATCATATGCTCGAAATGTATTATAATAATTAAATAAAGCATTAGTTTAAGAAATAAATGCATGGATCATTATTTAAAACAAAAGTCCACTCACAATAAACGGCTAATCTTGCCGTCGGTCGGAATCTTCCTCAAATGGGGCCTCCTCTCGTCCTGTACAAAATAATCGTTCGTGAATAATCACAGGACGGAAAAAATAATTTTCTGATAATTGAAATCGAATTTCTAATTGTTTCCTTAATCTCAACTCTGTAAATCTTCTCCGATAACCATCCAAATTTCACCAATCTTCATATATAAACTCTACAACATTTATAGGATTTTATGGCTAAAAAATAAGAGTCGGAAGGCAGCCCTACTCGCCTCCGCGCGTCACCAACAGTGGCGGCTCGTGGGGTTTACGAGCCACTGGCCACCACCTCCGATGGCCGCCAAATTTGGCAGCAACACCTACTCACCAAGCCCAACATTTATCTCAACTACAACAAATTCTAATGTTACCTTGAATTGCTTGAAATCGGCTGGTGAAAAATTTGCAGAAATTCCAAAACCCTAGAATCAGATTTTTGCTTGATTCCCCCCTTACACTGCAAATTGATGCATGAAACTTGAGGGGAATGATAAATGGCCCGAGGCTCCCCTATTGGATTTGGTTTGGTGGCCGGAGGTGGCCGGAATTGGAAGAATCGCCGAAAAACCTCTGACTGCTACAGTGAGGGTTTTTGCTTTGAATTGGGGTTTTCCGGCCAAATTGCCGTAACTCACGGTCACTAGTGTATAGAGGAGGAAGAGGCGCTCCTATATTGGCCGGTTGCACACCGGTTGTTGGCCGGACGGCGGTGAATCGAACGGAAGAAGAAGAAACCAACGGAAACAAGGGAGAGAAGAGAGAAAAATTACTGTGGTAACTTTCCATATATACCCAATTTACCATGAACAGTAACTTCCGTATTTCACCCATAACTTCCGCATACGAACTCCAATTTTTACGTACCATATATGCACGCGCTCGGTTTAACGTCCTCTACAATTTCATGAAGAAAATTTTCTCAAAAACTGACCCGAACAAAAAGTCAATTTTTAGGGCCACTAAAATTATTGAAATGAAGTAAAAGGGAAAGTGATTGTCGTTTACCGTCTAAATGGATAGTAAACTGATAAATTAGGTTCGGGAAGTCTTACTCATCCTCTGTACTAAAATATCAAAATGGACTGTAAATCAACTCAAAATCCTTTTCAAAACCTCTCTAACGATATCTCAATATATACTGTAACTCGTCTCATTTAAAAATACGCGATGATGATTAGAGGGTACGCTAGTTATCGATCTCATGCCACCTAAAGGGTATTGCTGATCGAAATACAAGGAGTCAATGGCTAGAGAGTATAACCGAATAACCATCTCATGCCATCTGAAGGGTAGTGTTGACCACATGATGAATCAGAGGATATTGCCAACCGGAATACTATGAGGTGATGGCTAGAGGGTATTGTCGACTAATCATCTCATGCCATCTAAAGGATACTGCCCGCCAGAATATTGTTTGGTGGGTACTATCGACTAGACTATTACCTGGAGGGTACTGCCAACTAGGTAATGCATGCATGCGCTACCATCATCATCTCTCATAATTTACCTCCTCAATTTGTAATCCAAACTCATTTACTCTCAAAATATTTTTTAACTCATCAACTTTCTGAAAACAAAGTTCTCAATAACTCAAGCATCGGAAAAAGCTCTATGAATACTCCTAATTGAAAATATCTCAAATCCAATAATAAAATCTGGAAAAAGAAATCAACATCAACTTCAATCAACATCGGAGCCATTTTGTCGAAAGCATAATATTAAGATATACTTGTAAATCATAAATAAATCATAAACTCAATACCAAGCCTCAAACATTATCAAATTAAATCAATATGAAAATTTAATACTCGAAAATACAATACTGCATGCGTATTTAATTTAAAAAGCAAATGTCCACTCAATGAATTATGGCTATGATGGCCGTCCGATGAATTCCTCCTCAAGCTCGATCT
Organism: Rosa chinensis; assembly: GCF_002994745.2. Taxonomy (NCBI): domain Eukaryota; kingdom Viridiplantae; phylum Streptophyta; class Magnoliopsida; order Rosales; family Rosaceae; genus Rosa; species Rosa chinensis. The sequence continues at coordinate 62,817,005 of NC_037092.1, forward strand.
ACACATGTTCTTGAACAAATTGATATTATGAATCACTGTTTTCGAGAATCAAAAATAAATTGACAACAAAAAAAATGAAAACCTTAAAACAATAATTTCTCAAAAGCTCTAAATTATACCAGAATGAGCTCAAATTTCATAAGTTACTTTTACTCAATAATTATAACAACCTATCGAAAAATGGGGTCGATCCAATGGTCAGATCATCACGTAGAATACCCCAAAATCTCGAAGCTTTAGAAATCTTTATCATTTCTCAAAGGTCCACCAATCATAACAAAATTCATATCTACATGTTCATAATGATACACTCTACCTAACAGACCAAAGCAGAAGGCCAGAAATAGTCGGATGAGCCCTATGCTCCGCCATACCAATTGTTGATTTGGAGAAAGAAATTTATACCAACATGTTCATCATCAAATGAGGATCAATTTCTATACTTGCAGCTAAGGTCAATTTGACCTAGATCTGCCATAATTTGATTCAAAAGTCTCGGCACCCAAAAACTGCAACTTTTTTATTCCTCCTTCTCCGAATAATTCGAACTAGGTGATGGTTATAGGGATGATCAGCAAGTTGAGAGCTTCAAAACCTAGGTGGTGGCATCGCCGGAGGTGGCCAAAAAAAAGAGAATCGACTGGATATATAAAACGGGTCTGCCACCGTAATTCTTGCTTTGAACCTCCTCTGTCGACGGTGATCAGAGGAAAGCAAGGTCGGGAAGATGACCGGCTTGAGGAGGCGTTCCATATGGGATCGGTTCGCGGTCTAGGGTGGCTAGATAGTAAAGATATCGCCGAATCCTAGTTTCCGGTTGGGTTGGTATTCGAGTCAGTCTCAAGAAAAAATGGTAAGGTCGGTGTTTCTGACCGAAATAGAAACTTTCCCAATACAGAAAGATGCAATTGCTAATTATAGTAGGTTTCTTGAAATAGTAACTTCTCATTTTCAGATCGTAACTTCTTCATACAAACTTAATTCATTGCGTGCCGTGTGTCCACGAACCTGGTTTAACGTCCTCTACAACTTCTGTGAAGAAATTTTCTTTGAAAACTAAGCCGAAGAAAAAAAATCAACTTTTGGAACCCCTAAAAGTTCTGAAACAATGGTAAAAGTAAAGATTTTAATAATTTACCGTCCAAATAATTGATAAACGGGTAACTCTAGGTATAGGGTGTAACACAAAATAACAGAACACACATCTACATCAACATACACTAGCACAACGCTATCAAATATCCCTCGGATTACTCTCTCAAAGTCCAAACTTCCCTATGAATTTGGGACAAAGTTCACATCCCTGCAAACTTGAGACAAAGTTCAAACCATTGGACTTGGGCATAGTTCTTTCATACGCTTGACCACCAGCTGTTTGACACGAAAATCCGGTAGGGGTGCAAACTGTCTCTTTTGAGCGAGTGTGCACAGGCGTGCCAGCACCGTGGGGTACAGTCGTCGGGGGAGTCCCTTGACCTGACTTCTTCTTCAAGCGGTTGTGGACGACGAGAGCACCAACCTCGCCACAAGGTTCTTCTCTAGCCTTCCGAGAAAGGACTTTTGCCTTACGGATAAGGACTTTGGTTGTGGTCTCTTCGCGTTCACCGTATCGATACTTAGTGTTGTAGACTAAGCAGAGCAATCACTGGGAAGTTGTGAGAAAGCACGGGTTTTACTAAAGCGTGACTTTAGCTTCGCTGGGTTGCAAGGGCGTTACCCTTGCTTCGCTGGTTGAGAGAGTCTCGGTGGCAGTGGTACTGGCAGTCGGCTCTTAGAGAGACTAGGACTAGCACGCGGTCATCGGGTTTCAACGAGGTTGAAGGTTTGCTCTGGGGAGGCTTTGTAATCGCTGGGATTGATTGATTTGAGAGAGGTCTTTCTTCTGTCCTTGAACCCTAGTATTTATACCTAGGGCTTTGACTGTTCTTTGCTATAGAAGGATTATTGATTGAAGTTTCCTATTCAATCTCTGCTACTTGATTCCAATAAGGTTTCATTTTCCCTATGGATTACGGAATGGGCGAAGCTGTAACCCAAACCCAAGCAGGCTTTTTTTTGGGCCGCAGGTATCGGCCCCGCTATGCTAAATCCACTAAAGGATCTTGCCAAAAATACTTTTGGGCTCAAACACCAGCTTCCCTTGAGCTTGGGTATAGTTCCCCGCGAGATTTAGGATTAATTCTCCTTGAACTTGGGTTAAATTTCACACCAACCTCACCCTATTGCTAGCTCTACTAAACCAATTGATTTGTATTGACTAATCTGTGTCGATAACAAGCAAGGTCGGCCTTTGGCGAGTTGTAGGCTTGGTGAAGGAGAAAAGTTTTTTCTTAAGGCAACCAAAAGACTTTGCCTAGAGTTTATTGCACTCGAGGCCAGCATTTGCTAGGAGAATAAGTCAAGAAGTGCCAGGTTGCAACATAAACTCGGCGAAATAACAGCACAAGGTGTTGACACGCTCGCAGAAGTGACTGCAGTAGACAACATCACAACAACCAAAATGGACAGTTTGGTAATTTTTTTTCTTTCAAAAAACCCAAAATCGAGTTCACGACGACGTGATCCCTTCAGCTCTGATAACATGTTAAACGATGACAAACGTGATCTGTGACCCACTATAGCATCGATATTGTTCTAACTTAACCATCTGTTAAGCGTTGAATTTTAACTTAAAAGATCTCGATACAATTAGATATGAGTTATCCACTTATAAATTATATTTTCTTTTAAAAAAGTGGGATCCAATGTGCCTAACTAATATCACACACGTTATGAGGAATGGGGTGAGGTGAGAAATAACAAAAAAACAAAAAAGATAATAAATAGTTTTGACACGGTAAACTAGAAACTTATAACTCTCTCAAGTTTCAACTCTTGTTGAAAGAAAAATCTTTTCACGAAAAGTTAATGTCTATGTTCATGAACGTATTTACAATCACAATGTTTTCATTTGTGCAAATTAGTAAGGCCCACCCAATATGTGTGCGGAAAAAAGTTAAAGACAGTGAAAAGACTTTTCATACAACTGCATTTACTTATTGAAAATTTTCTAAATACATGTTTCTCTTTGGCCGTATCTAAAATTCTAATAAATACGTTACCCTGAAACTCATAAATTATCTCTCTCTACGAGCATCTCCAACAGTGATACTTTTTTTCCTAGCTAAAAGTGAAATATAACTAGTTAGCTATTGAGTTATGCTCCGGCAGAATACCTAAATCCCAAACTAAATTTAATTTTTAGTTAAATTCTCTCCATCTCTAGCTAAATATAGCTAGAGAATTTAGCAAAAGTTAAATTTAACTTTTGTTTAAGAATTATGTTGGAGTAGAATTTTAGCCTAAAATTAGTTAAATATTAAATTTATTTTGAAATAAGTAGTCTCTTGGAGATGTCCTAATCTATTTTGAGGAAGCAGTTTCAGAAAAATGGTGATAGTGATAAAAGTCATAAAACCAAAAACATGAAATGACAGATTCGTCCTCGTCCACGTCCACGTCCCACGGCAACAGGCAGTAAGGTAACTCTTGTCTCTACTACTCTTTGAAAGCAAGAAAATCCTCACAAACAACACGTCGCTTCATTTTGGCTCCCCATGGATTTCTGGGCAGGACTCAACTAGAACAACCCTAAAAAATTTCTCTGATATCATCGAAGCACCGAGCTTTTGATGCAGGTTTAGTCACAATCTTCTTTAATATTTGTTCTAATTTTTCAATCGTGCCTGAAATTGTGCCCTGAAATTGCGATTTTCAGTGATTAGGGTTTTGGTTTGGTTTGCGTTATGTGATTTTCTGTATTAGCGGTAATTCATGGCGGGCGATTAGGGTTTTTGGGGTTCCACATTGTGTGAATGGGACTCGATGTTAGCTGTTTTCCTGGTTTTGGTTTTCGGTGCCAAAGCTTTTAGGCAGATATGCAATGATGTAAAAGCTGGATTATTGGACTCGGATATACATTGATGTGAGTGGGACTCGGTATTAGTTGTTTTTCCTTACTCAATGTCTCCTTTTTGAGTTTTGATTCAATGTGCATTGTGAGGTTTGTTGGATTACCCGGCCGAAGGGACCGGCATAATGATGTGCCTTCACTATCGGACCGATTGAAGTGCGTTCGGGTGAGTAATGCTGTTGTTGTGTAGTGAAGTTGCTTTTTATGGCTGAAGTTGTTTAGGGTGGCGAGAGAGCTGGGGCATTGCAGCGAGGGCTCGTGCTCTTTTGTTGATAGCAATTTGCTTTTGGCAAAGGGTTGGGAGGTGACAATCTTTGGGGTTTAGTGTTGTGGCTATTAATTGGGTGCTTTCCATGGAAAGAAATAGAAGAGTTTTCGAAAACTACGTAGGAGAAGGAGTGGAGGAGCTGTGGGAGAGAGTACTATTTTGATAGCCCTGTGGGAGATGAGCCTTTATTGTACTCTTTTAGATTGGAAGGCAGCTTCAGACTTTGGTTTTGCCGTGAGTAGGGTAGTTGTCTGTTTCTTAGGTGTTGGTCCCCACCCCAAATTCGCAACAGCTTAAGCCTTCAAAGACAGTGGTAAGCCAACAAAATCTGTTTGGAACAATTTTGATCATCATTCCAAACTCTCTAGTAGTCCGGTAGAGTGCTTTGATTCCTTTTTCAACTAATTTCGAAGTTCTGAGAGAGATTTTGTTATTGTTAGTACATACTTTGGGCGTTTTGGGGTCCAAGGTCAACGAAGTAGGTGATAGTATTTGATGTTGTCTTCAAAGTTGGATTGTGTTTTTTTTTTCCTCCCATACCATCGGTAGATATCAGGTTTCTGTTATTCACATCCGATGAATTCTTCTGATGTGGAATATTTAATGATATTCTCATGTGCTGTGATTATTAACATATTATATGTGCAGAGGTGCTCGATAGCCCTGATGTTAGATATATATATATATATTTTTTTTCCTATCCTCTTGCTGTCATTTATGGCTGGTGAATCTCTGAACCTTAAAGTCTTCTGGCAATCTTCTATTGATTACAGTTAAATATGGCGCATGATACCCGATCTAGTCGGAAAGTCAAGGATGACGAAAGTACCAATTCAATTGGGAGGCAGATTAGTAGTAAAGGATCCAGCACTTCAGGCTCCTCAATGTCGGATACACCTGTCTTAAGGAGGTCTTCTAGAGAAACATTGTTGAAGAAAAACAACACTCTGAGCCCTTCTAGTACTCGGAAGTCTGAACGTCTTGAGAAACAAACACCTGAAACTCCTCCAGTTAAGAGGAAATCTGAGAGATTTGAGAATAAGTCAACCCCGAGTCCTTTAAGGAGGTCCGAGAGAGGCAAGACTCACTCATCCACTTCTTCTGCATCCAAAACATCTGATAAAAGCTTGGATTCGTCATCAATGAAGGGGAAAAGGGAAAAGAAAGAGAAGAGTGTGAAAGAATTGACTTTGGGAACTAAAGAACTTCGCAAAAGTGAGAAACAAAATGTAGGACCTGGGCAAGTCAAACAAAAAAGGTTGAACACTCGTGATTATATCGCATATCACCAACGGCGCCTTAATGCACCAGGTAAATGACTGACTGTTGCGTCATCTCTTCCCTCCCCCCAGCCCCAAACGAACAAACAAGTAGTCATTCTCTTGAAGTCATTATATAATGTTCTAAATTGTTGTCACATTGAAACTGCTCACTCTAATCATTCTCACTGTTCTGCTTGGATTTTAGATCATGTTCAGAAGCAGAGTGAAGAATGTTCACCTCCACCATGTTATAAGGCCATAACTGAAGAGATTAATCATGCACCTGAAAGGGTACAGGTGGATTGTGCTGCCATGGGAAATTTTAAGACGCCAGAGTTGGCAACTTCTACATCGAATGGAAGGATTTCTGATGTTCACACTGGCTCAGAAGGCAGTGACTGTATTACACCTTCTAAAAGAAAAAGGAAGATGGTTGATGGAGGATCTGATTATGCTGGAGTAAATGCAAGTAAAGATGTCTGCACAGGGGTTGATACTGTCTCGTCTTTGCCATCTGGGTCGACAGGAAATGTTCCAGTTGAAACCTGTGGTGTCTGTTTCAAGCGACAAAGGTATTACTATACTCAACAATCATTCTTTTTCCTTTTCTATAGGTGATGGTTTCCAATTGATCTACATCTAATGACATCAACCATTAAATAGATTTCTTTTGGCTTTAGTCCGGTGATGTATCCTGTACTTGAAGGTCCAGAATTTGATTACCCTACGTTCCATATTCAGTTTGGCAAGTTTTGAGTTATCTTATTTGGGGCTATGACAAATGATTTTAGATATTTGTTTTAGATAAAAATTGTTACTGCCTTAAGCGGCAGCTTGATCAAAATTTCAGATGATTTCTTTTCGATGTTGTTAATTTAATTTTTTCGCTTGCAAGAAGTGAATATAGAGATATGCTAAGAAGCAATTTGAGAATTTGAAATATCAGTATTTCTGGTCAATAGAGAGAACTGATTAAGAAGTGAGTATATTCTTCTATTAGTTTTTCTAATAGTAATGGGCCTTTCTGGCCAGTGATCATAAATTCTATGTTTCTACATCTTTTGAATGTTTAGGTCCTAGTCTTTAATAATTATGGTATAATTGGTTGCCGCTGATTTATTGTTGTCCATTACTGTTAGCCGGTGGAAGCTTGTGTGAAACTTCTCTGCAAACTGAGCATCATTTTGTTTCTGCTAATATGCTCACATGATGTAAATCTATGTTGCATTGTTGTTACTCATAAGGAATTCATTTGAAGGGGCAATTGTAAATTGCAATAGTATGATTTACATGATGTCTGATATAGTTTTGACTTCTCATTGTATCTAAGTTGGATATAGAATTAGGTTTGTCAATTCTGAGCAATCATTGTGAACATTATGTCAGGGTAGACGATGATCGGTGTTGCTTGCAAATATTTTGATTTTAAAATATTCAGAGTCGCTTAACCTCTTTTTTCTCCTTGTTTCTCATTTGATATAATCAGGGTAGACAATGATTCAATGAAGCAGGAATGTTGCTCTTGTGGAACAAAACTGAATCAGGAGTTATCTGGTGCTGTAAATGAGGTTTGTTATCTCCCCATCCCCTTCTTCTCAGCTTCCATACTACTGTTTCCCAGTTTCCACTTTCTTCGATTTAATTTCTCACATAGATGGAAAATTTATCTTTAGTAGGTCATTCTTTGTTAATACTCATATTCTAAACCCACTTAGATTTCTCGTATCCGCGTATACTAAGATATTGCACCTAATTTGTCTCATGTCAATTTGTTGGAGGTAGTCCCATCTTTGGTATAATCTTGTGGATATGGATTGTAAACAATTTCTGATCTCTTACTGAAACATTTTTTGGGAACAGATAAACTTTCCCCAACTACAAAATCAGAGAATACAGTAGTGGACTAGTTCACAAATTACCATAAATAGATCAAAACAATTTCTTGCACCTGGTCTATATTCTGTGTTGTACTGTATTTGCTTGGGATATTAGTGTTTCTTCTCTGTAATCTCTTGTTTGATAGTTGGCTTTTTTTTTAAATAAAATAAAAATAAAAACTTTTTCTTTCAAATGTCAGCTCTGCCAGATTATGCTGTCAAATTTTTAGGCAATGCACATTAACTTAAAACCTCAACGTTGTTAGTTCCAATTTATGTTTCTCAATTAGTTGCTGTATTTTCTGAAAACTTGCAGCCGGATAGTGGAGAAGTCATAGCTGATAGTACAGTGAGCCAACCTGAAAAGTTTAGCATTTGTATGCAGCAAAAGGAGTTGTCTGCAGATCTCATAACAAATGGTGAAGAAAATAGTGAAAATACATGCCTCATTTGCACTTTTGGGGGGAAGCTCTTGTGGGTAACCTTTTCTTCTGGCTTTCACATTGTTGCAACTAGATTTTATCAGCTGATTAGGAAAGTTGCTTTATGATGGTGCTACACATAGCTGTTGCAATATTCATTTTGTATCTTGTTATGTTTTATGACTTTGGATTTTTTTCGTTTATAACCGGAAAAGATGCTTTTGTTTCAGTGCATTCAAAGAAAGCTAGAAAAATGCCACCAACAAGCATCATTATAAAGATTTAGTTTTGTTTCCTATTCCCAATGCCTGAAAACAAGTACCCAACAGCTCAGAACACCCTTTGGGATAACCTAACAGGCTTCAATCCCCCTAAACAATTTTCCCATGAATAAGGGAAGTGGAGAAAAAATGACCTACACTGTCCACCCCAGGTTTACAAGAAATGCACCAATGACGAGAAGGCCTCTCTTTGTCTTTCTCTCCATTGGCGTGCGTTGTGTCCAGAAGTACTACCGGAAGTTCAGTTCATTCACTTTTACTGTCTTATGGTATTATCAGTGTGGTTAAAGTTGTTTAAGGAGGGAAAACTGACTTGGGATAGTACAGCTTTATGTAATTCTCTATCAAGAGTAGTTGTTTGGGTGGGAGGAAAACGCGGTATAGTGGTAAAAGATGTAATTGAATGAGTATTTTTTTTGGGTGGTGTGGCTGGAGAGGAGTTTGGGGGAGTTGTAGATGCTAGCGGTGGTATTTCAGATGGTTTAGGGATAGTTCCTTTTTTGCACATTTCCTTTCTCTGATTCCAAAGCTTCTCTGCAAGTTGTTTTATTTGCTGCCTTAAAATACTTTGATGTACTATTTATTCACAACTGTTGATCACTAGGCCTTGGAGATCAGTGGCCACCTTGTCTCTGTTACTTTTTCTTACTAAGAAAAAAAAAATCTAAAAATTTCATTGCTTGGATGATATGGTTTTCTTTTCTTATAGTTTGGTTCAATTCAGGTGCTGTGATGGAAAAGGATGCAAGAGAAGCTATCATCTTTCATGTCTAGATCCTCCTATGAATGCTGCTCCTATTGGAGTTTGGCACTGTTCTGTGTGTGTTAAGAAAAAGATAGAATCTGGTATACATTCCGTGTCAGATGGACAGGAGTCACTCGGGAATGCTAGACAAGTGGAGGTATCAGATGCTGATGGTATGAGGAAATTATGAAAAGTTGGGTTCATCTTTGTTTCGGACAATTTGCTTAGGGCCTCTTTATCATTTTTACTTTTGGTTTCCATCTTTGTTTCGTTTTTCAGATTTTTCCAGGTTTATAGAGTACTGGGTTCCTGTAGAGATATCGAATGTTCAGCGAGAGCTATACTGTGAAAAGCTACTGTTAAACCCCTCATTACTTCAGTCATCTTCAACAAAAGATCTTGTTGGAGCACTCCACGATCTACTTAGATCTACCCGAAAGGTTGGTTGCTTTTGCTTTAATTTGGTTATGGTTGCATGAGGTCTGCATATCTTTTCACTATCTACTGTATTCTAATTTTCCCATGGTTTTCATAGTCTGTATTTGCTTTGATTACAACATTGTATTATTGATTTTTAAGAATATCATTGCTTGAAAATTTGTATTGGCCTGGATATGGACATTGGGATTTATTAAGTTGTCCCTTGTATGTTGATCTTGATTTGGATAATTTCAATATTGTAAAAAGATGCTACCAGTAATATACTGATCTTTACTTTGGAATTCATGTTGTTGGTGCAACGAAAAGAGATCTGAAACTAGAATATCTGCAATCACATGTTTTTCTTTAAGAAGAGACAACATTTGTATTGAATCCGAAATTCAGTACAATATGTGAACAAGGAGTACAGTGCAACTAGATAACCAAAAAGACCAAAAATACAGTATAAATCCACTTCCTTTATTGAGGGGTCAGCTAATAGTCTAAATTCCGTAGAAACAGATGCCAAATATGACCAGAATCTGACTTTTTACCTCAATTCGGTGGTCCTTTTCTTTTCCCATGCACAAAACCCATAAAACTTTAGCTTACCATTCTTGTGTAACATCTTTTGCTTCTTACACATCAAATAGAAAAAACCTCCTGGTATAACCTAGCTAACAGTCACTTTCATAGACCATTGGATGTTTTAAGTAGACTAATGGAGAGGGCAAAAGAATTCAGAGTGATTGAAAGTCTACTTTTTGGGATGAAAATGTTGAAACGACTCATCCTCAATTCACCGATCATACATTTTCTTTGTGAAGGATGATTATCAGAAATGGGCCAACTGAAAAAGATTTTCTTTGCCATTCGGGACTGGAAATCAATAGAGCCAAGTGCACTTTGGTAGGAATAAAGTTTTTTTTTTTCTTTCTTTCTTTCTATTGATTGGTAGGATTAAAGTTAGAATTAGCGAAGTAGAGAGTTTGGCAGAAAAGGTTTTTTTTTAATTAGTTATTTATTTTAAATTTATTTTATTATTATTATTTTAAGTTTGTCACCCCAGTTAGTCTATGGAATTGGAAGTTGGCTTTAAAATACTTGGGGAGTTGGCCTTTAAAATACTTGGGGCTTCCATTGGGTACCCAAAGGCTTCCTCATTCTGGAACTCTGGTAGGGTTGAAAAGTGGTTAGAACTTAGAAGGATGTTAAAAGGCATTGTTCTCAAGGGTGGGCAGATTGACATTGATTTAAGCAGTTCTGGGTAGAATTGGAGAAGCCTAGAAGGACAATCTAATGAGGTGGAATGTGGTATCCAAAACAGGATAAAAGGAGTTTTGGGAATTGGAAATTTAGTAGCAAGGGATATTTCTCTGTTGGGAATGGGTTTGGAGAATCCCATTAGATTAGATATTCTATAAGTTATTCTGTAATAAGAAGTGGGGTTCTCATGCCCAGCTGCCGGGATGCAAAACCTGTTCTTAAAGGATCAACTAGTATCACAATGGAAGACATTCTCCTGGAATGCACCAATTTGCCCAGTGTTTTCAGCTTTGGAATTGGGGAAAAAGTGAGATTTTGTAAAGACTTTGGTTGGGGGGCTAACTGTTTGAATTGTACTTTTTTAAGATTATAGATTATCAAGATTCCATAACACAACAGAAAGTTTAGCTATACCAAACACTCTCCCATGACTTGGAAGTTCAAGGGATGAGGAGGTGATGGCACTATCATCATTATTGTTTCTGTTAGAAAGAGTGAGTTTGGTGGGTTCAAAAATGGATGAGAGGATCTATTTCCAAAGAGAGACCGATTTGGTGTGAAAAAATATATGAGAAAAAAAGCACCAAAAGACTCCAATTTGCATCTCCTCTCATCCATGTTGAAATTTCTGGACTTCCACTAATTTGAAAATCTGTGTGAGGTACCGATAATATCCCCAGCCTCATATTCCTAATGGAGTGTCCATGGATACTTAACAGCAAAGACCATATTATTCACTCTAATGGTGAAAAGAAGTGCATTTCCTTCTTCAAAAGTTAAATTTTCATTTTATATATTTTCTTACGCCTTTCATCACCCCTCCTGGATTTGCAATAAGTTTCTTGTATGGTACTTCTTGACAGTGCTGTGATCACCCTTACATTGAGGAAGCATCTTTACAAGAGAAGGTTATGGAATTTGAAGGCCTTCAAGCAATTGACAGTTTCGAAGTAAAAAAGAAAGCAATGTTGGATGCAGGAATAAAAGCTAGTGGCAAGCTTCACATTCTTGACATGATGCTTATGGAGATAAAGAATCGAGGTTTAAGAGTGCTAATCCTATTTCAGGTACACAACTTAGTAATTTAATGACATCTAGTTTCTTTTATTTTTTATTTTATTTTTGAGGAATTAGTGTCTTTTATTGTAGAAGAAAATACTTTATTAAGATATTTATAGGAAATATCAATAAATTCACAAAGAGTGCATCTACGAACAGGAAAAACTACATACACTAAGGACAAATAAACAGGCTCCTATCCAACCTTAATGTTGAAACAAGTGAACCTAAACTTACTGCTGCCTTCTTATCTAGTAGGTTTGCAAGAGTGTTTACATCCTAAAATCATTGGTAACATGCTGAAAAGCTTGAAAAGAACTTCACGTATGCGGCTCTAACCTGTCATACCCTTTATAAACTGCTATTTCTCCATCAAAATACCCCCAATTACTGCTATAACTCTGCAGACCCATCATACCTTAGTCCCTTTTCCACCACCAAAATCCACATGTTTTTCACTTAGCAAAGAGTATTGTTCTTATTAGAACTGGTGATCTTAGTATCTTTTTTTTTTTTTCAAGTAAATTCTTCCAGAGTATAATTTGTTACCAAGATGAACTTTCCTTCAATTATATTATATCTGATAGAGAGTATACTTCTGGACATGATTTGTTTCAGAGGTGGTTCCCATCCTTTAAAATCTGGAATAAGAAGACTTATTTGTTGCGGGAACTCTGATATCATTTTTGAATTTTATAACAATTTAGATTTTGAATTTTGGTAGTTTAGGGAATGTGATTTTGGTTACAGTAACATTGTTGACCAATTTAGGGCATGTGAGGTAGTAACGGTGGGATTGGATATACTGAAACCATATTAGACTTGAATGTGAATTTGGATGGTTGACCAAAATGATTTACGTAAAGAGAGTGCAAGCGCTATTTTCATACTTCAAGGAAGGTTCAGTATATGTAATACTATCATGTCTATTACTTGATTTGCAAGGTGAAGGTGTTATTTGAAACCTCAATCAAACCTGAAGGGCTGGTTTGGTATTAGAAGTTCAAGGTCTAAAGTGAAATTGCCCTAACCTTTTTGGGGTGTTTGTGTAGTTAATCCAACAAATATATCATATGGGCCAGAATCCTTAATAGAAAAGGATATACTGAATCAAATAAGTCAAAGACTCCTAATACACAGATGAATAATACCTTAAAAGTTTACACAATTACGTGTAGTTTTATGCTCAATGTAATCTAGAATGCACTGAAGGTATCATTCTAATGTTCATTTCTCATTAATTTAATGTTATATAACTATTTTCTCTTTTTATTAGCAGTCAATAGGTGGTCTGGGAATTTGTATAGGAGATATTTTGGATGATTTCCTGCGTCAAAGGTATGGTGAAGACTCTTATGAACGGGTTGAACAGGGTGTTGTTCCCGCTAAGAAAGGTGAGGCAATGGGCAAGTTTAACAATAAGGAATGTGGTAGGTTTGTGTTTTTATTGGAGACTCGTGCCTGTCGTGCCAGCATCAAACTATCGTCAGTTGATACTATTATTATATATGGTAGTGACTGGAACCCAGTGAATGATGTAAGAGCCTTGCAAAAGATATCACTTGATTCACAATTTGAGCAGATAAAAGTATTTCGCTTATATTCAACTTGTACCATAGAGGAGAAGGTTCTGATTCTGGCAAAGGAGGAAAAGATTCTTGATAGCAATTTGCTTAATATTACCAAGAATAATTGTCAACTGCTACTTTCGTGGGGTGCACCTTATCAATTTGTTAAACTGAATGAGTTCCATTGCCACAATTCGCCCGCCTCTAGTGAAAGTATCTTACCCGTAGAATCACCTCTGAAAGATGTCATCCAGGAATTTGTGTCCCTACTTTCTCAGGATGCCAAAAACAATGGCTTGGGTGGTTTCTCTGTTATCTCAAAAGCTCATCAAACTGGATTCTCTGTTATCTCAAAAGCTCATCAAACTGGAGGAGGTTACAGTACGAAGAATCTGTTGTTTGGCGAATTGAAATCTCAACATATGGGTGATGGGAAACCACTTAGTTTTTGGATAAAACTGTGGGAGGGAAAGCATCCTCAGTGGAAATATTGTGTTGGTTTGTCCCAGAGGAACAGGAAAAGGGTAAAACATACTGATGAGGAGCTATCAAAGAAACCACAAGTTGAAAGTGATGAATCTGTAAAAAAACGGAAGAAGGTGGGAAATAGTAATAATGATTCGGCCAACTTAAAGCCTGGATTTGAGGGAAAATCAATCCCTGTATCTGAGGATGGTAATTGGCTGTACTTGTGAATCATTCAATTTTCTTTTCTGACATCTTTGCAAGAGTAATGTCATGGTGCAATTAGAGTCAGCCCGTACATTGCTTGAATTCCACTTTTAGTTTCTGAAAGCATCTCTACTTTTGCAGGAGCTTCTGTAACTCCAGCAGACAATGTGCCTCACTCTTCTTCTAGGTTATCTGCATTTGTAAATAATATAATTGGTGAAAACCGTGTTTGTACTTCACATAATTTTGCTAAAAGCACAAGACCAGAAAGTGACATGTTTGAATCTAAGGAGAGAAGAAAATTGCTTGATGCCCAAAAGAGTCTGCATCTTCATTTGAAGCCAGAGATATCAAAACTTTGTGGAATCCTACAACTCTCAGTACGTATTTTGATTATCCTGCTAATTACATATTACTTTATTTCTGACTTCACACGTGCTGCTGTTCTGAACCCTACATTCCACTACATCTCAGTAAAATATAGTTTTCTTCTATGATAATATCTTTATTAATCTTACTACAATGCAGGATCTTCACAAGGTTTGGGTTGAAAAGTTTCTTGAATATGTCATGAAGAATCACAATGTTACTAGAGAACCAGCAAACATATTGCAGGCATTTCAGATATCTCTGGTTAGAATCATCTTCCTCTTTCATGCAACCGTATTGCTGTCTGTTGAGCTTTTTTCAGCCTGTTCTGAAGGAAACACAATCTATCAATTCTTGGCATTTAAATTGATCGTAGATGCATTCCAGCACTGATATCTCTTTCTGTTTCTGCAATGATTTTTGATGATTATGTTCTAACACCTGTACAGTTTAACTTTCGCTTGGTCAAAATTGATTCCTGTCTTCGTCATTATTGAAATTATAATGTTTTAGAGTCAAGAAAAATGCTTTCATTGTCACCAGCTTAATCCATGAAAGAAAATAAATCTATTACCCATATTTTGTATATTTTCTTGACGTTCCACTCAACTCTATGCTCTGCAATTCTAAAGTTACTTGTGGGGGGATTTGGAGAAGCAATTCGTTATTTTAGCCAGCGATGATGATGTGATTGTATTATCTTTGGTTTACTTCACCTTTTCTAATTCTCCTTGTTTTTTATTTTTCTTTTTTCTTTTTGTTTGTAACTGATTCTGTACATTCCAGTGTTGGACTGTGGCTTCAATTCTGAAGCACAAAGTCGACCACAAAGAATCTTTTGCACGTGCTAAGCAGCATCTTAACTTCAATTGCCAAAAGGAAGAGGCGGACCGTGTTTATTCAATGCTGCGGTGTCTGAAGAAAACGTTTCTATACCGCACAAGGAATTTTAAGGCTGCAGACCCTCCAAATTTCTCTGCACTCTCAAATAATGGTACAATTTCAAACTTGGAGGGGGTCAAATCAGGTGTTGAAGACTATCAGCTATATTTAGCAGGAAAAGATGTCTCAAAATGTATCAATGAAATTCAGAAAAAGTTCCAGAAGAAGATGAAAAAACTTGTTGAGAAGCAATCTAAAGAGAGAAGTGAACTTTTGAGATTATACGAGGAGCAAAAGGAGCAACTCGAAATGAAGCACAAAATAGAGTTGGCTGTAAATCGAATTACTTCAATGAGTGCAGATAGTTTGAGGGTCAAGGAAACTGAATTTGAAAAGGAAATTGAAGAGCATAAACACAAGGTGGACATACATTTGCAGCTTCTTGAGAAATTGCAGCTGGAAGCAAGCCTTAAGCTGAAAGAGAATGAGAACCAACGGGTAGAGGAAGTGCAAAAGTGGGTTCGTGATGAGTTGTTGAATAATTCACCTTCAAATGCACCAGCTAGACCGATTGTTGCAAATGGTGCACTTGATCCAATCACTTCTGAGGTTTTTTATAGTACTGGGAAAAACAAGGATGGCGTTTCTGGTGATAATCAAGCAAACGTTGCTACTGTGATTCCTTGTGCCAAAGAGCTGATGACTAATGGAGGCACTTCAGAAAATGGGGAGGCTCTGCTGGATGTCCCGGAAATTATCTGCTCTAGCAAAGTTGTCACCTCCGGTCTTCCTTCATTTGAAGAAAGGATTGACAAGTCTGACAAATCACCCATTTGTGATAGGGTTGTCAGACTGGAAGAGCCCATAACTGTCAGTCCACTGACTCTATCTGCTACGGAACAGAATCCTCATGGGGCTACATTAAGCATGGCTGACAGAGAGGCTCCACTGGAATTGCATGAGACCGTCAGTTCGATTCATGGGGTGCATGATGATGCGTCTGTGAACCCATGTGCATCTGAAGAACAAATCCGTGTGGCAACAGTAAACATACCAGGTAATATGGTTGAGTCGGCAGTGGATGCAACTGTCAGTTCGAATGATGCCCTACAGAATCCTCTCTCTAGGGTTCCGCCTGCAGAAATAGAAAATGGTGAAGTGCAAGTTACTGCATCTGATATTGCAACTGGGGTCAACCAGCAGAAAGGAGTTGATACTGAGTTATCGTCAGCTGCTCAATCTGTTGCAACTATAGATTCTGAGCACTCAGACCATGAAGTGGCGACCAATGAGCCTGTAGTACCATCCTCGGAGACACCAGACCGTAGTCGTCAGTTATCTTCAGCTGCTGGAATTAAAAATCAGCCAAGTAGTGAGAACCGAGTTCAAGGTACCGTCTTGGCTGCATTGACTACAGGGCAAGATGGAAATGCACACACTAGCGAAAAGCAGAATACTTGCCTACCTGTTGAAAATCTAGCGTCCCAATCTGTTGCGATCATAACATCCGATCAATCTGCTCATGAAGAGTCGGTGGCACAGTTATCTAATAGACCCGAGTTATCTTCAGCTTGTGCAATTGAAGTTCATCAAAGTATCGAAAATCAAGACAGAGGTGTTGTGTTAGCCACATCCACAGCAGTACAAGATGGAGATGCACAAGCTACTGGGAATCAGAATACATGTCAACCAGTTGAAGATCGAGTATCCCAATTAATTGCCACTGTAGAATCTGATCATGAAGGGCAGACGAATGTAGCTGTAGTACAATTGCAGCTTCCTGAGTCTGCAGCTGGTGGAATTGAAATTTGGCCAAGTAGGGTAGACCACACCTCTAACCAAGTTTCTCAGGCTCCACTGCAATTTGTTGAGAACTATTCTGTTCAATCAAATGAAACCGCTTTGCAGCCTGCACCAAGTCTTTCTTTGCATCAGCCAATGGATATACCTACTAATGGATTTGGGCTGCCTTTTTCAGACACACGGGCTACTTCTGTAACTAATAGTCGTCCTATACATGCTGCTCCCCAGGGGACACTAAGGATGCCTCAGCATTCGTACCCTGATCCACTTCAAAATGAATTGGAAAGATTAAATAAAGATATGGAACAAAACATTAAGTCTCATGAAGATAAGGTCTGTTTTGAAGTTCACCTTTTGTGCATTTTTTCTTTTCAGAAACATTTGCTGAAAATAGTTTTTGTCTTGAACAGAAGCTGCTTCTGAAATCTGATTATGACAAGAAAATAGAGGAGGCTGTTGCTGAACTTCGTCGGCAATGTGAGACTAAACTTCAGGAGGAAGAAGCCGAATTTCGGCATATACAGAAGGAACTAGATGCAAATTACAATAAAGTTTTAATGAATAAGATTTTGGCTGAGGCTTTCAGGTCTAAATGCATGGATCTTAAGGCATCAAGTGCATGTGGAGTGCAGCAAGGTATGACACTTTTGAATTATACCTCCTTCTGAGTTGTTTACTGTTTCTTTTATTTTCATTCCACATAGGACACAGCATGAAAGGTCAAAGATCCTCACTGGGCTTTTCTTTTATTTGTGTAGAGTGTGACTTTAATTTGTGAGCTGTTCAGGAAATTAAATATGATTAGAGCTTCGGCTATACGATGTTATTTACTAAGGAAATCGGAGGGGGAGGAAAAAGGGCTTATATGTGTGTGTGTGTGTGTGTGTAATTATTAATTTCAAATTTTCAATTATGAGAGGTGAAAATTGAACGATCATTTAAGTACCTAGAGTAGGGGAACAGGACAAAAATGAACGATCAACAACCATCAAGGTAAAAAGCAAAATTTGATCAAAAAGAAAATCGCCGACTATTCAGTTTGTCTTTGTGTGTGCACATTGATTCTGTTTGGCAACCACACCACTTTGTCAGCCATTTAAGAAGCGTGTCCAATAGACCCTGTGATATTCTCTGACACCATGGTAGTGGATGCTGCAGTTGCTCAGCAGTCTGGTGAAGGGGTAGTGTAGCAGAAAGAGGGGCAATAGAGAAGACGGGCCAATTTGATTTAGGGTTTGAAAAGAAAATGTGGCTTCCTGTGAGCAAGATGATTTGGCCGTGTAAGGTCTATATTGTGTCGACTTTTTTTCTTTGGCTTTTTTTATTATTAAATACAGTTGTAGTGTTATTATTGCAATATTAAAATGAAATTACAAATCATTAAGCTTGTCGGTGCATCTCTTTTAAGGTTGTGTGAGCTTACTTGAGCACAAACTGTTTATTGACCGTGTTAAAATTACTGACATGATTTTGATACAACAACCGTACAGATTACTCACCTGCTAACTCTGTCGTCTTTCATTGGTGTAGCATGTCATTTAAAGAATTGGCACCCCTGTTGCACTGTTATACAACCAGTGCTTTAAATGCAGTTTCCATTTCAAGGTTTCCAAATAGCACCTTATTTGTATAAACTAGCCCTTGTATGTTAATCTCTGTTAAGCTGAACCTGCGTCTTGTAGATTCACCATCTCGAAGTGCAGTATAGACTTCACTTATTTAAATTGTATAAGATGGTTTTAAACTAAAAGTATTTCTTGATCTTTATGCATTGTATAGTCTCATTGTTCTCTATAATATGAATTTGTGCATTTATACATTGTCGTTCCTCTCCATACCTACTTTCGTGCCATTGCTCATTGTCATTTTCCTGGCAGATGGAAATTCTAGTTTTGTCCAGCAGCTGGTTCAGTTATCTATGCAGCAAAATGCACATAGGCCTTCTTCAGTTTCTAGTTCATCGTCAACCAGCGTTCCTGCAGCTAGCCTGCAGACTTCTATTGCACCCTTACCCAGCCAGCAGGCTTCTATTGCTCCAATACCCAGCCTGCAGACTTCTAGTGCACCCTTACCCAGCCTGCAAACAACCCTACCTGCATCTGCGATTGCACCTAGTCAGCATTACACAGCTCCAATCATGCAGACTGTTCCACTTTCCCCTGCTTCTCCGTCCATTCCAGCAAGACCCCCTCACATTGGTACCTTCTCTGGCTCCACAGGAATCCCCCAAGGTGGAGGTCAGATTCGTGCCCCAGCCCCACATCTCCAACCATTTAGGCCTTCAACATCCGTTACAGGTACAACCCCTTGTCCAATGTAGCTGTATGCTGATTTCTTTGTATTTCACTATTTTGTTACTCTTGTGATTTTAGCTGGTGGCTTAAGCAGCTACAATTGATATTCAGTGAATATTTTACCCCCGACATTGTACCATCTCCTTGGTAATGAAATTTTGTTTCCATACAGGCACCAGTCCTCTGTCCCAGCAAGGTGGGATGTCAACTCCCCGTTCTCATAGCAACGGCCCTGCAACATCTTCATCACTTTCTCATATGCCACAAATGCCAGCTCCCACACAACAAACTGTTCCCTCTAGTGGGGCCCAGCATGTTGAAAGTGCAGGACGTAGCTCAACTCCTCATTCTGCATCTGCGTTGAAGTTGCTTATGGATATGGAGAACCGTTCTGGTGCAATTCGATCAGGTGGTTTGTTGCCACCACTGACTTCAAGTTCATTTAATCATCCTGATCCTGCCATTGCAAGTAGTGCATCTGCCAACCCAGTAAATACAGGTGGAACCCCTGACGTAGTTTGTTTATCGGACGATGACTAACCAGTTATTAGATTTGGATTCTAAATTTTTATAATGTTATCGCTCCATGTGTCCTTGGTGCTCTAGGTTATACAGTAGGGTTGGGATATGGCATAGGAGTTAGAAGTTGTAACTAGGAATTTGCATTGTCAAATGCGTTTTGTTCTAATTATTGTAATATAGAAAGTCACTCGATTGTTCATCTTGCAAGACCTTTAATGAGCATGGGGTTGGGTGGGTTTCGATATAACTTTGTTCCAGGCGAATTTCTTGCATATTTCCCTTCCTAAATCTTTTGTGACCTGCAAATCACTCTATCAAAGCAGTGATTCACAGAAAGTTGGGACAGAAAAAAAAAAAAAACCAACGCAGGAGAAAACTGTGTTTTATTTATTTATTTATTGGTAGAAATGATAACTTTATTGCATCATGTGGTATTATTACTGGCTTGATAGTGGTGTTCATCTAGACAGTAACTGATTAAAGAAAAGGGGAAATGATCATTTACCCGATTTTAGGCTAAAAATTGCCCACTTGCTCCACCAACTGTTTTTTAACCCCATTTACCCAAAACACTCTAAGGGATTATTTCCCCTTTACCCAATTAATTCTTTTTATTTATTTTTGGGACTTTTTTGCCCTCTCCTTCTTTCTCACTTAGAGAGAGAAATCATCCTCCACCTTGCTGTGCTCCGGTGACCAATGGCCGGTCGCCGACTCCGACGACCTGTGACCGGACTCCGGCTACCGGTCACCGGAATCCGACAACCGATGACCGGAATCCGGTCACCAGTAACCATATTATTGCCCCCCAGTAATCATATTATTGCCCCCAATACTCATATTACTGCCCTGATAATCATATTATTGCCCCCCAGTAATCATATTATTGCCCCCCAATACAAAGTCCAACGTCTCTACTGCCCCCCAATAGACCACCAAAAATGCACCATTTTATAAGATTCACAGATAATTTGACTTTAATACACAAACAACAACAGGTAACTTATCAAAACACCACACTATAGTGATCCCTGTCCCTCATATCGAAGTCTACTAGGGGCCAATAATGTGTCTACTGCCCCCAGTAGACCATCAAACAAACCCCACAGTTACATTGCAATTCCTTCCTCATTCTCGGAGTTCACAGTGTACAAAAAAAAAAAAAAAAAAAAAGTGCTTCTGGCACCCAGAAATTGCTCTGGGCACCGGATCTGAAGGACCAGGGACGGAGGCACCAGCGCACGATTTGCTGAGAATAGGGACGGAGGCACCGGCGCACGATTTGTTAGCTTTGATTGCCTGAGAATAGGGTCTCAAGGCAGCCGGAGACTTATCTGTTTTCATAGCCTCCTTGATTCGAGCCTTAGTCCATAGCCGACTTTAGATCTCTGGCGAGCGAGGAGTACCAGATCCGCCGATTCTTGCCTGAAAGCTTTTATCCATCTCCAGAACCACATCCGCCTCAAGACCGCCGATCCCACACCCAAATCACCCAAATCATCGGATTCTTCGACCTCGTCGCTGAAACCGGAATCAGACCACACATCTCTCTCTGGAATCGAAACCGGAATCCTCCGGTGAAAGGTGCTTGTGCTGGACATCGAAGTCCTTGTGCCAGTGGTTCCATTTTCAATCTCTAGCTATCGGAGGCGATGCCAACCAGAACTGGAATCGGATTTTGGAAGAGAGAGAGAGAGAGAGACGCGAATGAGAGCCTGAGAGTAGAAGAGAAAGATAGCTTGTAATTTGTTAATTATTTGGGGGTGCAATTTGTCTTTTGGTCTTAAATTGGGTAAATGGGAGTAAAAAACTCTTAGTGGAGTAAGTGGGCAATTTTTAGGCTAAAATTGGGTAAGTGGTCACAGCCCCTAAAGAAAATGTGTTCAATCACTTTTAGATGTAAATTCAATATATCTTGGTCAGTTAATGATTAGGCAAACATGCTCGGCTTGATAAAAGTAAATTTCTAACACATAATATTACATTTGCATATAATGCTAAAAAAACTTAAAAAAAAGAGTGGGACTATTGTTACCTTACCATTTCATTTCTTACTCTACAAATTTTTTCGCTACCTCAACAAGTTCTGTAGGCATCCACACTTCAGTTTGACATAGCAATGGCAGCCTATTGTTCAGATTTGAAGAGTGCTGTCACAATTCAATTAGACCAAGTAGCTGAGCCTAAGAAGGTAGTTTTTCCGGGTTCTAGAAATGTCAGAAAGATCGATTTTCTCAAAGTGGTCAATCATGAATATGCATTTTCCTCATGGGTGAGGATTGTAGTTCAAGTTATCCTCCAATGCAGAAACTGATGCAAGTCTTTGTTATTCATGCATTTTTGTTTTTGGAAGTGTGTTACTCATGCATCTTTTGTCACTTCACAAATTCAAACGCTTCGACCATTTAAATGGGAAGTGAAATTGTAAACCACAGTCCCCTCCTCTTTCTGAACATGAGAAATGTCCAAGATATATAACCTTGTCTTTGCTTGACAACCTTTCGCCATCTCTATCAGCCGAGGACTACTACTAGCCTACTGCTATGCTTTGTGCCATACCCAGAACAGAGAGCTCAACACCATGATCCTCATCTTCCACAACTATAATCTCGAAAACTAATTAATCTTTCACTAACATGAAATCGCTCAAGGCTATACGCAACACAAAATCAATAATTTGATCCTTCACCAATTTCTCAATTAAGTTCAGTTAAGCACAAACAAATATAGTCCAAATATCCAGAGCGAAACCTTTGAAACCTAGGTTACCGCCTAGTTTCTAGGGTTTCTGTATACGCCGCACACGGCGGAGAGGGAGAAGACTGAACTTGCGATCATGAATATCCTGATCTGGAACTGCCAAGGAATAGTGAATCGAAGGACTCGCCATGCTCTCAAACTTCTCATCCAGAAGCACCAAGCTCATGTTGTCTTTCTTAGTGAAACCCATTGCACCAAAGAACATCACCAATCTCTCCCTAAGGCTGTAGGGCTACCAAACATTGCTCATTTTGATCGGGTTGAGCGATCTGGTGGTCTGGCTCTTCTATGGGACGATTCTGTATCTGTTACGGTACGAACGGTGAACTACTTTTTCATTGATGCTGATATGAAGGGGCCATCTGATGTGCAGTGGCGCTTCACAGGCTTTTACGGACATCCGGAAACCGGTCAGCGCCATTTATCTTGGGATCTCCTCCGTTCTTTGGCCAGACGTTCGTCGGAGAAGTGGGTGGTGATAGGTGATTTTAATGAGATCCTAGGGTTAGGGGAGAAATCTGGATGAAGGATTCGGAGTCTTCAACAAATGGATGCCTTTCGTCAAGCCCTTCTGGACTGCAATCTCGCAGATTTAGGGGCAGCAGGGGGACTCTTTACTTTGAGTGACGCACACACAAAGGAACGTCCTGACAGGGGTGTGTCTACACCTGCATGGCTGTCAGAGTTTGGATTCTCTAGAGTTATTAATCTGCATCCAAGCAGATCAGATCATGTGCCTTTATTGTTGGAAGTTCGAAAGGATCAACCGGTGCATTTTCGTGGCAGACGAAGGTTCCGGTTTGAAGAGATGTGGTGCTCTCATCAATCATTTTCACAGGCGGTGGAGGAAGCTTGGGCGATACCACAAGATGGTAGTCCGATGGTGCAGTTATGCCTGAGAATTAAAGACACGGGGAGCACTCTTTTAGCTTGGGATCGAACTACTTTCAAGGGGCGAAGGGAAGAGTTAGAGGCTGTTCGTAGGCAGCTGGATGTGCTTCTTCAAAAACCATTTGATCATGCTGATCAAACTGAAAAGCTTTGGTTGTCCCAAAGGCTGAATGAACTGATAACTATGGATGAAACATTCTGGAGGCAAAGATCTCGGGCCATTTGGCTCAAGGAAGGGGATAGAAATTCTAAATTCTTCCACCAGCGAGCTTCGAATCGCAAACAGAAAAACAAAATCAAAGGTTTGTTCGATGAGAATGGAGTATGGCAGGAAACTCCGGGAGAAGTTGAAGCGCTAGTGATGAGGTATTTCAACAAATCTTTGACAGGCAAGAACCGGACTTGGAAGCTCAGGACCTAGTTCTACAAACTCTGACCCCTAGAGTTACGGATAGTATGAATCAAACCTTGTTGGCGCCATATAGTGTTGATGAAGTGAAGCTTGCCCTCTTTCAGATGCATCCATCTAAGGCACCTGGCCCCTTTTTTCAAAAATATTGGGATTTGGTGGGAATGGAAGTTAGTAGAGCAGTTATCTCTTTCTTGACTACTAAAGAGATGCCTCATGATTTAAATTTCACTCATGTGGTGCTTATCCCAAAGGTGAAGGAAGTTCAACATATGTCTCAGTTGCGACCAATAGCCCTATGCAATGTCATTTATAAGATAGCTTCAAAAGTTTTAGCCAACCGACTCAAATCTTTCCTCCCGGATATTATCTCCCCACAGCAAAGAGCATTTGTACCGGACATATTGATTTCAGATAATACTCTGGTTGCGTCAGAACTAGCTCATTATATGCATAAGTTGCGTAAAGGACAGGAAGGCTTTATGGCTCTTAAATTGGATATAATCAAGGCCTATGATCGATTGGAATGGGATTTCTTAAAGAAGATCACGATCAAAATGGGATTTGATGTGCAGTGGGTGGAGTTGATCATGTTTTGTCTATCTACTGTTAGGTACTCTTTCCTGATTAATGGAGTTCCTAAAGGTTTTGTTACAACACATCGTGGATTAAGACAGGGTGACCCAATTTCACTGTATCTTTTTGTACTTTGTGCTGAAGGCCTTTTTGCTCTTATTTCTCATTCCGTAGCTACTGGACAATGGCAAGGGCTACGTGTGTGTGATGGTGCTCCTTCTGTTAGTCATCTCTTGTTTGCAGATGATAGTATGCTATACTCTAATGCCTCTCCCCATGATTGTTCTTTGATTCGTAATATTTTGAACATTTATGAAAGGGTATCAGGGCAACAGATCAACCTACAGAAAAGTAATGTGGTTTTCAGTGGTAGTGTTCTACCCCACATTAGACAATCTATGGCAGCTACTCTTGGTGTTCAGTTGGTAGAGAAACATGAGAAATACTTAGGGGTACCTACACTTGTGGGACGCTCTAAGCATGACACCTTCGCCTATATCAAAGACAACTTGTCTAAGAAACTTACCGGTTGGCGTTCTAAATTGCTTAGTGCTGCTGGACGTGAGATTCTAATAAAGGTAATTGCTCAGGCAATGCCTCTTTACACTATGAATTGTTATCTGCTTCCTCAAAGTTTAATTCAGGAACTTCATCAATTGTGCGCCCAATTTTGGTGGGGCAGTTCTGATGAAAAGAGAGGTATGCACTAGCGTGCTTGGGATGAACTCTGTAAACCTAAAGCCTGTGGAGGTATGGGCTTTCGACATTTATTTGCTTTCAACCTAGCCATGCTAGCAAAGTAGGGATGAAGATTGATTCAAAATCCACTCTCGCTAACTTCTAAACTGTTGAAAGCAATTTATTTCCCTCATTGTAATTTTTGGGAAGCTGAGTTGGGGTTGTCTCCCTCATTTGCTTGGCGTAGCATACTTCATGGTTGGGATATCTTGAGGGCTGGTATTCGACGGCATATTGGGGATGGCAGGTCCACTAATATTTGGACTGATCCTTGGTTACTGAATGAGAATTTGCAGCCTTTCTATACTCCGAGGTTTCAACTAGTTTTTGATCTCTTATCGTCTCCGGGTACGTGGAACTTTCCTCTTCTTACTGAGTTGTTTCCTCCACATATTGTTCAGAAAATTGTAGCTCTACCTCTTAGTGCTGGAGTTCATAATGATCGTTGGATTTGGAGTGGTGACAAGAAAGGTGTCTTTACCGTTAAATCAGCATATCATGTGGCAAGGAGCAGAGTCTTGGAAGAGCTACCAGGGCCATCAAATCCTAGTGCCATGCTTTGGAAGCAACTCTGGCAAGCTCCTGTCCCTGGCAAAGTTAAGATCTGTGTATGGAGAGCGGCCTCAAATACTCTTCACACGAGAAGTAGGCTCAGTGAACGCGGTATTGATTTAGATACCCAATGCCCTTTCTGTGATGAAGAGATTGAATCCCCCCTTCATGCCCTTCGTGATTGCAGCCATGCAGAGTCGTTTCTTCAATTAGGTCATATTCAATCTTCAACTCAAGCAACAAGTATCATTGATTAATGGGTTAGTCTCTTCTGTTTCCCAATCTTCCACTACTTTTGCTACGCTTTTGATGATTATTTGGGCTATATGGAGGAATCGAAATGCAAAAGTGTGGGATGGGGATGTTAAACCTGCCTCTGAAGTGGTACCCATTACTCTAGGTTGGTGGGAGGAATATAAGGTAGCTCATGCTTCAACAAAGGTACTAAGACTTGTAAGGCACGAGCTGTGGAAGAAGCCTCCTGTGGGCTTGGTGAAACTTAATGTTGACGCTGCATTTGATAGTGTTACAGGTTGTACTGGGGTGGGTGGGATCTTTCAAGATTTCAGTGGCTCTTGTCTAGGAGGATTCAGGCACTCTGTCTTGGTCTCAAACTCAGCTAGGCATGGGGAGCTCCTTGCTTTATTGTATGGGGTCGAGCTGGCAGTTGCCCATCATTTTGTTCCCCTGATGGTGGAAACAGATTGCCAAGATTTGGTCACTGCAATTGGGAGCTCTAGCTTGAACTAGACTGAGTTGGGTTTCTTGGTGCATGATCTTGAGGAGTTGTTGAGGGCTGCTTCTTATGCCCAGGTTCGTTATGTTCACCGTAGTGCAAACAGGGTTGCTCACACCCTCGCTCTAGAGGCCAGACATGGTTCTTTTCCTTTGAATTTCTTCACTGTATCTCCTCCAAGTGTGGAGGACCTTATAATCTCTTACTGTAATGATATTTGACGTCAATGAAGTTAATTCATTCCCTCAAAAAAAAAAAATATAGTCCAAATATTCATGGCGGATTTCTCAATTAAGTATGCTTTTTCATTTACCAAATTTCGAGTTTCATTCACCGAACTTAAAGATAGTCTGAAAAGAATTAATGGAAGATCAAACGACAATATAAATTGTTCCTTACATCACAGTAAGAAAAATCTAAAAATTCAAAACCTTAAAGCAGTAAAGTACAACCTAGCTTCTCAGCCTTCTTTTCATTTTGTTCACATACACAGTTATAATCACATAGAGCTTATCTCGTACAGGAAATATGCATATCTCCATGTCTTCTTAATTATTAAAGGACCGCAAACTCCCCAAAAGCCTACAGTGAACCCAAGCATAAGGAAAATATAAAACCATGGAATTTCATGCTCATCCTCTTCATCTTGGTTATTTTCTTTATTTGCATGAATACCATTTTTAGGTGTGCACTCATTTGGAAGTGGAGCACCACAAAGTTTCTGATTCCCCTCAAATGCAGAGGCATTGAAGCTTTGGAGCTGAGTACTTGTTGGTATTGGTCCTTCAAGACTATTGTACGAGACATTCAAAAATGACAGGAAATTAAGGCTCCTTACTGATGCAGGGATGTTCCCAGACAAACGATTCATGGAGAGATCCAATGTATCCAAGTTCTTGAGGTTAGATATCTGGTCTGGAATTTTCCCCTAGAAATTGTTGTTACTAAGATCCAACAAATGGAGAAGCTGCAAGTGACCGACGTCATTAGGTATGTAGCCAGTAATGCTATTGTTTTGTAATTTAATCGATGGTGGCTAGTAAGACAAATAATTGTATTGTAAAGCTAATTCAACACCGTCAGGTTGGAGGAAGACGGGCAATTCAAGATAATTATGGTCTACTTGAGCTGCACTTTGTTCAGATATAACAACACTGGTAATCTGCATAGTTCCTTTGGAAATTCACCTGAAATTAGGTTATAACGAAAGTTTATGTAGAAGAGCCTCGGAAGAGTTCCCAACCAACTAGGAATTGGCCCTGTGATTCTATTGAATGGCATATCCAAAATCTCTAACTTCTTGAGCTTAGATAACCACTGGTATTTGACCTGTGAGCTCACAATCACCCAAAGCTAAAATTCGAAGATTTTGGAATCCCTCAGAAACAACCATGCCAACATCAGCCAACATTTTCTCACCTATGAAACTATAGGGCAGGAGGAGTGTTGCAAGACTTCTGCAACCCACTAATATGTTTATTGCACCTGTGACATTTGACAGTTAGTTGCCACCAAGCGAGAGGTAAGACAACGATTTTAGTGAGAGAATCTCGGGTTGTATTTGTCCCTTTAGAGTGTTTGCGCTCAATCGAATTGCTTTCAGGGACTTGCAAGAGTAGAGGCCTTTCGGCAAGATTCAGTTAAGTAATTAAGACTGTAGATCTCTCCTTCCAAGTTGTTGAACCCTAGATTCAGCTCTCTAAGGTCTGTACAGTTCATCAATGATTGGGGAAGAGAGCCTTCTAAATTGTTGAAATGAAGGAGCAGGACTTTCAATTTGGAGAGCTTCCCAATGTTTTCGGGGAGCATGCCATGCAGTCAAATTGTTATAGTAGATATCAAGGCTAATTTCAAGGTTCGTGAGGTTGACAATTCTATCATTAAGCTCTCCATACAGAGAATTGAGAGGTAATGCAATTTCTTGAAGGTTTGTTGCATCGTAGATATCATCTGGAAGTTTTCCAGAGAGTCTATTGCGACCGGCACAAAAACCTGCAAGTTTGGAACAGTCCCCTAGTCCACGAGAAATAACGCCACTGAATTTATTGAGGGAAAAATCCAATAGATTAGTGAAGGGAGAATAAAGAAGACAATTGGAGGATGGGATAGATCCCGTGAAGCTATTGTCGCTGACATTGAAGCTAGTCAAGTTCCAAGCATTTTGGAAGAATGAAGATGGGATTTGATGTAGGACGAGATTTTAGCCAATTTCAACAAAGAATCTCAAAAAGAAATAAGCGTCTTCACATCAAGAAGAATAATTTGAATATTGAAAATTGGTATTCAAATAGCTTTCTTAATGATGAAATTAATCATAAATTACTATTTTAGATATATCGGGATTCTCGAACAAAATCTTGGTTGGGATTCCAATTATATATTTGCATAATATTCTTTTTAGTATATAAGATTCTATTTCTGATTTTTATTTAATGAGGTTTAATTAGGTTTTCTAGTTTTAGTCTATAATAAATTATTCTTTTTGTTTTTTAGTTGTAATAGGTTTATGCTATGTGCCATATATATAAGGCACCTCTTAGATTGTAATTTTCATTCAAGTTATCAATAAAAAAACCAAATATTAGAGAAGTTTCTCTATTTTTCTTACGGCTATGCCCGTAATTGCTAGTGGATTCTAGCTCATCTCATATGGTTTTCGACGCTTGACGGAGCCTCTTACTATCGTGTTCACGCTTCCCGCATCATTTGGTATCAGAGCGGGTATTGCCCGCTCCTTAGCAGACGATGATCCAAGGGAGAAGTTCACTACCACTAACCTCAACAACGTTGGTCGTAGAGTATCTATCAAAGAAAGTTTCGTTGAAGAGGAACATGCCAAGGGATTTTCCCTAGGACAACCTCATCAATCCAAAAAAAAAAAAAAAAAAACATGGAACGTTGGATATTCACAACACCGGATTACGACGACTTCCGAACTACATGTATCATCAAAGACAAGGTATGCTCTGTAATAATTGACAGTGGCCTACGAGAGAACTTTGTAGCAAATAAAGTTGTGGATTATTTTCAATTACCAACAGTGAAGCTGAGTGATCCATACTGGATTTCATTTGGGGAGGATGAATATGCACAAGTAACATAGGTTTGTAAAGTTCCTGTCTCTATGGGAAAATTTTATAATGAAGAGATTACTTGTCATGTGATTGACATGGACAACGCTAATGTGCTTTTTGGAAGACCATGGCATGAAAGCGTCAAAGGTAGTTATTGCAAAAACAACACATATTTATTTAGGTGGGAGTCGAACAAAATTAAAGTCAAGCCTGGAAGGAAGAACATCAAGAATGACCATCCTAAGGTGTGTGAAAAGGAACATGAAGAAGCCACTTTGAAGATTGAAGAGAAACTCATTAAGAACAAGGAAGCTGATTCATTCTTCACATCAATATCCATGTCATGCATGCCTAATTGTGTTGAAGATCAACCCAAGGAGAAGTCAATGCCCATTCCTTTTCAAGTGGAGGAGTTCAAGTTTCAAGATGCTTATTCTAAACTTGTCTACTATATTGGATTCATGATGATACCTTTTAATTTCAAGAATATTGAAGTTGATGGCTTATCATGTTTTATTCCTACTAATGATCGAGCTGCATACAAGAGGAACGCAGGGTCGAGTTCTTTTCAAGTGGAGGAGACTGATGTAGGACGAGATTTTAGCCAATTTCAACAAAGAATCTCGAAAAGAAAGAAGCGTCTTCACATCAAGAAGAATAATTTGAATATTGAAAATTAGTATTCAAATAGGCTTCTTAATGATGGAATTAATCATAAATTACTATTTTGGATATATCGGGATTCTTGAACAAAATCTTGGTTGGGATTCCAATTATATATTTGCGAAATATTCTTTAGTATCTAAGATTCTATTTCTGATTTTTATTTAATGAGGTATAATTAGGTTTTCTAGTTTTAGTCTATAATAAATTATTCTTTTTTGTTTTCTAGTTGTATTAGGTTTATGCTATGTCCCATATATATAAGGCACCTCTTAGATTGTAATTTTCATTCAAGTTATCAATAAAAAAACTAAATATTAGAGAAGTTTCTCTATATTTCTAACGGCTGTGCCCGTAATTGCTAGTGGATTCTAGCTCATCTCATATGGCTTTCGACGCTTGACGGAGCCTCTTACTATCGTGTTCACGCTTCCCGCATCAGGATTTCACTGTGGAAGTGATTACTAGACAAATCCACTATTGATCCGAATGTCGCTAGATGGTAGAGCATATATTAGTTCTCCAGAAAGAAGGTTATAACTCATATCCAAGATTTCAAGCCGATTCAAGGACAAGAAGAATCCAGTTTGATCTAGTGAATGAGAAAGTGAGTTGTGGGAGAGATTGAGATAGGAGCTAGAGAGATGGGTGATATTTCCAAGTGATGAAGGAACGTTACCTCCTTTGAGCCCTTTGGAGGGTAACTGCAAATAAGTAACCTATCCATCCTTATTGTACGTGATGCCCTCCCAATGGCAACAATTAACGTCGGAAGTCCAATTCAAGGGAGAAGAATGGCAAAGGACATTATCGAAGTGCGTTCAATTTGGTTGCATGCATGGTTTGTTGATATAATGTACGAGAGGAAGAGGATGACAAGGAAGCAACAAGGCATTGTGGGATCAGTAGCATTACCATATGTTTCTTGTTACTAGCTGGTTGATCTCGTACATATTTATATTAGAGTTGAAGACTATTTGGTGGTGTTGGCATGTGTCATGCGGTATGTTATTTGAGTTGTGAATATTGTATTATTAGGAATATTGTGTAATATTTTACTGTAATTAAGTTCCTAATATGTCACGATGTAACTTGTATATTTACTCCATTTTAGGAGAAGTTGAATGGGTGAGGATCCTCTCCTAAGCTATTCCCCTTCTAACCTACCTAAGCTTTCTATTAGATTTTGACATGTGGTTATAGTAAATCTAATGGTCCACATTCCACAACAATGTCAATTTTCCTTTGGGTCCTTGACCCAAAGCCCCAAAATAAGCAAAAATTATCTCACTTACCCCAGCAACAGATTTTTGTTCCCACATACACAATTTAACAGTAAATAACCATTTTTCCCTCAAATCAATTAAAGAATTACGATCACTGCCATCAACATCAATCTCTCTCTCTCTCTCTCTCTCTCTCTCTCTCTCTCTCTCTCTCTCTCTCTCTCTCTCTCTCTCTCTCTCTCTCTCTCTCTCTCTCTCTCCCCTCTCGATCTGAAACTCCCTCCCTCTCTCCCCTCACCCTGCAAAACCCTAACGCCGACTGCGCCTACTACCCGACCCTGGAGGCGACGAAGAAGGTGAGGATGTGAGTGATGGTCGAGATTGACCTCACCGGCGACGAATGTTTCTGATCCCCCTGGGTCCTTCGAGAGGTTCCAGACGACAAAATGGTGATTACCAACTTAAATAGAGCTGAGTTGGATTTGGATTTGGATTTGGATTCGACATTGGCTGCAATTTTGGGATTGGATTTGGAGGTGCACCTTTGAATTTCTTGGGTCTTGATTTAGATTTCCTGTTGTCGAAACACACCTGAAGATCCATTGTTTTGGTGTGTTGTTCTTCCATATCTGTGCTTTTTGGAACCTGGATGTTTGGTTAGTTTTTCTTAATCGTGCAATATGAGGTTATTTTTTTGAATAATATTGTTTGGATGTTTTCAACTTAATAGGTGATTTTATATATAGACTGGATTTAATATCTAGTGATTTTAATCAGGCAATACGAGGTTGTTTCTTCTGCTCAAAGACGATTACAATTTTAGTTCTTCAAATACTCTAATAATATGAGATTTGGTAGTTGCTTTATTGACCTTTTATATGCCGAATTCATTATATGGCTATCATGGTTTATGCTCTTTAGTCCTGGCACTAGAATTGATCGATCTTGTGCTTATGCAGACAGAAAAGTTAAAATGAATGACATCAAAAATTAGCTCCAATGTTAAAAGTGGGGAGGCAATAAATTACTGGGATATGCCATCTTAAAATTTATGTTTAATAATAAGAAATGCATTTGCTTATGCAATGAGTAGTGATCAAGTATTCATTGTCTATTGCCCCTTAATGGACCTTTAATAGAGATTTATTGCCCCTCTATTAGGGGGTAATAGACGTTTTGAATTGATATAATCTTTCATTTTTTTCTTTAATCAAAGTTTTATTTGTTTAATTTTAAGAATATTAGTTCTCATTCCGGCAATCGAAAGTTCTATTGGGGGGCAATATACGTTTATTGGGGGGCAATAGACGTTTATTGGGGGGCAATACATGGTTGATAGACATCTATTGGGGGACAATAGATGTCTATTAGAGGGCAATAAACTCTTGGGGCAATAGACGCCTATTGGAGGGCAATAGGCCCCTATTGCGCCTCTATTGGGGGGCAATAGATGCCTATTGAGGGGCAATAAAATATTGGGGGCAATAGAAGTTTTCAGAAAAATCCGGTGGGTGGCGGCAGATGACTGGATCGGAATCCGGCAAAAGTTGGCCAGAATCCGGCGAACGGTGACCGGATTTCGGCAGCTAGTGAAGGGCTCCGATAAAGTCTCCTATGGTTTCTCTCTCTTCCATTTTCTCTCTCTCTCTCTCTCTCTCTCTCTTTCTAAGTAACAAAGGGGTGAGGGGTAAAATGGTATTAAAAAAAATTAAAAAAAATTAATGGGGTATTAGGGAAGACTCCCTTAGAGTGTATTGGATAAGAGGGAATTAAAAAAACTTAATGGGATTAGTGGGAAAAAAATCCCTAGAAATGGGGTAAATAGACAAAAACCCTTTTTCTTTTTCTATTTTTTTTTCTGTCCCCCATTCTTCTCTTCCTTCACGCCTGAGAGAAGACTTCTCCCTCCAGTTCTTCTTCTCCTCCTCCTCCTCCTCATTCTTTCTCTATATGAGTAACCTTACACAATACAAATTTGGCCTGACCAACACTACACCAATTTCGGAATCAGACGACAGCAAACATTTTAACTGTCGTCTGAAATAACCAGACGACAGCAAGAAATATTCTGTCGTCTAAGTTTTCGAATCCAACAACAGTTTTTTCTTGGCTCTTGTGCAAAAGCATTTCAGATAATGGTTGATTTTTTGATGTTGTCTGAATGAGTCAATTCAGACAACAGTTATTACGTGATGTTGTCCAAGGTTCATTTATACAATGGTTGATAAAAGATGTTGTCTGATTGTTTTTAATCAGACAACAGTTATTATTTCTCTGTTGTGGAATTACCATTAATACAATGGTTGAAAAAGATGTCGTCTGATTGTTTTGATTCACACAACAGTTTTTCAGTTGTCTATTGTGCAACTCTCTTTCAGACAATATATTGAAATTGCTGTTGTCTGAGTTTTAGGGTTCAATAGATGCTTGGCGCCCTTCTTAATTGACTTGGCCAAATTTTCAATTTTTCACTTCCCACCATTCGGCCAAAACCCGAGCTCGCACTTCTCTCTCTCAAAATCACTCTTCATCTCCCCGATCTCACCAGTCATCTATCTCTCCCACTCTCCCTCTCAGCTTTCTCTCTCTTCCACTCAACAAAACTACCTCTCTCTTCTCACAGCTCCCATCATTCTCCTTCGCCTTTACAAAATCAGAGAAAGTGGGAAGAAGAAAACATGTAGCGCGAAATAGACGATGATTGAGAAATCGAAACCCAAATTTCTCTTACTCCTTCTCTCCACCCCTTTCTGCAAAACCCTAGCTTTCTCTCGCCGCACCCCATCAATTTATGTTTCAGATGAAAGGGTCAGTACAGAAGCCCACCGAACTGGTTGAAGATCTCTACTCCCGATGTAAGTAAATCTCCGAACCCTAGATTTCTAATGTGGGTTTTGTAATTTGGGGGTTTTTAATTGGGATACCCAGAATTTCATATTGAAGACCAGCTAGAACACGAGCTTGGCTTTGCACTCTAGCCAAGTCAAATTGGAGATAGACTCAAGGACGGGAAAACGGTTTGGAGATGGAGTCATGCCTGGGTATTTCTGGATTTACTGTTTTTAAGTATCGTCTCAAGCGGCTTGAGGGGCAGCCACTGTTAACCACTAACCAGGTCATACTAATATTTTTTATAGTATTTTTTTTTTCTGTGCTCTTCCTCTAAAGCTTGCTTTAGATCCATAATGTTATTCGTCTTTCTATGGCAGTTGCTTTAATTCCTCTATCTATTTTTCACCAACATTTTGGTTCCACTTTTCGTTTTTCTTTTTCAATTTTCATTAGTTTTGCTTTAGATCCAATACGAGAGAGTATGCCCGCGCTTTGCTACGGGATTTAGAAGATTGTTGAAGAAAGTAATTGCTTGTGCAGACAATATTATTGCTGATTTTATAATATCACATAGCAGAACGTTTATGTAAACCAAGCAGCACAAAACTGAATAGCAGTGGTACCCCCGCTTTTCCGCAGGACAGTTTACAATAATGACTGATATGAATTAAAAGGACTTGATTGTAATGAAATAAGAGTTTCCTGCCTATTAAATTGTTTGAGTTTACAAAGCAATGAATATTAGTCATATATAATGCAGTGATATTGGCATTTTGTTGATTACTCCTGCCTATAAAATTGTTTTGAGTTTACAAAGCACTACCAATCCGTTTACATTTTCATATTCAAAACTGTACAAATCTTCTGGTTCTTCACCATTCGTCTCTTTTTGGTTGTTGGCTGCATCACTGCAAACGGAACTTACACAATGTAAATTACATCGAATTTGTAAGTAGAATATAAATTTTGCTCAAACGATCGATTTAATTAAATTAACAATTTTTAACTACCTGTTCTAGCAATGTTTTGATGATGTGTCTATAAGAAAAAGAACTTTCAGCTATAGCAGCAACCAAAGTCTGATCATTGCTCATGTCACAGTCCCCTGACTTGATAAGCTTTTATCATGACTTTCAGCACAATACAAATTAGTGGCACTACAATCACTTTCTAAGAACCTTTTTTTCCTCGTCGCCCTGGTCTTCAAAGCCATAACTATATTTAATAATTGTCAATTATAGTTAGGATCAGGGAAATGAAAATCCAAATCAAGACACGGTGGTACTTTTGTAGTCTAGTTATGCTGAGCCATTCTTTCATTTAATTGTAATATTTTGCTAGTATGCACCTGCATTCTTTATATTTTAAACGTTTGATATGATTTCTGATATCTCCCCCTGCTCTTAAATGGGTTAGAGATGCTATATTATTGACCAAAGTTGCAATCCATATAGTACATTTCTTTGTTTTGATAGCAATAGAGCCTGTCAAGCAATGGAATTCTAAAAAGTTTGGACTCGTACAGTTAAGAACCAAGTAGAATATTTTTATTTTTTTTCAGAAAGGGTAGGTTGCAATAGCTTTTGATCAAAATAATCAGTGCAGGTTACAGTAACTTTCACAATAAATCAAACCAGAACCCCACAGGGCAGCAAGAGTTTCATTTCTAATTCAGATCATTATATTCAGTGCAAGGAACACAATACAAAAAGGTGAGAATGAAGGCAAGTTTAATTGTATTATGTTTGTTACACTGAAGAAATAAATGATTTGAGCTTCCCAGAGTAAACTATAGCTTAATAAACATATATGTAATATCCCTGCATGTGATGAATCAAAATCTTAAGAGCACTGTGAAGATTTTATGCACATTTGTGATCTCGCTTTTCATTTTCATATTGTCCAGTCTGGTATGGTGAACTAGTAAGCATTTTTACCTTTGGGTGAGATTTTGGTTTCTCTTTAATATGATTTTTAACTCCTCTGACAGATTCAATTTGTTAATGGACGTGTACCACAATCTATATCAGAAATACGAGGGTATTTGGAGAATAATTTGTTACAAATAATTGAAATATGAGTTGCAATTCAGCTCTTAATAATTTCCGTTGTTTTATTGTCTAAGGTTGGTGTGCGAGGACATAACTGGGGGTCTAGAGGATATTGCCATTCCAGCTAGCAATTTGGTTGATGATCCGCCTGTTGCTCCTACAAGCAAGTCGATCATGTTCATGGAGTAATACTTGTTACTTAGATAAAAAAATGTTTATAGGCAAGTTGGAATTCAAATTTCATCCAGTTGTCTTGTTGATTTGAGTCATTCTTCCTTATCAAATTACTTTGCCCTCTTCAGTTGCAATGGTGGAACTTTTTCATGGATCTTTTTATATCAGTCAATTTCAGGTTACACGTATTAATATGCTTTGTTGTGTTAATATCCACTGATTTGCTATTGTTGTGTTATGCTTTGTTGTTGAACTAGAGCAGACGAATAATTTGCAGTGGACGCTCGCATCTATACCGTTAATTAAAGCCTTGCATCTATACTATCTATCTGGGCTGCAGTGAATTATTCTTGTTGTAGATCGATCCTTCAGTTTGTGTTCTGTGGTGTTGAAAGTTGAAGAGAGATCGATTGATATGGGAATGAAGATGGGTGGTTTGGTAGAGAAGGGCAGAGAGATCCATAAGTCCCTTATTTTCTGAAGTCCTTGCTATGTTTGTCTCACTGGTTATGTCTTTACATTGTTTTTGAGTCTTTGGTTTGTTTCAGTACGTTAAGTTCCAGCTCTTCTATTTAGGATGCATTGGTTAAAACTCAAGTTAGAAAAGAGGTTCTGCAAATGTTTCTGACCCAGTTGAACTTTTACTAAAAACTGTATAGTTCAGTTGGGAATTTGAAGTTATTATATTCTTACAAATTGCAGTAGACATCCTAAGGATTGTTTCAGAATTGGAATCTCCTAAAAACGATTTTTCTAGAATTACTTGTGATTTTTCAAAGTTGCAGGTCTGCTGCAGGAATTTCTGAACACAGCAACTTCTGGATCCTCTTTTGATCAAAGGCTCAAAGCATCTCTGGTTGTTATGCAATACTGCCAGCCTGCAACTGAAGGTATTTCCATTTTGAAGTCATTTTGCATATAATCTGAAAGTGAAGAATGACCTTAAGGGCCAACTTGTCTACTATCTCAGGAGCAATAAAGTCATTGGCAATAACTTCAGAGTTATGTGGGGAAAACAGATGGCATATGGCTAACATTATTGCACCTTCATATGGACCCGTGAGATTCTTAATTTCCAGTTTCTAGGTCATCAGTTGCATATATTTACTTCTAATTATGGATGTAGGTTATGGAGAGCACCTGTGGATTCACTTACTCCTACAATCGTAGACATGCTCAGTGAATAAGCTAAAGTAAATCAAAGCAGGTCCTGAGCCTTTGTTCTCTGTTAATTATATGCAGCATCTCAGCAAGGAAAATTTCTATTCTAAGTCAACTTTAAGCTGTTGTTGATGCAGCTTCTGCTGGCATCCTCACTATCACCACAAAGTGTTCTTCAAGACTTGGTTGGTTTCAATTCACTAAATGTTGTTACAAAACTAGTTCTGTTGATGTAATGACTTTGTTGGATATATGGATGAATGTATCGGTTATTACATAAATGAATGTGTTTTGGATGTGATGTCATTTTGAATGGATGTCAATCTAGCTAAAAACTATTGTGCAATAATTGATCATCACATAATTCCTAACAAAAACTGTTGTATGAGCCATCTAACTATAATACTATAAAGACTAAAAGTACGAGAAAGTCATTGTCCAGCAAAACAACAAATAACAGTTTTTTTAAGAAATCTATAGTATCAATAATGGATAGACAATGGGATTTGCAAGTACATATTGTCTAAACAAGCCTCCTGACAACAGCAAGAATATAAGCCCCTAGTGCCTGTCACAGCCTTCAGACAACAGTAAGTATATAAGCCATTGTTGTTCTTCGTGGTATTCAGACAACAGACAGTATAGTAGTCACTGTTGTAGTAAACTTTATCAGACGACAGTTTTTTGGTATTGTTTGATCCATGTATCAGACGGCATTGAGATAGACAACAGCAAACTCTATACTCAGACGACAGTGAAAAACTGTCGTCTGATTGAAAAATTGGTGTAGTGCAATATGACAAGAACAATCTCCAATAAACACTACAAAAGCATAACCCAGAAAATTGTTGAAATCCAAACAAATCAATTCAGATCATGGTGGATGGTTCTTTGAACCTTATAAAAAACCCAAAAATATATATTAGTACATCCTCATCCTTAATAATGAACTTTAACAGGGAAGATTTTTTAGGAACACAAATTTTGGCAGAAAGGTTTCTTCATCAACTACCCAAATTTTGCTAAATCCCATGAATTATATTCAAATTTAGTGATACCCATTCAGCTCAAACCCAAATTCTTCATTTTCTTCTCCTCTCCTCTTAATCAGTCAACCTGAACCTATCATGGAAATCAAAAGATGATGGATTTTCTGTTTTGAGAATAGATGGAATTAAAGATTTGAAGCATAAAAAAATTGCATTCCATGAGAGGGAGAGACAAGATCTGGGAAACTGGCAAAGAAGAGACAGAAAAGGGAGAGAGAGATGGAGAGGGTTGTCAGACCAAAAAAAAAAAGAGGGAGAGGGTTGGGTGGTGGGGTGAGTATGATTTAAAAAATAAAAAATAAAAAATAAAAAATAAAAAATAAAAATATGTACATATTTATGAAAGTCAATATAAGCCGTTGAATTTAGTTTTACACACATGTCACTTTGTCATCGAAAACTTAGGCAGGTTAAGAGGGGAATAGCTTACGAGTTGAATACAATTGAGAAATTTCCCAAACTCTTGGTTCTTCTGACTTGGTATCAGAGCCGAGATCCATTCGGACTCGGTTTGTTCTTTCCGCTGCAAATATAGGGTTCTTTTTATTTGGTCCTTTTTTGTTTTGGCTGAATTGGTTCTTTTGCTTCTGCAATTCGTGGATTGGTTCTTTTTACTTCTACAAGTTGATTTCATCGTATATATACATAGCAACTACCGGCCATAATCTGCACTCATACTTAACCATGTCACCTTGGCGGAGTAATTTCAATAGAGTAATCTCCGGAAACACAGCAAGACAACCTTTACCGGCAAGCCAGCTCCAGGCCGAAATATTTCTTGACGCGCCGACACGCGCCACCCAAAGTTGTCTCTGCAGAAAGAACCAAAACTCAGCAAACTAAAGGATATCAGTCCCACATCGAAAACAAGAGTGAGGTAACTCACTATTTCACCTATAAAAGGTCTACTTCCCTCTCTTCATTAATTACACGTTCAATAGCTATTTACCACTATATTTGTCAATACCAGTACATCGTTTAACTTTAGCATCGGAGGAGCGAAGACCACCAACCGTGGTCTCCCCTTTTGACGCCGTTGTATTTCTCTTGACAGATTAGCTGGATTTCGTGAACTACACATACATCGGAAGATTGGACCATTGTCCACGTTATCGGAAGCCAACATCATATGGCGGTATTCTGAGCATTAACACATCCTTTGTCCATCAGTTCGTCCCTTTTGTTCTTGTGTCCGTCTACGTCCTTTATGGTTCTTTGGTGTTCTTATGTTACAATTTGGAAGCTTTGAAGAAAAAAAAAACAAAGAAAAGATAGTGGATTTGAAGATTACCGATGGGAAGGATGGAGAATCTCAGGGTACATCTGGAGAGAAGAGTCTTGTGGCCTGAGAGATTGTTGTTGTTTAGAATGTTACAGACAACTCTAGTTTTGGTGTCAAGCTAGATGGTTCCAATTATCATCTATAGCAGAGACATACGAAGATCCATTTTTAGGGGATTGGAAAGTGGAGCTATGTTATTGGCAGCGCAACAAGACCTGCTGCAGGACCCAAAGCAGATGAATGGGATATGGCAAATACTAATGTGATGGGAATCCTTCTCAAGGATATGACTCCAGAGGTAATGAGATTATTTTCAAATTATGATTCTCCCAAAGCAATCTGGGATTCTGTTGTTGCTACGTATTATGATGGAAGTGACTTTGCTCGCATTCATGAATTGAATACCAAAGCTTTCAAAGTAACTCAGAGTGGACAACCTGTTGCCAACTTTTATGCTAATCTGAAGACAATTTCGCGGAAGCTGCTTGATCAGAGAAATCCTAATCCTATGACATGTGAAGCTGATATTACTTCTTATCGGACTCAGCAAGACAAGATGCATGTTCATATCTTTCTTGCTAGCTTGGATCCTCAATTTGAAAGGGCCAAGAATGAATTGTTGCGTCATGCAACTCCACCCACCTTGGAACAAGCTTTTGCCTATATTAGAAGAGATGAAGGCAATAAGGCTGCCGCTCAGAATCTCCACACTGAAATATCAGATTTGGCAATTCAAGCTACACCTCCACCTCAACCTCATGTTGGAAATTCTACCCTTGTTCCTTATCAAAATCAGTATCAATCTCAGAATCAAGGGTATAAGCAAAATCAAAGTTATAACCAAATAACTTGCACCTATTGCAAGGAAGCTGGCCATATCAAGAACCAATGTCCTAAGCTACGAAGGTTCAATTACAATCCTGGTTGGAGAGGAGGCAATAATAGAGGACATGGAGGACGTGGTGGCGGTCAAAGAGGCAAAGCGGTAGTCCAGTTGGTGTCAGAACCGGATTTTTACTGCATTGAAGGGCAAGACCCCTCAAAGGTTAATATTTCCTTGACTACAGAAACTCGAGGTAAAATTGGTATTATTTTATATGTTTTTGACTTTACTGGTAGTGATACATGGATAATTGATTTTGGTGCGTCTGACCATATGACCTATGATAAGTCATTCTTTAAGTCTATGTCATCCCCTTCTATATCCCATGTTTCTAATGCGAATGGTGCATCTTTTTCAGTCTTAGGTATTGGGTCTGTTCAAGTTACACCATCCATTATATTGCATGATGTGCTTTATGTACCCTCATTGTCTCATCATCTTTTGTTTGTATCTCAGTTGGGGTCACAAAATAAGTGCTTTGTAGCCTTTTACCCAATGTATGCTATTTTTCATAATTTTTGCACTAGGGTGAGCATGGGAAAGGGAGACCTGAGGGGGAGACTATTTCACTTGGATTGCATGTATGCAAAGCCAACACAAGCACCGAAACGACCTTTTGCCCTGACAATGAATTCTGACCGATTGAGTGAACTATGGTCGTGGCACAGGTGTTTGGGTCATCCATCTTTTGGAGTTATGAAGAAATCCATGCTTTCGTTGTTTTTGGGAGTTAGTGAGTCTAGCCTGAATTGTGAAACTTGTACTTTGGCTAAAAGTCATAGGTCTAGTTATCCTTTGAGCTTTCATTCAAGTACTATGCCTTTTGAGTTAATTCATTCGGATTTATGGGGTCCTTCAAAACATTCTATTCTTTCTGAAATGCGATATTTTGTGTTATTCATTGATGACTTTACTTGATTATCTTGGGTGGTATTACTTAAGTCCAAAGACTCTGTGTTCTCTGCTTTCACCACATTTCATAATCTTATTCATACTCAGTATGATGCTTGTGTTAAAATCTTTTGTTCGGATAATGGAGGTAAATTTTTCAATCATTTTTTTAGTGAGTATTTTCAAAATCATGGCATTGTACATCAAACTTCTTGTCCACAGACACCTGAGCAAAATAGGGTGTCTGAACAGAAAAACAGTCATCTCCTGGACATGGCTCGGTCTCTCCTACTGAATGCTAATATGTCCAAGTACCTTTGGGGAGAGGTCGTGTTGTGTGTGTCTCATCTAATTAATCGTCTTCTGTCAGCCCCTCTTAAAGGTCGTGTTCCTCTTGATGTCTTGTCTACATACGTCCCTATTCCGTCATCAAATACTCTTCCTGCTCATGTTTGATTATGTTGCTTATGAGCATCTGTATAAAAATCAGAGGTCGATATTGGATGCTAGAGCCCTTAAGTGTGTGTTTGTGAGGTATGGTTCTCATCAAAAAGGCTATAAGTGTTATCATCCCCAATCCCAAAAATTTTATGTCACCATGGAAGTTACGTTTCGCGAAGATACATGTTATTTTTTGCCTCTTGTGACTCCTTATCAGGGGAGAAATCATGTTATTATGAAGATTTATTCAGTGGTGAAATTGGGCAATTGATATCGAAGTCCTCAAGATTGGAGTGGTTAGAAATAGATGTTGAAAAAAAGGAGGACAGTAGCATAACAACTGATCGCCAAAACCCCAACGATCCATCGTTGTTTTCTAGAAAAATGGGCAGTAGTTTACCGATTGGTCATGTTGATTCAGACAATCAGCCGCCTTCTGGTTGAGTTAAATCCAAAGGTCGGTTGATTGAAGAAAATGATATGGACTGTCGGACGAGTTCTATCGGACCGTTGATTGAAGAAAGTGATCCGGGACGTCAACCGGATCGATCCCACCAAGAGATCCATTCTGTCGGAGCAGCAGAAGTTTCTGGACCGATTCTTGAAGCTATACAAAGATTCGATCAGAATAATCTGGGAGGTAATCGATCGACCGGTCACCAAATTTCTGAGCAACAAAGCCCAATTTCAGAAACTCATGATCGAGGCCAATCTGTTTTGTCGATTGGAGAACAAATTTCCAATCAAAGTCCTAATGTGAACAGCTCTCATGTCTCTCCCTCTCATTGAGTCTCTCCGACTCATGCATCACTTAAGGTATGTTCTAATTCCCTTTATGTGTCTGATAATGTGCCCACTAAACAGTTGCCCAACCGTGTAACTCATGGTCAGCCTCCAAAACACTATGAAACTACTCTAGGTGAAAAAGCTAGGTATCCCCTTATGTGTCTAAACCATATGTTGCGTTTGTGAATCAATTATCTTCTGTGTCTCTTCTTAGTAAAGTATAGGATGCAATGCGGGATGAGAGGGGTGGATGCAGGCAATGGAAGTTGAGATAGATGCTCTTGAGAAGAATTGTACATGGGAGTTAGTGTCATTATCGCTTGAGAAGAAGACAGTTGGTTGTCGATGGGTTTATACTATGAAACATAATTCAGATGGATCAGTGGACAGGTACAAAGCAAGGTTAGTGGCTAAAGGCTACACTCAGAAGTATGGGGTGGATTATGATGAGACATTTGCATCGGTGGCCAAAATTAACACAATTCGGGTACTTGTTCTTTAGCTGCGAATCTTGATTGGCCTTTGCAACAGTTTGATGTTAAGAATGCGTTCTTGCATGATGATCTGCATGAAGAAGTCTATATGGATTTACCTCCTGGATACCTTCAACTGGAGAGCAGGTGGTGTGCAAATTGAAGAAGTCCCTCTATGGTTTGAAGCAAGCTCCTAGAGCTTGGTTTGCCCGGTTCACCAAGTTCATGAAAAGAGTTGGGTAACGGCAGAGCAACTCTAGTCACACCTTGTTCCTTAAACATCAGTGTGGTAAAGTGACTGCTTTGATTATTTATGTTGATGACATGGTTAATGTGACAGGTGATGACTTTGAGGAGATTCAAAGATTGCAAGGTCAGTCG
The DNA here is from genome assembly GCF_002994745.2 of Rosa chinensis. NCBI lineage: Eukaryota > Viridiplantae > Streptophyta > Magnoliopsida > Rosales > Rosaceae > Rosa > Rosa chinensis. Next base: position 62,860,696 of record NC_037092.1, read on the forward strand.
TCTTTTGAGTTTGAGATGAAAGATTTGGGTAATTTGAAGTATTTCTTGGAAATTGAAGTTGCTCATGGGAAGGATTGTATTGTGTTGAGTCAGAGGAAATATGTTCTAGACTTGTTGGCAGAGACAGTTATGCTTGATTGTAAGCCTGGTGATACTCCTATTGAGCAAAACCATCGGTTGGCAGAGTATTTAGATCAAGTACCCACGAATAGGGCGAGATATCAGAGGTTAGTTGGCCGGTTGATTTATTTGTCTCACACTAGACCTGATTTAGCCTATGTAGTTAGTATGGTGAGTCAGTTTATGCATAATCCCAGTGAGGCTCACATGGGTGCTGTCTTTCATATCTTGCAATATTTGAAATCTGCACTTGGCAAAGGGTTAATCTTTTCAAGGCATCGTCATTTAGATGTTTCTGGATACACAGATGCAGACTGGACAGGTAATATTACAGATCGCAGGTCTACTTCAGGCTATTTCACATTTGTTGGTGGTAACTTAGTCACTTGGAAGAGCAAGAAACAAAAGGCGGCGGCTCATTCTAGTGTAGAAACAGAATATAGAGGAATGGCCAGAGGCCTTTATGAGATTTTGTGGTTGAGACACTTGTTGAGAGATTTGGGGTCCAGGCAGAAAAAGACGATGCCACTTTATTGTGATAATAAGACTGCAATTGAAATTGCTCACAATCCTGTTCAACATGATCGAACAAAACATGTGGAGTCGATCGACATTTCATTAAAGAGAAATTGGATGGCCAAGTTATCTTCTTTCCTTTTTTCCCTACTAAGGAGCAGTTAGCTGATATCCTTACAAAGGCTCTCTCGAGTATGGCCTTTCATGACTCACTTGACAAGTTGGATATTCGTGATCTGTATGCACCAACTTGAGGGAGAGTGTTGGTGTGTGTCATGCCGTATGTTATTACGATTGTGAATATTGTATTATTAGAAATATTATGTCATATTTTGTTGTAATTACTTTCCTAATAGGTCACGATGTAACTTGTATATTTACTCCATTCTAGGAGAAGTTGAATACAATTGACAAAGTGCCCAAAGTCTTGGTTCTTTTGACTGCTTGTGAAACCAAGAAGCAGCATATAACAGAGAAGTTACACCAGGGAAACTTCATGGAAGCCTAACTATACATAAACAAAGATGCTATTCCTACAGGACATTGGCCACGTTGACATAAAATTTTAATTAATCACGTAAATTTCTTGGAGGAACTATATATAAATAAGAATCTCGGATATCATTTTCCTCTGGTGTATATTTTATGCTATTGCATGCAAAGACTTCAAAGTTTTTTAGTACTTTAATGTTTGAGGTATCTGATCCATCAAGAAAAAAAGTATCGAGTCTTTCACCTGATCGAAATGGCAAGGTAATTAGTTAGGACTCCACACAAGTACTGCACTAATTTTATGTCTAACCCGTCGTTATTGCTTACTTTGAAGTCCAAAGTAAACAAACCATTGTCACTAGCCAATCGTTGTCCAAAACAAAAACAGAAAGTTTAAGATATCAACATTAAGCAAGAAATTACTAATGAAAACAACAACCCTCTATATATTAGAGGCTAGGGCTTAGCTCGGCTTTCTCAAGCCTGAGCACATATTTTAGATGCATGATGTAGGAGGAGATTTTAGCCAATTTCAACAAAGAATCTCGAAAAGAAAGAAGCGTCTTCACATCAAGAAGAATAATTTGAATATTGAAAACTGGTATTCAAATAGACTTCTTAATGATGGAATTAATCATAAATTACTATTTTGGATATATCGGGATTCTCGAACAAAATCTTGGTTGAGATTCCAATTATATATTTGCGTAATATTCTTTAGTATCTAGGATTTTATTTCCGATTTTTATTTAATCAGGTTTAATTAGGTTTCCTAGTTTTAGTCTACAATAAATTCTTCTTTATGTTTTCTAGTTGTATTAGGTTTATGCTATGTGCCCTATATAAGACACCTCTTAGCTAGATTGTAATTTTCATTCAAGTTATCAATAAAAACCCAAATATTAGAGAAGTTTCTCTATCTTTCTTACGGATGTGCCCGTAATTGCTAGTGGATTCTAGCTCATCTCATATGGTTTTCGACGCTTGACGGAGCCTCTTACTATCGTATTCACGCTTCCCGCATCAATGCATCACCTCAGCCGACCAAGTTTTCTACGCCAATATCTAAGGTAACTCAATGATGATTGCATAGCTGGGTTTACTACAGCCACTTAATTCCCTATATATAAATCCAATTGGTAGTACAAAAATCAAACCTTCTCATGTAGGAGAAAAGAAAAGATAGATCATGTTCATGTAATGGATAAGTTTGACAATACCATCTTCCAATTAGGAAGTTTAATAATGTCGTATTAGCAGTATAATTTTTTTTTTTTTTATCAAAATGGAGACATATCAAAAGTATGCTCGATCCAGTTCATAGATTAAAGAATAGTACAGAAGACTACTCCAATTAAACATTTATGTTCTGAATAGTCTATGCCACATACAAACACCTCGCCTTGTAGACAATCTATTCTACCTAGTCTCACACGCCGAGCACGCAATTATGGTACGCTAAAAATAAGTACTTCCACAAGACTCATAGAGGTATCTCTACCAGCATAGACAATAGTAACTAGGATCAACCTATCAAACAACTATTGGTTCCTCCCTTTGATGGGTTGGAACCATAGACTGCCTCCACAACGGTGAATTCTGGTAATCCATTCACCAATTTCTCCTAGGAGTCTTGAGCTTCCTTGCCTGTGACTTCTTCACAGGTGTAGCATGCACAACCTTGAGCTCCTTTGCCTTATTCTTGGCCCCTTTTGGCCTCCCCGGCCTCTTCTTGTAGACTTCCTTAACAGGTTTCACAAAACACAATCCCATTATCATAGCATCCAAGTTTGTCCTGCCCACTGCCAAAATCAAAAGCAACTTCTTTGGAGAGGTGCCATCTTCCTCCACGCATTTCCGACGCACCCCACAACTAGGAGCTGCCTCCACCAACTCCTTCTCCTCAGAACTACCACTCCCAAGCAATCCCTACCCTGAACCTCCCGAAGATGGTTCACTACCAGTCTCTACATGTTCATTCTCAAGTGCAGTGTGCACTCCAGAGCTTCCTCCGCCACCATCGCTAACAAGCTTACGCTGGATTTCCTTCCTCCCCTTTGGTTTAGTAGCTGGCAAAAACCTCTCTAACCAAACCTGTGGACTCGACTGTGCTCCAAACACCATCGGTGGTCCAACATGAGGTGACGCATCCACACGGTTCAAAGCCCTTTCAAGATTCTACCTTGTCGGCGATTGCTCAGTCCTAGCCTTTGCCGGCAGCGGTGTCCCAGCACATGCAAGGTAAACCCACATGAGTAATCAGTCCACATTCCTTACATCTGCCATATAGGTTTTCAAAGAAAAACTCTAGATCCACATCAATCCCATCATCCACCGTGAAGCTCCGCTGGAAAATCACAAGCTGCAGGAGATCCGTCTATGCTCGAATTCTGATCCTTCCTTCTTCGAATTCTGTTGTGACTTTTTGCACGTATCGCCCCAAGGCACTGCCAATTCTTCTCAAACAACGATCAATATGGAAATCTGGTGGCAAGCCACGTACCTTGACCCAAAAGGTTAAGGTAGAGTGCGGGACATCCTTGATCGCTCCCACCCCAAGACAACCGGAGCTCTATCAAACCCCTACGGACCACCCAGCAAGATCCTATTACGGATTGTTGGATCGATCAAGGTAAACAGAAAACGGTCTCCATGTTCCTGAACAATGTACCGTCCATTCAACCGCCATGCACACCGGAACATGCCCATGAACGACCTCTTGTTGAAAGCCCTAGCCGTCAACAATTTCCCCACCAGATAATTCTGATAGTGACGTAAACCTTCACCACGATCCGGTCGAAGATCCACGGGCCTGTGAACATCTACCAGTTTGAGAGAGGCAGCCAGTCGAACAACCATCTCGTCCACCTCCTCCATACCATCAAAGTTAGGGTTTTTCAAAGTTAGGATTTTTTCTTCCCTCTCTCTTTCGCGTCAGCGGCGCTATTATAAATTATGCATAATCTATAGCAGTAGAATTGTTCCATAGTAAACTGGTATGTCATTGGCTGGAGCTGAATTATTGATCTATACAAATTTATAAATGCTTTTTATTATATAAAATTTCTTATGCCTAACAAAGAATACTTATTTGTTTTCTTCTTCTTCTTCTTTTATTAAAAGATGAATTTACTAGAATTGGAAAGAAAAACCCAGATGATTACAATTTACAAATACCTGACGACTCAGTGCTTGAATGTGGCCTCATATGAAGAAACTTTCAAACTTTGAGAAAGAATACTAAATACTCAGCATCTTTCTAATGAAATTGAAGGCTTGTTGTTCCAGCTCGTCTTTGAAGACAAAGGATCCCAGCCATTCATTGTTGCTCTCCTCCTTGCCACTGCAACGGTGAAGTGAGATTCAAAGCATGCTCTTCTGCATGGAGAGCCACACTATTGCCAATTCGAGCCCCCTCCCCCCCCCCCCCCCCCCCCCCCCCCACACACACACACACACACACATCAAAGTCGTTAATGATGACCAACTTGATTTCCTCCATACTTCAAGTCTTCCTCATTTGAATTCAAGGATTTGATAATACCCGACGGATCTCCCTCCACCTCTAGCTACCCGAGTGAACACCCAAAGCCTTGGAGAAATATAACCCAAATAATAAAGCTTGCGTTTCGACTGCTCGTGCCTCCAACCTACAGCCACAGATATCAAGTTATTAAAAAAGATTACGTCTTCAGCAATCAAAACAAATTAGTACAACTTTGAATACTTGTGAAAGAATTGGAGCTATATGATTTTTTTTTTTTTTGGGTGATAAAAGAGATAGAGTGATTCTAGTTTGACCTCCAAATTTAATATACGGACCTCGTTCAATTTTTGTACAAATTTAATCCTTGTTCTACCCCTCAAGCAAAAATGAAGAAAAAAAAATGATTATTGCAGCAAATGTCTGTGTTCCACCGGGACAAAAAAAAAGGCTTCTCTCATAGAACTTTGGACGTGGTTTCTCTCTCGAATGAAAGGCAATAGAATAGTTATCAAATAAATTTTTTGAATTAAAACTTAAAAGTAGTTATGAACAAAGGGGGTCTTCTTGGGTACCTTGATGTATGCCATACCCTTATTTTTTTTTTTTTTTTACTTTTAGTAAATTAATATAGTGGAAACCTACTGAACTGGTCAATAGGTTACCCAATTAAATATCGACATGTGTCATTTTAAAAAATAAAATTTACCATATTAACAACACACTCTTTCTTGATATGTAACATTGTTAAAAATCATGTAACAAGTATTATCAAAATAATAAATTACACATAGCTGAACTACAATTATGACTTATGACAACAGTTGTTGTGGTTCTTGTAATTGAGTGGTCAAAGATGTAAATATCATATTTGGACAACTTTTATCAAATTTAGAACCTTCATTATCAAGTGGAGAAGCTCCTTACAATACTGAGTTGTTACATATCTTTTGGTCTAATTTTAATTTTACCATGTTCATAATACAAATGTTGTCGGAATTGTAAAATGGTTGGTAATCTTGTAAATGGTATAGTTTTTGAAGTAATTACTACAATCAGAACCAAAGTTACCGCTTTTACACCAATAGTTGCGAGTTATGGTAAAATATGTAGTCATTGAGTAATTATTCCATTAATGATAAAAATATAACGATTTACCCCTTTGACAACAAATTTGTTGTTGCACTTGTTAAATTGTCCATAAATTAGGACATTAGTTTAGGTTGAGTAATTACTATAAATAGGACAAAAGTTACCGCTTTTACATCAATTGTTGTGATTGGGGTAAAATGTGTAGCCATTGTAGTAATCATTTCATTAATGATAAAAACATAAAGATTTACCACTCTGACAACAAATTTTTTGTCATACTTGTTAAATTGTCCATAAATTAGTACATTAGTTTAGGTGGAGTAATTACTATAATTAGAACAAAACTTTTCGTTTTTTCGTCAATTGTTGGAATTTGTGGTAAATTACGTCGATAAGAGTAATTACTAATTCGACGATGGACATTACATAATATATTACTTTCATTACGCAAGGGAGAACTTTATTACACAAATGAGGACTGGTAAAGCTATGGACATTAACATTTCTCATACATGTTTTATTTTATATAATATTTACCACTCTGAGGATTTATGTAACCACTTTGAGGACATATGTGGTAATTAGAAAAAAAAATCCTCATTAAAGTAAATAAGGTCTTCGGTAAAGTAAAGTAGGTTCTCATTTGAGTAATTAAGTTCTAAAAGTGGTAATTGTAATAGGTTCTCATTAGAGTAAAGTAGATTCTCATTTGAGTAAATAAGTCCTAAAGTAGGTTCTCATTTGACTACATTTAAAACAAATATTATTTATTTTTACACTAATTGTTGTGGCTGTCATAAAATGCATGTAAAAAGAATTATATTTGGTTAAGGAAACTACTAATGATATAATTAATTGGTAATAAAAACTACTTAACTAATACTAATTTTGCAAACTTAGGTTAGAAGGTTTTGTTTTTAATAAGGAAAAAACATAATTTTCAATTGTGTAATTGTCCATTAATAACAAGCATTAATCAAACATTAATTCACTAATAATAAAATTAAGAGTGCGGCTATTGCCACCCTACTATTTTCTTTGTTCACCTTACAAATATTTGAATTATTGAAAGACTATATTATCCAAATGCAAAATGACTCATATGTACACTAATTTTCTAAAATTTAAATCTTTAAGGAAAACTAAATACATAACTAATTAAATATAAAACTATTTAATTTCTCTTCTGATAACATTAATCTTCATCTTCTCCATCCAAATTTCAATTTATTACAATTTTCTTTTTTTCTTTTTGTTGCGTCCTCATCGTTAATTTGTTATTCAATTCACAAAACCATTAGTGTTAACTTCATCAAAATCTTTATAATACCTTTATAAACACTGAAAGTAAAAATTTTAAAAACGAAAAAAAATCAATCTTTTTCTCATTGCTCATAGTAGCACTCACTAATTTTTTAATATGGATTGAAATAAATGAACATTGAAACTGAATGGAAAAAATAAAAAAAATGGAAGTAAATCAAATTATGATTTTATTAGGAAACTTTAATATATTTTAGAACATCTTTTTAATTTATATAAATTAAATGAGAAATTTTCGTTAAACAAAATTTCTTTTTTAATTTGATATGTCATATGATAGAGGATATTTTTGGAAAGAGAAATGAGTTGGATAAGTAAATCTAATAATTGAAATTAAAATGTAGGGTGTAATGAGCAAGTAGGGTGAACAAAGAAAATTATAGGGTGACAATAGCCTCACCCTAAAATTAATTAGTAATATAGACTATTTAACTAATAGTAATTCGGTGAACTTAGGATAGAAGGTTCTTTTAATTTTTTTTGAAAAAGGAAAAATCATAATCGTCAATTGTCAATTGATAATTAAATATTAATTGGTTTTATTGTTTTCATTATCTTTATTGTTTTCAATTCAATTAGTAGTTTGTGTTAACATTTTTGCTTAGAGTTTTTCTATTGGAACCTCCAAATTTACTCACTTGACCTCTATGCTTTTTACACCTCTTATCAAATTTTCAAATATTAAATTTACTCACTAAACCTCACTAAATTTCCTCAAATAACCTCACTCATATAATTTGCAAACAAATTATTATCTTTAAAATAAAAAATTTAGTCATTTCAATGATTTAATCACTCTATAAATCTTAACTAAATATACATTTCTTAATCAAACTTGAGTTTCAAAAATTAATGTCTAATCAATAAGAAAATGCCATGAACTATTATGTTTTTTTCTTTCTATTTTAGCTGTGCAACAAAAAAATGAAAAAATTATTTGTTTTTATTCTAAAAAAAAATCATTTGTTTTTTATTTTTTTTTCTGTATTTTTGATTCCACATGATTAATTATTTAAATATTTTTAGTTTTTTTAATAGTTTTTGTTTTTTAATGGATTGATTTAGATTTAGGTCATAAATCATAAGAGGATTTTTTTTTTTTTCCCTCACCAATATGCGTTCAACATATATATCATACATTTTTATGTCTCATGATTTTAATCATATTTTTAATTCTTATTAAATATATATGAGTGAAATTGGAAAATGAAAATAGATAAGGAAAATACTAAGAAATACAATCTAATATTATTGAATTGGAAAGTCTGCATAAAATAATTATAATATTTTTTGGTATAATTATTGTCCTTAATAGTCATTTTATAGTAGGTTATATATGTCATTTAATAATTCATAATAGAGTGAGGTCAAGTGAGCAGATTTGGAGGTCCCAATAGAAACTCTCTTTTGCTTATTGGAAATGAGTAGCATAATTAGAAAGGCTAAGGGCTAAACAAGTTACCAATTTGTTAAATATTTTGAACTATTGGATATATTACTAATCCAATGGTCCAAAATATTTAACAACATGAGGGTATGGCAAACACCAAGATACCCAAAAATTCTCCATGAACAAAGTAATGAACACATCTCTGATAAAGTGAAACTTATGTATGAACAAAATCTGCAATGGGAGAGCGACATGGAGAAGATAAAATATATATATATACAGATCCTATCCAGAGCGGAGCTCCGCTTTGAAATTAATGTGTGAAGTTCGAGTTTTGAGTCACTTTTCGGTCGCATATCCACATCTCGACCGTTCAATTTTTAGGTACTAGTGTATAGATCATCTCTGCAAATTTTCAGCCAAATTGATGATTGTTAAGATATCTAACTCTCTTAAACCAATGGACGGACTGAATCTGTCAACCTGAACCGTACTAGCTTTAAGGCAGTAATCAATGCCTTAACGATCATCATTTTGGCTGAAAATTTGCAGAGATGATCTATACACTAGTACCTAAAAAATGAATGGTCGAGATGTGGATAAGCGACCTAAAAGTGACCCAAAACTCGAACTTCACACGTTAATTTTCAAAGCAGAGCTCCGCTCTAGATAGGATCTGTATATATATATATATATATATATATATATATATATATATGAGACTATCCATAATAGATCCCAAAGAAGATGACCTTGTATATTTTGATTATTGTAAATGTTTTATTTGGTTCTCTTGATCTTGATTATTGTAATTCATAAAAGTATCGTTTTAGATATGATCTTTGGTTTACTTTGATTTTGTTTTGACCTTTGAGGCTTTGATTCATGAGAATACTAAACCCCTCTCTCTTTCTCTGCAAACTCATTCTCCAATAACCTCACCTCCATTCCTTCATCCTTTCTGGAACCTTGCAGCTCAGATTGGATCTGGCCAACTGAAATTAGCAGTGTAGTGGCAACTAATTTGGGCAGCTTTCTTTTGACGTTTCTAATGTAGAGGGTCAAATAGGAAGTGTGATGGAATAAAATAAGACGGGAGGTCTAAAGAGTAAATTAAAAGATCTGAATAAAACTATTCAAAGAGATATTCATGAAATATGAACAAATTACAAGACTAAAGAGTAAAGAGTCATATCGTTGCTTTTTTTTTTTGGTCTTGAAACTGAATTTCATTAAAGCCACCAGGGCGAGAAAAGAAAACATCTGGAAAGGAAATACAAACTAAAGCAACTGGAAAAGGAAAAACAAACAACACGAAATAAACAGAACTAGTAACTATTTAGCAAAAGCTCAGGGAGGCCAGGGAGACCGTCATTCCTTAGGATTGAGATGAGGGAGGTTGGAGGCCAATATGTCCATTCCTAAGAGCACAACCTCACTTTGGCAAGCTTCGCCGCTGCATCCGCAACACGGTTAGCTTCACGCAAAATCCAATTCCAAATGATCCTTTCAAAGAGGGGTAACAAACATGTAATTTTGTTGAGCATCAAGGAAATCTTCCAATTCGGAGCAGTAGTGTACCATTTAGAGCCTTAATCACTTCATGACAGATGCTTTTACAAAGAAAAGTGCATCATCAGCAAAAAGCAGGTGAGAGAGACTCGGACAGTTGGTACTAAGTTTCAAATGTTGCAGCTGATTTGAAGAAATGGCAGTTGAAATATTCCTTGAGAGCACCTCCCCCACAATGAGGAAAAGATAAGGAGATAAGGGATCTCCCTGTCGGAGGCCCAGGTAGGAAGGAAGGGTTTTCCTTGCTTACCATTAATGAGGATAGCAAAGGAGACCGATGTAACCACCCTCATCACCAGAGCAACCCATCTTGGGCAGAAGCCAAATCTTAGAAGGGCCGCCTCCAAGAAATCACACTCAACTCTATCGTAAGCTTTATTCATATCCAACTTCAATTCAAGTTCATGATCATATTTGGATTTCTTTAGCTTCAGATAGTGGTAAGCTTCGTGGGCTAGTATGAGATTATCTTGAATCTGACGCCCTGGAATAGAAGCATTCTGGTGCTCCAAGATGATCAAAGGGAGAAGTGTTTTGAGTCTATTGGCTAGAAGCTTGGAGATGATTTTGATGGAGTTATTGTAGAGGCTTATGGGTCTGAATTGGCTAACTGTTTCTGGGTGGGGCACTTTTGGGATGAGAACAATGTTAGTTCTATTGAAAAGGTCAATTGAACACTCACCACTATAGAAACATGCCACTGCCTTGTTGATATTTTCATGCACAACAGCCCAGTAGTTCCTGTAGAAGGGCCCAGGGAACCCATCTGGCCCAGGGGCTTTGAAACTACTCAATTGCTTTGTGGCTTTAACAATTTCTTCCACGGTGAAGGGCTTAGTGAGAGACAGGTTTTGCTCCGTAAAAATTTGGCAGACGACATTGTCCAGAGTATGAGCCCACTATCTTGGACCAGATGAGGTGAATAAGGTGCCAAAAAAACTTGTGAAGGCATCCCGTATTTGGGTTTCCCCACTAATCCAAATATCCCTCCCCACACAGATGCTGCTTATTCGTTTTGTTGTCTGCGGTAAATGGTGGTGAGATGAAAGAATTTCATATTCCTCTCCCTCCAACAACCAGCTCACTCTTGAGCGTTGCTTCCAGTAAGACTTCCAGTTTCCAGACAATGTTGAGGTCATTGAGTAGCTCATGTTCCCTCCTCTTTGATTCAGCGGATAATGGGCCCTCTTGGATGACTCTAAGCTCCCCATTCAAGGCCTCAATCCTTGCTCTATTATTGGATATTTTGTCTTGCTCCAAGCTACTAGTCCCTTCCTGCAGGAGATAAGGTTCGATTCCCATAATTTGAACGGATCACAGTTGGGATCATTTTTTCAACAGGCAGCAATAACCTCTTCACAATCAGGATCACTTACCCAATGGGCATCAAATCGGAAGGCTCTGGGGCCCCTTGGAGCCCTAGGGTGAGAATGGATGATTAAAGGGCAGTGGTCGGAACCAACTCTTGGTTCGTGACGAACATGGGAGTTAGTACAAGCCTGAAACCATTCAGCATTACCCATAGCCCTATCCAGTCTCTCGCGTATCACTTCACCCACATCTTCTCTTCTGTTTTCCCAAGTAAACTTTGGGCCTGTGAAATGCAGATCAACAAGACCATTCTGGTCCACAGACTCTTTAAGAAACCTAGTTCCGTTCCAATGCCAAGGGATGCCACCCTCTTTCTCATCACTTGAGATTAGTTCATTGAAATCACCTACACAAACCCATGGCACACTAGAGGAAGGGGACAAGTTGACAATAGAGGACCAGAACATCTGCTTGTCCTCATGATACGGGGGACCGTAGAAGAAGGTGACTCTGATAGAGAAATTGAAGAGAAATTGATTACAGTATCAATTAAGTTATGACTTTTGGAGATTACCTCAACCTCAACATCAGGGTGCCACCACAGAGCAAGACCCCCAGCAGAAATACGAGAAGGATTGACAGATACCCCCTTGTAAAACTTCAATTGGCGCCTTAACCTGTTGACCCTGAAGCTTGATTGCTTCGTTTCACAAAGGAAAACCACGGACGGCGAGTGAGAGCGGATGAGCTCTCCTAGTTTCTGGATTTTCAGGACGCGTCCCAGACCCTGACAATTCCAGTATAGGATTTCACTCATGGTCTCCTTGTGGCTGTAGGCCAGCCACCACCGCCCTGAAGTGGGGAATGCCCTTCCAGCTCATCAACATATACTGCCTCATCAGTTTTGCTATTTGAGGGAGTGTTCAGGAATTCCACTCTGACCTCATGTAACTCCTCAAGAGGTCAAGGGATTGTTAGATGGGCTTTTTCCTTTTCTCAAGTCATATCGTTGCTTAGTTATAATCTTTTCTGCCAAAATATAGCTAATGTGACCCTCCTTAAACAAGGAAACGATACAAGGCTTTTACACTAAGCTACATCGATCAGTGCATACAGATCGAGTCTACTTGATCAATACATTTGCTGAGCCATTTCGAGCCATCTTCCATCCAAAATAGAGAGCCTATTTCCCAAAAAGTAGAGCGCACAAAAGTCGAAACATGATTGGATAGAGTATTTTCTGAACATAGGAAATTAGAAGTCAATATCTTTGTAGAAGACAATATTTGTATCATTTTCATGTCATCACCTTCATTAATCAATCAAATCGGCTTTTTTAATCAACATTTGAGTAATGTACGTCCTAATCCAGGTGCTTGAGATGGGATAAGATACTATTTATTTTCTAGCACGTCATTTGACATGTCACAAGTTTGATGAAGTAAGCTTTGTTGAAATATAATAACTCATCTTTTAAGTCTCAGATTGTAGAGAAATTATCACTAATGATCTCTGATGGATACTTGGAGATTTCTTTCTCCCTTAATTAAGTTATTAGATGAACATCAAACTGCTAATATCAATTGGAACGAGACAGTTCATGATTACATTGTGGACGATAATTATAGAGACAAATTACTTTCTTGTCTAAATGCTTTTACCACAATTTTTAGGTTCACCCCTAGGGTGAACAAGCATATTCACCCCCATTGTCGATTGACATATTTTTACTTAATAAATTTATAATCCAACGGTCTATATTTTAAATTATCCTTTAAAGATCATCTCTGTAAAAAATCAATCGAATCGTAGATCGTTTAATTATCTAATTGAATCAAACAAATGGATGGTTCTAACAACACTTACTGCTATTATGATGAACCGTCCATATATTTCATAGAAATAATAACTAAAAGGTCTTCAATTTGATTTATTTTTTACAGAGCTAATCTTTGTATTACATTATACAACATGAATGGTTGGATTAAAAATTTATAAAGTTATTATGCGTTAACCACAAAAGATGGTGAATATGCAAATTCACCCAAGAGGTGAACCTGAGAATTAGTTAACCAGATATGTGGTATCCTCATTCCTGTCAGTAACTGAAACAATGCTTTTATTTGGGGTCTAACCTCAGCTGGTCAGTCCTTTGTGAAAACAGATACTTTGCTTCAAAATCATACTATCAATAAACATGTTAAACTCCGCTCTTCTTAATAAAATGTGGAAGTTTTTATTATTTTTATTTAAGAAGAGAAACTTCATTTATAATGAACGATTATAATGAGTAGGGTGCAAAAGTTATTCTATCAACAGTTAACAAGAATGTGATAGAACCCAACTTTACCCATACTAGACTTCAAACAGATCGAAAGTCTATAATGAAGGTTTTTAGTTGGCTACTCCTTTGAGGTAGACTGAAAAGTGAAAACTAGAGATAGATTGTTGAGATTTGGTCTTATTAATGCAAATATGTATTCTCTTTGTGAGGCTGATGGACAGTCTATCAATCATCTTTTTTGTACTTGCCCCATAACTAAAAATGTTTGGAGCTTGGATAATTGTCAAGTTTTTAATTTTAATCATGCCTCTATTACTAAGCTTAATGATATGTTGGATAAGTTTCACACAAGTCAACACGAGCGAGATTTCCTCTCGAACCTAGCAACTTTCTCCCAAAACCCTAGCTCTCTAGTCAGCGACTTCTGCCGCCTTCGCTTCTCCTTCACTTCTCAATGGCTTCAATTGACACTGTCACTACCAGTCTTTCCGCCTCTCTGGCGCTCGCTGAAGGGGGTAAACCCCGATTTGGGAAAGATTGGAGGAGGTCTTGTTCGTCAATTTGCCCAATCTTTTCTTCTTAGAAAACCACTCACCCGTAAACCGGTTGACTTCAATGCTTTCAAATCTCAGTTCTTCCTAACTTGGATGGTGGAGAAGGATTTCCGGATTTAAGAAAAGGCTGACAATCGGTTCCTGTTCTCCTTTGACTTGGTCCGGTATCAGAACAAGGTGCTTAGGGGCGGGGTATGGTGCTTCTACTGGGCTTCGGTTTGTCTGGAGGAGTATGATGGAGTCATCCCCATTGCTGACGTCTCTATGAAGCATTTCAGGATGTGGGTTAGGGTTTCTGCCATCCCCCCTATCTACGAGAAATCTGATAATTTTATCCTCATTAGGAATCTTCTGGGCGGTTATCTGGACTACGATGAGAGAGAGTTTCGCAAGGGTACCGTCCATATATTTTTCTCTCATGACGTCTCCAAGACTGTTCTTCTAGAGCATAGGTTTTTCCTAGCCCCAGATGTAAAGCCTATACTACAGTTCCAGTTTGAACATCTCAAGGGTAGATGTCCTCAGTGATTACGCACTCTGGGGCGAAATGTGAGGAGGCCAATGTTGTTATCTCTGCTCCTAGGGTTTTGAAGTTTGGTGGAGGCCCCTCTACCTCTGGTGGTGCCTTTTCCTTCTCTGCCCAGACTACCCGAGATATACCTATGCCTTTTTCTTCCTTGCTAAAAGTAGGGGTGGGCATAAATGACCGAAAACCCGAGAAACCGGAAGGAACCGATCCGGACCGGCCGGTTTGAGTCGGGTTTTCGTCTGAAAATAAGGGCTTTCGGGATGGTTCGGTCCCTATAGTCAGTGTGTTGGTCCGGTCCCGGTTCTGAACTTTGAAATACATAAAACCCGTTGGGCTCGAATTATGCATCATTCTTTAACCTTTTTTATTTTTTTATCCATCATTCTCTCTCCTATGTCTCATTATTCCTCACGACTTCACTTTTCTTCTTTCTCTTTCATCTTCCTCTTCCATCAATCATTCTGTCTCCCATTTCATTTTGTCTCCTCTTTATCTTATTCTTCTCTTTTTCTTCTTTCTTTCTCATCTCCCTCTTCCCTCAGTTCGGCCGTTCCTCTCCCTCAATTCCTCTCCCTCGGTTCCTCCACACTTGGTTCATCTTCTCTGTTGGTGGAAGTGCAGTCTCCAAACCCAACCCGGATCTAAAACTAGTTGAGGTTTCGGATTTGAACGGTTAAGTCTCATCTCCTCTCAACTTCTCTTCATGTTCTTCCTTGTCCCTGTTCGTCAGTTCAGTTCTTCTTCTTATTCATCTCTTTTTCTTCTTCTTCTAGCTATGGTCTCTGTGGCCAAGCCTAGCTTTCAATTTGTCTCTTTATCGAGATCTCTTAAAGGCTCTGGCTAGAACCTGAAATTCGGAGCCTTCACATCTCAAAGTCTCTAGATCAAACCAAACCGACGACAACCATTGGCAACGTTCTGATCTTGATTAGTTGATTTTTAATTTTTAATTTTGTAGAAGTTAGATCTGTTGGTGATATTGTTCAGTTGATAACTATGTAAACATGGAACTTTTGGTGGTTTGATTGTTGTTTGCTGCATTTTTGCCCAAAAATGGAGCACTGCTGAAAAATCTGCCAGGAACCGAAAGCCTAGAGAAACCGGCCCGTTTGTCACGGTTCGGGTTGAAGCCGGTCTCTGTGTCCGTCATGTGCAAACCCGGCCCGAACTTAACTCTGCCGGTCCGGTCCCGATCCCTGTAAATGTGGTGCCGGTCTGGGACCTTGCCCAGCCCTAGTTGAAAGAGAAGAAGCCAGTCATTCGTCGTCTAGAGCATTCAACAATTGAACATACTGCTCCTAAGGATACTGTGCACACCACATCAGAGTTGGAAGGCATAGATCAAGAGGTCGTTTTGCAGGAAATGACCACTGAGTTGACCTCAGTGGAACCTTCTGAATCGGGGACAAAAGACCTAACCCAGGCCCCTGCCATGCAAGTTGTGTCGAAGCAAACCCTGACCTATAAGAAAAGAGGTCGACGAGAGGCGGCTGTTCCTTCCCTTACGAAATTCAAAACCATTCTAGGTGGCAAGCTTCTCACTCTGCATGCGGAAGCTCTTGGTTGACTGAAGCTGAGGATGATGTCGCGCTTGTGACAATGAAGAAGAAGTTGGGTAGATCGCTTGGAAGCAAGAACAAGGGCTCTCAATCTCATAAGATGGTTGGATTGACTCCTTTGTGACTCACCTATCCTTCTACGTACTACTACTACTCAGGAGGTTGGCCCTAAAACTAAGGGCAAGGGGAAACTCTAAGTTTCCTATTTATGTGCCTAGCATTTGTTTTAGAGTCTGGTGCTATGTAAGTTAGCTTCTCTAGTCATGCATACACCGATTGAGGTCTCTAGGTGAGTAGGGTTGCTATAGCAAGAACTTAAATAGTTTTGGGTTTTGATTATTTAGCTAGGCACTTTAATAAGTCGTATTTGTTTGCAATGAGGGTCACTTGTCATTTGTTTGGCGACTTATGCCATCTAGAACTGTTGGTATGAGACAGCTTGTGATGTATGTGCCTTCTGGCCATGGATAAGTTAATGAAGTTATATATTTCTCAAAAAGCTTAATGATATGTTCCTCAATGATCCGTTAATTAGATTAAGGTCTAAAAGCTAGACCCTATATTGATTAATTCTAATCCATATCAATTTTTCTTGTTAATTGCAGTCCAATGACTCAGCTGCCACCTCGAATTTATTTTCTTTTTCATCTTGCTGACTCAATCCTCATTAATTTTTCTTTTTTACATGACTTATATGCCCTTGTTGAATGTTTTTGAACATAAAAGGCGAGAATTAATAGAATTAAAATTAGCAATCTGATTAGTAATTTAATATCATATTTGATATATTTCTTTCTTAAATTATTCTTATTGATCCGGTATAAAATTATAGAATTGATATGACATTAAATAACATATTTAATGTAACTCATCCCTAAAATTATTCTAATTTAAAAGATGTCTTCTATAAGTTAAGAATCTTGCTAACACAATTTTTTAATATTGTTTTTCTTCAACACCAAAGCTTCTATGGTTATGGCTCTTGTATGTAATGTCAAGTTTTTTATGAATGTGGTTCTCCTTCTTTAACATTAAGCTTTCTATGGTCAAGGTATTTTCTTATCAGCCCAATACGATTGTGATCATTTTGTCATTCCATGGATGGTAGCTATTCTTCATCTTCTTCTACTTCATTTTTTTTTTTTTTAATTTCCTTCTTAACTTACCTTTAACCTAGAAAGGAACGTGTGTGTGTGTGTTGTTGGTTGACAAACCACTATTGTAACCTTAATCTAAGGTAAACATTACTCAATTTTTGTGGTAAATGTATTAAGAGCTAAAAAATTCAGCATTTCAGTATAACTCATATATAGGTAGATTTTCTCACCATATGCATCTCGATTGTTTATACCTACAATATAGAAGAAAACTAATCCGTAAACTTATATATCTTACTTAGGTACATATCTTAATTTATTTTTTATCAGTGAGCTGTGACCTGTTGGTAAATTATAATTTCAATATTATAAAGGTCATCGGCTTGATTTTTACTGACATATTTACGGGTGGGGTGGGCTAAATGTTTATTAAAAAATATATATATATTAATCTATAAACATATATCTCTTACTTAGGTACGTATCTTTTACTTATGGTATATCTACAATAGAAGAAAGTTAATCCGTATATCTCTCACCTTGTATGTATCTCGATTATTTATACCTACAATAGAAGAAATCTAATTTGTAAATTTATATCTCTTACTTAGGTACATATCTCGATTATAGTAATCAAAGAACATTAATCCGTAAAGGTATATCTCTTACTTAGGTATGTATCTCTTATTTATGGTATACCTACAATAGAGGAAATCCTTAAATCTATATCTCTTACTTAGGTTATACGTATCTTTTAGCTAGAAGGTTTTGATTAACTTTTTTTTTGTACCTTCCAATTAGGTTGATTCCCTATCTCTATTTGCTAATTAATACTAATTATATTTTGAATTATTGTAGGTTCATCATGGGTTCAAAATTCAAATTGAATAAATAAATAAATAAATGCTAAAAAGAAATTTATTTGTTTCTATATTTAACTCAAGGGCAAAATGGGCATAAAAATATAATGACAATAGTCAATAGACCTAGATTGATAATAAAATGCTACATCCATTATAATATAATGAAATGAAATTGGACTAATATTCAAAAACCTCTGCGATTTATTGGGAAAAAAAAAAAAAAAACAACAACAACAACAACAATAACAAAAACAACAATTTTCAATTCAAGTTATTTGCGAGATTACAATAAACGGTCTCTATACTAAATCAGCAAACAAATTTGATAACTACGTACCCATTTCATTTTGCTAAGCCAGTAGTCTTGTTCATGCATGACACACTGTTATCACTTTCTAAGGAATGCATTATGGCTATTGAGGAATTCAAAGTTTCAAACACATTCTAGAATAGTGAAGCACTTTCAAAGGCATACAAAATTGGACTCCCAGAAACCCATGGAGTTTAGGCACATTTCAAGTTTCAGCTACTCAGACTGATGATTGAACAAAACCCACCGGCAATCACCTAAGTTTAACAAGGACATGCCATGATACTGCCCTCGTAGCCACTTATCAGATGTAATCAAGGGTCCCTTGTAAGGAAAAAAAGATGGCACTATCTTTTAGATGCAAATTAAAGTTATTCCCACAAGAGAACATGAACTAGGGACCCAAGACAGTGGATTCTTTTTACTCCTTTTGAGGCCACAAATACTTCTCTATTGAATCCCTTGAAGAAATATGGAGAATGAGTTGTAATTAGTATTGCTATTCTTGGTGTGGGGTTAAAGGCTTTTTGATCTCCTGCGCTTAAATTTGTTAGGCTTTCTGGTGCAAGTCAACAGGAAAAGTTAGAAAGAGTACTGCTTTTCGATGAACATCTCTCTTATTATGTGGCTGATTAAGTAGCATAATGTATCCAAAAGATTCTGATAATTAAGAAACAGTGCTTCTAGCCAAATAACCAAGATAAAAGCGTTTGCTAGTCATGAGTCATTGGGTTCAAATTTGAAGACTTTTATCAAGATGGTGTAGGTTCCTCCTCTTTTCAGGCTGCGCTGCTGGCCTCCCTTCCTCTCTAGGTCTCTTCTCTGCAATTTCACTATTTGGGCCACCGAATAGCCACTGATCGTCTGCATGTTGTCGCTGCCCTTTCTCCTCTACAGGCCACCATTAGTCCATGCATGGGTTTATCTATACATGATTTTCTTTCAACATTTCTGATCAAATCTTGGACTAGAAGATCGACCGCCTATTCTAAATGTATTAGTCACAGAACAGTGCATCTAGATTCATTATATTTGTTAGGTGTTCATAGTCTTGTAATTGCTCAAGGTCTTTATATACTTCTTAACCTGTGGGTTTTAACTTCTAAAGTTGTATCTATCTAAACTCATTTCTAAGAGAGGAGTATACATACAGAAATCCTCCAATTTCTAGATTTGTTATCCAATATATTACTATGCTAAAATCATTCTAATGGCGCATCGTAGTAAACTTACTCTGTATGTTATGCTTCTAGATGTGCTCATAATTTCAAACGAATAATGTACACATTGCATGTTTGACCTATTAGAATAATATTCGGACGCAATATAGGATAACTAGCTAGTCAAATTCAGGACATCATCCAAGGACCATTATCCAATAATTTTCTTGTTCAACAAAGTTATAACAATGTGTGTTGTAAAGCAATTGGCTAAAACCCAAGCAAATACCAAGCCAAACAAAAGCCAAAAGAGTCAACAGAGCTAGCTAGCTTAGCTAGTTAGCAAGAAAGAAACTCAAGTTGGTTTGATAATTTCCCTTCATCACACGACTTATCACGAGAGACAATGGGAGATGGTTTTGGCTGGAATTGCGTTCTTGTTTGATTAACGTGCAGTTGAATCATAAGTGTGCACATGGTTCCATCTCTAATATATCCATTCTTACGTTTACTATTTAGATTAAGTGAATGTGACATTTCACTTCATTTAATTGGTTGGTCCCCTATTACAGCATTATACTGAAGAACATAGTGTGCCACACACACTTCTTTCTACTGAGATTGGTGGAAAGAGAGAGTAAGCGGTGACGGAGTTAGAAATTTATCATAAAAGATGTGAATTTTATATATATAAAGGAATTAAACGGTTATGTGATTTTAACCTTTTAAAAATGTAAATCATCTATGACCAAATTTTTTAACTTATAGCTTTGATAGTGAACTTGTTTTTTTTTTTTTTGATCGAATGATAGTGAACATGTTAAACATATAAAAATTTAAGATCCATTGAAAAAATGTTATGAGTTTTGAAGAAGCAACAATTCGCCAATTTTTCATATAAAAAAGATGTCGATTATTTCTTGAGTTCTAACTTCTAACATATATTGGGTGGTTCTTGTCAAAAAAAAAAAACATATATTGGGTGGTTGGACTACTGTATTCGTCAGATGGCCCCGAAGGAGGACTTTTTTGTATGGTTTAACAGCGCATGGGATCTAATAGTGAATTGACACAATTTTTGCACAAATCCAGTTTATATATATTACCAAGTTTCTAAATTTCTAAAACACGATGGGACTTGGCAGCGTATGGTTTTTTTTCCCTCCTATTTATTTGGAACTTTTGACCATTGCATTGAGGGTTTTGTTACCTCAATAGTATAAAATTAAAATAAATTAGTGTGTAAAGTGATATTTAAGATGTGTTAATAGCATTCTTTTTTTCCTTCCGGAGAAGAACAACTTCTGTTTTTTGATGCATGAATTCTAAATTTCTGATACAAAGTGGCAGTATTATTTAGGTAGTGTTTTGACATATGGTTTTGCGGACATGTCAACCCCACTCGAGTGAAAGGAATGTATAACAAAATTGTAGTATCAGAGAAGTCGGTGATTGTGAGTAGTTGTGCGGTCATCATATTTGAGTGCAACAAACAGCCAAGTCCTCGATCGATCCCCATGGCTCCCAACAGCAAAGTCCTCCATTTCCATGGCTCCATTATTATTGACAATGACCTATATCTAATCTTGGGCTCCCAACTAATTTCAAAGGCATGACAAAATCTTAGTGGAATTTGTCTAAAATCCATTAATTCATTAAGGGTTTAGATCCTTTATTTCGGCTCATGGAATCTTTAACCGTTTTTATTGAGTTTGAGTTTTGGTCTTTGTGTGCTCCCCACAATTTCAATGTATATATTTTGATAATGAAAATTTATCTTTTCCTCTCAGTAGAAAAAATAAAAATAAAATTTTATTATACAGTCATACGATTTCTTTGTGACCTTCCGAGTTACAATTGAGTTTTTCATCAATTTTGTAGTCATATGATTTCTTTTCTCTTTTTTTTCCCTTTTTTGAGAGGAATAGTCGACTAATATTGAAGTTCAACGAAATTACACATAAGTTGTCAGATAGAGCCATTATCTAAGCAATTCAACCTTTTTAAGATAACAAACTTAAGCACCTCCAGCAATACACCATACATTATCTAAGAAGGAATAAAATAACAAAGATACTATAGGCGACCCTTGCACCATTCCTCAACTCTGGGAACTGACCAACTCCTTCACAAAAAGATGTAACAAAACAAAAATAAAAGTAAAAATAAAACTTAAAATTTCAGCCCAATCCTTTTCTCTCTTGTTTAACTATTGTGTGATTTGCTACTGTTGTAGTTTCATTTCTTCAAAGTCAATTATTCTTTTTTACTTAACTATGGCCATATCTAACTGCCTTATTTTGGCAACAAAATCCTCTATTTCTCTGGCAAAATTCTTTCTTTCTCCATTTATATTTGCATCTCTCTTTCTCTTTTTTCAGCCATTTTCTGTCATGGCTATGAAAATAGATCAAAAGGAGAAAGAAGTTAACTAACTCATAAGGTCACAAAGTATGAAATAAAGGAAGAAGGAAATCATAATCACAAAGAAGCCAACCAACCATGGATGATCATGCATGCTGCTAAAACTCGATCTAATCTGTAGGAAATAACTCAATCAAGATCAATTATGAGTACTGCTTATATCTCAAGATAAAAGATTCAATATTAGATCCAAATAGTTCTAATATCTGGTGATGAAGAATATTGCAGCAAATTAGGTTTTCCAATTCAACTTGAAGAGTGACAGATATGCTCCTAATTGAGTGGTTGAGAGAAGAACTCTAACTGTAGAGATAAAACTTGTGCAGAGGAGAGAGACCAAATAACCTGCTATCCTTATCTAAAGCTAAGAGGGGAATTATTATGTGGTTCTGGAGTATCACGTGGCACTGCCATGTGGTTGTCCCAACCAATAATATCACTAGAATGTGGTGGGGTCCATACAGTAGGTGAAAAAAGAAAAGAAAATTTAATTTAAGAGACCAATCAAAAATCACTACGAGTCACATGGGCCAATAATATCATTATGGATCACCACGTGTACTATAGTCCAAGACCATGTAATAATTTCCCAAAGCTAAGAAACCTACATCTTCTCTCTCTCTTTTGTTCATTTATAAAAAATATATCTTTGATAAATATTTATGGTATATATTTTTTGGGTTTACCAGCATATTAAATAGAGTAATTTTATTCACACACCTCTTGAATTTTTGGGTCATTTTCCCCCAATGTCTCCTCAATTACCCTGCATTTTTCTTCCTTAACTCTCTCTCTCTCTCTCTCTCTCTCTCTCTCTCTCTCTCTCTCTCTCTCTCTCTCTCTCTCTCTCTCTCTCTCTCTCTCTCCCCAACAAGAACAGTTGTCTCTCTTTTGCATCTCTTCTCTCATTCTCATGAAGCAGTACTAGACTAGTGAGACTAAAATATCATTTATATATTCTATATTTATAGAGAATTAAACAACAAACAAAGAACATAATTGTTTTTATGAATTTATGATTATTGAAAGATATATTCATTCTTGATAAGTTGGTAGTAGTAATTCCATAATTGCTCGAGTTGGAAGTCTTTTACAGTAAACTCCAAGTTAAAGCTACCCAATTGGATTGTCATTACTCAAGTTAAAATGGTCATTACATACTCTTCCGCTACTATTGACCAGACGAACAAGAGATTATGGGAGTACCACGGTGGTACATAGGTATTGACCACTCATTATACATCTCGTGCTCACTTAATAAAGCGAGCCTATAAGCTAAAATAGCAAATGGGCAAAGTAAATCTATACTCATTAACGCTCATTAAGAACTAAAACTAAATAGGAAATTATTAAATAAAAAACTAAAACTAAATAGAGGCCACAACACAAGGGCCCAGAGTTTGTCCACCCGAGCCCAACAACCTCCAGCCCAAAACCAAGCCGGCGCTGTGTGCAAATCTGCCTACAGCAACACCCCTCAATGTCAGCGCCGCCATGAAGATCACCACCAGTATCAAATCATCAGTGAACTCATGTAGAAGAAGACTCGAACCAAAGGACCCAGATCACTACCCAAAACCAAAGGATATAATTCCCCAGCACAACATGCCACATGCCACTACTTGGATGTCCCTCAAATTGATGCCGCCATTGCCGTAACGCCACCATCGATCTCCATGCCTCGGCACAGCAACTAACCTGAATCCAGCGCCATTGCCGTCAAACTCCAAGCCAAAACCAAACCCGAAAGGCCACAAGTGAGTCGCTAGAAGAACATCCTCGTCAAGCAGTAGCAATGGCAAAGATGTCGTCTACAGTCGGATAAGCAATGCTTGGAAGCCAGCTAAGGTTCAAAGATGGCTTGGAACTCAGAGAGAGAGAGAGAGAGAGTTAGGGTTTTCAAAACTAGAAAAGGTATAGAATGTGCATTTAGAAAAGCGGGATGTGTATATAAAATCACTCAATTAAATATGGTTCTATTTACAAAAAAAAAAAAAACATATTAGATAAAAATTTAAGTATTGATACGGATTTCAGTGGGAGAAATTAAAAGCCACGACTATAATAATAGTTTGCAAACAAAACGTACGGATAAGAGTGTGTGATCTATCAATTTTACATATTTTTATTTAATTTAATTTTATCTTGTCTTAGATACATACTGATATTGATATATTTTTTTAGTAAAACATCATAGAGATTTCATTAATGTAGGGGTAAGGCAGAATGACCATTACATATTATTCTGCTACCATCTACAAACAGACAAGAAGTTGTGATGAACATCGGTGATACATAGGTAGGTGTATAGGATAGAACCATTCATTTGACATGTCATGCTTGCTTATTCAAAGTAAGCCTATTTAACTATGAACCAGTATGCATGGTAATAGGCTAGTTTAAACAAAAACTAACTAAATGGTGGGTATAAAAACCCAACAGTCATTCCAGATCCAAGAAAGCCAGGCCCAAAATCTATCTTCACTTCTCCAAGCCCAACCAGCAGCTCAAGAAGCCCATCAAGATCAAGAGACCCACTAGGCATTTTGGACCTCAACAAACCAAGTCTAAAGACTATCCAGGCTCCAAATCCAAATAGAGGCCCAATAAGCCTGTTAAGGCCCATATGCAGCTGTCCTTCTGACCACCACCATGACAATGGTGCCGCCAGCAAATTTAGTCGATCAGACAGCCACCAGCATGAGAGGACTTTTGCAGTTGAAGTCACCCAGAACTGGGTTTGACCTTGGGTCCACACACAACCCAAATACGGAGCCAACCATATTGATATGGATATCCAGAGCCAAATCAACAGATCCCTTGAGTAGCTGCTTCAAATCACCGCCCTCCCAATCACGGTGAAGCTTGCATCTCCCAGTACCATCTCCATCAGAAGCAAAACAGTCCAAGTTAGATTCATAATGGGCCCAATTAAACAGGCACCACTGCACTTCACCGTCATCATCAACAGCAGAAGACCCAATCGCAAACGGCTACGAGTAGTCCTTTTCCAAACCCCCGATTGGATCCACCAACCAAGTCGCAGTTGGTCTTGAGTACGATCGACATTTTCAGACTCAACATCTCCGAATGTTGAAGGAAATTGGAGGTTAAAAACCCAAAAGAAAGTCGCCTAGAGTTCTAGATGTTGAAATCCGACAAAGTTGATCCCGATCAGTGATAATTTCGATGCCTCATAGCATCACCGGATACCCAAGAAAAGGCGGCTAGGGTTTATGGGCGGAAGAGCTCTCACTGCCATCTTCCACCAATTTTTATTTAACTCAGCGGTACTGATATTGATATCTAATAAGTCCTTATATTCTTATAAACCAATTTTACCTTCTTATTTTGTTAAAACATGATGCAACAACAAACATCAATACATCAAGATCAATTCATATAACATAATCAAGAACCATAAACCTGCTGCACAATAAGCACAAACATATGCAGAATAGTTTTCCTAGAGTAGCTAGGACTCCACCTGGATCAATGGCACTTTGGATACCAAGGTTAGCCAACTTGACCAAGGTTAGACATCTTAAGCAGTAGCAACAAGGATCAATAGCAACACAACTTCAGTAGGAGCAAGGGATGAACAACAACCTTCTTCGATGATAAGTTTTTACACCTCAACGCCGACTTGCTTTCAAATGGGGCTGAACAAATGCAATATGGTGGTGAATATAGGGACTTGCTCCTCCTTATATATTGGCCAAAAGTCATATTGGACTCATCCCATAAGGAGTCCAATACCTACTTTATGTTTATCAGTTAAGGAGAGACTTATGCTTATCACAACACTTTAAGTTGATCAGGTTATAAACATATGAGACTCCTACTTCTATTAAGAGATGTACTTCTTAATAGATTACTGGAATTAGAATTAGAATTACATATTTCTTGTTATTTACTAAACCAATTGTTACATTTACTTAATACAATTATATAATGTAAAGTCCATATTTTCTAACACATTTGTCATGGTTATGTGTATCTGTTAAACAAATGCAAGGTTCGAAAAATCACTAGGCGCTAGTCGGGCGGTGACCGAGAGACTAGTGCCTAGACGCCTAGTCGGATGCCTAGGCGGTTTTAATTTTTTTAATTTTTAATTTTTTTATAACATAAAATATATTATATAAATAAAAATATGAAAAATAATAAATTTGATTGAGGTTTCATGATCTTGGTGGTGGGAATTTGAGCCAATAGCAAGAGTGTAGTGAGGTTTCACGATCCTAGTGACAAATAGAAAATGTCAAATCCTAACCATTAATTAAGAGTAAGAAACACAAGAGCCAAACATCATGACCTTAGAATTGAGAACGGAGAGGCCACGACCTTTTCACTCACGCCACATATAAACAAACTTATCAATTCCCTCTCTCTCTCTCTCTCTCTCTCTCTCTCTCTCTCATCAGACTGCTCAAGATAAATTTCACATATTGTTCGCATGCCTACCAGAGGGAGCATCTCCAACGGTAATACTTATATTCATAGCTAAAAATAGATAAAAGTGAAATATAACTAGTTAGCTATTGAGTTATGCTCCAGCAAAATACCTAAATCTCAAGTTAAATTTTCTCTCATCCTAGCTAAATAAAGCTAGAAAATTTAGCAAAAGTTAAATTTAACTTTTGTTTAGATATTCTGCTGGAGTAAAATTTTAACATAAAATTAGCTAAATGTTAAATTTATTTTAAAATAAGTAGTCTGTTGGAGATGCAATTGTTTGCAGCTGCCAGTGATTGGTTGAGGACAAAACTCTTGATTTTGGGAATCAAAACGTCGTCATCGAAGCGGTGAGATGTAGAAGAGGAAGAGGAAGTAGAGTTCGGATGGGCAGAGGTCGACGACGAGAACGGAATTGAGGTGGAGATTGGTGGTCAACGATGGCTATATGAGTGATTGGGGAGAAACATATAGAAACCTAGGCGAATATATAGCAAACCCGCCTACTCCGCCCAGAAGATTATGGCCGACTAGGCCGACTAATCACCTGCCTAGGCTGACTAATCGGCCGCCCAAATCTATGTCCACCTACCTCACCGAATAGGTGTTACTCGCGGTGGTCAGCCACCTCCCAGCGCCTAAACAGCGCCCTGGGAGGCCGAGTTTTAGAACACTGAACAAATGAAACATAAAACGAGTTTTAGAACACTGAACAAATGAAACATAAAATAACAAATGGTGTCATTTATTCTATCAAATGATACTGTTACAAAAATGTGTTTAATAGGGGTGGCTAGTAACCAATTTTCTAGTCGTGTTTGGTATTGCATCCCGTCATTTTCTACGTCCCTATAAAAACTAGAGACGTGTGATGACTTAAGATCGAAGAATGAGTGGGCTAGCTAAGGTTCTGTTTTATGTGCATGCATGCCGGCAACACTAGGTAAAGATCCAACTATTAGGGATCCATGCAAAGACAAATTGTTCATTTCTCATGCCGGCAGCTACCCATCTATAGCTTCTGGTTTTTGACCTAAACCACCAACTAGTGTGAGTACGTGTATATATAAATAATGCTGCAACCATACTTAGCTGTCTAGATATAAGTACTTTTGAAGTCAGTACTTGTCGTCGGTCTACATCTCTTGCTTATATCAGAAAATACAAGATCGAAAATGAGGAATATCCCCCAGTAAGCCAGTATACATTGATTCTAGTCAAAGTATCAAACAATTGATTAGCGTATCAAAATAATAAATAAATAATTATAAAAAAAAACTTTGTAAGATAAAGCATTACATTAAAAATTTTCTATAATTATCGTTAAGTGATTATTGAAATTTTCAAAAAACAACTATTTATATTATATTTCGAAGAATATAATCACAGCAGTCAATTATTCCTGTTTTGAAAGCCTATTTATAAATATTGAAAATTAGGGTTTACAACTTCTCCATTGTGGCATGGTCCATGCAGAAAAAGTAATATGATGACACTTCCAATGTAATCCCATTCGAGAAAGAGAGAGCCGGTGATTTTAGTGTATAGTTTATATAATTTTCAAACAAGAATGAATACATTTAAGTAACACACATCATCCACGATGAGCATTCAATTCCCATGATATCATCAACTAGGTGGTCATGGATAAAGTAGACAATAATTTGATTTGACTAATCAGATTGAGAAGAGGAAATTTAAGCAAAACCAACGTGGAGGGAACCAATTGATTTCTGACCAATGACCAAAGACTAATTTAAGATTCATTTTTGGAGTAGCAATAAGGACAATGCAGTATTCTCTGTCTCCAGTAAAATTGAAAGTCATATATACCTGCACGCAAGGGCGTTCGTTTGTTGAATGGTGTTAAAACTCTTGACAATGACCAGGAGTTGGTTCTTCTCTACTCTTTCTTGTGGCAAATTCTGAAACCCTAGACTCCAAGCCTTTTGTTTTTCATGAAGCAAGTTGCAGATGCTTTGACGATATTTGGGGCTGATCATGATGTGGACCATTGGATGTTATCTCAATGCTCGAGTTATTTGGGCTAAGGAACAAACATTGGTTGTCCATGGTTAATTAGGTGTTCTTTTCATTTGCTTGTTTTGAAAAGAATTGGGGCAATGGCTATGGTATGCGACTTGGGATTGTTGCCACTAGCTCAGTTTATTAAGGCGCCTCCAATTTGAATTTTTCTGTCTTCTGAAGTAAATTTCAGCACCTGAGAGCAACTCCAACAGCTTCCCTATAATTTTTGTATTATAGAGAAGCAAAAGTCAAACCTTTAGTCTATTTTTCTT
This sequence comes from Rosa chinensis, assembly GCF_002994745.2. Taxonomy (NCBI): domain Eukaryota; kingdom Viridiplantae; phylum Streptophyta; class Magnoliopsida; order Rosales; family Rosaceae; genus Rosa; species Rosa chinensis. Next base: position 62,889,534 of record NC_037092.1, read on the forward strand.
CTCCAACTCCAACAGATTCCCTAGTTTACAGTAATCTATAAAATCTCCATATTCTTCTTTAAAATTTTGGAGTTTGCTGTAAATATAGGGAATTTGGTTTTCTCTCTCCTCACTTTCCCTAAAATAGAGATAGTTATAGGGAATCTGTTGGAGCAAAAGAGGCTTATTTTTCCCTAAAGTAGAGAAAAATAAAAATATAGGGAATCTGTTGGAGTTGCTCTGAGAGAATGAAAAGTACGAGAAATCAAGGATACCCTCACTCTCAATAGACATTTTGGACGAAACTACCAAAATTTTACTGTAATGGGCAAAATTACCAGGTAATTAATTATGAAAGTCAATATGGCAATTAACATCTATATATAATATAAGTTGGGGCAATTCAACTATCTTTTTCAAAAGAAGAAAAAAGAATTATCTAAATACTAAATTTTAATATCATATTAGGCAAATGCTTTGTTTGTATTTATCTCTAACTAAAAATATCTCGAAAATGACTTAAGGTTGTTTTAACTTAACCACTATAAGTCTCGTTTGGTTCATGGAATTGAAGTTTTGGGAAAGGAAACTTAATCCTTTTAAGTGTTTGAGTCTTTGAGATGCAAAAGAAAAGAAAACACTGTCTTGAAGGAACGGAAAATGTGGGGGGAATGGTAATTCCCTCCATAGACGGTATAGACCAAAGGATTCATTTTTTCCCTTTATTTCCTTACATTTATTGCTCACTTTTCTATTATTTTATTGTGTTAATTACAAAAATTTTAACAATTTTTCTAATATATATATATATTTTTTGAAGAAGGACGTCAGATTATATTGAGATAATAGAACTATTGTGTACATAGAGTGGCTAAGAAGCCACTGATCTCCATGGGAACAAACCCACTCCAATAGAAGTTAAAATCCAAAACTAGTGCAAATACCAAAAATGAAAGTTTGTAGGAAAGACAAGGATAATACTTTGATTTCTGCGAAACCGAGGTCTAAGTTTATCAAAATAGAAAAAGCAACACAATAGAAGTTCAAAAACTATGTTAACACTACGCGACAGTCATATTTTAGAAAGAGGGAGGAGGATTCAGTGCACTGACGTGCACTTGCACCGACATAAATAAATGGTTAGATTATATTAAATACACTCTTAGGTTATTAATAAAAATATTAATTATAAATATCAAGGGTTGAGATCATCTTATAAGTATTGAGTTATTTATACCGTCGGTGCATAAAATAATTTCCATGTAAAGAGGGCTAGTAGTTTTCAAAGATTTCTCACTCTATAAATAATAGGCTTTGGTGTTATGAAGTGCTTTGACTAATGGAACACTAATGCTTTCATGAGGTCACTATAAGTATTTTTCCTTTTCTTCTTGTTTTTCTTTTTTCTTTTCTTTTTTGTGTCAAATTGAAGTGGATTTAGTTGCCTGTAGTTTTCACAAAACTAAAAGCTCCTCATATACACCATCATGCACATCTAATCCGCAAGTGAATTGTTATTGTATATGTAGTGTATAGATTCTATGGAGTAAGCATCCAAAAAAACAGAAAGAAAAAAGAATTGCTATACAAGTTATGAGACCCTGGGCTGGTTGAGTATGTACTACGTAGTCATAAAATCAAGAGAAAAATAGCATTAATATGATGGTTGGAACAATATGTGGCCTTTTATAGTTCGTTGGCCGATAAGAAGTTAATGTTATTTTAAGTAAATAGTGACTATTCAAATGCAGCTCTGTTAACCATTGAGTTCCTCAAAAAACTCTTAACCATTGAAGATAAATGAGTTTGATTGGCATTAATTTCAACATAAATTTTTTTGTATACCAAAAACATGTTGAATGATCAACTCGACAATAGAATTAATCAATTCGTATTCTACAACTTATTTCAAATTAAAATCTATGATGTCCTGTAAACAGAACAGTTTTGGTCCAACATTTCATCTCAAAGAGGTTGATTGGATTTGTCAAGTAGAATGTTCTTCTTCTTCTTTTGGCAAAAGACAATTGAATTAATCTATATTAGCCGACGGCTTATAAAATAAGAAAGATGAGAGCATTGTCTATATATTTTTTTTTTCTTGAAACCATTTTACAGAAGTATTATCTGCATTAGCCTAAGCATTTTACCTTTGACTGTCTTTTTTTTTTAGAAGAACCTTTGACTGTCTGAATTATTTAATCCCACAAGCAAAAGAGAAAGTCCTTACTAATTTTCTAAAAAGAATAAAAAGAAGAAAAAAAATATATAATTATGTATGTATCTATGTACAAATTTAGTTTTGTCACCTTCTCTCTCTCTCTCTCTCTCTGTAAGCGCTTATGAATCATAAAAAAAGGCTGCTGTCACTGTGGAACCTCTCTGACCACTCCAATCTCACCCTCTCCTCCACCCACCCAACCCAACCCAACCCAACCCATTACTATCCATTCCATTAACACCCATTTCTCTCCCTTTCAATTCCAATTCCAATTCCATTTTCATTTCCAAAAAAGCGCCAATCACTTATTGCCTCTTTTTCCCATTACTCCAACTTGTTCATTTCTTGTTGTTGTTGTTGAGCTCCTAATCAAACCCACCACCACCACCCCCTCTACATAACTTCACTCACAATCCACACCTAACATTAGTGTGCTCATGACTCTCTCACCTTCAAGATCTGAGATTTCCTAGATCTCAAAGACAGGCAGTTAGAAAAGAGAAAAGGACCAGAACCGAACAAATGGGGAGCAAATGGAGGAAAGCCAAGCTTGCTCTTGGCTTGAACACTTGTCTTTATGTTCCTCAAACTGCAGAGGAATCATCATCACCGTCTCCAAACGGCATCGTTGAGTCTAGACACTCCGACGCCGTTTCTTCCTCCTCTCTGCTTTCTCCGACTGGTATTGGCTCCGACCGGCGACCCACCACGCCCACTCCGTCCTCCTCGGGGCTCCTGTTGCCCAAAAGTGGACTCAAGTCCTCCAAGGTTTGATCTTTCCTTGTTTTGCAGAAAACCCATTTGAGATATTGAGATTTTTTGCAAACTGGTTTGGTTCTTGTTTCTGGGTTGATTTAGATATGAGCCGTTTTGATGTGTGTGTGGTGGATATCCATGGTAGATTCTTAGTGAAACCAGTGAATGAAAATGTCCTTTTTCATTGAACAGAATTTTGGTTATTTGATTAATGATGTTTAAAGCAGCAATCTTGTTGTCATTTTATAATAATTTACTGGTGTACCAACTCTTATCCCATGGCTAGTCTTTTTCTTCACTCTGTGTTAACGTGGGGTAGAATGTGTTGGTGGGGTGTTGTGATAATGTGATGGATGTGAATATGGGGTGTGTTGTATTTTATATTGGTTGTCAGGTTGTTTTCATCTCTATGTGAAGTTGTGAAGGGAAGAGAAAGTGGACTACGCCCCTTTAAGGACCATTCTCCTCTTTGGCTTATTAGAAAAGGAATACTCTTCACTGTACCCTTCCTTTCTTCCAAGGGACAGTGCTTTGTCTGGTCAGCACAAGTGCACTGTCGCATATTTACAAACCCCCATGCCTCTCTCTCTCTAGACCCTTGATTGTGAGCTTTCCTGCAATGAGCATCAACAAAAGAAAAAGAAGAGGAAATTAGTAATGGCAAGTCCTAGAGCAATTCATCATGCTTTTGATATGTTAAAAGAAAAAAAAGAAAAAAAATCGTTGTTCTTTTGATGAGAATTGCATAAAAGAATTTCTTACTGTCTTGAAAGGTTCGTCCTTAGGCTGCGAGTTGCTTTTTTATTCTTACTTTCAAAAAGTCATCCCCTTGATTGATCTTAATTTCCCATTGTGTCCTCCGCAATGTCTTTGACCATTTTTCATTGACTTCTTTTTCTTGTTGGCTAGCTGATTTACAAGAGACGGCTTTAATCACACTAGTTAATTGAATAAAAGAATCTTGAAAGAGGCAACTGTACTGTACTGTACTGTGCTGTGCTGTTGATACGGTGCAATCTAGTTCATTTTTTTATGCTGTAGTTATAACTGTATGGGTAAAAAGTATCGGCTTAAGATCCAATTGTGTCGTGGTGACCCTTTGAAATTTTCTCATGTATCAAAGAAACTTGAATATTATAAACCAGTCACCAGATTCTCTAAATTAAAGGGTTTGATTTAGCTACAAGTCCCCAAATGCAGAATTCTTGGAAGACTTTCAAAAGCTGGTTAACTAAAGGGGGGTAGTCAAACAATCCATAGACCAGAAACTAAGAAATTATATAACTCACATCCCAAAATGAAATCTGAGGTTAAAATGCCTGCTCAATTGTAAACTTGATTCATTGATTACAATTTTTCTTCCTGTTATAATTTTATTTTCACAAGTATTTTTGCAAATTGCATATGAGATGATAATATAGAAATTAACTATTAACATTAATATATTTTTCCTCTGCATAATTTGGAATTTGTATTTCTGAATGCAACCAGTCTGATACATTGTTTTAACCAGCTTGTCCTTAATTGCAGAGAACTTGTGCAATATGCTTAAATACCATGAAACCTGGACACGGGCATGCCATTTTTACTGCAGAGTGCTCTCACTCTTTTCACTTCCACTGCATTACTTCTAATGTAAAACACGGGAACCAAATTTGCCCAGTTTGCAGGGCAAAGTGGAAAGAAGTCCCCTTTCAGAACCCTGCTTCTGATCTTTCACAGGGTATTCCAAGAATTAACCCAGTGAATTGGCCCCGAGATGATGCATGGATGACTGTTTTACGCCAAATTCCTCCACCACGCGTTGACGTGAGCCGGCCTATTACGTCACTCTTGCACACTCCTGAACCAGTTATTTTTGACGATGATGAAAGCTTAGATAACCAACCTGACATTTCTAAGAATACGACATCTGTTGAAGAACAGAGTTCTAACAACAATTGTATTGGAATCGTAGAGGTCAAAACATATCCCGAAGTTCCAGCTGTTGAAAGATCAAGCTCTCATGATAACTTCAGTGTTTTAATTCATCTCAAGGCTCCTCTCACAAGTGCAAGACAGAATGGCAGCAGAAACCCAGTGTCTCAAAATTCTCGGGCCCCAGTAGACCTTATTACAGTGCTTGACGTTAGTGGCAGCATGGCAGGTACAAAGCTTGCTTTGCTAAAACGAGCCATGGGGTTTGTGGTGCAGAACCTTGGTCCCTCTGATCGGCTTTCTGTTATTGCCTTCTCCTCTACAGCCCGCCGGCTCTTTCCCCTTCGTCGCATGACTGACACTGGAAGGCAGCAAGCATTGCAGGCCGTAAACTCTCTTGTTTCAAATGGTGGGACAAACATTGCCGAGGCTCTTAGAAAAGGTACCAAGGTTTTAGTAGACCGCAAGTCAAAAAATCCTGTTTGCAGTATCATACTATTATCTGATGGGCAGGATACATATACTGTTACTAGTCCATGTGGGATCCATCCTCGTACAGATTACCAATCACTTCTCCCAATCTCTATCCGTCGCAATAATGCAGCAGGCTTGCATATTCCAGTTCACACATTTGGATTTGGTGCAGACCATGATGCTGCCTCGATGCATTCAATCTCTGAGATTTCTGGGGGAACATTTTCTTTCATAGAAGCTGAAAGTGTGATTCAGGATGCATTCGCACAGTGCATTGGGGGCCTTCTGAGTGTAGTGGTGCAAGAACTGCATGTCAGAATTGAGTGTGTTCACCCAAGCCTGCAATTGGGTTCAATAAAAGCTGGGAGTTATAGAACCAGCATGATGGCTGATGCAAGAATGGGATCTATTGATGCTGGAGACCTGTATGCTGAAGAAGAGAGGGATTTTTTGGTGACAATGAATATTCCTGTCGACAAGTCTAGTAATGAGATGTCACTGGTAAAGGTTAGATGTCTTTACAGAGACCCAATTACGAAAGAAATGGTCAATTTGAATGAAGCTGGTGAAGTCACAATCGAAAGACCCGAAGTAGCCGGACAACTAGTAGTGTCAATGGAAGTGGACAGGCAACGCAACAGGCTTCGTGCAGCAGAAGCAATGGCCGAGGCCAGAGTAGCAGCTGAGAATGCTGATTTGGCTGGTGCAGTTTCCCTCCTGGAGAGCTGTCGTCAGGCATTGGCTGAAACTACTTCTGCACGAGCCGGTGACCGCTTGTGTGTTGCACTTGCAGCTGAGTTAAAGGAGATGCAAGAAAGAATGGGAAACCGTCGTGCATATGAAGAAACAGGTAGGGCTTACGTTTTATCAGGATTGAGTTCACACTCATGGCAGAGGGCAACTGCTCGAGGTGATTCCACAGATAGCACAAGCCTTCTGCAATCTTACCAAACCCCATCAATGGTAGACATGGTGACACGGTCTCAGACTATGCTACTAGGGAACCCATCACCTCGACGAACCCTCAGCAGTGTTAAGTCATTTCCAGCCAAATCACAGCCACGTTAACTGACAGTGGTGGAAGTACTACACACTACGTATATCCATCATTAATGGACCTTTTCTATTCCTTTAATTTTTCTTCCTGTGGTTTGGGATAACTGGGAAACAAAGGAGTTTTGGGTGTTTTAACTGGGTGGTGGTATATTTCTTTGTTTGTCATGTATATGAATAAGAATCGGCGAAAGGTGAGTAAACGGGGTCTTTAGAACAACTGTGAAAAGGAAAAGGCGTGGGGGGTTAGGATCTGTAAGTGTGATTTTGGGTGATGTACATGTAGAGGGTTTTTCTTTTTCTCTTTCTGGTTATTTGCTACTGTATCTGAGAAGAGAATGAGGTATAGCCTTGTAATTGTGGGGATACTTGGAGTGAATTCTTCACTTGAATATATGAAATGGTATTATTACTCCTGATTCGTTTCACCAGCTATAGAATTTTATGTTAATTCATTCACTTGATCAAGATTGCAGTTACACATATGCATTTGCATCCTGTTTTGGATATTTGATTGCAGATAGTTCATAGAGAAACAAGGACTAGAAGAAAAGAACGAACAAAAATATACATAAATGTTGGAAGAATCAGATATATCAACTATATGCATAGAAATACATCCCAGTTTTAACCATTGTCTACCATCATTCATCAGAACCATTAGAAACCCAAACTCATGTGCCACCATCATCACCATTGTCTACCGTCATTCATCAGAACCATTAGAAACCCTAAACTCATGTGCCACCATCATCATCTGTGTCAAGATTTCAGAGTATCAACACTTCGTTACCAGTATTCATCAGCAGGCATGCGAAATTTGCACAAATGCGCAAACCCCACTCTTCTGCAGCCACTATACAACGCAGCCCCCATTATAAAGATGTGAACAAGGCATGAGAGTAGCTTGTCGATGGCACTTCGGCTCTGGTCCTCCCGAGTTTCTCAATGGGCAGTGCACTTGCCGGCACAAACCTAGCCACACCATAATCATCAATAGTACCACCGTCACCATCTGTGTCATCATCAATAACATAGAGATCAACCTCTACCCTCATTCGCAAAATCTTGCGGCTAGCTTGATATTTCCATTCAGTGTCAGAGGCCTTGAACATTATGGTATCCACCAAGGAGCTACGAGCCTCAATCGGAACTTGCAGCTCTTGAAGCTTCTTGGATAGAGCAACACCTTGCAAGTCTCGAAGGAACTTTTCATTGGGGTTATACTGGAGTTCAATGGAGTCCTGGTTCTCGCTAATCCGGACGTTGTCTGCTATGATTTCTTCCTCGTGAACATCACCAGAGTGGAGGCGTCTGATTGTGGACTTCAAATCCATCAAGAACATAGTCCGTAGCAACTGGTTTTCAGGTTCGATAATGCCCTCAAGATATGTATAGCAGCAAGTGTCGCCCACCACTTTCCAATAGTCACTGGCCAAGGCCATTTGTTTGTAAGAGGAAATAAGAAAGGTTGAAGATCGATGCTCTCTCAGAAACCCACTCCTGAAATAATGGGATTGCTCGAGTTGCCTGAATGAAATAAATTGGGGATCGATGGGGTAATATATAAAGCAGATGACTGTGGGGTTTTCATAACCTAAGTTAGTAGATATATATATATATATCTTTATTCTTTTTGGCAATGGATTCCTAGTTACTTGGGGACATAGCTTTACTAGCATTAAAATCTTTCCCCCTTTTCGTAGTTACTTGCGGAGAAAACCGGGGTCCTTATTTACGCGGAATAAAATTTCTTTCGGAATTTTTTTTTTCATTATATTTCCAAAAAAAAATAAAAATAATCCTTTTATTTAGAAAGAGTGTAAATTTTGCACCATCATTCGTTAAAAAAAAAAATTAAAAAAAAAAAAAAACACTATCTTACACGGCAAAATCATAAATTACAATTATCCCGCCTCAACACTCAATTGCTTGTGGTATGACGAAAATAGATACTTCTTGTTGAAGCTCATAAAAGAGATTCCAACATAACAGACTCGTAAAAACAGACTAAAAGAAATTAAGAGTTGGGTCATGATTGAGCGTAATTAAACAATCAAATATGCGTGCAATGTACATATGAATGATGTGCCATACTCCCAAGTATAGGAGATCAAGTTTTAGTAAAGGGAAAGTGAGAGTATCGTACCAAGGGATTGAGTAACTTTACCCTAACCTAGATTACCGCAAAAATAAAATCTAGAAAACGCATGTACCTTTTTATAAAATTAATAGGCTTGGCCATTTGGAAGCCAAAACTACCAAGAATGATATTAACAATGAGAAAGTGGTATGACAGTTTGTTGGTTAATTTTAATTTGGATAAAGGAAACTAAATTGCACAAAAATTAAATTAAACTAATATAATGTAGAGACTAGATCAATGAGAAGAGTAGAGACTTAAGCATTACATCTAACCTTACTTATGCACAATGCACAAAATGTAACCCATATTTGATGTTATAACTTGTTTTGATAAATTTATCCTTAGTGCTTTGGTGAAGCTACCAATAAACCAACTAATCATGCAATTCAACAAATTTTGGTAAAACTAGGTTAAATTACACAACTTTAGTCCCATTTATATTCCATTAAAACACAAAGTGGGCTATTAACCGCAAGCCTAACACCCCCTTAGAGCAATTAAACTCACGACTTATGCATTAAGTCTAGAGTAAGAAATTCAAGCAACTTAACATTTCCTGTAGAAACCATTAAGCCACCACCTAAACGCTACTCATGCTCACGGATTCAAGAAGTGGTCAAGTTCAAGTTTCCGATTCATTAGTTTCCTAAATATGTTTTCTAGATGATTAAGCTAGCAAACACATTTAGTATGCATTAAAGTTTAGAAGCTTATAGATTCAAAACATGGATAAACATCAAAACACATGAAAACTTACATTATTTGCACATAAGTTTGCCCTAGCCTCAAATCCAACTACTCACAACACATGTTATTACAAATACAAGCCATGAACATCAAACTAAAGAGAGAAGGAAGATAAAATGGAAGAACTACCTATGGGTTTGACTCTTGGTAGAGTCAAACCGAGATCTCAAAGCTCCTACCTAGCTCTCAAAGATGTCAAATGATGAGAGAATTGCTTCAAGCTAGGTATGGGATTTTCGGTCTTTACGACCCAAAATATCATACACATCCACAAAACTCAAGAACAAGAAAGAACTAAGGGTTGGATGTGTGAAAACAAGTGTTATGATTGATCTAGAGTGTGTAATAACTTCAGTTTTGGTGAAACCAAAGTGCCTACACACCTATTTCTCACACAAACTCAAAGAAATATGTACAAGCTATGAAAAACTAAGCAAAAACTAGAGAAAAAAATAGCCTTTTATGTTTCTAAATGAGAGAGCCAAGGGTTTAAATGGTTTTGGGGGAGAGAATAGGCTATTTAAAGGCAAAAGCAAAGGAAATGAATGGTGGAGATCAAAGGAAATGAATGGTTAGATGTAATTGACAAAAGTGTAAGCATAAAATGTGGATCTAGTATTTAATTTCACATAAAAATTACTTAAAAGCCCATAGATATTTTGGTAGAGGAGATAAAGTAAGGGTAGGAGGATCATTGTGCAAAGAAACAAGGCAAATGTGTAAGATGTAAGAGGGGGGACTACTTTTTTTTTTCCTTCAAATTTTGAATCTCAAAATAGGGTAAAATTCCTTTTATGGTACCTGAGGTATAGCCAATTGGACACTTTGGTACCTAGTCTTCAAAAGAGGACAATTTGATACCTGAACTTATACTCCGTTTGATACTTTGGTACTTCTGTTAATTTTTCAGTTAAATGTGAGGGTAAAATTGACATTTAGAATATATGTACAAAAATAAAATAAAAAATATGAGTTTTGTGGGTTGATGGCCGTTCTTCATCATTTTATAGGTATGAATTAATGCTTATGGGTTATGTTGAAGCTGAAATAATTGAATTTTATGTTCAAGAAATATAGTAATCGTGATTTGAACACCCACGAGACAACTCCACTGAACTATGTCTAATCCACTGAAAGTAGTCTCTTGAGTAGTCAAATCATGATGACTAAATTGTTTCAACATAAAATTCAATTATTTCATCTTTAACATAACCCAAAAGCATTAATTCATGTTCATTTTCTCCCAAATGACCCAAAAATGATGAAAACCCCAGAGTTGATGGTCATCAACCCACAAAACTCATGTTTTTTTTTTTTTTTTTATAATTTATGTATGTGTGTGTGTCTATATATATATAAGGGTATGTGTGTGTGTCAATTGGACACTTTGGTACCTAGTCTTCAAAAGATGACAATTTGATACCTGAACTTATACTCCGTTTGACACTTTGGTACTTCTGTTAATTTTTCAGTTAAATATAAGGGTAAAATTGACATTTAGAATATATATATATATATATATATATATATTTAACTGAAAAATTATGGACCAAAGTGTCAATTTTACCCTTATATTTAACTGAAAAATTAACAGAAGTACCAAAGTGTCAAACGGAGTATAAGTTCAGGTATCAAATTGTCATCTTTTGAAGACTAGGTACCAAAGTGTCCAATTGACCATACCTCAGGTACTATAGAAGGAATTTACCCTTCAAAATAATCTACACCACACTTCCCACATAAAGTCCCTAAGCCTAGTTAACAACTCTTTCTTATCCTCCACACATGTGCTTGGCCAGTCAACTTGGTCGAAAATGGTCAGAATCCGGCATTGGCCTGCATTGACCCCTTTTTTGTCCGTTTGTGCATTTTCTTCTCCTTTATTTCTTTAATTAAATCTCCACCAAGACTTTAGAATTGGCATTTGATTTCTTCATACTAAATGTTTCTCCATAAGTGCAGATCATTTTGGTAAAATTTCAGTGCTTAGTTCACCATGGTTTGGTCTAAAATTCTGCCTGAATCAATACAGGTCTGGTTTTCCAGTTTTCATCTTCTAGTGCAGAAACTTGCACAGACCTTTTGAAGACCTTCCATTCCGAACTAACTCTTGTACTCTTCATAAGAAATGATTTTCCTGATGTCTATAATGCCTCTGTAAAATTTAAGCTCATTTGAAGATTATTTGGTCATGCTTCCTCTTCTCCTCCCTTGCCTAACTCGGATTCTCCTAGCCAGAGTAGGAAAATGTGCTAAAGTTGACTTTTTGGGGCATTTCCAAGCTTATCCATCATTTCCTAGCATGATAAAAAAAAACATAATAAATATATATAAATAACATAAAGGATTAAATAAAAGCTCAAAGTTAGGGGCATAATTATTGGGTAATTATGGACCTAACATTAAGCTAGGGCTAACTCCTTCTGAGTAGGGTTGGAGTTAGCGGTGTTTTCAAAAAAAAAAAAAATTAGGCATACCAACATTAACAACCTTCTTAGAATTTTTTCCATGGCTTGGTTCCTACCGGACCTTGCTAAGGAGATTTTGAGTTCTTCTTTGGCTCCATATATAGTAGCAGTTAGCTTAGAGCATCTCTAATGGAGTAGTCAAAATGCTTGTGTCAAATTTGAATTTGAAGGTTGATGTGTCAATTGTCATTTTTGATAAATTTCTACTCCAGTGGATAGGTTTCTTTTTTTTTTAATTTTTTTTTTATTAAAGAGGATCAAAAGATTTCACTTCTACCCCCATGGTGACTCGAACCCAGAACTTGGATCCTAGATAGTGGGAGCAAATTGATAGGTTAAATTTAAATATTATTATATTATTTTTTTAGGATATTTTATAAAAAAAATAAACCATCTTTTCCCAACATCTCCCATTTTTTCCTCTCTGTTTTTCTTGCTGCACAACTCCACTTCATCTCTCTATGGTAGTACACTGGTTTTGACAAAACACCAATTCCTTCTTCTACATGTTTCGAATCCCAATTTCCAGATTTGCCACAATTCTCATAAACTCAAATTCCATTAAATTTTTATTCACAAACCCAATTCCCATAATCACAAAAAAAAAGCTCAAATCTTTGGTGCCAAACAAAAGCTCATCAAAATGCCATCCTAGCAAATCCTACCTACAACATACCACTCACCATCTTCAAATCCCGCCACCACTGAGACAAACATCTATCATGAAGGTTTTTCATGAGTTAATTTGGTCTGGGTAAGATGAAAGAGAAAAAGTTTTAGTCTGTTATTCTCTTATGATTTTATTTTAATTCTAGTCGAAATCGAACTCATCCATGGTGAGGAGCTACTCGTGGTGAGGTTGGGGGCATAGAGGTTTCGGTCTATTCATGTTGAGAATGAGCTATGCGTGGTGAGGAGATCTGGGTAGGAATCTGAAGGGTTTGGTCTGGATAGGAAGAACGGTGGAGAAGAGAAGAAAAGAGAGAGAGGGAGAGAGGGAGAGAGAAACAATAAAAAATAAAAGACAGATGCCTATGGCTCTGTTAAATTTGACAGCCCTAGTCGAAATGTCAATTACACGTCAGGTATGACTTTTTACATGTCTTTTATTACCGTTAGAGCTCTTCATGTGGATTTGACCACTCCGTTAGGGATGCTCTTATAAGCAGGAGAGACCTTATACTTCTTTCTAAGCCTTCCAGCCCTCCGCTTCATAGTAACAATTCCATTAATCTCGATAGTAAAACTAAGCAGGAGCTTATTCGGCGATGAAAAAACCTCACCCTCATGTTTACATTGCTGACCAGAAATAGCAACTTCATCCTAAACTCTAAAGTGTTTTTCAAAACACTCCATACATATGTACTAACTGGTCAGCCCCACCAACATATGGTTCGTCTGCCCTACATAAGTATCTCTCACTATATCTAACCATCAAATTAGACGCTAACTGATTCGATGACGCGGTAGTTGTCTTCCCTAAAACCAAATGTATTAATTTGAAGCGGCATTGCAGGGTCATATTATTTTGGGAATTAAGTGCAGACAAATCCCTTTATCTTTAATGTTCTGTAATATAGCTTATTTGTCAACGCACAATAAGGTTTTGACATGGACCACCAATCTTTCCCTCATCTTTTATATAATTTGCATATGAGTCTGTTGAATTAATTTATCATATCTCCTCTACAAATATATGGGAGAAGTGACACGTTAATAGTAATTAGTAAACATGATTAGACTAAAAAATGTTGACACAGAACAAAACATATACATTAAAATGTTGGGATAAAAATTACATCTATCCAATTTGATCAATTAGCTAGAATGCATGATGAAATGAAATTATCATTTATCAAAAGGCATGCAGAATTTACACAATGGGCAAACCCCACTTTTCTGCAGCTACTCTACTATGCAACTTTCATGGTATAGATGTGAACAAGGCATACGAGTTGCTTCGATCTGCACCAACCAAGATCTCCTCCATACAAATGGAGCACATTGTTGACACTTCGGCTCTCGTCCTCTCCAGTTTCTCAAGGGACAAGTTACTTGCCGGCTCAAACCTAGGCTCGTAATAACCAATACCATCATCATTATCATCCTCAGTCTCATCATCGTCCTCCGTATCGTCGTCATCATCATTATCAACAAAACAAATACTGACCGCCACTGCCACACGCAAAATTTTGTGACTGGCTCACTGGCATAAGGAATATGTGCCACTGCCATCTGAAAAGCTTGGCTCAGTATCTTGTCCACCATGGAGCTTCGAGCATCCATGGGGACTTGCAAGTGTTGAAGCTCGTCGAATATGGCACCACGCATGTAGTATCCGTAAGCTGCAAGTTCGATCGAGGCCTTATTCACGATCGAGGGGCTGTTGCGTTCCATGAGTTCTTCATATTCCAATTCACAAGAGCGTACGTGTTTAATCATGGCCTCGAAATCCATCAAAAATTTAGTCGATGGCAACTTCTCTTTCACCAAGAAAGTGTACATCACAGTAAGGGTCGCCTGGTACTTTCAAGTGTTCACTGGCCATGGCCATGTTCTTGAATATACTTGAAAGGTAAGTAATTAATAATTTCGAGCTCCATCTTCAAAACGCACTTCTACAGTGACGAAACTAATTAATGGGGCTGTATTATATAATGTCTGATGGTTTTCAAATTGAAGTCGGATTACCATTACTTGTGGAGTGAGGTGGTGACCAAGTTGTTGGCTTGCAAATTTATCTTTCGTAAGTTGGAAAACTTGGTAGATATAAAGAAAATAACTTGGTTTAGAGTATTAATTCTAACCTGAACTGTGTTAACTTTAGGTGTATTTTTTCTTTTTTTTCTTTCTTTTCAAAAAGAAAAATCATATTGTTAGATCTTAATCACCACAAAGGATTCGACTCTTAAGTATATAGTAATTCTGGGAGTTTATCGTAGCAGTACTTTGATGTGTACAAATTGACACGGACAATATGAATGGGAGTACATAGTATTATTTTTTTAGATCGGAGTACGAGAGACGTGACACTTAAGTTCATACTGAACAAATACAATATAGTCGGAATCACAAACTTACAAATCTGATAAATTTCATTCAAATCACTAGTATTATCATTCATCATCATCAGTGGGCATGCGGAACTTACAGGATGGGCAAACCCCACTTTTCTGCAGCCACTCTACAATGCAACTCTCATGGTAAAGATGGGAACAAGGCATACGAGTCGCTTCCGAGCCAACCATCATCTCCTCCATACAAACCGTGCACATTGTCGACGACACTTCGGCTCTTGTCTTCCCCAGTTTCTTAATGGACGCTTCACTTGCCGGCACAAACGCAGGCTCATATTCACTAATACCATCAAAAACGCCAACACGAAAATCGATAGCCACCTCCATATGCAGATACTTGCGAGCGTCATAAGAGCTATCGGCTCGTGCGACTCTGGTTCCCTTGAGTATTGGATCTTCAATGGCTGCACGAACTTGGATTGGAACTTGCAGGTCTTGAAGCTCTTTATTTATGGCAACCCACATGCTATGTGGATTGTACTCAAGTTCGACTGACCGCAGATTCTTCTCTTCTACAATTTCTTCATCATCCTCCAATACAGTAGACTGCGCGCGCCTCATCTTGACATTGAAATCCATCAAGAATTTGGTGTTAGGCAGCTCCTTTTCAGGTTGAACAAGACCTAGGTATTTTGGGTTGCAGGTGATGTCACCCACCACTTGCCAATTTTCAGTAGCCATGGACATGTAAAGCGAGAAAAGATTGATGAAAAAAAGATCGAGCGAGCTCTTTTAGTACAGAGGAAGAGTATGCTCGAGCGAGTTGCTATAAAACTGAATGAAAGTAAATGGCCATAGATTGGGGGTATATAAAATATAATGGATGATAGTTTCCTAATTGTAGTCGGAGTGTACGTTCCATAACCCACCGACATTGGGATTCCTAATTACTTCCGGATCGGACATGCTATATTCAGTTACTTGTGGAGGAGTTTTAGCCTTTTAGGTGGTTTCCAAATCTTTCCCGTTATTTTTGGCTAATAGAAAATGGAATCGCGGCAGATCAAAAAGAAGAAACAAAAAACATTTTTTGAAAGGGAAGTTCTATTCATACCTCCTAAAATGTTATTTAGATCTCCAATAATTTTTGGAAGTTTTTAAATCCAATTTTGCCCTTCTAAAAAATGAACAAAATGAAAGATAAAAAAAAATTTAATAAAATATGCACCTTCTCTTCTCCCCCCTTCTCCCTCCCTCATTCTCTCACAGCCATACATGAGGATTATTGGGCAACTTTGATTAAGATAGAATGTTAAAGATTGCAAAATTGAATAAAGGACAAAAAATATAGAGAAGAACAATTGAGAAAATAATGATCAAAAAGCAATTTCTATTTCATATTATTTTTGTTTCTTTCTAGTTTGGCTTAATTGCTTCACTTCATGGAGTTGATCGTTAATTGTTATCTTGGTCTCTTTTTATGGTTTTTTTTTTTTTTTGGCTAGAGTAGACTATGTTGCTAGCCTGATTTGGGTTTAGGGAAATTGATTTTGATAATAGTTCTCTTGTGGTATTGTAAATTGCACGATTTTTTAAGAAATAAAAGGAGGTTCATAAGAGTATCCAAGCTTACAAGGTGAATGGTGTTAAGTCATGGCTATGAACTGAGTTTTAAGTGATGAAAAAAATATATTACTAGTAGATTTGTATTGGAAAAAATTATGTGGATCCAAAAAAAAGGGCAAGATTGGAAGTTTTGTGTAAATTAGGTCCAAATACCAATTTAGAAGGTATGAATAGAAGCTCCCTTTTTGAAATACAAAAAACATTTGTTTATCTTAACTAGTCTTTATTGACACATGCGATTCATGCGTGAAATAATTTTTTTATTTATTTGGGTGCTTCTAGTTGGACCTCTAAATTTGCTATATGGACCTCCATTTTTTTTCAATAGTTATTAGACTTTGTCAACTCATATGAAAAGACAGATAAGGATACAGAGAGAAAGAGGAAAAGAAAAAAAAAAGTCTTCTTACCTCTCACAACAAACTAACGACGTTTTTCTTTTTACTTTCAAAGTATGTTCTCCCTTCAATCTCCCATGCTTGGATGCGAGACGATACATTTGTAGAAATTTTTAAATTGTTATTGTTTTCAATTAAAGTCCCATGTTTTGAAGATGGAATTAGATAAGCTTGGCCTTTATACTTGTAAGCAAAACTACTCCTTCTTTGTTTCAACTTTAGGAAGGGGTAGATGAATGCAACAATAAGAAAAAATACTTGTAATTTCTCAGTTTCTTATGCTGCTTCCCTTAACTTTTTCTTCAAAGCTTATATCTTCAATTCTTCATGGATTATGACACTCCAAAATGTTGGATTGATTCATAGAACTGGGGAGGGGGGAACCAACATCAAAGAATCTCGCTTTTAGGAAAAGCTCTTCTTCGAGTTCGAGCGTTAATACCCTGAAGACTCACGAGCAGCGTTAGTACCTGAAACTTGACTTACTTGACCAGTCCAAATATGCAACTTGGTCAATTCATTCTACTTCTTCTTCTCTTAGTTGAATTAATAGAGATAAAAAAAAAATAGAACAAAAGATTGTTGAAGAATAAATTTAATTGTTCAAGGATAGTTTGGTAAAATTAAGGAGGTGCATTTAGCTATCTAAGTATATAAAAAAGTGAATTAGAGTCCAATAAGTAGGAGATGTCCAAATAGAAAATTTGGAGGTCCAACTAGAATCTCCCTTTTTATTTTTTGAAGTAAAAAAGGAAAGGAAGTACGTGGTGGGAGATATTTATTCAAAAAAAAAAAAACGTGGTGGGAAGTTATATTTGTAGATAATGAGATTGAGATTTTTTTTTTTTTTTTTTTTTTTTTAATAAAGGGCTAGTGCTGCTGCTCTCAAGCCTTGATTAATGAAACTGTCGAATACAGGGGGGACATTAAGCCTAACCCCCTGATTACAATAAACATCTAGAGGACATTCCGAAATGATATCAAGAGTCTCTACAAAATACATGTATTCTAAAATGCACTAACTAGCAAAGAGTGCTCTACTGGCTACTCCATTTGTTTTGACAAAGCGGCCACATAACGGAAAGATAATCATATTACAACGAAGCATAATTACCAATTTCATAGTTTTCCTATTATGCTGTTGTCGATAAGTAAATCCGACGACACTTAGTTTCATCCTACCACTAGGAGACTGCGACTATTTAACCATGGATCGTCGCCTCGCTAGATCAGACAAGACACTTAGAGTGTATACACAGGCATTTAGCCCAATTAGCATTACAAAATACATGCAGGGACTTATTACACACCAAAGGCGTGACATACCTAAACAACTAATTAAAATAAAACGGAAAATAAAATATGCAATAGGATACATGTCGTTGTTCCCATTGATACCAACAGCTGTTAGTAATATCCCTTTATTCATTGTCTTCAAATGACATCCATCAACTCCTAGAATTGATCTACAACCTTCCATCCATCCCTTTTTCAATGCTCCAAAACAAAAATAAATTCTTTTGAACCTTCTTACATTATCTCCTACTAGATCTCCTTCGATTCATGCTGAAGTATTAGGATTTGTTTTCTTTAAGACTGCTGCATAGGACTCCAAGAGGTTGTATTGGTCCTCAATTGTACCTTCTGCAATAATTGCGGCTCTCGTTTTGGCCTTGTAACACATTTGGTACCCAACATGCAATCCAAAATCTTCCCTTGACCAATTCTTATCAGCAATGAAAGCATCAAGGTATCCCATAGCTATGAATGGAGCATTACAATGATATATTTTCCCTTCAACCACACTGCACTCATGTTCTAGTATAAGTGTCTTAATGGAAAATATATTTGATTGTTTATCCTTTACAAAAGCCCATATCCGAAATGGACAGTCTGGACTTGTTTTGCATACAACTTGGACCCTTTTTGAATCATTGATCATAAATCGGATTAGTTTTCTAGTCTTCACTGAAAATACCCTAACTACATCTCTGAAGGTATCTGCATTCGGAAATTCCATACCAAGCTCAAATACTGAGTTTTTCAGATCATTTTTCGTGAACTGTCTCCACTTGGACCACCTCTTCTTTTTCTTCCTCTCCCCTTTTTGAATTCTCTCTTCTTCATCCTCACTTGACGTAGAATCAGTCCCACTATCAAACCTTTCAGAATCTTCATCTTCTCCAATAGATATATCACCTGCAAATCCCATGTCATTATACTCATTTACATTTTCAAATCCACCATCAATATATCATTTGATTCAAATAGTACCTCATCATTAAGTTCCCAATCACTATCTATAATGTCTTCAAAATCTGGATCATTGCTGTCAGATTCTTCACTCTTTCTTCTGCAACTCCTTCTTCAGTATAACTCCTCTCCCCCATAAATCTAGTGTCATATATCCTTGGTTTCTTTTTCACCTTACATGCTCTTGCCTCTGGTCTAACTCTCTTACCATTTATATCCACTCCCATTCCAACTTCAGTTGCTTCACTACATTCTACATTTACAAACCAACTTGTAAATTCCATGTTCTTCTTAGGTTTAGTGTCATGCCCCAATTTTCAAGCACAAATAATAAATAAATACATAGGGCGTGATGGTTCAGACATCAACACTAAATACTTGTAAAAATTTCAACTTAAAACAAGTACATGATAATGTCTAAAACCTACAATGTCAATACAAACTTATTCTATAAAGTCATATATTGTATTACACAAAGTTTACGAATTAAGTTGCGTTAACAAAAAAAATAAGTAAACGCTCCCTCTACTACAAAATAGAAGTCTAAAGAAAGTTAAGCAATAAAATTATCTTTCGAACACCTACAGTTACAACTGCACGAACCCTACTTCAGCCACAATTACCTGACCTACAGGATCAACCTCTACACTATTGAATAGTGTACCGAGTTGCAACAACAAATCTGGTAAGCTTTTGATAGCTTCTATGAGTAAACTCCAATCCACAAAATAGAAGACTAGAATAATATAGTCAAACAATTCAAACAATAAGATAATCCCTGCATATGGTATTAATTCAGGTGATTACGTGAAAGAAAAACAATACATAAAATTAGTAATCCTTGCATACAACTTAGTTCAGGAGATTACATGTACAAAAATAAAAAGATAATTTCCTGCTTATGATTTAGTTCAGGAGATTATATGCAATTAAAGAAAAACATACAATGGTAATTTACTTAACAATAAAGAAAGTAATATCACACAATAATAACCTCCTTTCACCTAGATGACACATTATTCACTGAAACACCAGACAAGATCATTGTAAACAATAACAGACCCAACACCTCTACTCAAAATCGCCACACTGGTTCTGACACGTAGGTCCTACTACACACACTCTACTGACTTAATCACACACACCAACACAACTCGACATGAAAACAGGAACAGAGGAAAATTCGTCAAAATATCTAATTCCACCATCACAACACAACATATTATTTCCACCCCAAACTCAAGTATTCCCAGAACTATATGTATATCACGTAAATATATGTATACGTAGTCATCCACTCAGGAACGCCATTAATACCAACTATAGTTTCACAAATTTCACTAATCGAAAATCATTTTATAACAAAACATCGTTTTAACTTACCCATGAACTGTTGACGATTTCATATATTTCAAAACAAATATTACTTGTGGTAACTATGATTTCGCAACCAAACAACTTAATCTAATAACAAGAACATAACTAATTTATCACTTAAAACAACTTGAGATTTACTCACCTAAAATCCAGTTGCATCTTCAAGAAAAACAATATGAATTACCGAACACCTACAGTCAAGCGCTTAAGAAAATAAGGTCACAGCTCTGCACACAAAACACAAAGCGATTAAAGTTCGAAACCCCTGTTTGAATTAAATTCCTGAAAGTAACCCCAATCGAGGGGAGATCTCATCCGAGACCACTCAAAGTCTTCGGAATACTCCTACGATCAATATATCAAAACTATAAGTCGATCGGCCGGCACGATCCTCACAGATCGAAAATCGAGTCGAAACAATGAAAATCCTAACATATTCATATGATCTCCAAAAATTATGTATTATCTATCAAAATGCTAGTATCGACGAGTAGATGATAGATAAAAATAGAAACTACCACTGACATGGCCGGAACACCACCAAGCACCTCCACAGACGGTTGCACATGCACCGCCAGACCAAACTCAAAACCACCTTAATCCAACCGTCCAAAATGTCCAGAATACCAAGTAGAGTAACTTTAATACCTGGAGTTCAAGCCAACTCAGCCTAGATCGTTGTCACAAGCCAAAAAAATACTGTTCACCTCGAGTTGCAACTCCACACTGAGAATCGCTCGAAACCACCACAAAGGATCGAACGAGGAGGCCGCTACGAGCTCAATAAAGTTGGTTTGAAGCCATGCCATAGTCGGAATAGCGAGAAACGATCGGGTCTGATTGCTCTCATTTTAGCCGCCTTGCTGCACTGCCGTGGGTGAGAATCGGTGCTAGAGACTGCAGTAGGGATGACCAGACGAAGAAGAGGAAGAGTTTTGTGCAAGTGCCGTCGCTTGGGTTCGCCGGAGATCGGAGAAAAGGCCGGGTCTTCAATCCAGGTATGAGTCTGGTTTACCAGAAAAGTGAGAGAAAATAAAAAATTGGAATTTTTGGAATTTGACCCAAAAGGAAGGTTTCGGATTTTGTGAAGATATTTCCGAAAATTCCCTATTTATACTAAAATTTTCAAAAATGGAAATAACTTCCTGACCATAACTTTCACATACTACCTCCAATTTTCGCGTGCTGTGTATTCACGAACTCGTATCAACGCGCTCTATGACTTTTGTGAAGGAAGTTTTTGGAGAAACCCAACGAATAAAAAGTCAACAATTTGACCCCTTGAAATAATCCGAGCATTTATTCGTTTGAAATACTTTCACTCCACCCCCAGAGCACGTAATTGTACTAACAACCCACTTAATAATTTCTGAAAAAATCATCATAAACTAATAATGAATTTTTGGGTATTACATGTAGGCCTACCCCCTTTGTTTTTCATCACATTTGCTTGACTTCCCTGTTCCGATCCATTTGTAATCCCTGGCCCATTTGATGTACCAACACCACTGGCATTGAATTCTAATGGTTCCACTTCTTCTAAGTCCTCTACAACATTTCCCATGTACTGTAGGTGATCAACATCTTTAATAGGCAGAATTCCAGCATCATCTAGCTCTGCCTCCTCCTTTCTTCTCACACCACCGTCAACAATGTAAAGCTCTAAGACCCTACTACTTGGCATAAATTGGATACCGAAATAGAGTAGCAAAAGCAACATCGTGTATCAGATATGAAGGCCAATCTGTCAAGATATCTAGGGCTCCAATATTTGATTAGTTATTATTTCCAACATTATGCCTAGTTGAGTAGATGAGAAACGGGTCTTAATTAATTAATGAACTTACCACAAAGCATTATTGAAAGAGTGAACACCACTAAAGCTTACACAAAGGTTCTGCTACTGTATGTTTTCTTTATTCTTCAAGAACAGAGGAACTTAATTTGTGGGCTTTCTGATATGATTTCATGGAAGTTCTAATATTAATATCAAAAGATGCACTCAATCTCAATTGAATTAAATTAGAGAAAATTATACAAACTGTACCCAAACTAAGGCCAACTCCTAACATCAGTACCTAACTATGCAAAACTATCACTTTGGTACCCTAATTTTGAACCCAACCTAAGAACGATACACGCCGTTATTAACAGTGTTAAGTCTTGTGCCACGGTGCTACCTAGCACATTTTGAGGGATATTTTGGTCATTCCGTGTTTTAACCTAGATTTTTTTAATACATTGCAACTTCTTTCTCTCTCTCAAACTGATAAGAAAGAAATCGAAATTGGAAATCCATTTCAATTTCAATTTTTAAGATTTGGATTTTAGGGTCTTTTGGGTTTGTGGACTGAAGAGAAATGATGTCGCCGATGACCACCACAAAGCCAGACCGGTGCCGGCCTAACAAGCCCTGCAAAGAAATCCGAAGCCGGTGTTCATCAAGGTCAGCAATCTCAGGCCAGGATCGGTGTCTCAACACCTCTGCCATACCCGAATCTCCGAGTCCCTCACTGTTCACCTCTCTCTCTCTCTCTCTCTCTCTCTCTCTCTCTCTCTCTCTCTCTTTCCCGAGTGTAGAGTCCTTGCACTCGTCAATCTCCTCCATTTTCTGAGAAGAGTTTTCATCAATTTCCAAGAAAACAACAAATCGTGACTTCAAAATTCACATCGGAATCAAAATCAAACAGTTTCTTCAGCGCCTAATTCAAATTGACTTGATCAACTTGAGCATGTCCTCCATTTCTGCTTGAACTTGTTGCGAAAACTCTACAGGAATCGCGAGTGCATCAATTTCGGATCTGATTGTTTATAATCAAAAATGATAGTAGAGGTAAGAGAGAAGTGGAACTTGCCGTAACTGAGAGTCGGATTCTAGTGGAGGAGGAGGGAGGAGAGTCAAATGAGCTTCGAACTGAGGCGGTGAGGCAGCCATTTGGTCACTGATGTGTGTTTGTGTGATACGAAGCTTTACCAGAATAAAAAAGAACTCTCTCTCTCTCTGTGCAACAGGGTTTACGAATTTCAGAGAGAAATTGATAAAGCCATGAAGGATTTGGTTGTGTATTGTGTTGTGAATTGCAATTTCATGGATGTTGGGATTTCTTGGGTTACGATTTGGGTTTGTGGTGGTGGAGGAGGCGGAGGAAGTGGAGGAGTTGGTACCGGTGCTGTGATTTGGGTGGAATTCTTGAATTTGGGTTGAAATGATCTAATTACCCTTTAGGTTTTGCCACGTGGCTGGGCTCTTAACGCTGTTATGGACGGCGTGTACTGTTCTTGGATCGGGCTTCAAAGTTGAGGTACCAAAGTGATAGTTTTGCATAGTCAGGTACTGATGTTAGGAGTCGGCCTTAGTTCAGGTACTGTTTGTATTATTTCCATACTAAGATTTCATTAAACAAATCCCTTAAATGTTTGCACTAATAAACTTACCAATAGTTGGAATAAACAAAACCCTATATATAGACATATCCCAAGTTCAATAAACCCAATCCCAATTACAATAAACAAAACCTCCCCCTTCCCCCTAATTTCCATAAACAAAACAACAAACCACAAGTTATACTAAATCTTAACTCAAAATCGTTGTTTCAGTCCCAATTTCAATTTCCATAATTTAAAAACCCTTACCCCATTTTTGGATCACTTTTATGGATTAAAAAATAAAATCGATAACCCAACCTATCATCAGCATAAATGCCCCACAAAAGTACAAAGTGATATCACTTATTGAAGGGGAAGAGTCAATTACCATGAGGTGTTGGTGGCTCTCCATCAAGTATGAAATATCTCCATTTATTCGAAATCACTGACATCTCTGCTCATTTAAATTCTCAATGAAAACTCTTGATTTTGTGTCTTCGTCCCTTCCTCTCTCTCTTTCTCTCTCTAGAACTGAATTGATGGCCTGTGTAGTCAAGGTTATAAAGCAATGGTGAGAGAGAAGGGTCGAATAAAAAACAGCGTTCTAAGTCGTTGTCTCATAGTGTTGATATGCAAAAACCCTATTTTCATAGCTGATTGAACCAAAATGACCTTGGAAATAACGTCCTTTAACTATAGAATAGACGTCGTTAGCGTCGAGTGAGTTAAGTGATAAAAAGTACATAAGTAAGTGAGTTGAAGTAATTTTTGGAAATGCCAGTGAGTTAAATATCAAATGAGTAAAACTTAGTAGCCATTTGTGAATTTTTATCTTCTTTCATTCTTGTTTAATCTCTTGAAAATTGGACTTTAACGGTTACTATCATTTCTTTTTCTGTTTTTGTTTTTTTCTTTCTTGAATCTTCTCCTAGACAAACGAAATCATCAACATCTACAAGCTGGACAGACGTGGGACTGCTGCCACGTAAGACGCTCTTTGTTTAATCATGACAATGAAATATATAAAAGAAGTAGGGTCCTGCTGCACACCTTGGGAAGCGGGAGGTTGCCACCTCTGCTCCAGTGCATGAGTACCTCTCAATCTCATCATATTCCCCCTCCATCACTTTCACTCTGACTCTCTCGCTTTCACTCCCCCCATTCAAACCTCTCTTCTCTCTTACTCTCCCAGTCTCCCCACTCCACCGTCTCCACACCCCACCCCACAACAAGCGTCCATACCTTCTTAATTTATTCACTCAAAAATGTTGACAATAAACACTTTCCTTCGCTCATTCTGGACTCTCTGAAAATGGCTCATCACTTTCTTTCTCGTATTCGATTGTGAGAAGCTGTCGTAGATCAGATCGCAATCCTCTTCGGACTTCAATGCCAGCTCGAAAAACTGGTTGTTCGAACTTCGAACGGTCGTCACTCTTGATTGATCACAGAAGCTAAATTCCTCGATCACTTTTATTCAAAGGTAAGCTCCGGAATTCCAGTTCCTGAAGTTGATTGATTTTCTATGTCCTTGTTTTGCGTGTTTGTAAATTTGAATACCGGATCTGGCGGACCGTGTTCCACCTTCTGGACACGATTGTCTTTAAAGGGATTCTCATGGGTGGTTTAGTAATTAACTGAGTAATTAAAAGCTACTTAATTATCATTTAAAAGCTACTTCTTTTGATGCTTCGGAATCCAAAGCTGTAATCTTTTGTTTCTTTCTTTGTTTTGAATGGCCAAAGCTCTGATCTTTTTGTAAAAAGAATTCATCACATGTTAAGTAAAGAATTTCTTAATCTAGCTTTAATAAATTTGGGAAAATTGTTGTTGACTGTTTGGCCAAGTTTCATTCTTTATGTTCAATTATGGTGAATTTGGTGATTCAATTCAACCTGTATTTTAGAGTTTCAGACCAAAAGAAAGAAAAAGAAGCTTCAATTGTAACAGGCAATCACGTTGTCTGATATACTGGGGGCCCATTTGATGTAATAGTGGGCCCATTTTCCCTCGGCCGACAGATAGGTAGGGCCCGCCCAGTTTGTGCTTCGGCCATTCGGTCGCTTTGTACAACAGTATGTACATGTAGGTCTCTGATTGTTTGTCTTCGAAGGAAAGTCTTATATAACCGTTATTTCCCTTTGAAGAAAAAGGGCAAAAAAAAAAAAAAAAAGATTAAAGTTTTCAACCGTTGGTGTCTTAATTTTGGAAAGTTTTAGAGAATTCAATAATTGGGTAATTGACCAAGATTTCTATTTTTCTACGACAATTGCTGTGGTAAAGGACAACAGTTTTTCGTGTTTTCAATCTATAATGTGGATTAGATAATGCTACAGCTGAGGGGTCTCTTTCTGATTTGCAAAAGGGTAGCTTTCAGAGAGGTGGTTGATGGGTTTGTTTTTAGACCAGTTCCTATTTTGTCAGGTTTATATTTGCTGTCATATGTGTCCTTTCTGCAGTCCATTTTTAAGATTCACTCCATTATTTCTGATGGATTTGCTCATCTATCCTTCATAGTCGTGTTTAAGCTCTGAAAAAATAGTGGTTAGTGTGGGTTTTGATCGTTTCGAGCACCTGGAGCTGGTTTGATATAAGCTTTTCACACTTTTTTGTTTGTTTGTCAGTGAGGTCAAGCACAAGTTTGTGTTTTGCTGTTCCTGCTGTGGTTCTGTACTTTCTCAGGTAATGTGATTTCCTGAACTGTGGAGAAAGTGTAAATTTGTTTGTAGTGAGGTTGCTTTTTATAGTTTTACATCTTGTAGAGCTCTTGTAGTATCATAGTGCTCTTCTTACTTAAGATGGGACATCTACGACAGCTAGAAGAAGTAATGCATTGATCATAGAAGAGGCCAGTTGGTCTACATGTCCTCTTGCACCAAACCCAAGGCCTGCACTTTCCATTTGTATTATTTCTGATGTAACCATATTGCAGCTACAGCTTTTAATGGCTAAAGCAATTTGGTTGTTGTAGTAGTTAGCTCTGCATTCAGGGATTTAGGTGTGTGTTATTGTCGGTAGCTATCAATAATCTTGTGGGGTTATTTTAGCAAAGTTTTGTTTTGACTTTACCATGACCTAGTGTTGTCGAACTTAATGTTGTACTGTCTTGCTTGAGTACATGGTACAGTGGCTTGCACTCAATTGATAGCTTCAAATTTGTTGGCCAACCATTTATTAGTCACTCCAACCTATCATATTGCTTGTGGGCCTGACTTTCTATCGTTTCTCTTTCGTAGTTAAATGCGTCTTCAGATTTACGAGAAAATCACGTGTAATCTCTGGCCTGAGTTTAGTTTACTTTCTCGCCTTAGATCTTTTAAAAAATTGTAAATGATTTGAATCAAATTGCTTGAAAGTGGTTTGGTGGTTTTCAGCTTTAAGTTTGATCAGCTTCAGGTTTGGATGGTGTCATCTTCAGGTTTAATTTTTTAGCATTACTTGCAATTTGTTTGAAGGTCTATAGTTTTTTTCATGCCTGAATTGCTATAAGGTAATATTTATTATGCTAATTTCACCTAATAACTCAGTGTTTCTATGTATTTTTAAAATCTAAGGTGCTGACAGTTTCACATCACCTCTGTATTACCAAGAATTGAAAATGTTTCCAAGTTTTTATGACAATTTTTACTTCTGTAAATCACTCTGTACCAGAAAGGCTCAGGTGAATTGAATCGAAATTCTTTTCATTTTGTATGCTATACAGGTTACAGTAAATGAAGTTCCAAGTGGGAGTTTCCCTTGCTTGTTTTATAAGTTTGATTTCGATTCAGCAAAGTCTCAGTGGTTAGTATCGATATTCTTATTTAATGACCACTTTGCTGTAATTATTGATACTTCCTTGCCTTAAAAGTTGAATATTAATCAAGCATGTTTATTTGTTATATGTGACATCCAAAATGCGTGTAAAACTGTAAATTAAGCAACAGTTAGTATAAGTAGCTCTTAAATGATAGTTTTATCTTATTTTCATAAAATATTTTGGCAGATGGTGTATCCAATACTTCTGGTGTAACAGATTGGACATGTAGATGTTCTGTTTCGTTTCAAGGAAACCGGAGCTACACTCTAGAATCTAACTGTTCAGCATCCTGTAATTGCAGTCAGGGTATGCTGCTAGTCTTTATGGTATATTACCCAAAAGCTTTTACACTGCTTTTGTTATAAATTTGTTGCTGATAGACTTCGAACGTATAGTTCCTTTTTTGGTCTCTACATGTCTGTGTTTATATCTCAATCCTATAAAAAGAAGGGGGAAGATAAGAAAATTACTGGTCATAAACTCATAACACATTAACATATTATGCAAAGTTTTCATATTACAATTATATCAAGTAAAGCTTCTTCTTGGAAGAATGCGCTTTCAAAATGTAGAGGCATATATAAGACATTCTTCATGTATTGTTCAATTGAAAGGAATAAGGGCTTTGGAGGGGACCTATACGGTTTTCACAAACGTTTAAGTATGCATCTTCAGCAAATTCTTCAGTTTTATCTTTGCATGCCGTAAGTTCATTATGCTGATTAAGATATCCTTCTCTTTTGACAGTGGCGTTCTTTTGTACTTTTTTTTTTCTGGCATATACTTACTGCAGTTCTACTGAGATGAATTTTCATGCAGACTAGATGCTAAGTTGCCTTTTATTCTATTATAGATGATGGAAGTAATAGCAAATGGACATGTATATGTGATGCCAATGGCCTTCCTAAAGTGGCAGCTGATGGTCATGATACTAGTTGCTTTACAGCCTGCAACTGCACTTCTGGTACTCTCTCTTTCTCTCTCACAATTGGGCACACGTTTCTCTAATAGCTTTTTGAGTTGTTTCTGTGGTTGAAAGTGGAATTTGATTTTTTGGTGGACAGACGTTTTGTGCAACCGGGCAGTTGATGATGCTTTAACCTGAAGTTTGCATCATACATGTGGTCAAAGCAACCCACTTCAAAAAGAATAATGATAACATTAGTTATATATAAGTTGAAAAAACAGAGTGATTTTTGTGGGTTGTGACCACTGATTCTGTTTTACTGTGATAATTTTGTATGAGTCCCTTGCCTTTTTTTTTTTTTTTTTTTTGACTTGGAAGTATTGCCATATATCCACTTCCACATTGAAATTATGTTTATATAAGAAGTCATTTGATTATGACTTGTTCTGTTTGTTACAGGATCTCTTGATGTAGCACAATCTTCGAAAAAGCGCTCTTCAAGCAAAGTTGTTGTGATTGTTCTTTTACTATGTGTCATACTTACAACTTTCGCTTTTCTTGCCTCGGTGGCATGCTACTTCTATCGAAGGGACAAGTGCACTGTTCACCCACCAATATTTTCATCAGATAAGGAAACGAGTTGCAACAGTGGTACCGACTTAATTAGCCATAGGAGTTCCTCAATGGTTGAGACCAAAATTTATATAAATTCCCCCATCAATCAAGGCATAGGTAATTACTCTAAGGGGCTTCAGCCAAATGTGTTTTCTAAGTGTTTTCTAAACCTTATATTGCATGCTTAGTGCTTGGTACTTACCTGTAGGCCTGATTTGTTTTCTTCTCTTATCTTTCTGTTGAAACTTTTCCAAAGTTATACTAACCTGTAATAATCTTTTGTTCACAGGGTGCTTTACCTCTTGCTTATTTGGAAGCAAAACAGGACCTTCACCTGGAGCAATTATTCAATTTTCATATTTGGAGCTGGAAAATGCAACCAATAAGTTTTCGGATTCCAATCTAATAGGACTTGGAGGAAGTAGTTATGTTTATCGCGGTCAACTCAAAGATGGAAGTATTCTGGCGGTTAAGCGCCTCAAGACTCAGAAAGGGCCTGATATGGATTCTGTCTTTTTAACTGAGGTAATACCTTCTCGCAGTTCTTTTTATTGTATCTTAATATAAGAAAATAAAAATTAATTTCTATCTGTTATTTTCCTTAGATTGAACTGTTATCCAGACTTCATCATTGTCATGTGGTACCTTTGCTTGGCTACTGCTTCGAAACCCATGGAAAACATACTGAGAGGTTATTGGTATTTGAGTACATGAATAATGGTAATCTGAGAGATTGTTTGGATGGGTCTGAAGGGAAAAACATGGATTGGAATACTCGAGTACAAATTGCCATTGGAGCTGCAAGGGGTCTGGAATATCTCCATGATGCAGCTGCTCCAAGAATACTGCATAGAGATGTCAAATCCACAAACATTCTTCTGGATGAAAATTGGCAAGCAAAAGTAAGATTTGAGTGTTAGAGAGTAATTCTTCAAAGGAAGGAAAAAGAAACTATAACATATATTGACAATGGATAGCTAAGAACATCGTTGTTTATCATGGTAGAAAAGTATGCTTAGATTTTAGTGGACATCAATAGAAATTTTAGTGAGTTTACATGCATATTTCTTAGATTTGAAATATTTCATATACATGTGCAGATAACTGATCTTGGTATGGCGAAACGCTTAAAAGCTGATGGTCTCCCTAGTGCATCTAGTTCTCCGGCAAGAATGCAAGGTACATTTGGTTATTTTGCACCGGAGTATGCAATTGTTGGAAAAGCATCTCTCAAGTCAGACGTTTTCAGTTTTGGGGTAGTTCTTCTTGAGCTTATCACTGGCAGGAAGCCCATTCACAGATCAACCAACAAGCTAGAAGAAAGCCTTGTCATATGGGTAAGAAAATTATAAACTTTATTACTACAAATATGTATATTCTTTAACTTGTAGCATGTACTTCTTCTTCCCTATGTTAAGTTTGACATTTTTACTTGGTAGTTAAGTTTCCATTATGCACTTGTACAATTTGAGGCTGTGGACAAAATCTGTGAATGCATCCCTTTTTTAATAACTGCTACAGATGCAGTGATTCTCTAACTATTTTTATCAATTGTTTTTAACAGATCATTTTTAACAAATGTTATATCTAATCCATTAAATCTTTCTTGCAACATTATGGATGATAGGTACAATTTTATTAGTTTAAATTTTGGAAAGCCAATCTCTCTCCCAGTCCCTATGTTGCCTGGGGGCTTTGCTTTATTTTTAAAGTCCATCAGGTCCTGCATTCAACTGGCATCCAATAATAACAACAAAAACTACAATCTAATGAAATTTAATTTCCATCATAAGCATTTGTTAAGATGCAGGCTTCATGAGTCGGGTTTGATTATACTACATTTCTAGTCATTCAATTATGTATCTTTCATAGCAAAAACATAGATCTCATATAGTCAAATACTGATGTGGCATTTGCAATTTTTGTCTTTGTTTTAGGCTACCCCTCGTTTACAGGATAGTAAGCGAGTAATAGCAGAGTTGCCTGATCCTGATTTGAATGGGAACTACCCAGAAGAAGATATGCACATAATGGCTTACTTAGCAAAGGAATGCCTACTCTTAGACCCTGATTCTAGACCAACTATGAGTGAGGTTGTCCAAATCCTTTCTACTATTGCACCAGAGAGATCTAAAAGGAGAGGCATGCCTGTAAATTTGTTTCAGGTAATTACTTTACGTCAACTATGTCCTGATTATGTCACTGCTTGCTTTTCTGCACCTGGTTGACATGTCATTATTGGTCTTCTTCTTTAGTCTTGTAAGGACCATGGAAAAACAACTATTGTTAACTTGGTAATTTATTTCCATCACAATAAAATGGAATCTAAATTTATTAATGCAAGTGCAGCAAATTTTTAATTTTTCATGTGTCATGGGGAGGTTATCTTCTTAAATTCAACATGTGAGCAATACATGCACTTTTCAATCTTCTTAATCTGAACATTCTTTCTTGGGCAGCACATGGGTCTTAAAGAAGCTGTGGAGCTAAGGCAAGACAAATCCGGAAAATGTTCACTTCGGTGTTCACTGCCACTAGATATTGACCGCAACCTCGGTGTTGAAAGAAGTGAAGATACCGCTTCAGATAAATATATGGAAAGATTGATCCTCTTGACTTCAAACGCTAGGAGTTGGCGTGCCTCTGATGATGAAACAGTGGACTTGACTGAGCCCAGGTTCGAGTCATTTTCCATAGCAAATACTAAACCTCTATGACACCAAGAAAAATGGAAGAGAACTAAAAGATGGGTGAAGCAATAGGTTTGTTTCTGATGACACCAAAAATGGAAGAGAACTAAAAGATGGGTGAAGCAATAGGTTTGTTTCTGATGCTTTGCAGTAGGTTTGTCAAAGAAATGAGGAATAAAGATATTTCCGAAGACTTGTTCCTCTATATATCTTTCGTTCTTTGGAAAAGAAAAGGGAAGAAAATGATAGGCTACTGTGTCAGTTCATTATATAGTTACCTTTGTTGTTTGATATTCTTTAGATAATATGCTGATGAGTTGGGCATATTCTTTTCTTGTACAGAAGAAGTCATAGAAAAACTCAAAATACGTTAGGAGATGAACCGATGGTTGTAACTCAGTCATGAGCAAAAAAAAAAGACAGAAAAAATAGCATTGAAAGGATAATTATTGAGTTTTGTGCTTCATTGTAATCAGCAGTTGAGTATACTTGGTATAAGAAAACTTTGTTCAGATGAGTTGAGCTGCAGCTGTTTGAAATTCCATGAGAACTGGTGAAATACTACCTGTTTTTTTAGCAGAGCTCCTTACATATGATGTTCATGGTCATATCACGGAATACTAACTCCAAAATTCACTTCACATGTGCTATAGGGCTTATTGCCCATTTTAACCCGGAACATGTCGAAAATTGAGACGGTATCAGCTTAACATGACAGTCAGGTGGTCATTGTTCCATGGTTCACTTCTCAGATCAATAGGTCAAGCGAAATTCTTAGGTCTTGCAGAATGGTAGGCATTTCATATATTTTCAAAGGCTAACTACATGTCCAAATTAATTTGAACTTAAGCATCATGATAAATAGTCTCTACATATTAAGACATAAACTTCTAAATTCAAAAATGATAAGCGCGCGCTCAAAATATTGGAGTTTGAAATCAATTAAAATCTCATGTTTTTCTAGCTCTGCTCTTCCTCCACCCTCCCTCAAGGCAGCAAGTCAGAAATTAGTTTGAGAAATATTGGTGTAGACTAATGTAAGAATCAAGGAATAATAATATTGAAGTATTATGATAATCTCAGCAGGGTACACCAAAGGAAAGAGGTGAAACGGGCTCGCCCAGCGGTGCGGTGGCAACACCCATCAGGATGTCTTAAAGTTAATGTTGATGGGGCTTTCAATGAAAGTGACCAGCACGGTGACGACTTTAACCAGCACGGTGGCGAATTTAAGTATTGGGCTTAAGTTTTGTCTCCTCTTCATTACACTTGGAAACCTTGCATTAAGTGCATGTGTGTAATTCGTTTACCCTTCTATGCTCCATTCCTTATCTAATTCATTATCCATAACAAGATAGACCACTCTAAAATTTTAATGGCAATAAAACTGAACCTATAATTTCCATTATGTAACATTAGTTTCTTCCGACATCTCAATTTCTTGCAGTAGAGTTATAAATAAAATGAACGATTATTGCTAACTCTTAAATTGATTGAAACTATTGACCATATATCGACTAATGTCCCAAATTTTTTTTGTTTTTTTTTAATGAGTATTGAATGATTTCTCCTGAAGTTAGATAAAACAATTGCTTATTCGAAGTGTTTTATGTATTTAACAGTAAATACTTCTGAGATCTTTAATCCGATTTTCATGCTAAAGATGCATGCGCTGATCAATACTCATCCCATTCCTCGCTGTAGATTAGCCCTGATATAAACGTGATCACAAATCATGAAAGGTTGTTTCATCCTCACAACTTTCATATGAAAATACGTTTCTGTACGTGATAATCTATAAGCTTTAATTTAGGCTATCATTTGTTTTTCTTTTTTACTCTAATTCCGTTGTCATGTATGTCTTCAGATTTTAGTTTTTTATTTTTTATTTTATTTTATTATTATTAAAGGATAATAAATTGTGGTTAGTTATTCTTTCAAGTTCGGTACGTAATTAATCGATTAGAAAATATATAGTTGCCCTGTGCACATCCATTTCCATACTTTGAGCTTAGCATGTGTTTTGTTTGTTGAGAACTTAGGTAAGCTAACATGATGCGAAGACTTTGAAGTTTGAAGTAGTTGGTTTGAATGGTAGATGGGGCGATGGGGGGGGTAGAATTGAAGATATATGCACGATCCATGTAATTACTAACCATATATCTACAATCTCATTACCTTGGTTAGATCACTAGTTCCCTCACCAGACATTACTGATGCCGGAGCTGGATCCACCGCCTCCTGGCACACCGCTGCTGGCCCCGGCTCCTCCCTACCATCGAGGAGGATGCTTGGAACTATGGTAAGACTTCTTCACTTCAATTATTCAGTCTTGTTTCTGAGTTTACATGAAACCATGAAAAACTAGATTATGTACTGAACTTGGATTATTTTGCTTCAAATTAAATTTCTGCAGCTTGTGGCTTCTGTGCTGCTGTGGTCTATTTAGTTGCTGCTGCCCTCCACTCTTTGAGTCTGGGCCGCCCCCACCTTAGCTATGCTGCTGCATTTTCTATTTAGCTCACTTTTGTATGGGTTAAACATTGTGTGAGTGATGAGAGGTAGCTAGAAATGATCCAATATAAATCTCTGATCTCAGTATTCCAGGTTTTTTTTTTTTTTGGCAACTCAGTATTCCAGTTTGGTTAATTGGTCTCTGATGTTAACCCATTTATAGGCGTTTGTTCTTCAGCTCTACTTTTTTATCTATTTTGGTTGGTACTTTGTACATTGATTTATAGTTCTTTCTCAATTATGTTGTCGTTATATTGTAATGCCCATGGAATTGCAGACAGTTTCTGTGATTTTCTTTCTTTTCTTCCCTTTTTCTATACAGAAATGACATGTTGAATGGGAACATCAGCACACTTCTAGAGATGGCTAATTTAGTGTATAAAGTCTTTTGTTGTATAAGTCGAAGGATCTTGTCGTTTTGGACAATTGATTGATATGGGTGGCAATATTTTTTGGGACAATTGGTAGCATTTGGTTGGATGGAAGGCAATGGACATTAGTATTGCTATTTCATTATTTGGTTTGCATGTAGTTTCGGGGTTACGAAGTTTACATAGATTTTAAGTTTTTTTTTGTTAATATGGTGGTGAGTTATGGCCAGTTGGTTATTTGAAATTACTAAAGTCATGAAGGTCACGAGTTCTATAATGAACAAGGTGGAAATATTTATTCCAAACCTTATTCGTATCTCCTTCAAAAGCTTAACGGATAACTGGAGGTACTAAAATTATGTTAACTAAATTAAGTATGTCTTTGCCTCATGTCCTAAGCTTTTTCATCAAAAGCTACACACAAAAAAGAAAATTCATGTTGATTTCTCCTCCGAAAACTCACATATCACGTGAATTATATACCGAACAAGTTTAGCAAAGAGTGACTAACCACGGACGGGTAGTAAATATGATGAGGTCCAAAGAATGCTCGTATGGGTCTGGTTTTGAAACTCCGTCATATTATACTATCTATCTGTTAGTGTCTACTAGCCATCTCCTAAATATCGCAAGGTTCTTCAAGAGGCCCAAGTTTTGAGCTCGAGTTTGAGAAGGGACTTAGCTAGTTTTTGGGTACAACCTTGACTAGTACATTCTCACAAATAAAACGTTTTTTTTTAATTTTCAAAAGCATTTTTAGGCCGCTCTCAGAAGTAATCTAAAAAATAATCTTAGTTTATCATAGTGAAGCAGTTCACTTCATGGGGTTTGAGGGCTTGAGAGATTCCGACAATTGTTGAATTTGTAATTCAAGTACATTACTACATCGGGGTTAGAGTACTATATTCCAAGAACAATTCTTAGGTTCACCCTTATGATGAACGAGCATATTCACCCTCATTGTCGATTAACATACTTTTACTTAATAAATTTATAATCCAACAGTCCATATCTTAAATAACCTTTAAAGATCATCTCTGTAAAAAATCAATCACATCAGAAATCGTTTAATTATCTAATTGAATCAAACAAATGGATGGTTCTAACAACACTGACTACTATTATGATGAACCGTCCATGTATTTCATAGAAATGAATAACTAAAATGTCTTCAATTTGATTGGTTTTTTTACAGAGCTAATCTTTGTATTACGTTATACAACATGAATTGTCAGATTAGAAAATTATAAGAGAAAATGTTACAAACAGTACCCGAACTAAGACTCATTCTTAACTTCAGTACCCGACTATGCAAAACTATCACTTTGGTACCCAAGTTTGAAGTCCGACCCAAGAATGGTACACGTCGTCCATCACGGCATTAACTAACTAACCACGTGGCATATTTTGAGGGCCCTCAAGGTTCGCCACGTAGCAAAGACTTAACGCTGTAATGGACGACGTGTACCATTCTTGGGTCGAGCTTCAAACTTGGAGTACCAAAGTGATAGTTTTGCATAGTCGGATACTGAAGTTAGGAGTCGGCCTTAGTTCGGGTACTGTTTGAAATATTTTATCAAATTATAAAGTTATTATGTCTTAATCGCAAGAGAGGGTGAATATGTTCATTCATCCAAGGGTGAACCTAAGAATTGTTCATATGCCAACTTCTTTTGTCATTTTTGTCAAGTGATTAGCTGAAATTTTGAGAAATAATGTATAATAATGTAAAACAGTTGAAAATACATTACCAACCATAAAATTACCATTTATATTTTCCATTCACACGGGCCTTCACTTATCATCTAGTTTTCTGACTCATGCCTTTATTGGTTTAACCCTTCATAATGGTCCAAATACACTAATTGAGGGATTTTATACAAGGAAAAAAAAAATAGAAACAGCAAGAATCACTTTATCATTAAGTTTATTCTCACCTTCTCAGCTGTCACCGACATTCGCAGATACAACAACCATAAGTTGTAGGATTTGGATTAGGACTAGAAGTCTGAAATAGGATTTGGATTAGGACTAGAAGTCTCAGTCATCTCTGCATCATACAAAAGAATAATTTTGTTTTTTAGTATGCTATGAAGCATGTAAGAACCACCCATCTTGCATTTTTAAAGTGTAAAAAATCTCTTATCAATTTGCAAAACTTAGCACTTAGCTTAACGTATATTTGTCTGCTACTAGTTTTACAACTTTATATACATGCGATGGTTCACAAAAGAAAGAGAGGGTTTACCGATGCATTGAGCAAAGAGAACAAGGGAAAGAAAAGAGACAATGGGAATAGATAACTTAGATATTGCCATGATTCTATTTGTCTACTAATCCAACAAGACAATGATAAAAGTTTGACAAAAGTGACTAAGAATATGCATATTGACGGTGATGATGGTATTAAAGATCAATAATAATGAAGGTAATATAGACCAACAATTATATCTGACAAAACAGTTTTTCTTATTAGATTCATTAATTTTGTTTATTTAACATGTTGACTTGACTGTTAAAATTGAAGTATTTGTTTTCTCAGTCGGATGGAAAATTTAATTAAAGGATAACTGTTAAAATTCATTAGAATCATCTAAGAAATGAATAATGCTAGGTGAATTAGCTTTTTTAGCATTACAATAATGAAGGTAAAAAGACCAACAATCATACTTGACAAAACAGTTCTTCGTATCAAATTCATTTGTTTATTTGTCATATTGACTTGATTATTTTATTCAATTTCGTGTTAACTGTTAAAATCTATTACAATCATTTAAGAAAGGAATAATCCATGAGGCGGTAGAGTGGCTGATGCCGGCATTTGAGGATCGGCAGAGGTGTTATTATGTTAACCGCGATCGAGATAGATGCATGAGATGGGGTGCCCATATCAATTTGGAGACTCAACTCCAATTAGGGGCCAAATCCAGCTTGGGTGCAAAAATTGATTGGGCTATGGGTGTCTATAGAGTGATTTGTGGACTTGCGCTCTTTTGTGGGCCACGCCAATGACCTCATGTTCTTTAGGATTTTGCATTTGAGATCCAGTAGGATTGATCCAGCCAATCTTCCTTCTGTTCTTTATGTTTGTAGTGAGTTTATGTATTCTGTTTATGTTTCAAAAATTACCAGAGTTGCTTGCAATTAGTGAGCGATCAAGGTTAATGAGTGGACATGTCCTACGTATCACCACAACTTCTTGATCTGTCTATAGATGACAGCGAAAATATATATGATGGCCACTTTGGCTTCAGTATCAATGAAATATGTGATTATTCCTTTAAAAAAAAAAAAATGCAAACCATGTCTAACCTTTGATCCGTTAGTAATTTCGGTATGTTAGGTTTAAAAAATATCACATAGGTACCTGATGTTCTTATCCCGACCCAACATAAGTACATGAAATCATTAACTCTGATGCAACATCAAACAGGTGGCATATAGTGAAGGGTAATTTCATCTTTTCATATTTATTTCTTTCTTTTTTTCTTTCTAAATTTTAAGCTTGCTGAATTTTTTTTTTTTTTTTTTTTTTCTTTTGCTGCCTTTTATACTCTGCTCAACTGAGCTCAAAATCAGACGTTCTATCAGGGAATTCAAGCTTTGAATTTGGTGGTCTAACTGAGGATTATGAAGCTTGTTGACATGTTTGTGCTAAAGTCACAAGATCACAAACAAATTCCTCTAGGCTTCGAATGCTCTTTGGAGCTTCATCTAAGTTTCTAGATGCTTGCTCTAATGCAGCAATGACACCTGCCATGCTTGAAATTATGTGTTGCAGAAGAAATGACTTGCAAAGCATCCATTACTAAAAGCATTATCTACAATGTTGGACAAGTATTTGTGACCAATTCAATACACATTCTCATAAAAGTATTCAAATTGGTCTTTGGGATATTGACTTCAGTCCCAATGGACCACTGAAATGGGATATTGGCATATATCAGAGAAACACCATATTGGATTCATCAAATGGAACGTTGTCATTCTGAACATCAGCGAGCTATTATGTGGAGCTATACCCATGGCCAATCGAGGGTTCATGGCCATTGGCCATGGGAGGTGGTGTTTGTTCTCCAATTTCACAGCCTTGGTGCGCCTGCGAGGTATCGAACCCTTACCAACCTCACTACAAACTCAAGTCACTTACCACAAAACCGCAGGCTAACTTGCGATAAGTTATGCAAAACTGTATATCTATACTTAATTGAGAATCATAAAAATTAAAAAGTCTTTCACGCTTCTACTTCTCCTAGAAGCAACTGTCTCTCAGTCTCTATCTTCTTCCTCCTCCGTTTTCTGCTATTTCTTTCTCCCTTTCTGTTCATTTCTGACTTCTATTCTTCTTCCATTCTTTAGCTTCTTCATCCATTTTCTTATTGTTTTCCTTACTCATTCTTCTACTTCTCCTTTTACCCCCTAGATTTATTAAAAGTCAAATCTACAACTAAATTTATAGATCTAGAAGAGAAAAGCCGTCGTTGCAAAAAATTTTGATCGACAAACCGAAACCAAGCAACAACATTGGTGTACCGATTTATCGGTATTGGCAACGGTTGCAAAAATCTCAATACCCATGAGTTTCTGTTCGGTAGCGATATTGTCTCCCAAAAGCTTGGTTATTGTAACTGAGCTAACCCTAGCGCATGTGGTATGGAACTTGGTGCCTTAGTTTGGGCCATGACTATAGGTCCACAAACTCTTGGGCCCATATTTGGGATCCAAGAGGTTTCCTACATCAAAAGTTGGGTTTTTTTGGTTCGCCTACAATTTTGGAGAAAGATTGGTTTTTGAGTTGGTTTCAGAGTATTCTCTAGTAACGTCATGTTATTGGTTGCTTTAAGCTTAAAACTCATGGTAAAGTTACGTTAGATTATTTAAGGTTTTTTAGTCATGGCTCACTCTTGTAAAGTTGCCAAATGTGTGGTGTGTGGAGGTACTGTTGCTGAAGACCAAGGACGGTCAGGCACAGCTAGCACACTGGATGAGTTGTGGGCTAGTGACAAAAGGTAAGCCAATGAAAATCAAAAACGTCGAATCAGGATGTCGTTTGCGTTTGATATGCAGAAGTGGCAAAAAGGCGTTTGCCCCTTCCCTGTAAACCCTCTGCAGCTAGCTTTAATCATTTTACTGGCTTCATTTACTGCAGCTCTCCTTCTCTCCTTCTTTTTCCCACCTACATTTGTCTGTCTTTTTCAATTTTACCTTTTTATTTACAGGACTCTCCGTTGAAAAGTTGACTGTAAAGGTCTGTGGTTATGTTGTATTCTTGGACTAGACTTTGACATAATATTATGATTCATGTCTAAACGTCGAATTTTTGAACAGTCAGAAAACAATTTACTACAAAAACTTGAATAATTCAACAACGTATTCTTTTTTTTTTCCCCAAACAGTGGTGTTCACTTGGTCAGTTGCTGACCAAAGAATTTATGTTCAACAACCCTTAGATTTACATCCAAGGGTGGAAAACAAAACACCTCAACTTAATAATAATTCTCTCTGCATCCAAGGGTGGTTGAGCATTATTTTCTTGGTCAATAACTGACCAGGTGAACATTTTCGCCTAAACATACTATATTTTCATATTTGTTTGGGACTTGGGTTTTACTCTCTTTGGTTTTCAATGGAACGTATATTCAATATAAGACTGTTAGATTGAGACCCGTTACAATAAGCTGGTTAGTCATATATATATATTTCACAGGCAAGTACTTCCAGATCGAGTTGTAGATGAGCAAAATGGAAAAAACAGCCAGACTAGAAGAATCTATATGAATAATTAATTGCTGAGTTGCAATAATTACGTTTAAATGAAGAGTGGTAGCATTTTTCTCATGTTGAAGGTCCTTATTGGAGATTTAATTAGTACAGGTTAACACTAACATACCAGTAAAGTGATCTCTTAACTAAGGGTAGATCTGGAAAAAATATATGAAGAGCTGACCTCTTTAGATTAAAAAAAAGGAATCAAAAAAGCTTTGACCTTTTTCCATATTCCCCAATATATCTATATAAATTCTATTACCAGCTTGGTGGTATTTGGTAAGAACACTATGAACCGGTTGCACATATATTGTACGTACTCAGTACTCTAAACCCCAAAGGTCTATGTCCTGTCCTACAGTCCTACACACAGCCCTAGCTCACTATATAATACTAGAGTGTGATTACAAATTTTCCGTATATCACCCCAAATAATGAAAGATTTTTTGTTTTTTTTTTAGGAGTTTTTTTTTGTTACGATGCTAAAAAGTAAAATGAAAAGAAAAGAAACATATAATATTTTTATTTTGAATGCAAAGAAACATATAATATTATGAAAGTTGGAAGTAGGCACATCCCCACTATAATATTATTTTATAGGGAAAATTTTGGTAAGTGTACCTCAAGTTTGGCTCATTATGAACTTTTGTACATGAAGTTTCAAAATATAAACTTTAGTATATCAAATTGTAAACCCGACCCAGTATATGTATACGACGACAATGATGTCGTAGTTTGTATGACATGTGTCATATTTTGAGGGGTAAAATAGTCTCTCTCTTTCTCTGCCTCACTTCACTTCGTTGATTTTGCCTCTTAAATCCCATGCTCTTTTGCTCATAACCACCACCACCCCTGTCGACGCCTCCACCCCCAACCTCATCACCTGTCTTTACCACTCCGACTTCGCCCTCTTCTTCTTGACCTAGTCACGCTCCTTCCTCGGCAGCTGCTCTCTCCAACTCAACCTCTTCTACCACGCCTTCGACTCTCCCCCACTTTCTTCTTCCTCCCCTTCTTTCTAACTCAACATCACGTTTTCTGTATGGGCGCGAGAGATTGAGCTAACCTCGATTGCCAGAGAAGTGGAGGAAGAGTGGAAGGTTTGAATAAGGGCGAGAGGGAGCTAGACGTTGCAGTTCTCTATGAGTTTTGAATCGGATTACCGCGGGGGAAAAAACCCTATCGGTTGGGCTGTAGCGGAGGACGCTGAGGTCGCCCCCAGTGTAGTAAGAAACAACCTATTCCAAATACTCGTCGCATTCGAAGGACCAGAGGAGGGACGACAAAACTAGGTGCAGATTTTGGGTCGTGGACCAATAGTGATTGGTGGTGAGGATGGGGTTAGGATTAGAATTGGGTTGAGTTTGGTGGGTGTGGATTTGGAAGGTGGAGGTCGTGACCATGGAAGAGAGAAAGGGATGGGTTTGGAAGTTGGATGAGATGTGGTGGTCGTGGCCATGGAGGAGAGAAAGGGGATGGGTCTGTGTACATAGAGAGAGAGAGAGAGAGTGAGAGAGTTTGAGGAAACTGAAAGTAATAAATTACACTTTGACAAATGAATAATGACATAAGGGTTAACACTGTTATTGACGTCATGTACATATATTGGGTCGGGTTTGCAATTTGATGTACAAAAGTTTATGTTTTGGAACTTAATGTACCGAAATTCATAGTGAGCCTAACTTCATGCACTATTCCCTATTCTATATAATTCTTTTTGATTGTAGGATCTCAAATGATCCTTTGCACATATGCGTGATGACTTGTAGAGAGCAGAATAGGTCAGGTGGTTAATGTGAATTTGTTTTACGTACGTACACTTTGGTACGTATAAGGAAAGATTTGGAGAGTAGTATATGAACTATTGACCATTAAGAATTAAGGTACTTAAAGTTTACAAACTGTCACATTAGTACATGACTTTACAAACCCGACACACTTTTGGTACATGCCGTCTTAACATCGTTAATTCTATATTTTATTTATTTTTTAAAGGGTTATTTAGGTAATTTAGCTCTCTCTCTCTCTCTCTCTCTCTCTCTCTCTCTCTCTCTCTCTCTCTCTCTCTCTCTCTCTCTCTCTCTCTCTCTCTCTCTCTCTCTCTCTCTCTCTCTCTCTCTCTCTCTCTCTCTCTCTCTCGGCTTAGCACATTGCATTGCATCTCCTAAGCTTGAATTGAACCAAAAACCCATCTCCTCAACATTTTCATCTTCCTGCTTATCCAAGGAACTAGAAGTGGTAACCAAACAAGCATCCTTATCACTTGGCTTCTGGGATTCAAAAGAATCACTTGTACTAAGACTCAACCCATCATTTCCTTCAGCATTGCTATTTCCTAGGCCAAGAATCAACTCCCAGGGCCAATT
This sequence comes from Rosa chinensis, assembly GCF_002994745.2. NCBI lineage: Eukaryota > Viridiplantae > Streptophyta > Magnoliopsida > Rosales > Rosaceae > Rosa > Rosa chinensis. The sequence goes on from NC_037092.1 coordinate 62,932,363, forward strand.
CGGGTATTGGAGGAATCGAGGCCTCGGAGAAAGGTAATTTGTAACTGGGTTATAAGGCCTTGAAGACAAATTATCTAAAACAACATTGTTTTAATGACAAAGGGATTTAGAAACCTGAGGGGGTATTGGAAAAATCCTCTTAAAGAAATTACCTTAAAAGATGCGGATATAGTTGGGGATATGTAGTGTTTTTCATCTATTTCTTAGGGTAAGAGAAATTGGGGCTTCCCAATTGCTGATAGTAGTGTTCGTTTTCATCTGCATAATCCACAAAAACAGTTGAGAATCATAAAAATTAAAAAGTATTTCTCATCTTCTACTTCTCTCAGAAGAAACTCTCTCTTCTGACTTCTATTCTTCTTCCATTCTTTTGCTTCTTCATCCATTTTCTCATTGTTTTGCTTATTAATTCTTCTACTTCTCTTTTTACCCCTAGATATGAATTAAAAATCGAATCTACAACTAAATTTATAGATCTGGAAGAGAAAGGCCGCCGTTCTTCCTCGTTGCCGCCAATGTTGAAATTTTTGCTCGACAAACTGAAACAGAGCCTCAACGTTGGTGTACCGATTTACTAGTATCGACAACGGTTGCAAAAATCTCAATACCGATGAGTTTCAGTTAGGTAGCGGTATTGTCCTCAAAAGCTTGGTTTCTGTAACCGAGTCAGCCCTAGTGCATGTGGTAAGGAACTTGGTGCCTTGGTCTGGGCCATGACTATATGTCCACACACTCTCAGGCCCATGATTGGGATTTGAGAGGTTTCTACATCAAAAGGTTTGTTTTCTGGTTCGTCTAGATTGATTTTTGAGTTGGTTTCAGAGTCTTCCCTAATAGCGTCAGGTTACTAGTTACTTTAAGCTTAAACTCATGGTAAAGTTATGTTAGATTACTTTAATATTTTCTAGTCACGGCTCAATCGCGAAACGTAGAACATAAGGTTGAGAATCAAGTAGATTTTGATTGATCTGCGTTTTGGTTGATTAATAATTTGAAAAGAATAGTTGGGCATCACTTGATTACATAAACAAAGAGAAGGGTAAAGAATATCGTAGTTGGGTAGTTGGCTGCCACTTGATTACAGAAAGAAAGAAAAGAAGGAAGATACTGAAAGAAAAAGAAGAAGCAGAGATAGAAAGAGATGAGGAAGCCATCTGTTCGCTATTTTATTTTGATAAAAATTAATTATACAAGCTAAAATAAAATAAGCAAAAACAAAATAAATAGAATGCAATATATTAAAATAACATACAATTATGAAATATTAGTTAGAGTAAGATTAGCAACAAAAATGAATATTGTCTCGTCACATGTCAAAACATGTCAAATTTGAATTCATCCCCATCGGACTCTAAAGCTGCCGAATATAACTTCGCTGTGTGTGGAGGTACTGTTAGTGAAGACCAAGGGCGGTCAGGCACAGCTAGCACAGTGGATGAGTTGTCGGTTAGTGACAAAAGGTAGGCCAATGAAAATCATAAACGTCCAATCAAGACGTCGTTTTCGTTTGATACGCAGAAATGGCTAAAAGGAGTTTCCCCAGGGCCCCGTAAATCCTCTGCAGAAATGGCCTAAAATAGAAAATCTGCTTTTTCCCTTCAGCTAGCTTTAATCGTTTTACTGGCTTCATTTACTGCAGCTCTGCTGCTCTCCTTTTTCCTACCTACATTTGTTTTCCTTTTTCAATTTTACTTTTTTATTTACAGGACTCTCCGTTGAAAAGTTGACTGCAAAGGTCTGTGGTTATGTTGTATACTTGTATTCTTGGACTGCGACTTTGACATAATATTATGATTCATGTCTAAACGTCGAACTTTTCCCTATTGTAAAAGATTCATTTATTTATTTAAAAAATAAGTACAGGAATTACACTTTCTGATCATGTAATCTTAGCTTTTGATTAAAACTTGAATAATTCATCTTCATATTCTTTATTTTTTCCCAAAGCATACTATATTTTCATATTTGTTTGAGACTTGAGTTTTACTCTCTTTGGTTCTCGATGGAACATATATTCAATATAAGACTGTTAGCTTGGGACCCGTTACAATAAACTGGTCATTAGTCATATATATATATATATATATAAGTACTTCCAAATCGAGTTGTAGATGAGCAAAATGGAAAACACAGCCAGACTAGAAGAATATATATGAATAATTAATTGCTGAGTTGCAATAATTACGTTTAAATGAAGAGTGGTAGCATTTTTCTCATGTTGAAGGTCCTCATTGGAGATTTAGTGCAGGTTAACAGTAACATACCGGTAAAGTGATCTCTTAACTAAGGGTATGCATCTCTGGGAAAAATATAGCACATGAAGAGCTGTCCTCTTTAGATAAAAAAAAAAGATGAAAGAAAAAAGCTTTGGCCTTTTTCCATATTCATTCTATTGCCAGCTTGGTAGTATTTGGTAAGAACACTATGAACAGGTTGCACATTCATGGCTGCAGGTAGCGCTTCTTGTGATATTAAGAAGCACATAGCCACAAACTATGATGCTGCCTTGCGCGCTTTAAAATAGAAACACTGAAAAGTAGTAGTTGGTCTAAAGCCAAGAATTTACGAAACTTTTTTAATGCTGCTGCTTAGATCAAACCGAACGAGTCGTCATCGAGTTCAGCTCCGAAACATGGCGAGTACAAACCCATTTGACTCAATTGAGGATAAGAGCCTGACATCGTCACGCCTTGGACTCTCACCCGGAGCCAAATTTGAGGTGTGACCGTGTGAGTGATACGTACAAAAGCAGTATAAAGCTTTTCTTTCTAGCCTTGTCTAATCCCTTTCCGACTCAATAAATTCCTATTACTTCTTTGCAAGAGATATCAGAGATGAATGTGTGAGTAAAACCACGCACTAAATCAGTAGACTTTGTAATTTGCTAGTGAAACCATAAGATGTTTCACTACAAATAAATCTTATAATCTCATAGAATTTTAAAGATTAAAAAACCCACTAATCTCGATCGACAATATCGATCATAAAACTAGCCTTCTAATATCAACTTTCTAAAAATAACATTTCTATCTAACTCAAACCTTAATAAATAGAAAGATAGCATCAAAACATATCCGCGACCTTTCACAAATCCTAAATTAGTGCTATAAATCCAAAATTATAATCCGCCGAAAATTTTAAACACAGAGATGCTACTTGTAAAACGTAGGGAGAAAAGCTCTCTCGGAAAATGGTACGGAAATATGGATATATGGCCGGGTTGGCTGAGTTCATATTTACATGGAGAAATCTGCCACATGTCAATCAAGGGGTGGTGGCTTTGGTGTCCCATGTACGTCCACTTCTTAATCAATCACTAACATGTTCATGCTACTTGGTCTCCAAGCTAAGTCAACTAACCAATAATAAGACTCTACGTCGCTATAAATTAAATTCCCTCTTGCCTCCAAAAAAAATCACATAACTCGGATTAAATTTACCAAATAATACGCGTCCTGCGACCTATACTTTCTAATTCCTTCATAAAAAAAATAAATAAAATTTGAGCAATATAAAAATTTAGGATCTCACAGACACACAAAAAATATAAATTTAACTTTATTGAGGCTGAGACGAGTCTGATCATAATCGTCTATCTCGACAGCAACCATGACCTCATGGCTCAAACGAAGCGGGCTGACATTCGTCTATCTCGACTAAACTATGGGCTCTGATCATGAATGTTTAGGACATGAGAATGGTTAACCTGTTCTGGATATAGAAAGTTTTCTAATATTGTAAAGTAAAGCTCATAATTGTAATCCTTTTTTTTTCTTTGTACAAATAAATAACATCTTGTTTTAAGTACTTCAGTGTCTCTTTCTTGCTGCTCAAGTTGAAGACTGCTAGTGCAATGCAGAATTTGGATCGTAGGCTTTTCTAGAAATCTATGGGTTATGTGTTAGAACAGTCTCGCTCAACAAAAAGAAAAAAGAAACTATCTATAACACACAAGAATTTGTTGGCTATGTATATGTTACCTCAAATTCAACTAAAAGAAATCCTGGCATCACATTATGTGCCACAATCTTATAGTAGAATATTGTACATCAAATTTTGAGTTTAAGAAAAATAACGTACGTCTACCTCCTCTGCTATCAATTTCTACGAAATTAATTCTCCTAACCAGAACTGATCCAGTCTTCCTATTGTGGTTTGATTTAACCGTGGGCAGCATATTCGACTTCGGTACATCAGTCAAAATAAATACCAGATTGGTTTTCTCCTCTACCATCTCTTGGAATTTTTGAAAAAGCTTTGCAACCTTGGATTGAGAATAAATATTCAATATTTGTAAAACAGCAATTGCCATACAAATGATACAATAATGAATAGAGGGAGGGTAAAACCCAGTCCTTTTACCATCTTGCGCTGTCAACACCTTGGTTTTACTTTGTCCTCACTTTCTCTCACAATATAAAGGTATCATCTTTTTTAGGGCCGTTGATTAAAAGCCAATAATCAACGGTTGTGATAGGCTGAGTGCATGGTAGCAATGTACGAATTGTCGTCTCTTCCTAAACCCTTCCTGAACCCTTCCTTCATTATTGTCAAAAAACGGGGGAGAGAGAGACACACACACACCAGAAGAGAGAGAGATCTTGGTTTTTTTTGGGTGGGGATGGGGGGGGTGGTTTCGGAGAAGAGAGAGACTAGCTCAGTAGAAGAGAGATATATAGGGTTTCAAAGAAGAAATGATTCATGGTTCGTATACTTTTTTCTCACTGCATTTCTTTATTTCCATAAGCGTTCCATTTTCATGTGGTTTTAGTGATTATGGTAGGATTGGGAGCCTCGGAGGAGCTGTCCGAATCAGGTCCTAGTTCTGGAAAACTCGGGACGATTCCATTGGTAAACGAGTTCGACGACTCGGGAAAAAAACCGCTGCACCCGGCGTTGGCTCACGCGTCACGGTGTGCCGAGGATCTGAGGACCAAGGACGGTCATGAGGCGCAGCTAGCACTGGAGTTGTCGCTTAGTGAGGCTAGGTAGGTTAAACCAGCAGTGGTTTTCTTTTTTCTTCTTCTGAGTTTCTTATACGCAAATGGTTGAACACCAAGCGCGGTGCCAGTAAGCTCTGCAAAAATGGCCTGAAATGGAAAATCTGCTTTTTCCTTTTCAAGCTTGCTTTTTATTATTTTATGATTCAAATTTAAATTTATTTTTATTTTTGTTTTACAGGATATGTAGATACTGGAATCCGAAAGATTTGTCCATGGAAAATTATTACATGAATGAAAAGGTTTGTTACAGTATATTTGAAGGACTAGCCTGCAGTTTGGTATGCTAGAAAAAGCTCCCCTAATGAACGAAGAAACGACGTGACTGATCGATGATTTTGTGATTTTCATCTCAGGATTTGAGCACGGAAAAACTTCTGAGTGAAAAAACCAAGGACTTGAGCACGGAAAAACTTCCGAGTGAAAAAACCAAGGAGATTGCTGACATGGATCATTCGTACACTGTTAAAGGGCGCGTAGCTTCTCTGCCTGCTCTACTCATCGCCGCCGCCGAGAAGGTTAACGATTCCGTCTTGGAGTTGAGTGATTCCGATTCGGGGGGCAAGGAGAAGGACACTCTCTACGAATGTCTTATAAGGGAGGCTTTGGCCCCGGGAGGCCTTACAACGACGCCGTTGAGGGAGGCCAAACTCGCCTCCACGGCGACGGAGAGCGAAAACTCGGAGAGAAGTAAGCTCGTGCTTCGAGAGATAGAGCCGCTTCAGCTCTTCGGAGCTGTTCCTCAGAGCGGTGGTGGGGACAAGAAGGTGGCGAGGAAGCTCGTGCTTCGAGAGATAGAGCTGCTTCAGCTCCGAAGAGCTGTTGCTCAGAGCGGTGGTGGTGGTGGGGACAAGAAGGTGACTTCGCCACTCATCCGTGCAGCTCAGGTGAGGCTCCACTGTTCTCAACATGTTGGAACCAAATCCGTTACTGCATTTTGGGTGTGTTATAAATTATTGATCTACTTTGTCTCTTGTCTATGCGACTTGTTTTCCTGGCCTAATGTGGTGGTGGTGGGGCTTGGTGTTTCCTTCATTCCCTTTGTTGTTTTCTTGCTTTGCTTAAATGGCTTCAATATGCTCTTTCCCATTCCATAATGTCTCCAGAATGAAAACAATTTTCTACTCTGATGTGCTGCAAAATAAAGGTGCATTTGTTTATGGTAATGTACGCATTGCATCATAATAGTGCTCTGACTTATGATCATGATGACTGACCAGAAGCTCTTGTTCGTCTCCAGCATGCATAGTTTATATATGGTAATTTCTATATACGATGCAGCTAGAAGGAAATATGCATACTAGTAACATCTGTATGCATTGCAACTAGAGAATACTATGCCTAGCAGTTGAATAGGAACAAATTTTGTGATTGAAGAGCTCTGTTTTTAAACATTGAGTGAGAAATTATCATATTCAGTACTTCACATCAATGTAGAGTTAGGATGATACTATGATATGTGACCACAATTTGATGAAATTTGGATAGGGAGGAGACAAAGCTGTTATCCGCCAGCTGCTTCTGAAGACAAATATAGATGTCAACGATGCTGATGTAGATGGAAATTCTGCTCTTCATTGGATACTTGGGTTGTCATGTCCACAACAGTTAAGGTCTCTCTTTCTCTCTCTCTCACACACACACACACTCAAACACAAAGAACTAATGACACGGTTTAATTATGTTAACTAACTTTCTGTTTCTTTCATTCCCAGTATTGTATTGCTTCTTTTAGAGCATGCTGCCGGCAATGGTAATTCAAAGGCCCTTAAGGTATCATATGTTTTCTCTTCTACTTTTCCAATTTTGTTAACGAGTCAACTTCCTTGGCAAACCATAAATACATTAGCACCCGTCAGATTTTCTTGAAACTCAGTGGCAGTAACTTTTTGCCATTGACAGATCCTTCTGTTGGACGACCCGTTAGCTGTCCAGTATATGTCAGAACAGAAACAAACCCCCCTCTTTTTCGCTGTGAAGAATGAGAGTGAAGACTGTGCTGATCTTCTTATAACCTCGGGAGCAAATAGTGAAGTCCTTAATGTGCGGTAAGGAACAATATATGAAATACTTCTCCTCCTTAATTCTTCAGTTGTGTATCTATCTTTTTAGTAGTGGTCTCTAGAGCCGACCTCATTAGTTGAAAGTTTGAACGCTAACGTTTATTTTGTACATATATCCGCATGAATTTCCGCAAAAACTGTTAAATACCAGTGAGAAAAAAGCAATAGACCTGGCCTCTCAAGATATGCGCTTCATATTGCTGAACGTCCCAACCAGTGCTAGCATCAGTAAGTTCATTATATATATATATATATATATATATATATATATATATATATATGTGGAAATGATATGTTAAGCAACTGTTACCCAGCTTCAGTATATCTGATTTAACTGGCCCAAATTTTCATGTGCAGTTAATCAGGCCTTCCCGAGTCAGCATAAATGTACTGCTTTAGAGGTGACTGATGAAGGCACCAGTACTGAAACGTGAGCATTGTTACATGCATCAAAGTTGTTTGTTATGTCTTTCTACGAAAAGAAATATGCTCTGTCTTGTGTGCTTATTGTGTCATAGCAGGCCTTTGCTTGTGCATGTTTATATGTTTACTCTGTTCATAGTACTCAAGTTTCTACTGCCTTTGAATGCTAGAAATGTTAACTCAAGCACCGAGGCAAAGGTTCATAAGTACTTCGACTCCGACTCTCATCAAGGATATGTCAAAGGAGTTAAGAAGGGAGCATACCCGAGTCATTCTTGTGCTGCTAAACAACTCAAACCCAAAATCTTTGGTGGAGGACTTCCTCCTTCAGTGGACTCTGGTAATGCACCTATGAAACATTTGTCAAAATAATTTAAGTTGTATCAATTATGATTATCAACTTGGATCAGTATTCTAACTAATTAATAGACATATACAAGTTTCTTTTTCTGGCTAACGTAATTCTGTATTTACTTTGAGCGGCATATGTTTTGGTAGCTGATTTTGAGAAAAGGTCACCTCAACAACGAGAACAAGAGAAGAATTTTCAATATCAGCTTCCACTGCAGAAGTCCAACGAGTATATTATGGGTTCATGGCATGGAACGACAATTTTGTGGATTTAGCTTCCAACTGAACTACTAGTTGGGATAGATTCACAGAGTACTCGAAAGTATACAGGTGCGTAGTGTGTGTATATATAATTGTGTGAGTGAGATTTAATATTCTTCTAAGGGAAAAATGCACTAACAGTGTCCGGACACTGTGAGGAGTGTCAAAATGATACCTGAACTTACAAAGTTATCAATGTGATACCTGAACTCATTTTTTCATATCAACATCGTACCTACGACCAAATTTCGTCACGGAACCGTTAAATTTTGCACGTGCCACGCACGTGAGTCACTTAATAAAGGCAAAACGACCGATTTACCCTCAAAAGTTTTTTTTTTCTTTTTTTCTTTATTTATTTCTTTCTTTTTTCTTTCTTTCTTCTTCTTCTTTTTTGGTTTCTTCTTCAGAGTTCTTCAGGATTTGAATCATCAAGATTCAAATCATCTCAGTAGCGGGCCATTTCGGCTACATCATGGCCTTGAATAACACCGGCGCCCCCTTAAGCAATTACAGCCACGGTGAATCATAGCAGACACCTCCTCACCCTGCTTCGCCTGTCGAACTGCTCGTCCAAGTTCACCCCCGCCGCTGACGGCTAAGCCACCACCACTCTCATTCTCTCCTCCGACCCCCTTGTATACACCATTGATCAGAAACTCAAACCCCGCCAGCCTTCCACTCTCAAATCACAACTCCGATCCTACCCCGCCATTCTCTCCGTCACTCCCGACATGCAACACCACCTCCACACCATCAACAACCACATGAACTACCTCTCCGTCATTCCCGACATACAACACTACCTCTATCATTCCCGACATGAACAACCACACATACAAAAACTCAACAACCCCTCCATCAAATTATAAGATCCAATTCAAACTCAAATCGCCCATAAAAATCATCAAACGAAACACAGCACACAAAAGTGATCTATACCAATCTCAAACCCATTGGGCAAGCATATATTCAATAATTTCCAATCAATTTGAGTACCTTCTGGAGCTGATTGTAGCTGACATCGTCGCGATGCTTGGACCAAAACCCATTGGGCGAAGAGAGAGTGTAAATGGGTGAAGCCACATCACTGAATTGGTCGTCTCTCTGAGCTAAGCCGAGGATTTTGGGTTCAATCAGAGGCAATTGTAGGCTAGAGAATTGAGAGTGAAGTCGGAGGCCGATGATGCCGACGAAGGTGTGAAAAATGAGGATGCAGGGGGTTAGGTTGCCCATTGCTGAAGAGGACGAGGGTGAAGAAGAAGAGGACCGTGAGGAATAAAAAGGGTTTCGCCGGAGATCGAGAAAGGAAATGGGCTCGATGGGCGCGGCGGTGGTGTTGGTTGAACTGATTGACTGGTGTGGTTTGGTGTTGGTTGTGGTGGTGTTGGCGAGGAGAGAAGGAGAGTGAGAGTGAGAGTGAGAGGAGAGAGAGAAGAAATAAGAAATTTCTTCTGTTTTTTTTTTAATAAAAATGTATAAAAAGATAATTTTACCCTTAAATTTAACGGTTCCGTGACGGAATTTTGTCGTAAGTACGATGTTGATACGAAAAAATGAGTCCAGGTATCACATTGATAACTTTGTAAGTTCAGGTATCATTTTGACAGTCCTCACAGTGTCCGGACACTGTTGGTACATATTTCCCTTCTTTTAATAATGGTTTACTTATTTAATGTTCGCTTTTCAGCAAACGACCCAAATAACAAGAGGACGGCCTATGAGATTTTGGAGAGCGAAATTGAAGATAAGTTTGTAGAAATCATCAAGGGAGTGTATGCAACCCTTTGCGGAGATGGAAAGAGGTGCAAGGAGATGGTGAAGTATGTCCAGGATCAAATGAAGCAATACATAGATATTGGAGGCATGCCTACTCTTAAACATATTGGCATGGCTGCAACAGAATATTTTCATCAGTTCTGTCCTATGAACCGTGAAAAGGAACTTGAATCCAAAGTCTACATTTGTGGTTGGATACCTCATCTAAACGTATGCGCTTTAATAATCTAGAATTTAATTTTTTTTATTTAAACTAAAATCTCAAGCATTTATTGTACTCAATTTAATTATTCTATTGCTCTTGTAGAAATATGATGTTATTGAAGTGGGGGATCTGCCTGAAAATGCTCTCTTGAAAGAAGAAAAGGTTTTCGGAAGTGGTAGCGGCGCCGGCAACGTATTAAATGAGTTACAAGTGTATGTTACAAAATCTTATTTATAGTTTCTGCAGGAAAAGTGAATGTTAATTTATTTATGTTCCCCCTAAAACTAGTAATAATTATTCTTATTTATTTTAATATTATTATTATTTTTTTCACAATTCTACCAGTTTCCAAGGACCAATAGACGTGAGCGTCGTAAAGGATAAATTGATACGAGCAACACTCGAAGATCCTTACACTGGTGGACGTATTCAAGGTATTGTAATATTTTCTTAATTCCTGATAGTTGTGATTTTATAAAACTACAAGTCTTCAATGATTATAATTAATAAATATTGAGTCTCTTCCTTATGTTTTCTGAACAGTTTATTCTTTGAAGGATGATACTTGTGTGTGCAAGTATGAAGGATATATGATAAATGAGCTGCATAACCCTGAGTATGCAAACAAACTTTTTGATGGAAAAAGTATGTTTGTTATAATTCAGACAATACATGCCGTAATCGTGAGTCCGCAAGACATAATGTCAATCCTAAAAAGGTATGTATGTAATGTTCTTTCTTTTTGGTGAACATAAGATTTGTTGCAACATCTGTATGAAATTTTATTTTTTTATTAAGAAACAAATGTATACAATTTTGAATTTTATTTTCGGAAGTCAAGCTTTCAAACATCCTAGTATAAACATAAATTCATGTTTTTTTTTACAGATTCAATACAAGTGTTCATGTCCATTGGTTATGCTTTGTGAAGAGCTTTTTAGTATACCGAGTGATACTATCATCACCAGAATGTTTCGATAGCTGGTTTGGTTCATGTGAAGTGTTCAAAGAACCTATTCGGCGTCAAAGACATTCCACCCCAGACGGTTCTTGTGACTATTACCTTGGATATGCTGGTAGCGAGCTACTACTTCGAGCACTAAAGATGAAGTCATTTGATGATTTAGCTGACTCTAATCTTCCTCTAGATGACCATACTGCCGCTTGATTGTTGATACCTTTTGTAGCACATCCTACATAGATAACCATAGAAAGAAGAACTCATCTTTTTTTTTTTTTTTTTTGATTACCTTCCTCACGTATGTATAAGAACAAATTCATTCGATTTCTAAAAAAGATTACTAATCTTTAACTTTTTGAGGAATCTTTCATCAATAGTTGTGAATGACTGATTTTTCTCAATCTTATATTCATGCAACTAAGGATGATAGCTTCCTTAATTGAACTTCGGCCATGCATATATCTCAGTATGATAGCCACGTATTGACATCTTTCATGCAACTAAGGAGAATCAATTAATCAAAGGGATGGTTCACCTTCCTTAATTGATTAAAGCCATGAGAATCCTGAGAAATATTTAGGTGCTCCCGTAGAACCAACTTGGATTGCCAAGTGGTTTGAAGCCCCAAAAAAAAAATAAACATGTGTATTGTAGCAAAACACATTTGTCTTATGAAAATGACATTTTTGTTCTTCGTATCAACCTGGTTCACCTCCTTCCCCATGGAGGTACTATAGATCTCCTCATCTTCTCCAACATAATTCTTTATCCAATTGTTCCTTCATTTGCAACTTCGATGTAAGCAAATAGAATTGGAACACAATTATGTTGTTTTGTTCCTTTAAGCAATTTACTGTATTATCAAATTGGATTCGTGGCCCTCAAGATCTACATGTGAATAATGAAATTGGAATCTTGTTTGGTTCATCAAATTATCAGGGAACACCCATATATTTATATCCTTATCTTTGATCTTGGATTAGCTTTTGGGATTGTTAATCCCATAAATACACTTGTACGGATCGCAGATTGACTAAGTTCGGTGTTGATCATAACAACAATCACTAAACAACATACTGTATCAACAAGATTTTGATGGCTTTTTATGGATTAAAGAATGTGTATAAGGAGGAACTAGAAGATGATGGTGTTGATTGAAACTAAGTTTGAGAAAATTTGTCATAAGCAGGATCTAGAATTATGGATGATGATGATAAAGAACGAACCATAAAGCAAAAGTCTAAAATGGTCTTTTTCACAAATAGTTGAGTGAATTATTTTTTCTAGAAGCCACGTGTCAAATAATCATTGGAGCGTCAGACCACTTGGCAATCCAAGTTAGTTCTACGGGAGCACCTAAAAATTTCTCGAGAATCCGAAACAAAAGCATGCATGTAACCATGACTCCAACCTTATTGCAAGATCTTTTGTCAAATATGTGTATTAGAATTCTAGCCAAATACAACCATGAGTCCATCTTTAATGCAAAGATCTTCCCATATATGCTCCATCTTTGTAGCCAAGTAACCACCATTAATTATCAAATATCTTGATAATTAATAAATCTGATAAATACCGAGATTTACCTCTAGATTGCTTGACCTCCAAAAATAAGATAAATATAGAAATCGTAAAAACACATATACAAGGGTGGAACACTAGAAACAAAGATCAAAACCACAACTATATTCAAGAAATCCAATTACAATTCCTATAGTTGATTTTCTATGTCATGAGAAATAAGTTGACCATGTGAAACGTTAGTAAGCAAACGATTTCTCATATTTTACTTTCCTTGAATAACTAATCTAAGTGAAACCACCTAAATTAATCCTGTTGAACATATAATCATAGGCTAGCTACTCAAGAACACATTCAACGCATGAAGAACAAAGAAATGATGTCAACCAAAGTGCATAGCCTATTATGAAAAAGTTCATCTTTTTGTAATTCTCCCTAATTAATTTTGACTTTTGTCTAAAGTATTTACTACTTATGAAATAGTTCACAAAACTATTAGGTGAATTGTTAACCTAAATCTAGCTTTAATTATATGCATATAAAGCAATTTCACATAAACAACATAGAAATCAATATATAGAATTTGCAACTTTTATTCAAGTATAGAGACAAGCATTAAACTTTGCCCTTAATGGTATATGTTAACTAGAATTCATAAGTTACAAATTAAACCAAAGAAAAACAAAAAAAAGTTTACAAAGAAAAAGATGAAATACACCATGAAGGAATGAAGGAAGAACTTGTAGACGTTGAAGCTTTGAAGACCTTGAAATCAAGGCTCCTCAAGGGCTACGACACGATGATGGTGGCTAGTCTTGCTCACGGCTTCTTCTTCTCTTCCTTGATTAAAACGCAGAGCTTCTGAAGTCTAGAAAATGGAACTGATTTTTGTGTGAAGAAAAGAATGAAAGAATTATTTGGTGAGATGTCCTAGGGTGCATCTATATATAGGGGATGTCCAAGCCTTCTGGATCCTTCTTTTAATTTTCAGGAATTATCTAATTGGTCCAACAACTTCAACCAATTGGATAAACCCATGTTAGTATTCTTGTGTCATCTAACCAATGAGAAACCTTTAAAATTGCACCTTGATTCTAGGGAGATAATATTTGCCAAATTTAAATGAATATTTTCTGATTTTTTTTCTCTCTTTATTTCAGCCAAAGGAGGAGTGTGGGCAACAATGAATGTATCTGGACTTGATTCCATCCTTTCTATATGTCGTAATCCCTTGAAACTCTCCTTCATTATCTCTAGGAGTCTCCCTTTGGCCACAATCATCTCTAGATGCATTTAGGATTTAATTGAGATATCATTATCCTGATATAGAGGCCTGAGTATAAACTCACAAAAAACCGGTAACCGACCGAACATAACCCGATTTTTTGGTTCGATAACCGAACGGTGACCAAAACGACGTCGTTCTGCACTGAGACCGCACCGAACCGCTTCATTGCGGTGCGAGTTCGGTTCATGGCTTCGAACAGGACCTATTATTTTTTAATAAATAAATATGATTTATTTTTAATAATGTTTTATATTATTCCTCAAATTCTGTTTGGTAACCCATTACTAACCCTAGGGGTTTGAGGGTTCTATCTCGGCCGTGCTTTCATTTTTCACTCTCAGCTTCTATTTTCTCTCATTTCTCCCACAACATTGCTACTCTCTAGTCTCTATCACCACCGGCCGCCGCTTCTCTCTCGACCAGACCCCTATTGTAAGTCAGATGAAGATCTTCGCTTCTCAGTTCTCTCTCTCTCTCTCTCTCTCTATTTTTTTTTCCAATTCTTGTGTTCAAATCAAGTTGACACTCTTCTCAATTGAACGGTATGTAGATTATCAGACTCGTTTGAAAGCAATTGGTATGCTTTGTAAGTGACTTTTTATTAAAATGTTGCAGAGAATGGGATTCTATTATTATTTGCTTGTGTCTGCTAGGTAGAGAAACCTTTAGAATTGATAATGTACATTCAGTGAATGAGCCAAAAATGAAATTTTCTGTGTTTATTCACTATTAATCCTATGCAATTATGACATACAGTGAATGCCATATGCAGCACATCTCAACACCAGACGAACCAACTGAGAGAATCCAATGTATTTTGTTATATCCAACCATTTATGTAACCAGTTTAGTTAGAATTTCAATTTATGAATCTACTGAACAGCTGCAAGTATATAAATCTGGTAAGAACTTCTTACCAGATTTTAAAATATATAAATATACAGTTGTTAATAAATGGAAAGAAATCAAGAATAAAGTGCCCATTAGCCTTGGTTGCAGCAATACTATAAAACCCCCTTTTGCAGTAGAAAATTTTGATTTTAGGGAGAGACAAAATTCCCCAAATCCACTGGGCCGGTTTTTGCTAATTTCTTTCAGGCCCGGCCCGTGCACAGCCCTGAGAAAAAACCAGTTTCTATTTCTATAGAAAACATGATAATACATACATGAACGTCAAACAATTTGTCCAGAATCAAGAGCATTATAGCACCAAAGTAAATCCATATCAGAAAACAAAAACAAAAAAGTAAATCCTGCATACCATTGTAAATGGTAAAACATTTCAGCTATTAAAAAGTTCTCAAGGCGTCTTTAATTATCTGCTCATAAATTCACATTACATCCATAAACTTGCATCAACTGAATCCTCTCTGGTGCAACCAGTCTATTTATCCAGAGAAGCAAACAACAACTCGTTGAAAGCTTATTTCGTAGACCCAGTAAACTTGCCTTCTTTCATGTGTGTCCACAAACCCACCCAGGAGGAGGAGTTGGAACATAGATCTTTTCTGATGATGATTCTGGTATATAGGCAATGTCATAGGGAATCCTATTTTGCACAACTGAACACCTCTTGTCCCTGGCCAATTTATACTTGGCGGCAAGAACCTTGTCCTTCGGGCATTCATATGCGCGGTGCTGTTTCACACTGTTACAAATGTTACAATACTTGGCCTTAAGCATTGCTCTGCTCCCACCACAAGAGGTACAAACCCACTTATCCTCATTAAATTCACTACCACATCCACAAATTATTTGATAGCCAGAGTCAAAAGTTGCACCCTGTGGGATATGGTCAAAGTAAGGGCAATAACTATGGTGGTGAACCTTATAACAAATATGACAAGGCGCGTAAGGGCAAAAAGAATAAGGGGGGTGCTCCTTAGAACACTCATTGCAAGGCACTGCTTTGTCCATAGAAGCATCTCCACCAGTCACTGGTTTTCTGAACTTGGACCTGAAGTCGACAGGAGTATAGGTATAGGTGTCTGCTTGTTTGCAGTACTGATGTTAGATACCCATAAAAGATAAGACAATAAGAATCTATGGTAGTCACAACTGAATTCCCTTTTCACCAGAAACTTAGACGCTTGTATAGCTTTGTGAAACATTATACTAATTAATTAAGTACTGGGATATCACTTTAAATCTAGCTTTAACAAACGTTACATAAATACTGGGAACTCATTCGAGTATAGGTTTGTAAAAGATTAAGCCAATTACACAAACACCAGGATGTAATAGGAGCTAAAAAGCACAAAGTAGAGAAAGCAATCTCTAAGTTATTAACCAAAACAAAAGTAGAATTCAATAGTAAAAGCTTGGGGGGGGGGATGGTAAACAGGAAGCAGGGGTTTTCTTCTATGATCCACACAGGGAGAAACAAAAAAGACAAATTTCAGATCTCTCTCAAAAACTAACAAAAATACATTATAGCGGCAATATTTTCACAATGATTAATATTATTTTAACACAGGGAACAACTTAATTAACTAAACGGGAACAACTTAAGCAGAAAACCCCAATACCTAAGGCAAAACCTGAACCAGTGGATCCTCCGCAACCTTTTCGATTGCTGATTTTAGAACTAGGTGCCCGGGCCCTGGAACTGAACTGTTTCCTTGTATCTGGCAAGAAATTCCAGATTAGTGAGCAAAAAATTTTGAAAGTACCAGATATTTTCACAATTATTAATCTTATTATTAACAAAAACCACGAAATAGGGAAGACAACGATTTTTCCCTTGAAGACAATTCTTAACAAAATTCAAAACCATACGAGGAAGGAGCAAAACGAACTCAAAAATAAAAAATAAAGGATAGAATATATCTTCTTTCAAATCAAAGAAAAATTGAACGAAATTCTGAGAAGCAAATTTCATACCTGGATAAGAGGCGCCGAGAGTCTCAAAGAAGATGGCTAGGTTTCTTACGCCTTTCGAAACAGTTTCATCTCCCTGGCAGATCTCATCCACACAGCTTGCGTCAGGTCCAGCCATACCTAGGGTTCGATTCAATGAGACCGTTAAAGAACAATTACAGGTTTCTTCCGCCTTTTATTTCGATAGATCGCAGTGGGTCGGGTCAAGCCACACGGTTAGGCCTGGTTTGTCATAAGGATTTTGAATTGTGGATCCATGGATTATAAGCTTTATGGGTCGTTGACCCACGATGACAAAAATATCTCAAACTCTCCTAAACAATTAATTAATCTCTAGAATATGTTGCCTTACCGACAGCTAAAAACTCAAAAATAAGATTGTCACTCGGTCGGTTCGAATCAATTATACATGTTTTCAATTTTAAAATCAAAATTTTTTGGTTTTGAAATTGGCTTCGAATCGGTTTCAGTTTTGAAATTGAGCTATCAATTACAAACCAAATTTTTTGGTGTTTAATCAGATGTACCAAATGATACGCTAAATGTAGAGCGCAATTTAACCCTGCAAAATGTAGTTGTCAGTATAGAATAAGTAGGGATCGTTCAAGCTGGGGATTGAAGGTACACCTGTAATTGCTTAAACATATAAAGAATTAATATAAGTATAAAATATTATTTACAAAAATAAAACAAAGTGTAGTGATATATACAAGTAAACACAAAAAAGGGGTTTTAGGATTATAAAATTGAAAATTAAAATAAAGAAAATGTAAAAACACATATACAAGGATGGAACGTAAGAAACAAAGATCAATATCACATCTATATGCAAGAAATCTAATCACAATTCCTATAGTTGATTTTTTATGTCATGAGAAAGAAGTTGATCATGTGAAACGTTAAAAAGCAAACGATTACCCATTTTTTACTTTCCTTGAATAATTAATCTAAGTGAAAGTACCTAAATTAATCCTATTGAACATGCAATCATAGTCTAGAAAGCTAGTTAATCAAGAACACATTCAACGCATGAAGAACAAAGAAAGGATGTCAACCAAAGTGCACAACCTAGTATGAAAAAGTTCATCTATTTGCAATCCTCCTTAATTGATTTCGACTTTTGTCCAAAGTCTTACTACTTATAAAATAGGTTCAAAAAACTATTAGGTGAATTGTTTACCTAAATCTAGCACCAATTACATGCATATATTCTAAGTTGGCCACCAAAGAACATAAACATGCAAAAGTTTTCTGTAATCCAGAATCAATCAAGCAATCTCACATAAGCAATATAGAAATCACAACTTTATTTCAAAACATAGAAACGGGCTTTAAACTTTGCCCTTAATGTCATATTAACTAGAATTCATAACTCTACGAATCAAACAAAGGAAAACAAAAGAAAGTATGAAATACACTATGAAAGATGAATGACAAAGCCTTGAGATGAAGAACTTGAAGATCCTTGAAAGCAAGCAATCTTCTAGAGACGACAGAAGGTGGATGGCGGCTAGGATCTTGATGTATTGCATGACTTCTTCTCCTCCTTGGTTGAGACGCAAAGCTTCTGAAGACTAGAGAATGAAGAGAATTTTTAGTGTTTAGAATTATGGGAGAAGTGGTGTGTGAAGTGGTGTGGTCTTTTGGCTTCAAGAATTGCTGCTATTTATAGTGAAATCCTCCTCTCTTGTGATGCAATCATGGCCAATCATCTAGAGGTGATTTCTCCTCCAAATTTCCTTGATTTTCTCATGACAGAGTCTTGAATTTTCTGATCTCTTTTCCCTTGAATAGTGACATGATACATCTCTTATTCCTCTCTAGTATTTTCTGATTTTATTCCTTCCTCTTAACTTCCCTAGAATTTTGCATGGCAAACTCCACATTTCCCTCCTTTGAATTACACTACTTTCTTCTTCCAAGAGTTGTGCACACAATGAACTCCTATAATTAAGAAAAATCAGAAATTAATTAGAGTTATAATCAATAGGAAATAAGATAATTAGGATAAATATTGAATATAGACACTCCCATTTTATCTCCATGAAATAAGAAGAATTTATGTGAATGGAAATTCCTTGAATTCCTCCTTATTTATGTAAGTCTTCTTATCCTTCAAGTTTCCTTGATTTCATCACTCAAGAGTTTTCAATGGGATGAACTCCTAAATTCCCTCTTTAAAACAAGAAAATCAGAAATAGGAAAGTTCAAAGGAAGAAAATTCCCTAAAACAAAATAGGAAATATTTCCTAAAATGAAAGAGGAAAGTTTCTAAAATGACTTATTCTTCATTTACCCTCATTTCTGCTCTTTTTTACCACTTTTCACTGATGTACCTAGAAAATAGAAACTAAATTAAAAATAATTAAGTAAAGGAAATAACTAAGCAAAATATGGGGAGTTAAATATTAAAATGTCGCATTAAAATGCTCCTATCACCAAATTTGGTATTTCGGTTTTCGGTATTACCAACTTTACAAGTAATTCTTTGTAATATAATTTACAATAAACAATACATGTTGTAAATATTATATATATGTGGCTATCCACTGTAAATACTCATTAGTTATGTCCTTATGATGTAAACACTACTCCTATATAAAGGGGCCCAATAAGAATGAAACACACACCTTTACCTCCTCCATATTCTGTTTCTCTCTTCTATCTCTCTCTTATTCTCTAGTTTATAATAAGTTATCAGCACACATTTGCTCTTATTTTTCTTCTTCTTCTTCTTTGAACTCCATGATGATCTGCAAGCCTTATGGTGCAACATATTTGCTTATGACCAAGGCTAATGATCTATGAGTTTTTCTTCTTTCTCTCCTAGATGAACATCAATTATTTTTATGCGATCATGTAATTTTTAGATATTTGATGTATAATTGTTGAAAGTTTATATTTCATCTACGACATTGAGAACTACATGTTCCAATAGTCAAGACTCCAGTCCGCTGACCAAGTAGTCTTAGACCTATGGCTCTACAGACATCACACGAATGCTTTTCTCGTGTTTTCCTTATGAGATCCATTGTTCATATTTATGAACACTTCGAAACCTCTATTTCGTATATGAATTTTCTATCATTGTTCATAGAACATATCATTATAATACTTATGGATCCTGATATATCTCGTCTTTTCTCTTTGTAGAAAGATGACGCTTCTGATAAAGTTGGACTTTGATCCTCTTGAAATTTCTGGCAAATTATTTGAGCTAGGTTCTAGATGCCGAAATTCACCTTTTGGCTAACAACCTTAGATATGCCATCAAAGTTGACAATAAGTTATCTGTGCAAGATCGCGCCAAGGCTATGATTTCTTGCATCATCATCTTGACAAAAGCCTAAAAGATGAGTACTTTATTGTGAAAGATATGCTTGAGCTTTGGCAAGCATTGGCTAATCAATTTGCTCACCAGAAAACTATTTTTCTACCTAGAGCATGATATTGATGGACGCATTTGCGCCTTCAGAACTTCAACTCTATCACTGATTTCAATTCTGCTATGCATTGGATTACCTCCAACTAAAATTATGTACATAGCAAGCTCAACGTCTCTGATTTTTTTTTTTTTTTTGTAGATAATGGATAACATGTTGACAACATGATCAGAGGCGATGTTCTTGGCACCGATTAATTTTAAGCCTATATTTAGGCATTTTTTCTATCTATCATTGTTTTGTTTAATCATTTTTATTTGTATTTTTCTTATTTAATTTTGGGCAAAATACAGATTACTACCTTGTAGTTTGGCTCCAAAATCAATTTAGTTCTTGAACTTCTAATTTCATCAAGAACACCCATGCACTTTCAATTTTGATCTAATAAGTCCAATCTGTTAGTCTTCCGTTAATTGAGTCATTTAACTTATTGACGTGGCTTATATATGACATATGTTTTATGATGTGGTGTTGAGGTGGTATGCATAGTCAGTTTAGGAGTGGATCCCACTATTAGAAATTTATGAAATAAATTTTTTTTCAACAAATAATCCAACTATAACGGGAACTCACAACATAAGATTAACGAATTAGACCTATTAGATCAAAATTGAAAGTTCAGGGGTGTTTTTGATGAAATTAGAAGTTCAGGCACTGAATTGATTTTGGACCTAAACCATAAGGTAGTAACCAGTATTTAGCCCTTTAATTTTTCTTTAATTATGTAATTATCTTTAATTACGTTTCAAATCATGCTGAATGTTTCATCATGAATTATGTTCATTTAATTATGAATTATCCTTTATTAAGGTTAATTACATTAATTATCTTTATTACAATTTATTTATTGAGATTATTTTTGGCATGACAAACGTTTTTGTCATATGAGCTACATGAATACCTAAATTTTTTCTTAATTATGCTACAATCAATGATTTGTCTTGCATATAATGAAATTATGGACATGATCCATTACAATTGTTGATAATTTTTTATAATTGATGCTTCAGAAAGCTAAGGTAATAATCATTTCAACAGCTACAGATCTTGATTGATGGCTCCAACTGAGCTCATATTATGTTACATATATGGAATACCATTGCATATATTGGTGATGAAATTTTCACCAAATTTAAGTTGTATTAATCAACTATGAGTATACTACTATATACATATCATGAACTAAAAATTTCATTGAGCTAAATGAAAATTATTTTGGAGTGACCAATGTGTCATTGTTCTATCTACTATATCATGTACACTCATCTACATAATTTACATTGTTATATAATACAACAATAATTGCAAACCTTCCTAACAAGAAAGTTATAATTTATCGCATATTTTCGAGTTGTCACTTTAATAAGACAATCCTCCCACCATTAAGGGGAGCAATATCGTTTATGAAAAACGACATGAATTGGTGTGTGATATCTATCTACCATGTCTCATTTTAATTTTGAGAAAAAATCTCAATTCATTATCTTTTTTACCTAAAATTTGGTTTGGGCTCGCCACCCTCTAATGGATATCATAGATCCAATATTTTTTATCGCACATTTTATGAATGGTCAAACTAGATAGTCTTCCCGCCGTTAGGGAGAGGAAACACTATTGTAACGAGATGAATTTATGTGGACTATATCCACCAAGTTTAATGTTTGAAGCTCCCTATAAAGGAAGATTATATAAGCCCTATAATCTTTACATGAGGTTATACAAAGATCCACATTTTCTAATTAATTTGTCCTAGAGAGACAATACATTCCTAAAAGAGGAATGAGTACTTGATATCAACAAAGCTTATTGTAGCTAATGCATGCATATATGAATGTGTGAGATCGAAATTTGATGATATCTCACCTATAGTAGCACTACTGAAAATCATCAAGGGTTGTATACTATACCACGTTTCGCTGTGTCGATAAACTATAATATTGGCCAAATTGGAAAGAGGCAATTACAATGAAATAGAATATTGTAAATGGGATGATATACTTGGACTTTATCAACCCTAAAAATTACAAGAGGGTGTACTAAAGTGAATTGAAATCACCATGACACAAGTCTCTTTATAGAAACTTGGGATTATCATTCTTCTCCAAACAACAACTTTTCTATAAGTACAGTGTTACATATATGTGTTATATTGACGAGAGGCTTATGGTATGTTGTCTTGGTTAATATGAAAATCTTAAAGGCGAATTGCTAAAAGTAAATTCTAAATCCTATGTCTCATTATAAGCATATTGCTTGACCAATTTTTAATGGATTCATATTGTCAAAGGCAAGTCCATGAATGAATGAAAGAGCTTAAATCTCACTCACAAAATCAAAAAGTCTAAAGTTCATATATACTCATTCATTTACAGTCAAAATTACTTATTGCCTCAATGAATACTATGACAAGACTAAGAAATCGAATTCGAATCATGCTCACAATGTTGCAACATATTCTAACTTCCACGAAGTTATGAATTTATCTAGAACTCATATTGAGCCTATATGAAATTATCAATTACACTAATTGATATTTATGGCTAAGTATGCCATACTTGAATTTCAATGCTCGGATAATATGTCAATTGTTGTTCATTTATATTGTTGTTCATTTATATTGTCATTCTTTAACTAATATCTTTATCTATAATTTGAGCATATGAAATTGGTTTTACTCTTATTATGTCAGGTAAGATTCATTAAGAATATCATAGTTTTATTAGGTATCATCGTAACTTTTGCAGGAATTGCAATTCATGATGAGTCCCCTTTACGCAAAACACATATAGTCTCACCTATGTAATCGACACACCATATTCAATATACATGGTGCATGTATTTTGTTACATACATGATTAAAGCTTGCAATAATTAGGGGGAGATTCTCATTAGGGGGCATTCAAAATTATCATACCTAGGACATATGCGCGGTGCACTCTTTTTCTCCTTAGACCAGGGTTGTTTTTATCCTACTGGATTTTTGTTACCTGACAAGGTTTTTGATGAGACAACATTAAGCGCGTCCAACACCATATCATTTAGTGGTGGACATCCAAGGGGGAGTGTTGTAAATATTATATACATGTGGTTGTCCACTGTAAATACTCATTAGTTATGTCCTTATGATGTAAACATTACTCCTATATAAATGGGTCTAATAAGAATGAAACACACACCTTTACCTCCTCCATATTCTGTTTCTCTATTCTATCTCTCTCTTATTATCTAGTTTATAACAATACCAGATTTTTTCAATTTTATAAACTTTCATAAACTTTGTATTTGTCTACTTATTAAAACTTTGTTTACATATGACATCAAGTTTTAGCCATTTTCAATAAAAATAGTTATTTAACCATCTTTTACCGTGTCACTTAAAATACATGTACTATTAATGTTTATATTTCTTAGGGCTAAATACTAGTTAGTACCATATGGTTTAGGTCCAAAATTAATTCAGTCCATGGACTTCTAATTTCATCAAAAACACCCCTGCACTTTCAATTTTGATCTAATAGGTCCAATTCGTTAATATTCTTTTATGGGTTCAAGTTATAGTTGGATTATTTGTTGAAAAATTATTTATTTTTAATAGTAGGACTCACTCCTAAATTGACTATGCAGACCACCTCGACACCACATCATAAAACATAGGTCATATATGAGCCACATTAACAAGTTAAATAACTCAATTGTCGGAAAACTAACAAATTGAACCTATTAGATCAAAATTGAAAGTGCAGGGGTGTTTTTGATGAAATTAGAAGTTCAGAGACTGAATTTATTTTGGACCTAAACCACAGGGTAGTAATTTGTATTTAGCCCTATTTCTTAATATACATGTATGTGTGTATTTTTAAAATAATACTACGGTTATACCCAGTTATCCTAGGTAGATCATCCTAATTACACCACTATTATTAATAGTAATATTTTACTGCATCAGGGGGCGTAATACGTGTACCCCGATCAGGCCTAGTTCCATTACAATTATTCTCGTAATACCAATATTTAAAGCAAACTACACATCAGTCCTTGACAAAAAATAGATTCACAAATACATCTATACAAGTTGATTTCAAGCTTATAAGGACAAAACTTTACAAATAAGGACATGTTATTATTATATTGTCATGTGTCAATAATACATTTATAATTCTAACCTTCACACATAAATAACTACATACTAATTATTTTCTTTACTTCAAACTCTTTTCTATTCAAATAAAGAGAGAGAAACCATGTGAGACAAAAAAAATTACAAAGAAACAACATTTGACAATCGTCCAATCCTGCTACTGCACTCATTGCACTTGTCTAATCCTGCTACTACACTCACTGCACTCATATTTGTTTAGTTTTGTTACAGCACTCGTGCTCGTCCAGTTCTGCTACTACACTCACTGTACTCGTCTAATCTTTCAGCTACTACACTTGTACTTGTCCAGTTCTGCTACTACACTTGTACTCGTACTTGTCCAATTCTAGCTACTACATTCATAATCATCCAGTTTCAGCTACTACTCTGCTACTTAGGGATGAAGAACAAATTTTTGCTACCTTGTTGCTACTGCTTGAAGATCAATAAAGTATTGAAAGTCAGGTGCTATTGCTTGAGATGGAAAATAGATGAAGGTTAGCTATGCTACTGTTATTGCTGGTGATACTGGTTTTATGAAGAAGAAAAATTTGATCAATAGTGTATAATGTGACCCCGAAAGTGTAAATTTTGGGATCCGACTCCACTCCACCCCCTCAATTTAAACTAGGGAAAAACTGAACCAACCAACCCAAAAACACCACCCCATCTGTTCCTTGAACTCACCACAAATATAAAAATATATATGGAAATTTTTGTGTGTGGATCGGTAAGTAAAACAAGCTCCAAACTTCAACAATTGGGTTGTCCACTGTCTCATACAAGTGAAACTTGAAAACTCTCAAGCACCTACTCAAAGGCCAATGATTCAAAACAGAGACTAGTTCTTACCAAGGTGGGCTTGAACTTGAACAATCCTTAATTGGAGGTTGTAGAAATGGAAGCTTCATATCTCAATCGGCTTCGTTAGTACCTCTCCATTATGTGCCTTCAATCAATCTATTCGACTCCGACGTCGATATGATCGATCGTAGTTTAAAACTGAGCTGAAGTCTTCTTTATTCAGCCATCGCCATGGACCCAATTTCCTCAGCCACTGACGATAGAATTAATGAGATTAAGACAATTAAGGTTTCTGAATCTCTCATATTTAACGTTTTGGTATCAGTGGTTACTACTGAGCACTTTCTACAATGGGTCATGCCAAGATACCAAGAACAATGCTTGTCAAAGGAGCTTCATGGAGTAGAATGAGATTGAAGCGGAAAGCGTTCTTGATTCACTAGCCGAGTCATCCTAACTCTATGATAATCAAAGTGATAGGAGACCGGTGAAGGAAGCCAATGTAATTTTGAATGATCAACAAAGAAGAGGAGGTATGTATGAGATGGATCCACCCAACACTCAAATGAAAATTGAGTTGAAGCGGATTGAGGCCAACATTAATAAGAAGTTAGACTTGATTATTAATGCTCAAGGAAACCGGGAGCAACTCCAACCTATGTCAAGCAAGATGGTTGAGCAAGTGTGCTGAATTTGTGAGAGTGATCAACATGAGACAATGCTTTGTTCAAGTGGGAAGATTGTCTCATCAAAGTGACAATCCGCAAGATATGCGGTAAAGAAATCGCCTAGCAAGGGCATTAAATGGCGGACGATTGTTGGAATCTCAAATCCAACGTAGTTGCCCATTCGTCTGTAAGGACCCATCATATAGCGTTGTGGCGGCGCAATTGGCACATAAATGGCACATTCAAATATGTGTAAGTACGATACTTGTACCCAGTCATTAGCTGTAACGCAGAGGTAGATTGAGTGGCGGTGGGTCGTAGACTAATTAGCAAAGCTGCATGCGAAATTGCACCACCCCAAACTGATATAAGGAGATGGGTTGTAAGACCCCGGAAATTCACTATTAATGTCTTGGAATTTCCTTGAATTAATAAAGTGTTCGTTAGTACGATTTCATGGTTCGAGGGTGGAGTGAAATTATTTTCAGGCTAACAATTATTCGAAATGCACATTTTAGGGGGGGTTACGAAGTCGACTTTTTATATGTACGGAATTTGAGGAAACTTCCTTCATGAAAGTTGTAGATCTCATCGATACGAGTGCATGCATATGCGGAACGTAAGAATTGGAGTTTGTATGAAGAAGTTATTGCATTTGGAAATATTTCCATTTTGGGTATATATATAAATGGAAAGTTTCCAAATTTAGGGTTTCCATTTCTGTCGGCCGCACCGTTCATCTTCTTCATTTTCTCTCTCCCGAGCACGAGCTGAAAACAGAGCAAACCATTTCCGGCTTCGTTCTCCCTCCTCCGACCACCAAATCACACCAAAATTCTTCCCACACCTTCGCCTCGACCTTGTGCAGCTGCTAGTGGCAGCCTTGTGCCGTGGAACGGCTTGTAGAGGCGGCGAGAAGCTTGTTTCCATTTCCGGCCGTTTTGACTGCGAAGTCAATATCTCGAGTTCTAGGCCACCAAAACTTGATGTTCTTAGCTTGTTGAACTCACCTCAACCCCCTGATAAATCCCCAAGAAGGACAGCACCTGAAGTGATCTATTTCATGCTCGTCAGAGGCCTTGCCGTTTTCTGCAGATTTTCCGGTCAAACAGGAACGTTTTGGTAATTTTCGATCACTTCCACTCGTTTTCCGACTTCGTGATAGTTATGAAAGTTTCTCAAAATGATGAAATGAAGAGGAGTAGCCTGACCCATACGCCATTGGCGGTCGTCGGTGGCTGCTCTGCCTCTAACTCCGGCGGCCTTTTCCGGCCAATTCCGGTAACCCCAGGGGCAGTTTCTGCCCATTTTTATGTTCTACATGTTGATATAATCATTTTGATATATAACATGTAAATTTTGAAGATCGTATGATTAAGTTATGAATTTTACAATTTCGATCGATTTCGATTGTTCAATTTGTGACCTGTGAAGATTGGACCGTCCGATAGACTTGTAATTTTGAAAGAATGATCATAGGACTATCCTGATGACTTTGTGTGGTCACGGGTGAAGATCCGACCGTTGGATCTTCATATAAGTGCGTTTTATGAGTTGTGCGCTAAGTTAATTATCTTATTTGGTTAGGTGATTGACAGTTTGAGTTGGTGGACGATTGTGAATCGTATTTTGAGCTGTTAAGAAGACGCAGCAGGATTAGAGGTGAGTAAATTTCACATGGTTCATTTATGAACGAAATTTCATTAATTACATTTAATTGTTATGTTTGAAAAATGATTTTAAGAAAATGAGTTTTTAAGTATATAAAAAAATGAATTTCTCGATTTTTACTATGTGTGAACTATAGTTGGTATTAGTAGTCATTCCTGTGTGGGTGACTACGTATATATATATTTACGTGGAATATATATATTGGTTGATATGGCATTAGGTGAAGTATTGATTTGATTGATTGATTTATCATGCCGAACATTTCTCTTGAAGATATAAATTATCATACATTGTTGAGTTGATGTTGATAAAGAGTAATTGAGTAAAGTGTGATCCTTTCATTTATTGTCCATGAGAGACTTGAATCATTATTGATTGTGTTGTCGATTTGTATGACTTGATTGATTCATGATTTGGGGAATTTATTAAGCATGTGGGATTCGATTTTGATGATGGCTAGGAGACGAGAACATATTATTTGGAATTGGTTTTGCTATTTGTTGAGGTTGTGGGAGGCGAGGAAACAATATTATATGACGATCTGTGTGAATACCTGTGTGGTGACTGATAGCTAGAAGAAGACGAAGCAAGAAAATGAAGCAAAATGTATTTCAGAGTCTAATAAAAGTACAAGAGGTCATCAGGTATTTATAGCAGTGAGCTGAACCCATAGATGACTTGCACAAGAACACGTGTCAAGCATCCAACACTCATTACATAACAATCACACAAGCTGAGCTAACAAACTAGTAACAGACTTAGTACAATTAACAAAGCTAATTAAGAAGACGAGGTTAACTAATTAACCCTAATTAGTAACTAATTAACTATATAATCCTAACACCCCTCCTCAGCTTGATGGGGAGGAAGTAGCATCAAGCTGGAGCATAAGTATGAGTGTTGAGGTGAGCAAAGGCCTTTAGTGAATAGATCAGCCAGTTGATCTTTGGAGGTGACAAACTGAAGCTGGAGAGAGCCAGCCTTGACCTGATTTCTGGTGAAGTGAACATCTACTTCAATATGCTTGAGTTTAGAGTGATAGACTGGATTGGTAGCCAATGCAAGAGCAGAGATATTGTCACAGTGAAGAACTGGGACATCAGCCAAAGTGACATGAAGATCACGAAAAAGATGTAAGAGCCACAAAATCTCAGAAGTTGTATCTGCCATACTCCGGTATTCTGCTTCAGTGGAAGAACGAGACACAGCAGTCTGCTTTTTGCTACACCAGGAGATTGGGGCATCATGGAACAAAAGAACAAACCCAGTGGTGGATTTCCTATCATTGGGGTCACCAGCCCAATCTGCATCACAAAAAGCTCGAAGATAAGGCAAGCTACTGTTGGGAGAACCCCTCCTAAAATATATGCCTTGATGCATGGTGTGCTTAACATAACGAAGTATCCTTCTAGCAGCATGAAGATGAACATCAGTAGGACAATGCAAGAACTGACAAACTGAATTAACAGCATAAGTGATATTTGGCCTTGTGAAGGTAAGATACTGAAGACAGCCAACCAAACTTCGAAACTGAGTAATATCATGTGACTGTAAGGGAATACCAACATTCTTCAAAAGTTTAAGACCTGACTTGCAAGGTGTAGCATGGGAATGACAGTCATCTAGGCCAGACTTATGCAACAAATCTCGAGCATATTTCTGTTGTGTAACAAACAAACCATTTGGCAGATACTCAATCTCCAGTCCAAGAAAGAAATGTAGTTTGCCCAAATCTTTCATATCAAACTCACTCTGAAGGGCAAGTTTAGTTGAAGTGATAAGAGATTCACAATTACCAGTGATGATAATGTCATCTACATATAGTAGAAGAAACACATAGTCTGTGTGACACTGTTTGACAAAGAGACTTGGATCAGCATATGAAGTAGAGAAGCCAATATCAGGTAAAAAATTGGTGAACCTTTCATTCCAGGCCCTAGGAGCTTGCTTCAGGCCATAGAGAGACTTATGTAGCTTGCAGACAAGCCTGGGAGCAGAAGGATCAACAAAACCACCAGGTTGAGTCATGTAGACTTCTTCACTCAACAATCCATGTAAGAATGCATTCTTGACATCCATTTGATGAAGAGTCCATGCATGATGAGCAGCAAGACAAAGAATAAGTCTTACAGTAGTGTGTCTAACCACAGGTGAGAATGTTTCATCATAATCTACTCCATATTCCTGACTAAACCCTCGAGCTACAAGTCTGGCTTTATGTCTAGCAATGGAGCCATCAGCATTTCTTTTAACTTTGAAGAGCCATTTGCAAGAAACAAGGTTTTTGTTGGCAGGTAATGGAACAAGAGACCAAGTATTCTGCTGCATAAGTGCATTATACTCTTCATCCATAGCATGTTTCCATTCAGGAATTTTAAGTGCCTCTTTGTAATTGGAAGGCTCAGTAGCACTGGGGTCTAGACTGAGATGTGTAAGAAGAGCTGTAAAACATTTCTTCTTTTGGATCCCTCTCTTACTTCGAGTGAGCATAGAATGAGAATTACTTACAGAGGGTGAGATGCCATCAACAGGATGAAGAATATTAGATTCAGAAACTTGAGCTGAGGGATTATAGTTGGAGTCACAGTTGAGAATCATAGAAATGTGACCATTACCAGGTTCAGCAGACACAGATATAACACCATCACTTTCAGCAAATTGAATGCAAGTATTAGCCAGAGGTTCAAATGCATTGTGTGAAGAAGAATTAGCATTAGATGGTGATGCGAGAATAACATCAGGATCATTGTCAACAAAGTCACATGCAGCACTAACAACAGGAGACTCAGAAATCTCATTGTCACAGGTTGGTTCAACAATATGTAGAGAATTAGAAGGATGATCACCTGTATGAACATGTGGAGATGATGGTGAAGAAGAGAGAACAGGTGTAGGCATAATGTGCTGAGTATGAGACTGATTTTGAGTCAAGCAAGTATCTACTGGAACATTTTGGGGTGCTTGAGCATGAGTGGAGCTGAACTGATCAAATACCGAGTCAATCCCATTTTTCTTATGCAGAACTTTAGTGTTACAACCAGCATAAGGGAAAGAGTTTTCTTCAAAGAACACATGCCTTGAAATTATATATTTTTTAAGGGATGGGCTGTAACAAATATAGCCTTTATATCCTGCTGCAAAACCAATGAACACACATCTGACAGTCTTAGGTTGAAGTTTGTTTGATCTATAAGGGGCCATAAGTGGATAGCAGGAGCAGCCAAACACTCGAAGCATAACAACATTAGGCACAGACTGATACAACACTTCATAAGGGGATTTCATAAGAAGAACAGATGTAGGCATCCTGTTGATCAAGAAGGCAGCAGTAGCACAAGCATGAAACCAAAAATGGTTGGGAAGAGATGCATGCTGAAGAAGTGTGACTGCAGTTTCTCTAATGTGTCTATTTTTCCTTTCTGCTATGCCATTTTGTTCTGGAGTGTAAGGGCAAGATATTTGATGAATGATACCTGACTGTGCTAGGAATCCCTTGAACTGATTACTTGTGTATTCACCACCACCATCACTTCTTAGAGCTTTTATTGAAGTATTGAACTGAGTTTGTACAATTGCACATAGAGATTTGAAGTAACCCAAGACTTCATTTTTATTTTTCATTGGAAACATCCAAGTGAACCTTGTACAATCATCAATGAACAATACAAAGTATTTGTAGCCATCTAGGGATAGATGAGGAGCAGGGCCCCAAACATCAGAGTGTACAAGTGCAAAGGGTGAGCTACATCTAGACTGAGAACTAGGAAAAGGGAGTTTTTGAAATTTGCCTAACAAACATGGCTCACATACTGCACTATCATTCTCAATAGAAGAGTGTACT
Source organism: Rosa chinensis (assembly GCF_002994745.2). NCBI lineage: Eukaryota > Viridiplantae > Streptophyta > Magnoliopsida > Rosales > Rosaceae > Rosa > Rosa chinensis. The sequence goes on from NC_037092.1 coordinate 62,963,660, forward strand.
ATACTAGACTTCTCAAGCATGACCTTTATCACTTCATTGGTGGGATGACCAAGTCTCTGATGCCACAATGACTGCTTGATTTTCTGACCAATATAAGCTGAATGGTGAGGTGCAGATGTAGCCTTATTCTGTGACTGAAGATTATTGAGACCGGTTGAAGAATGAGAAGTAACTGAAGTAGTTGCTGCAGTTTTTGGTAGATCAAATGGTATAGGATATAGCCCTTGCTTACTCAGTCCCTGGTATAAAATTTTGCCCTGCACCTTGTCCTGTATGATACACATAAATTCATCAAACCAAACAGAGAAATTGTTCTGTTTGCACAATTGATAAATGGAAAGTAAGTGTGCAGCAAGTTCAGGAATTAACAGAACATTGTTAAGTTTAAGTAATCCCAGCATTGCATCACCAGAATGTGTGATATGGAGCTGTTTACCATTACCAATCTGGACCCCATCATTGGTTGGATATGAAGTGATGTTATTGAGGAGTTGCAGGTTATTGGTCATATGGTTTGTTGCTCCTGTGTCAGCAAGCCAGTATTGTGGTGCAAGATTGGTAGCAGCAAGCATTGCAGTAGCATTGGCATTGACATTGTCAGCTTCAGAGTCACTTTGCTGTCCAGGAAAACCAATGATAAAATAACATCTATCAGCAGTGTGTCCAGGCTTTCCACAATATTGACAGCCACCTTGAGTGATCACATTGTTGCCTTGATGAGCATTGGGAAGAGACCTACATGTTTTGGCACTATGACCTACTTTGTTGCACCATTGACATGTAATAGAATTGCCATTGTTAGCAATGTTCCTGAATCCTCCATTTTGATTGTTAAAGCTTCCATATTGCTGATTGCCTCTCCCAAAGTTGTTTCCATTGCCCCTTCCACCATTGTTGTTTAGTCTGCCATTTCCTCTGCCAGCATAGAAGCCAGCAAATGCAGGAGATGAGTTGAACACAGGAACAGATGGAATGGATGTGAAGCCATAAGGCATGGCAGGGATTGAAACATAGGGATTCTGAGCAGAGATTGGATAAGTAGGCAAGTGAGAGACTGAAAAGCCAGGTGGAACAGCTGGGGCAGGAGAGAGAATGCCTTGAGTAGCATAGCTTGTAGCAGCAGAAGGCTGCACAGATGTAAAAGGCATAGTATGTTGCACAGATGTAGAAGGCTGCACAACTTGATTCTGCACAGAAGTTTGAACTTGAGGTTGTATGAGTGAGGTTGACTGCAATTGAGCTTGAGACTGTGAAGTAGGGAGTAAAGGATTGGTGCATGATGAATTAGCAGTAGATGTGGAGGCAGCCTGAGTGTTGAGAGCATTGAAATTACAGTTGGCAAGCATAGCAGTAAGTAGGCTTTGAATACCAGGAACTTCATTGCTAATGTCCATTTCAGCAGCTTTAAGTAAGGTCTTTAATTGGCTCAAGGGAGAACAAGTGAACTGAGCTCTTATAACAGTTTTGATGGCTGCAAACTCTGAGGGAAGACCATTAAGTACAGTCACCACAATGTCTTCATCATCAATTATCACACCAACAGTTTCAAGGGCATCTTTAGCTGCTTTTATCTTATCAAGATATGTCTCAATATCATCAGATCCTTTCTTGACATTCTGAAGATTAGATTTCAGTTGCAAAATGTTTTGCTTATTTGCATCAGCAAATTTCAACCTCAGTCTGATCCATAAATCTTGAGCAGATTTGCTTCCAACCGCACAATTCATAGCAACAGCACTAAGAGTTTGACCAATCATATTAACAATGCTTTGATCCTGTGTCTTCCAGGTGATGTAATCAGCTGAAGTAGTGCTTGTGGTGCCATCAGTGGAAAGGACATACTGAGGAGGGCAAGGAGTAGAGCCATCTACAAAACCAAAGAGATTTTGGCCACGAAGGAAGGATTCCATCCTAAACAACCAGGTAGGGTAATTTGATTCATCGAGTAGAATATTAGGAAGGTAAACTGTGGTTTGAGTGGTGTGAGACAAGTTTTGAGGTGTGGAAGCAGTCATGATTCTAGGTTGATTATGTTGGAATGAGCTAGGGTTTCAAGTATTGCAGATCTAGGATTTGAGCTAGAGATTTTCTTGTAGAACTTATGTAGATCAGAAAATCAAGGCACAATTTCAACAGATTTGCAGGCTATGACTGTAAACTAGGGTTTGAGAGCCAAAAAGATTGAAGAACTAGACAATTCTTGATGCTTCTTTTGAGTAAATCCAACTCAAAACAGATCAAAATCAAAAACCAAAGCTTCGATTCAAGTAGTGAGAATCAATTATCACATAAACTTCTTCAAGTCAAATAATAACCTCAGATCAAAGTTGACGAAGATGATGAAGACTTATCTGAGTTGCAGAGCAGAAATCAAAGTAGAATAGTAGAAGATCTTGCATATTTGTATGTGAGTCTTTGAAGAATTGAAGTGCTCCAAGGTCGCAGCCGAGCTTTGATACCATGATAGCTAGAAGAAGACGAAGCAAGAAAATGAAGCAAAATGTATTTCAGAGTCTAATAAAAGTACAAGAGGTCATCAGGTATTTATAGCAGTGAGCTGAACCCATAGATGACTTGCACAAGAACACGTGTCAAGCATCCAACACTCATTACATAACAATCACACAAGCTGAGCTAACAAACTAGTAACAGACTTAGTACAATTAACAAAGCTAATTAAGAAGACGAGGTTAACTAATTAACCCTAATTAGTAACTAATTAACTATATAATCCTAACAGTGACTAGTGTGAGGGTATGTGATCGGATGCCATAACCCTAGGCGGGTGACGGGTTACAATTAAGGTGAGTATATTGGATGCCATAACCCTACATGGTGACGGGCTACAATTGAGTAAGTAAGTCGGACGCCATAACCCTAGGCGGGTGACGGGCTACGATTAAGGAGAGTATTGGATGCCATAACCCTACGCGGTGACGGGCTACAATTAAGTAAGTAAGTCGGACGCCATAACCCTAGGCGGGTGACAGGCTACGATTGAGGAGAGTATTGGATGCCATAACCCTAGGCGGTGACAGGCTACGATTGAAACGAGTTATTTTGTGAGATTGTGTATTCAGAATCGAAGGGTGAATTCTTGGTTTTAGCGTGAGTGTTTGATTTATTTATATATATATCTATTTCCTTTTTCATTTCTATCATGTGATTTCTTTATCTACTTTCTTCTTCATTTCATTCGTTTGATTTTAATGTAATCTCCTGAACTAAACTATATGCAAGGATTACTATGATTTCTTTTGTTTGTTTAATGTGATCTCCTGAACTAAGTTTCTATGCAGGGATTATTATGATTTTTATTGATTGTTTGAATGTGATCTCCTAACACTATGCCAAAAACATTATCAGACGACAGATGGAAACCGTTGTGGGATATGGAGAGCCACCGTTGTAGACCGAGCCGCTGTCTGATGAAAATTCAGACAACGGTGGAACACAGTTGTCTGATAAACATACAGACAACGTGTATGTGTTAAACGTGTTGTGTGATACTCGACAGATGGCTCGGCAGGTGCCATGCGCAGCTGCTGTGCAGCTGCGGTGCTGCCTTCAGACAACAGAACTTGTTTAAGTCCGTTGTTTGTTAGGCTTTTCAGACAACGGAGCTCTAGTGTTTTCTGTTGTGTGAGAGTTAATTACAAGACTTTACTTTTTCAAAGAACCATTGTCTGATGTATGAGAAATATGTTGTATGATCAAATGGAAATAAAATTTGATGCAAACCATCAAATGAACTAACAGTACTTTAACCCATACTTTAAACTTCAAAATACATTGGATCCACCAAGATATATACATTCGTATTAGTCATTGTTCCACAAAGTCATGAATCAGTGACACTTTATTGTCTTACATTGCATCAGAGACAAACACATAAGTGTGCTAGAAATGGATACAGTGATTATTGGACTATTTATGATTGCTTGCCCACTTCGCCCACTACTAATGCTTGCTCCTGCTGCCCCTCTTTTCTTTCTTCTACTTCTGCCACCACTGATGTAATATGCCTGCTCCTGCTGCTCCTCTCTTCTTTATTCTACTTCTGCCACCACTGATGTAATGTTAGTTAACAAGCCAACGGAAGGAAACCTTTAAAAAATTGACTTGAGAGAATAAATTAACTTCTTTGCAATTGAATAATCTACAACCACAAACAAAAAACAACAACTTATTTCAAGAGGCAGCATGCAATATTTCCACATCAAAAGCCACACTACACATGAGTTGCTACAAGCAAGAAGTTGCAGAAAAAGAAAAAAGAAAAAGACTTGCATCTACATCTCTTAATGCAAGCCCCACTTTGGAAGGCAGGTGATCTTTCAAAACACAAACTATGGGGGAATCAGTTTAGTAGCTTTAACATTTGAATATTCACATTGCTGCACAATATTCCTGAAACAATAATTTAAAGAGGCTAAGAGTACATGACTACAATATTTGCAAAATAGTATGAAAGAAATTACAAGCTAATAACCAATGTAGAATATATTAGACTTCAAACTCTGAACAGACATATCAAGAAGGACGCAAGTACGCATTTGATTTCAACAGTATGAACTTGCTTGCATGAGTTGTATTGATGGGATACCCACCGAAAGCAGAACCAGCCTGCAATGTTTATTTCTTCTTTCTTCAAGGAATTGGTATATCCTTGCTAGACCATGTATAAGCAAGATTGGAACATGTGATACAAACAAATCAATCTACAATTTATCGGCAAAGCAGAACACATAAACAATGAACATCATCAAAGCTAATTTACAGTTATTTGGAATACGTCTATCTAATTCTAATGTATAGAAAACCTTATGATGAACATTATTGCTCATAACATAATAACTATTTTCAACTCTTTAATATCTGAATTTATGCTCCCTACATCATAAACCAAAGGGAAACAAAAATTTCAGTAATCCATTAAAAACAGAGATTAGTAGTATGTATAAAAGCCTAGCTATATGTAATTTCATGACTATACTTACATGGCTATGATGACCAAATGTAGTACAGACAGGTCTTCTTGAAGGTAGTTGCTGGTGTTGTGTTCTCTGCAAATTGCCAGATTAATTGGATTGATTAGATGAATCAAAAGTTACATAACTATTAAAAAGAGAGCAAAGTATACTTCAGTAATGAAGATTGGCATTAACCGGTGATCCTGTAAAAGTGCTTCATGTGCTTGATAGTAAAACTTAGTCTAGAATACCGAATATATGGAAGTTAATATAAAAGAGATCAAATAAAAGTATGATTTTTCAATGATACTGTATCTGAATGACATAATGAAAGTTAGTATGGCTTCCTTTGATATTGTTTCAATTTGAGGCTTGTGAAAACTGCAAGTGCAGGTGGCCGTGTTGTCCTGATAGCCTCAATATCAAGACTGCATGAAATATCCCCCCCCACAATGTCACCAGTATATCTTCTTTCCTGCATTTTTAGATTTAAACAGTTGTCAACATAACCATACCACATTCAAATACAAACAAAAAAGGACGATGAAAACAGGCAAAGATAATTAAGGTCACCTCAGAGATACAGATAATAGAAAATAAAAACTCAACCAAACCCTTCTTATTAGGCAGTATGAAAAAAAAATGGTCATTTTCAAGTTACTTGATCATGAACTATCTGATTTTGATGTCAAAGTTGGTATATATTGACTGAGCTCTCACTAATGAGCATGATATAAGTCCTATTTGCGTGTGTATACACTGACTAATATTGATTGTCTAATAACGTCTTTCAATACGAATATGCTTCTCACCCTTTACCATCCGATATAAATTACGAAGATGCACAGCAGATACTGATCAATTTTCAAGGGACGAATTCAGGAGTTATTAGTATTTTCTCTGATATATATATATACATATATATATATATATATGAATATATGCACAACAACACTGATCAGTTTCAATTCAAGATACACAGCACATTAACTGATCAGTTTTCTTACATTTCAGAATGATGTTATTGGATCACAATGGAAATTACACACCAATCTCCATAGCAACTTAGACATGAGCAGCATTAAGAACAACAAAAAAAACAAAAGAGAAAGAAGCCATGCGTACTTTGCTTAAACAAAATCTGTCACTTAGCCACTCCTAATTGCTCATACAAACCCATTCTTTTTGTATCACTTATCTAGATATGGAACAGAAACAAAATAAGCCAAAGAAGGCAGAAACAGGGGAAAAAAATTAACAAAGAAAGAAAGAAGGGAGAGCAAGTTTTGTCACCCTATCGGTTTGGGCTCCTTAATTTTTGGTCCTCATTTCCTCCATTCCCTCATAATCTGCATAGGAATAACCAAAAGCTCTTTAAAGGTCAAGAACCAAGAGCCAAAACCTCACTTAATAAATAGTGAATAGAACATGTATCCTACTTTTCCTGTCTTAATAACAACCACATAAGCAAAACACATCTAGCTAGAGGCACAAACTAATACGTGATAACAGCAAAATTAAGAGAGAGAGAGAGAGGAAAAAAAAACATACTGTATGAATTTATTTCCTTCTTTTAGTTTTTCTTGCTGAAATGATAGAGAAACACCATATCTCCACCCGCACAAAATGCCTTGCCACTGCCCTTCAAAATTTAAAACCACTTTTTATAAGTCACCACTTGTGTAATCAAAACCAAGCAATATCACCTATAGTATGGGACAAAAGAATGGTAGCCCATGTTAAAGAACCAAATTAGTGGCAACGGGGAGAAAAAGAAACACAATTACCTTCAATGCAATAAAACCGACATCCGGATTATCTTCCCAACTTCTGTACAGCTTCTGCCAATCTAGCCCCTATAAAATCACCACAAACTACTCAATAATGGGTGTTATCCAAAATCCCAAACCAAACAATAGAAACTAAGTGCAGCAAACAACTAATGGCCCGGACGATAAAGGTCAAACGGACAAATTGGAATAAGATAACAACTACAATACAAAGTTCCAGAAAATGAAACAACAAACTCACTAATAAATATACTTCTTTGTATTTTCAGTGTCACTAATAGACATACTTCTCAATAGATTCACTACTGCATATATCCATTTATTTCAATCCCAATTAAGTTTTAGCAAGTCAGTAAGAGTCATTTCATACACCCAATATGAACAGTAAAATGAATAGTGCAGGCCGTTTAGTATATAGTAAATTACCAAAAATCCCTCATAATCAAGCATATGACCAAGTCAAAATCGTTATCCAGCAAAATACTCAAACCTATTCCTTCCTTTCATTATTATCAATTCCCAGTTGCAAACCAAACCAATCAAAACCAAAAAGTCAAGACCTCCATAAAAATTTGACAAAAACAAACAAATAATTCCACAATATAACCAAATTTCACATACATCGTCAATAAAGATTCTCACGCTAACACCATACCGCCAGATCTGTAATCACATCCAAAAATTAAATACCATAATAATGCAGAACGCTAAAAGAGAAAACAATGTTTGGATTCCCAGAAAAATTCCAAAATGCAGCAAAAGAAAAAATAGGTGGATCAAACTAACAAAAGGTGCAAGCTTAACTCCAATATATACCAATTCAGCCAATTTCAATTCTTTCTTCACCAATATATACCGAGCTTCCGCTCTCATACTATTCACTAGCTTCTCCAAACGTTCCAACTCCCCACATTCATTCCGGGGAACATATAGGAAAATAAAAGGTGAACATTCAGAACTAAGGCCAAATGGTTTCAGAGAACTATAAACGCAAAAAGATAACTCTCAATTGCTTAAACTAAGAAGCTCAAAAGACCTTTACCTCTCTCTGGTTTTGCTTTCGCTTTTCGTTTTGCTTCTCTTAGATTTCACTCTAGATTTGGGGATCAAATGGCGCTTCAGTTGTGCCCCATCTTTGATTCCGAGTTCTGTCAGCATTCAATCTTTTCCATCAGGTGACCTGCAGTTGACAAAAAAAAAAAAAAACAGTAAAATTTAAGAAAGATCATGACAGATGTATCAAGTATGAGTCTGGACCAAACCTAAATCACATTGCTCAAGCATATACAGAACACCCATCAAAAATGCCTCTCTTCCCTCTGCTGGTAAAGCTTGTGTTTATACATAAGCCTCTGAAACCTTCACCAAAATTACCCAAACAGAAAATTACACCAATCGAAATCAACGCTTAAAAACCATAACAAAATTACACCAATCGAAATCAACGCTTAAAAACCATAACCCTAAGTGAAGAACAAGCAATTCCAACTTACAGAGTCTGAGCATCGGTGGTGAGGCCGGAGAGGCAGAGGAAGAGCCTATCGCTGACTCTGTAAATCTTCGAATTAAGGGACACAGTCAGAGCATTTGGCCTTCTTCTCTCCTTCAGCACCGCCGAACTCATCACTACCGCTTCTTCTTTCTAGTCTTGACTAGTGTGAATCGGAATCGAAAGTCAGGAAATTTCAGAGCCGACAACGTCGATTCAGGGTGCAACTGAGCCGTCATCATCGTGGTTGTGTTAGGTTAACCGACAAAGCTGGAAGCAGCGAACATAAGCTGGTTGATCTCCGTCGGAGGCGGCGAAAGGTGGAGAGGGAGCTCGAGTTTGTCGTCGAAAGGATTCAGAGCTTCATCAATTTCTTCAACTTTGTTGGGGTCTAGGTTTCTTCGGCTCTCTCGGAGCTTTAGATTCCGCCGGAGAATGGAGGAGGAAGGATTGTGATGGTGAAGAGGAGGAGGAGCGAATTTGGGGAGGAGGAGGTCGATGGGTTAAGAATGAAAATTAGGGTTTGAGCACGCTTTCTCTCGGGGTCGGGTCTAATTTTTTTTCGGAGTGTGAAAGTTTCGTTCCCCGCTCTTATTGAATCTTCTTGCTTGAGCGCCGCCGTCTTGGATGCACCAGCGACTAACTCGTGAGATCTATTAGAGGTTTCGAAGACCCAGCCTTCACATTCCTTGATGAGCTTCTTCTTTCCAGTATGCAGAATCAGCAGATCGAAGAACATCCTAATTTTTTCAGTATGAAGAACCCTAATCTCAAGTCGAGATAGCAAAGAGAGGAGAATTACACGCCTCTTCAAATTCAAAAATCAGAAATCGAAGAAAAGAGGGGTTAGGGTTTGCGACTCAAAGAACCGCAGAGAGGGGAGTGAAATCAGAGAGAGAGGAAGTGTGGAAATTTCTTTTGCTGAAATATATGTATCTAGAAGAAGATGGGTTTCAAGAAGAAGATGGGTTTGATTCTTTTAAGAGAAGAAGACGGGTTCCACTTTCAGAAGCTAGAAGAAGATGGGTTTTACGGCTTTTCGCAAAGACTAGCTAAGTGGGAGACAGTGTGGCCGTGTGGGAGACATAAATGAATTTTGGTTTGTATAATCAAGTCAGACAACACATAAATGAATTTTGGTTGTATGATGGTCTATACTTGAAACTTAGGGACGACCTAACAAGCAAATCTCCCGCCTAGTGCAAATCACATACAAACGCACTTCTCCCGCCTAGGATTGTCATCTCGCATTCACACAACAAAAATAGGTCATTCTGTTGTAGGAGCTTACATTCATGTACCAGCATTTCACCCAAAAATTGGTCTTTTTGGGGCTAATCACTCTCATTTTGGAGTACATATGATTTTCTTCCAAACTTGCACAACGGAAACAAAAAAATGCGTTGTATGTTATTTTGCAACTTACTCTCATACAACATATACAACAATACTGTTGTGCAAGGTGAGTCAAAATTTCGACCAAAATTTGAGCAAGGTGAGGGGGAATTTTTTTTTACATTCAGACAACAGACAAATCCTTAAAACTGTTGTACAATCATCTTGGACCCAAAAAAATTGATGTACGACCTCCTTATACAACGCCAATCTCATTAAACCTGTTGTGTGAAGCAGTTTCAGTTATCACACAACGGAAATTTTTTTTCGTTGTCTAAAAAGTGTAGTGTGATGCAGTTTTTGGCATAGTGTAAACTAGTTTCTATGCAGGGATTACTGATTTTGTTTAATTCTTATTGTGTGTACGGTTTTGGGTTGTGATCCGTAGCGATCGTGAAATGAGTTGAGATGTCATGATTTTGGCAAATGCTTTATGTTGAGGGGAGTGAGTGTGTTTTTGTGGTTGTGCTGTTGAGGCAAATGATTAGTGATCTGATAGATTGTGGGGACGTAGAGTGTTTAACATATTTGGAGTTATTTGTGTAATTGGAGTTTGTGGGAAAAGAAATCAAATGAATTGAGAGATAGAGCATGTGGGTTTTAGTTGGGTTGAAATTATTAAGCATGTTATTGATTGATATGAACTCGACGTTTTTGTTGTGATAATTGCAAATTGATTTTGTTAGACTGAGATAGTGAAAGCATGTTTTTGTGGAATTAAATGTTAATGCTTTAATTGTCTCATGAACTGAGGAATTATAAGCATGCGTGACGTGAGTCACTTTAATTGAGTTTACTCATATGGGCTTGAAAGCTTACCGGGTTTGTGGTTTGCAATCCCGGTGCACTATTTCTATGGTGTAGGGTTATTGTGCAAGTTAGAATATCGAGTGATCGTTATCGAAGCTGAGGTGGACTTTCCGTCACGTGGGTGTGGAAGGGCGCTTATACTTGTAGTCTTCCGCTATGTAGTGAGTTGGTGAGTGTGGTTACATGTTGAATTTACATTCAGTTTAATTTGTAAGCTCAGTTGTTTAGTTCCTTAATTTAAATAAAAATATTTTCTATGTGTTTCCTTGGGTGTTTTCGCATTTCGGATTTGAATTACTGTATTCAAAATTCAGGGCGTGACATGGATGCACATTATCAATGTCCGGGCTACCATCGTAGCCATTTCCACGAGACCATTTAGGTGTGTTAATGGGAATACGATGTCCAACATCAGTCCCAATACAATAATCATCGAAAGACTTCGATGTAAACTCTCTAGCAATGTCAAATCCAATTGACTGAATAGGATGATCCGGGGAGTGAGCCCGTTGTCATATGATATGTTCTAGGAGTGTAGCATAAGCAGCATTACAAGTGGACAATGGCACAACACGTGACCAGCGTGTTTGCTTGTCACCCAATATCATGAGATATTTAAACGTCCGCAAGTTAGTTGAATTAGTCCACAAAATCCCCACGGACTCTATGTAAGAACAGAATGAGTATTTTCATATCCTTTGCATCAGTGTTCTGAAACTCAGCCGCCTAGGCGTTGGGCGGCGGCTCTCCGATTCGATTATGGTCAAATTGGCAAGGTTGGACTGGAATAGGTTCGGCGGCCGCCTACGTTGCCTGGGCGGTCAATTAGTCGCCCGGGCGGGAGGTGGTTAGGCACTAAGTAGCCCGTCTAGGCGGATTTCAGTTCTTATATGTTTTTTTTTTCCCTTCGACCTGCTTTTCTATGCAATTGCGAGACACGATCTGCATCTCTCTCAATCCAAAATTGAAGTCAGCCTCTCTCAATCGACCACCATAGTGACCGCGACTTCGCCGTCAACCACTGCGTGCCCCTCTTTCTCTCTCTCTCGACCGCCTGACTTCCCAATCTGATTATGAGGCTCAGAACTTCATCTCCAATATTGCTTTTCTCTCTCTCTTAATCTTTAGCCTTTGTCTCTGTCTCTCCTTGTTATTAAGTTTTCAATCAAATTTAGTTCTTCGTTCTTTGAATGGGTCTATTGATTGGATTAATTGATTGGGTCTTCTGAAATTATTATTTCTTAATTGATTGGGTATATGAAATCTCTGTTTGGCTTGCTGTAGTTGCAGATTGTTTGGAATTGAATCGAGTGATGTTTCGTTAATGCAATTGCTGGTTTTTTTAATGTTTATTAAAACAATTGCTGATTGCTTGGAAAATTCAGTGGATGATTTTTTCATGGGGGAGAAAATCTTGTAGATTATCCAAACGTAGAAAATAGTGGTGTTGAGTGCATTGTGTGCTTTGATCTTGTTTGAACTCAAAGTTGCAGACTTTGTTTCTAACTTCCTATATATTCCAATTTTCTAAGTGAACAAGTTTACTATGTAGCATTGTGGTATTTTGTTGTTTATGTTCTTATCTTCATTTTCATTAAACTGGTTCAGACTGGGAGTTCATTCTATGAGTCTGGGAAAAAAGTGGAAATTGGGTTGCTTAGCGAGGTTGATAGATTCTCCGGTTATAAAGAGTTTGCCACTTAAATGAAGTTCTATATAGAACTATAGATACGTTTTCTATTGCTCTTAATAATGTCAAGACTCTTATATACTTACTCATAAAGAATGTTCCTTTAGAATACTTACAGTACGCCTTCCAGCCTTCCATAATTGTCATGAACTCATGGTATTACTTTCAAGTATTTATATATATTCTTCAAGATATAAATAAATGCTATAAAAATAAAAATAAAAAGTATATATATAAAACCGCATGGTATTACTTTCAAGTATTTATATATATCCTTCAAGATATAAATAAATGCTATAAAAATCAAATTAAAAGTAAAAAATATAAAATCGTCTAGGCGTCTGTGCGCTAGTCCCCTAGTCATCACCCGACTAGCGCCTAGCGATTTTTCGAACCTTGCTTTGCATAGGACGGTCTCAGTCGTAATTTCCCTAAGGAACGGGCTTTGTAAAATGAGCGAGAGGCCTTTGAAGCAACCAATAAGGATTTTGGTTAGGCTTAAGCATTGACTGCAGCATCACCTAGGGCGCCATCACCATGATGGACGCCATCCATGGCGTTATGGATAGGGTGTAACGCCCCACGCTGCACCTCACCAGCCTAAACTCGTTACAGTGCCGCAAGTCTCTAAAACATAAACCGAACACTCGATTTACATCCTAGAGAACCGCTAGGCATTTTGTTTGAAATTTTTTTTGTATAAACACAGTGGAAACTACAAATATTTTTGAGGTGAAAAACTTAAGCTGGTGAAATCTATTTCATTTGTCCAGAACTTAAATAAAAGCTATCACGAGGTACGAATCCCAATGAAGAAGAATTCAACTAAATTTGACTCGAGACTAAATAGCAATAAGCTTTGAAACACAAAGTTCGAGAAATAGGATTTAGAACAAACTCCAGACAAGGGGTTTACCGAACTTGTTCTGCACACCCAACTCCGTCCGCTATTGTCCAGTCACCAGTGCACAGGACCTGCATCCATACTGTTGTAGGGGTGAGTTTTCGTCCTCGTTGCTCAATAGGAACTCTAACTCGATTAGGTTTGAAAGTCAACAGATAAATGTTTGGAGCTCCAGTATGAAAACATGCTTAAACCAAATATTTAAAAGAACGACAAACTTTAATGTTTGTTTTTCAACTTGAAAACCGATGCAGAATGCTTAAATAAATACGGCGCCAAATCCAAGTATTACCTGATGGCCGGTCCCATAGACCAACTACATGACCTTACCTCAAATTAATTTATAACCAGGTAAGCGTAGCGAGAGCGTCCACTACGTAGCTACACACATGTACCGAGTCCGTGATTGCGGATACTCAGACGACCAGCATAGCTAACCCTCCAGAGGTTTAGGGAATCAAACCCAAGGAAGTCAGTGCCCCCTTTCGCTCTCAAGCCATCACATTTCCCACGATTTGATTAGTATGCATTGTATTTTTAACCATACCACCAAACATGCATCATTTAACAAAATATATAAAAAAACAACTAACCGAGGAGAGTCATTAATCCTTACCTGGATTCCGATGCTTTTTCTCACGTATTCCGAGAGTCGCGAACCTTTTGTTCATCGGGTAACTGGAGTCCTAGATTCCGACATTCCGACCATTAATATCTCATTGAACAATTATATGAAATATCGATGATTAATAAATCGTCCAACCAACCTTCCTTAGTTTGACCATATTTGACCAACGTTTCTTAGTTTGACCAGTTTGACCAATGTGTGACCAATCGTAGTAGGTTCGACAATTAACTTAAATCATCGAACATTCACTTGAAATTACAGTACCGATCAAACATATATTGAGCGCACCCGATTCACTAAAGCCACCCAACATATACATAAATTTCAAATACGCAAGCAAACCAATAATGATTTCACTAACGTAAGATCTCAAATTTACTAAACTATTTTGTCGCACAGTAATTCCACGGAATTAACCATGGACACCCAATTTCCATATAAGGTGTACCAAATTTACTAAACTATTTTGTCGCACAGTAATTCCACGGAATTGACTATGGACACCCAATTTCCATATAAGGTTTACCCAAAACTACTATGGACACCCAAGCTTGACCATTTTCAATTATTCCACAAACATTTCGAACAACCTGCCTTAGCAGCACTAATAGGGCATCAAATACGATAATCACAATTCATTCAAATCAAAACACCACAACTCATCCAATCTGTCCTCCTAGTTTAAACATATCTTCAAACCACCAAAACTACACAATTCGACCAAATTTCCGATTCAAGATCACAGTCTCAGATTATAATCTCAACCAACTATCATAGTTGCTTAACTTCCAATTATCAGCAGATGGGAAAATGTGATTCAAGGGCTGTATATACCTTCAAAAACCAACTCGGTCTTCCCGGAATCCTTTACTAAAACTGGACTGATGATGAACAGGTGACCTTGGTGTCAATAACCCAGAAAACTTCACAATATCTCGCATAAACCTGCAATCGAGTAAGAAACGAAGCCCAGAAAGGCCGGAGAAGTCGCCGGCAGCGAGGAACCGCGACGGAGGCAGAAGCAACCCAGAAACCAAAATGTCAAAACTCGATCGAATTGAAGAACTGATCATACTGGGCTGTAGAGCATGACGAGGAGGTGAGATTTCATACCAAATGCAGATTAATCGGTTGCCGGAATTTTCAGAAATCGCAGGAGAAAGCTCGGACCTTCTCACCGTCATTTATTCTTCTTCGTCAGGTGCATGGACGATCAGAGGCGACCAGCGTGACGATGACGACGAGATGAATCTATTTCTGGTGGTCCGCCACTGGGTCGTGGCCGGAGGACGGCGTTCTGGCCGGGTTTCGCCCTTGGGTCGGCGACGCATTTTCGGGTCAGAGAGCACCAAGCTCTCTCTCTCTCTCTCTCTCTCTCTCGTGCGTGTTCTGGAGCGAGGTGACCGGGTCTCCCTTCCTTTAAGGAAAGATCAATGGTCCAGATCAAGCGGTGGGGAAAATAAATGGCTAGGATCGCACCGCCAAATTTCGATTTCTTTATTTAATCTCTAGTCTAAAAACTTCAGGAAATCGTTATAAATAGCTCGGGTATCCGAAAATTTCCACAAAACTCGTCGTGACGTGTATTTTATCATCCAACCCTTAAATCGAGGATTTCACTTTGTGAAAATTTCTGAAAATATTCCCGAGTACTTTAACGTTTATCGATAACAAAAGTCGCTCTCACCATTACAAAAAACTACTCTCATCAATACTAAAGCTATAACCAAGCAGAACAAAAACCATTACCACGCATAATAAAAGCTACACCTAGAGAATGAGAAAGCAATTCTTAGAGACTAACAAACCTATAGAAATATAAAGTATACAACAAAAAGAAAAATGCTACTGCAATCGAGAAAAAAAAATCATATTCAATGATGCAAAAAGTATGCAGGGTTCAACAATATAACTATGAAAAAAACTACTTCCATAGTTGTAAAAAGCCACTACCATAATTGTGAAAAGCTACTACCATAGTTGTGAAAATCTATTTCAATAGTCGTATAAAGCTATTGTCAATATTGTAATGCTACTTTCATTTTTCATATGGTCTCCGTTGAAGTTTCTTGTTATCAAGCTCTACCATACTACACTAACCATAAACATTATTTTGCCAGCTATAGCACCAAGCTTCATTTCAACATTTTTTGGTTGGCCGAATGATCTCTTGGTCAATGGAGGCTTCACTACTCAAATTCACATGATTTTCAGAATCAACCACCGCCAATGCATATGGGAAGAATTCTGCAAGAACAAAAATACAACAAAATAAGAAATCTTTATCAATTAGATAATAAAAAAAAGCAATCTAAAAGCTACTGACATAGAAACATAAAGCTACTATAACACATGTAAAAAACTATTAGACTATTAATAAAAAGCTACGAACATATATACTAATGGCAACAAAACCAACTGATTATCCATGTTGATAGTGTAACACAAATCTCAAATAAGAAATGTTAGAGATACGAAATCTCAACAAAAGAAAACTGAATTTCTCTACAAAATCTTGATTTTCAATTTGATAAAAGCTACTGGAATTAGTGTTCAAAGATACTAACATAAGCATAGAAAGCTACTATCATTGTGTTGGAAAGTCATTTTAATAGTTATAGAAAACTACTGACATAGAGAATGTGGCACGCAGCTTGTTCACAAAATCTTGAATCTTAGTTGCACTCAGTATCATGTGTTCCTGCCAATTAAATCAAGAGCCATTGACAATTCAAATTGTTTGTGTAATGCAATCTTCAAAATTTTTAATAAGCATTTCAAAATGCACAATATGTGAATCTAATCAGAGAAGAAGAGTGATACTCACCGCGGGAAAACAACCAGGTCAGGAATGTTAACTGCTTTGTAAAAGATGTTTTGTGGTTTGCCATGGTTATACCTTTCCTCATAATCCATCATCATGTTATCCTATTCAATCAAACACTATCCCAATTATCACTAAAACCCATACAACTGAAACAGGTAAATTATATAATAGAATAGAATGCCAAAGTGGATAAGTCCAATACCTTACGAACACTCTTCAATTCAATAATAAGTTCCTGTGGGAGCCATTGACTAGCGAGCACTACCTTATCTTGTAATATAATAATCACAATTAAAAATTGTTCATGCTATACAAATCAAGAAATTCATAAACATAACCAGAAGAACATCAATTTGAACACTCAAATACATAGATATATACACACACACACACACACACACAAATTGATGCTAGCAAAGATATAATCGGATTGCTTACCTTCAAATCAGCTCCTGCACAAAACACCTTGGAACATTTACTGTGGATCAACAACACATTAGCAGATGAATCCTTACTGATAGCCTATGACCACAACTCCACAAAATTCAAACCAAATCCGCAACAATCTAAGTGTGTGTGAAAGAGAGGACGAGAGAACTCACCAGTGAAATCAAAGAGTCCAGCAACGGAGGCGGTTGGGCGATGAACGCCGGAGACCTCGCCAGATACCTTGCACTCGAGCTTGTTAGGGCCGCGAAGCGTCTTGGTTGGCTTTTCAGGGACAAAAATTGCTGTGAATGGCGGAGCAGGAACAGTGGCGGCGGCCGCATGAGATGCGTCGGAGCTATTGATAAGGAGATCCAGTTCGTGCGTCGAAGATCTAGTCACAAAATGGCATACTGCGTTAGAGATTTAGTTCCAGTTCTAGTAGGTCAACGCGATCCAGTTCCAGTCGTCGACGTGATGGTTGAGAGAGGAAGTATTTCGCCGATGAGAGAGAGAGAGAGAGAGAGAGAGAGAGAGAGAGAGAGAGAGAGAGAGAGAGAGAGAGAGAGAGAGAGAGAGAGAGAGAGAATGATTAATTTGAGATAAGCTAAAAGGACAAAATAGTGAAGAATGAAAAAATTTAATGAAGGAAGTGGCCTTATGAAGACAAAAAAGTTCTGTGGCCTTATGACTAATTAAAGTTTCAAAATGACACTTATAAGTAATTTTCTATTTAAACTAGGGGAAAACTAAACCAACCAACTGAAAAACACCACCGCATCTTGTGAGCCCCGGAAAAATGTATCAAGCTTAACGGAGATCGTATGCGAAACTATTCAACGATCTCGATAAAGGTCAAGATGCTCGAGGAAATTTTCAGAAATTTTCATAAAGTAAAATCCTCAATTTAGGTGTTGGATAATAAAGTACACGTCACGACGAGTTCGTGGAAATTTTCGGAGGATTTTTCGGATACCTGAGCTATCTATAACGATTTTCCGAAGTTTAGGAATTATGGAAATTCATTTTAAATAAAAAGAAAAGCTCTGGCGTGATCTGGACCATTAAAAGTCCACCGCTTGATCAGCACCGTTCCTTTTAATTGAAGTCAGGCTATAAATAGCCCTTTGATAGGATCAGCGTCCCAGATTGTTCCAGAACACATCAGAAGCCTCGACCCGTTTCTCCAGCCCGTCGACCCGGCGACTGAACCCGATCGAAACTTCCCTCGTCCGGCGACTTCACAGCGGCGCACCGGTCATGCTCGATGCGTCTTCTCATTGTGGTTCCTCCTCTGGTCACGGATCGTCCATGCATGGAGTAAGAAGAGAGAATCGAAACCCAAAAGCTTCGGGTTTTCAGGCGAAGCTTCTGCAGTTTCCGGCGATCGTCGGGGTTCCGTGAGGTACCGAAATTGATCCCCTCGTCATGGTCTCCACGTTAGTCTAATTAGTTTTTCAATACGATCGATTTTGACTGTTTTTGGTTTGTGGGTTGTTTCGGCCCCGTCGCCATCTTCGACGCCGGCAGCTTTTCCGGCGCTTCTGGACTTGGTTTTTGGCTAGGCTGCATCTGCAGACGAAGGTTGACCTTGTTCATCACCGAGTTTCGAAAAGCTTTGCGAGTTGGATAGAGAGCTTGGGTTGCCGGAATGTGCACCGAGGTATCAAACCGAGAATGTTGCCGATTCCAGACCTTCACCGGTGCAGATTGGGTTTTGGTACTGTACTGAACTCGACAAAGGTAATTGTGAAACAAATTTGAAGTTCTGTGTTGCTTGGTAATTCGATTGTCGCGTTTTGGTTATACAAGTATGGATCAAGTTTGATTGTAATCACAGGAATACATAATTGATTTGTGGTGGTTTTGGTTGATGCTATGCAATAGAAACTCCTTGATTTTATGTTTGAGCTTAACGAATTGTCATTGTTGTGGTGAGTTGAAGTTATTTTGATTTGGGAAGGATGTTGGACGAGTTGGTGAATCTGTTACTAAGAGTAGTAACTGATATCACAATTGTGAAATGGAGTTATGTTAAAAAAAAAAAAAAAAAAAAAAAATATATATATATATATATATATATATATATATATATATAGTTGTGAATGCGGAGAAATGGTCTAAAATATGTATGGGTGTCCATAGTAAATTCGACAGAATTACTATGTGATGCAAAATTCGAGGAAAGGAATTGAAATTGGTCGATTTTCTAATTTCAAGTAAAATGTTCGGTAATTTGGGTTAATCATCGAACCTATTACGGTTGGTCAAACCTTGGTCAAATGGGTCAATGTTTGTCAACTCGTAGTCAAACTAGGAAAAGTTGGTCGGACGATTTATTAATCATCAAGATTTAAATATATGTTCATTAGACTATTAACTATCGAAATGTCGGAACTTAGGACTTCAGATACCCGAGGAACGGAAGGTTCGCGACTCTCGGAGTACGTGAGAGAAAGCATCGGAATCCAGGTAGGGGACTCGGGACTCTCTATTGGCTAATGTTTTCCATATTTGTTTATATACGTGATGCATGATGAAAGTGTATTGTTAGTTCAAATTTAAAATGTTTTCAAGTTACGTGCGTATAAGATTGTTGATGGCGGTGTGTGAGAGCGGAAAAGTGGTCGATGACTTCCTTGGGGATTAGCCACCCCTAAACCTCCGGAGGGTTAGCTACACCGGTCGGACGGTGCGCAATCGCAATGACGACTCGGTTCCGTGTGTGTAGCTAGTGTGTTAAGCTTGGCGCTCTGTGACTGGTAAGGTCAGATGTTGGTTCTATGGAACCAGGCCATCAGGTAAATCGCACGTAGTTTTCTAATCATGCATCGGGTTTTAAGATTAATGATATTTTAAGTTTGTTGTTCTTACATATATATTCGCTTTGTTTTCACACTGGGCCCAAATCCAAATTGTTACAAAGTTTTAGTTGATTTTCAAACTTAGCCGGAGTAGGTCCCTTAGAGCAGCGAGGACGAAAGCTCACCCCTACAACAGTGTATGTGCAGGTACTGTGCACTGGTAACGGGATTGTAGCGGACGGAGCTGGGTGCGCGGAATTTGATAACCTTTCCGGACAGTAAACGAGTTTCTGATGTAGTCTTGATCTTTATTTCTTGATCCACGCCATTCTGAAACTTGTTGTTGAGTGTTCATTGTGTGGTTAAGTCTATTAGTCCTCGACTATTCGAAAATGACAAGTTCTAGACGAACAAAGTGAATTTTGTAATTTCAAGAAGCTTTCACCTCAAAAGTATTTCAAAATCTCCGCTGTGCGTTTTACGAAAAAGTTTATCAACAAAGATGCCTTGCGGTTCTCTAGAATGTAAATCGAGCATTCAGTTTATGTTTTAGAGTCTCGCGGCACTGTGACGTGCTCAAGCTGGCGAGGTGCAGTTTGGGGCGCTACACATCTGTTCCTTGAACTCACCACAAATTAGGGGTGGGCGTGGGTCGGGTCGGCTCGATTTTGGGCCAAAACTGAGTCTGACCCAGACTTATCGGTTGGGCCAAAATCTGGACCGAGAACCGTGAGAGAATGGGCTGGACTGAAAACTTCGGGTTACCGAATTTTCAATTCGGCCCGATTTGGTGTCTGTTTTAGATGGGCTTTTTTATTTCAAATTTTAATGGGCTTTTTCTTTTTGCAATTGAATGTTTTTAGGGGCCTTTACTCTCATATTTTTAATTTTTTTTTTTTTTGAGAATCTCTCATATTTTTAATTCATATTCTTAACCAATTCCAATTTTTATCATTATATCTGATGAACATAAAACTTATTTTCTGGGCTTCAAGTTCAAGATCACAGCTTGAAACGCATGAAGGAGCGGCTGTAATCTTTTTTTTCCGGGGCTGATCTAATTATACATAGTACATACTGTTAACCAAAAGAAAACAAAACAAAAATAAATACACTAATCTCAGCAAACAATCCAAAATCAAACTCTGAAGCTTAGTACTAATCTCAACAAACATGTTGAATTGGGTTAGCTATAATCAAGAGTGCCAAAGTTCATAAGAAAAAAAAATTAATAGGAACAAGAAAATATCAAAGCTTTAAACACAACTTATCGGTTCCCAGATCGCATCGAAAAAGAAAAAAATTCAAGCTTCATCTCATCCCCTCCAGATCTAAGATTCCATATCTTGCAATACATAGTTCAAAAATCATAAACCATAATCATAATCATATCTAATATAAACCCAGTCTGATCTCAACCTAAAAGGAGATAAAATTGAACTATTAGTCTAACGCCCTACCCAAATCGAATAGAAGATTACATACAATGAAAAAGAACACCTGATGGAGAAGATGGAGAACACCGAAAACGGCGACCTTAACTGGGGGATGGAGTCCGTCGATTAGCCGCGATGGACGGATCTGATGAAGAACATAGATCGCCTCATCTAGTCTCAAGGGACATGGCGTAATTTTGTTTGTGGCCTAATCTTTTGTGGAAGATGGTGAGAGACATAGACAAATCAGAGAATGAGAGTTGAAGAGAGAGAGATAAGAGTGAGGGCGTGAGGTTGTGGAGAATGAGGCTGACATCTCTAGGGTTATAAGAATTTATATGAGGTAGTTGCAATTGTGTGTGGTAAGGTGCAGCATAAATAACAATCATCCAATAAGAAAGAGACAACACATTAAAAAAATATATGTATTTAAAATTCGGTTGACTTCGGCCCGTTTAAAATGCTGAACTGGTTCGGTTCGGCTAATGAGTTTTTGACTGCTTTTCTCATCCAGTTCGGTTACCGGACCGTTTTTCAGATCCGGTTCGGCCGGTTTTCGACTCCCGATTCGGTTTATGCCCACCCCTACCACAAATATCAAAATATGTAATGAAAATTTTTGGTGTGTGGATCGGTAAGT
Organism: Rosa chinensis; assembly: GCF_002994745.2. NCBI lineage: Eukaryota > Viridiplantae > Streptophyta > Magnoliopsida > Rosales > Rosaceae > Rosa > Rosa chinensis. The sequence continues at coordinate 62,985,472 of NC_037092.1, forward strand.
AAAACAAGCTCCAAACTTCAACAATTGGGTTGTCCACTGTCTCATACAAGTGAAACTTGAAAATTTTCAAGCACCTACTCAAAGGCCAATAATTCAAAACAGAGATCGGTTCTTACCAAGATGGGCTTGAACTTGAACGATCCTTAATTGGAGTTGTAGAAATAGCAGCTTCGTATCAGTGGTTGCTATTGAGCACTTTGCAGTTTCTACAATGGGATTAAGACAAGTTAGGGTTTATGAATCTCTCAGATTCAACATTTTGCTATTGAGCACTTTCTACAATGGGTCAAGTTAAGATACCAAGAGAAGAATTGACAATACTTGTCAAGGGGGCTTCATGGAGAATAATGAGATTGAAGCAGAACGCGTTTTTGACTCACTAGCTGAGTCATCCCAACTCTATGATAATCAAAGTGATAGGAGACCGGTGAAGGAATCCAATGTGATATTAGGAAGCACAGAGCTGTAAAGTATGATGCTTCTTGTGCGCTTTAAAATAGAAACACTGAAAATTAGAAGTTCGTCAAAAGCCAAGTATTTACTAAACCGTTTAATGCTGCTACTTAGATCAACCCAATGATTCGTCATCGAGTTCAGCTCTGAAACCCAGCGAGTAAAAACCTATTTGACTCAATTGAGGATAAGAGCCCGAGACATCGTCATGCCTTGGACTCCCACCTTGAGCTGAATTTGAGGTGTCACTGTGTGAGTGACACATACGAAAACAGTATAAAGCTTTTCCTTCTAGCCTCTCTAATCCCTTTCCGACTCAACAAATTACTAGTACTTCTCTGCAGGAGATATCAGAAATGGGTGTGAGTTAAACAATGCGCTAAATGAGTAGACTATGTAATTTGCCAGTGACATCATGCAACAAAAAATTATGTTTTCAGACAAATAATAATAATAATAATAATAATAATAATAATAATAATAATAATAATAATAATAATAATAATAATAAGATTGTAGTGAAATGAATTTTACAATCTCATAGAATTTTAAAGATATGAACTTTGTAACACATTACATAACCCACTAACCTCGATCGATAGTACCAATCCTAAAACCTATGAACATTCTAAAAATAACCGTTCGATCTAACCCAAACCTAAATAAATAGAAAGAAGGCATCCTAAATTAGAGTTACGAATCAAAAGTTATAATTCGCCGAGAACTCTAGACAGATAAACTACGTGTGAAATATAGAGAGAAGCTCTCTTGGAAAATGATACGGAAATATGGCCGGGTTGGCTGAGTTCATATTTACATGGAGAAATCTGCCGGTGTCAATCAAGGAGTGGTGGCTTTGGTGCCCCATGTACGTCCACTTCTTAATCAAACACTAACATGCTTAGGCTACTTGGTCTCCAAGATAAATTCCCTCCTGCCTCGAAAAAAAACCACATAAATCGGATTAAATTCACCAAATAATACAGCGAACTCCGGCGACCTATACTTTCTATTTCCTTCATAGAAAAAATAAATAAAATTTGACTCTGTTGAGGCTGAGACACACAATGAATATAAATCTATTTGACTCTGTTGAGGCTGAGACGAGTCCGATCATAATCATCTATCTCGAGAGCAACTACGAGCTCCTGGCTCAAACGAAGTGGGTTGACATTCGTCTATCTCGGCAGGAACTACAACTCTACGAGCCTTCTTTCATGTGTCCACAAACCCACCCACAAGGAGTTGGAACATAGATCTTTCCTGATGATGATTTTGGAATATAGACAGTGTCATAAGGAATCAAATTCGGCACAACTGAACGTATCTGGTCTCTGGCCAATTTATACTTAGCAGCAAGAACCTTGTCCTTCGGGCATTCATATGTGCCATGCTGTTTCACGCTATTACAAATGGAACAATACTTGGGCTGAAGCACTGCTCTGCTCCCACCACATGAGGTACAAACCCACTTATCCTCATTAAATTCATTACCACATCCACAAATTATTTCATAGCCACGGTCAAAAGTTGCACCCTGTGGGATATGGTCAAAGTAAGGGCAATGACTAGGGTGGTGAACGTTATAACAAATTCGACAAGGCCTGTAAGGTCTGTAAGGGCAATAAGAATAAGGGGGGTGCTCCTTAGAACACTCGTTGCAAGGCACTGCTTTGTCCATTGAAGCATCTTCGCCAGCCACTGGTCCTCTGAACTTGGACCTGAAGTCGACAGGAGTATAGGTATAGGTGCCTGTTTGTTGGCAGTTCCGTTGTTAGATACCCATAAAAGATGAGAAAATAAGAATCAAGCTGAATTTCCTTTTCACCAGAAACTTAAATGCTTGTATAGGGAGAAACAAAAAAGACAAATTTAAGATCTCTCTCAAAAACTAACAAAAAATACAATATAGCAGCAATATTTTCACAATTATTTTAACACAGGGAACAGCTTAATTAACTAAACGGGAACAACTTAAGCAGTAAACCCCAATACATAAGGCAAAACCTGAACCAGCAGATCCTCCGCAGCCTTTCCGATTGCTGGTTATAGAACTAGGTGCCCGGGCCCTGAAACTGAACTGTTTCCTTGTATCTGGCAAGAAATTCCAGATTAGTACAGGGAGTGAGCAACAAGAACTTTAGGATCTGTCTCAAAAGATTTTGAAAGTAACAGATATTTTCACAATTATTAATCTTATTATAAACAAAAACCACGAAATAGGGAAAACAACGATTTTTCTCTTGAAGACAATTCTTAACAGACAGTTGAAAATTCAAAATCATACGAGGAAGGAGCAAATTGAACGAAATTCTGAGAAGCAAATTTCATACCCGGAGAAGAGGCGCCGAGAGTCTCAAAGAAGATGGCCAGGTTTCTTACGCCTTTTGAAACAAATTCATCTCCCTGGCAGATCTCATTCACACAGCTTGCGTCGGGTCCAGCCATACCTAGGGTTCGATTCAATGAGACCGTTAAAGAACAATTACAGGTTTCTTCCGCCTTTTATTTCGATGATCTCAGTAGGTCGGGTCAAGTCACACGGTTGGGCCTGGTTTGTCAGAATTGTGGTTCCATAAGCTTTATGGGTCGTTGACCCAGGGATTACAAAAATATCTCAAACTCTCCTAAACAATTAATTAATCTCTAGAATATGGTGCCTTACCGACCACTAAAAACTCAAAAATAAGGTTGTCAATCAGTTTGTTCAAATCGGTTAGGTGTTTCCAATTTCAAAATCAAAGTTTTCGATTTTGAAATTCGTTTCGAATCGGTTTCTGTTTTGAAATGGAGCTATCAATTACAAACCAAAATTTTCGGTGTTTAATCATATGTACCAAATTTGGTGTTTCGGTTTCCGGTATTACTAACTTTACAAATAATTCTTCGTAATATAATTTACAATGAACAATACCAGATTTTTCAATTTGTCATATGACATCAAGTTTTACATATGACATCAAATCTTCACATCAGGAGACCATTGTTGACCCTCTGCCAAGACAATAATATCCAACAGGCATGTAATTGCAACAAGTAGTCACAGAATTTCTTGGCAATCAAACAGATTAACAATGCAACAGATGCATCCATTTAATTAACACTTTTAAATCTTCTAAACATCAATCATTCGAGTGCAATCATTAACTGAATTGGCGATTCTGGAAAGCATGCATTGAGAGAGAGATGCGGAGAGAAGAGACAACTTTGAATTAGAGCTCCAGAGAAAAGTACGAGAGAGAGAGAGAGAGAGAGAGAGAGAGAGAGAGAGAGAGAGAGAGAGAGAGAGAGAGGTACATAGGGGTAGGGCTGTCAATTCCGACACGACCCGATAACATGACTCGAAACCCGCACGAAATAAAGTGGGTTGAACCCACATGATTAAAAAGCTGGTCAGCCATGGGTCAATCTGCCATAACCCATTTAATAAATGGGTCGGCCACGGGTCAACCCACCAACACAAAGTGAACCCGTATAACCCGATTATACTGTACTTCTGCTTGAAATTCTGGACGTTAGGAGTATTTGATCATAGGATTAGACAATTTGAAATATTTTGCTTTATAATTATTGGATTTAATTATTTATATTCTTCATCTTGTGGAGTTTTTAGTGAATTTAATCAATTTATGCATTTTTTTTAGTTAAATGGGGCGCATTGTTAACCCTTAAATTGGTCATTTTATCTAACACGACACGACCTATTTATTAAATGGGTTAAGTGGGTTGGAAACGGGTAACCCGTTTAATAAATAGGTTGGGTTTGAGTTTAAATTTTTGACACGATTATTAAATGGGTTGGATTTGAGTTTGTATCTTGAGACATGACAAATACCTTAACCCAACACGAACCCAACTCGACACGACCCATTGACAGCCCTAAATAGGGGGGGCTCTAGGTCAAAGTTGCAGCAGCCCACCAAGTTAGATATTTCTTCTTTCTTCTTTGGTTTCTTTCACTTTGTTTAAGGCTTTTCATTTTCGTTGAAGAAATTAATCATATCCATTTAGTTTTTGTATTAATCATATCCATTTAGTTTTTGTATTTTGGGTAAGTAAGGATTAGGAAGACCCTGCATATGAGAGAGAGGGAGAGAGAGGGGGAAGTGGGAAAGCGGGATTCAAGAAGCACGCACGAACAAGAGGGGCCCACTAGCCACTACTCATATATCACTGACCATGGATGAAACTTGAGCATTTTGGTTATTTTCCATTAAAATTGAGAGTCAGGCTTGTATCATTTGGTTTTTGGGTCTGGGCTCATGTCCTTATTTGTATAAATTTTTTTAAAAGTGAATTTTCTGTGTTTACATTTTTGGTCATGTGCTATTATGTAATTTTCTATTATTATATTGCCATGTGTCAATAATATATTTACAATTCTAACATTCACACATGAATAACTAAATACTAATTAAAAAATACTAAACACCCATATTTTAGTGCATTTTTCAAATCAAATAACACAAAGTTAAACTCAGCTCCTTTGTATCAACCAATCTTCTCACAAGATTTATATGACAATCCATAGCAGAAGTTCTAGCAGCTAGATTACTCTTCCCCGCTATGCTTATATTGGTTATTTAGCACTTTTTGTCTTGAACATGAAATTGATGATTTACTCTGAAGTTAGTTTAGATTAGAAGTAAACCATATTGTTCATAGTGAGATGAGTATTGATAAAAGATGACATATAGGCATTTGATTGTTGTATTTTAACATTGTACTTCGAAATTAATGTGAATTGATATGAGATGATCTACTCTTATTGTTAATGTTAATTGTTAATTGAGTTTCTAAATTTATTGTTAATGAGATGAGACAGTCTGTTATTGTTAATTGTTGAAATGAGATGAGATGATCTACTGTTCTACTTCAAAGTGGTCTACTTAGGTCCCGTTTGGGATTGCTTCGCTTTAAAAAAAAAAAAATAAGTTTTTGTTCAAAATTTTAGATTTTATTGTGTTTGGTAAATAAATAAAAAACAGCTTTAATTTAAGGCAAAATAGTCAAATTACCCCCTGACTTTTCTCATGGCTGCTGATTTACCCCATGACATTTCAATTTTGATTATGTACACTCTCACTTTTCTAATTGTTGCCGATTTACACCCTATCGTTATTTTTTGGACTTTCCATCAAATTTTCCGTTAATTTGGTTAGCACGTAAGGAGTTTTTTTTTTTGTCTTTTCAACTATCACAAAAAAAAAAAAAACTAAACAAACCAACACATCGTCAAAGAAATAAATAAAAAAATACAAAACTGTTCTTCGTTAAAAAAGGAAGAAAAAAAAACTTGCCCTTTGCCTTCCTTGTCCATCTCTTCTTCTTCTTCACTCCCTTTATTTTAAGATTCATCGTTAACTTGCAATTGATCGCTTAATTAATATTTGCTAGTCACATCAAATGATTGGATGATCATATCACTAAAGGAGAAACATTCTTTGATCATTTAGGTTTCTGGTTTTCTTTTTCTTTGAAAGTCGGATTGGTCATTAATATTTCAAACATTCATATATATGAGAATTTGATCTTCCATGTTTCTAGTTGGAGGGGTTTGTATTGTGTATAAGATTGAGAAGCCATCGAACAAACTAAAATATTTATATGTATGGAATATGAAAATTAAAATTACAACAAGCATGTGAAGGTCATGTTGATTGATTCAAGTTGAGATTGCATTATATTGATCTCGATAAAAGGAACATAAAGGAAGAGGTCATGCTGAGAAGAAGATAAATGAGAGATTGATAGATAGAGAAGAAGTTTTCTATTTTTTCTTGATTTTTTTTTGGGTGACAATTGCAGAGACGAAAATGCTCCTCACATGCTACCCAAATTAACGGAGAAATTGGATGGAAAGTCTAAAATTTAACTATAGGGTGTAAATTTGCATCATTTAGAAAAGTGAGGGTGTAAATAATCAAAATTGAAATGTCAGGGGGTAAATCAGCAGTCATGAGAACAGTTAGGGGGTAATTTGACTATTTTGCCTTAATTTAAAGTTATAGGTCACTGGCAGCAGATTTTAGAAGCAACCCAGATGTTACTTTTAGAAACTGTTGTGGATCAAAACACGCTCTGTAGTTGTTTTATGTACTGACAACACTTTTAAAAATATTACTTACCAAACACAAAACTGTTTTAATTCACAGCTGATTATTCTCACAATACAGCAACATCAGTTTTTTTTTAAAGTCACAGCAATCCCAAACTAGCCCTTCTTCTGATGGCCGATTCGGTATTTTCCCAGCCGGTTCTAGATTCCTGGTGTGGAGGGCTTCAAGGTGTGCGGCGGGGGCAGAAAGGGTTTCAAGATTTTGTATTCGGATTTTGTTTTGGCTATTAGGATTTAAGGTTAGGGTGTCATGTTGATAACGTGTTTAAGGAAAATTGAATTGGGAGAGAATTGAGTCGTGCTTTCATTGATAATTGGGGCCTCTTTATATAGAAGATTACAAGACATGGAATCCGAGTTATACAAGGAAAGATAATCGTACAATTAATCGGATATCTATGAATATCTCCGAGAATATCTCTAATTCAACCCTATTACAACTAGGTCAAGTAAATTAGAGTTTGGGTCAGACACATGTTCTGGATTTACTTGAACAATCTTCATATTCTTTATTTTTTCCCAAAGCATACTATATTTTCATATCTGTTTGGGACTTGGGTTTTACTCTCTTTGGTTTTCGATGGAACATATATTCAATATAAGACTGTTAGCTTGAGACCCCTTACAATAAGTTGGTTATTAGTCATATATATATATATATATATATATATATATATTTCACAGGTAAGTACTTCCCGATCGAGTTGTAGATGAGCAAAATGGAAAAAACAGCCGGACTAGAAGAATATATATGAATAATTAATTGCTGAGTTGCAATAATTACGTTTAAATGAAGAGTGGTAGCATTTGTCCAATGTTGAAGGTCCTCATTGGAGATTTAGTGCAGGTTAACACTAACATACCAGGCAAGTGATCTCTTAACTAAGGGTAGATATGGGAAAAATATACCACATGAAGAGCTGACCTTTTTAGATAAAAAAGAAGAAAGAAAAAAGCTTTGGCCTTTTTTCCTATTCCCTAATATATATCTATATAAACAGATTTGCTCATCTAAGGGACAGTTTTAAGGGATTGTGAGGGACAAATGCATCTCAACCACATGTATTAAATATAAAAGCAGAAATTATAACAACTTAAAACTATGCATTTATTTTCAGCCATCAGATTCATTTGTCCCTCACAGTCCCTTAAAAACTGTCCCTTAGGTGAGCAGACATTTCCATATAAATTCTATTGCCAGCTTGGTAGTATTTGGTAAGAACAATATGAACAAGTTGCACATTTATTGTACGTACTTATTACTCTAAAGCCCAATGGTTTATGTCTGTCTTGTCCTAGAGTCCTACACACAGCCCTAGCTTACTATATAATACTAGGGTATGATTACAAATTTTCTGTATATCACCCCAAATAATGACTTTTTTTTTTTTAATCAAGCCCACGGGGTGAAATAATATATTCATCACAAGCCAGAATAGGCCGTTACATACCCTTCCTCTGTCATTTCAGGACATAGACAGACAAGAAAGTAGTGGTAGCACCCACACTGGTACGTAGAAATAGACTCACTCATTATAAATTTCAGATCGTAGAGATAGCGGAGATCCTCAAGATAGCGGAGATCCTGCTTTGGTACTACGCCGGAGGCGCTAGAGATCTAGGTTCCTAATACAAGGAATTTATTGAATTTAGACAAAACTAAAAACATAGGGTTGGGCCAAGGGCCTAAACCCTAGCCCAATTGAGAAGCTATTGGACTAGGGTAAACAGCCCATAAACTCAAAGCCCAAATTGGATATCCATCAAGCAAAGGTCCACCCAAGGCTCAATAACCTGGTCCGGTCCAGTCCACCTACCAGCCAAGCTCCGTCCGCCGCACGCCACCACAACTAGCACCATCCCGATCCGCGCCCCACGATCCCCCGCCTGCGACCCAAAACCGCATGGGACACGCCAGGACCTGCACCACCTCGATCTGCATCGCCACGAGCATACCATCTATGACCCAAAACAATCTGAGCCACGTCGCCTCGACCCATAACTGCCATGGAGAAACCCAACCCCAAGCCACCGCAAAACTAGCCAGATCGATGGCGCCATCATCAGGGTTCGATCGCCAGATCTGCTAGCACGACCACCACCTCTGAACTCCATCCCAGCCATATCCAATACCCGTCCGGCAGCCAACCTCGTGATGACGGCGAGGCCATAGGCAAGCTGCCGGACGAGGATGATTTCCCATAATAAAAAACCGGCCTTTAGGGTTTCCGAGAGAGAGAGAGAGAGAGAGAGAGAGAGAGAGACCTATGGAAACACATTTTTTTTAATACGAAGAAACATATAATATTATGAAAGTTGGAAGTAGACATGTACACCCTGTAATATTATTCTATATAATTCTTTTCTATTGTAGGATCTCAAATGATCGTCTGCATATATGCATGTAACTTGTAGAGAGCAGAATAGGTCAGGTGGTTAATGTGAATTTGTTTCACACTTTGGTATGAGGAAAATTTTTGAGAACAGTATGTGAATTATTGTCTATTGAGAATTGAGGTACTTAAAGTTTACAAACTATCACATTAGTACATAACTTTACAAACCCGACACACTTTTAGTATATGCCTTTAAATATGTAGTGCTTTTTCATTAATTTCTCAGGGTTAGACAAATTGGGGCTTCCCAATTGCTGATAGTAGTGTTCGTTTTCATCTCCCAATCCACAAAAATATAGTTCTTGATACACAATTCATGACATTTGAAGAAACAAAATAGATTTCTCACTATTGGTTCTTGAAATTTCAGTCTATTATTATTGGATTTCTAAGTTTTCAGGGAAGTTAACCAAAACCCAATTCAATTATTGCTGAGAAATCAATGGGTTTTCCTAAAATTTCAGAGTGTGGTATCGAATCCTGCTGGATCTCGACTAGGACTTAGAGGAGGGACTCCTTGGAGAGGAGGAAGAAGAAAAGGTGAGAGGGTCGATGTCAGAGACTTTGGAGGTGATGGAGGTGACGCAGATGGCGATGTACTGGTGTGGCTGTGTGCCACATCGTGATTGGCTTCCTCTATGTCGTCGAATTATCGCTTCCGGCACAATCTCTCTAGTTTTTGTAGGAGAGCTCTCGTGTACATAGCAAATTAGGTAATTATGCAATTAATCCCATTGTTGTTATTAAGAGACTGATTTACCCTTAAAAATATGCCAGATGGTATACTCAATAACGGAGTCATTGGTGGTATGTACCAAATGTCGGATTTATAAATCCACATACAGTTGTGATAGTTTGTAAACTTTAAGTACCTTAATTCTCAGTGGGCAATAGTTCATATACTATTCTTGAAAAAACAAAGACGTTTTACTTTCATGGATGCAATTTGCGATTCTTGTGATATTAGGAAGCACATAGCCACAATGTATGATGCTACTTGTGTGCTTTAAAATACAAACACTGAAAAGTAGCAGTTGGTCAAAAGCCAAGTATTTACGAAACCGTTTAATGCTTTGACTTAGATCAACCCAACGAGTCGTCATCGAGTTCAGCTCCGAAATCTGGCGAGTACAAACCCATTTGACCCAATTGAGGATAAGAGCCCGAGACATTGTCACGCCATTGTCACGCCTTGGACTCCCACTTGGAGCCAAATTTGAGGTGTGATTGTGTGAGTGATATGCACAAAAGCAGTATAAAGTTTTTCCTTCTAGCCTTGTCTAATCCCTTTCTGACTAAACAAATTCCTAGTACTTCTTTGCTAGAGATATCAGAGATGGGTGTGTGAGTAAAACCACACGCTAACTGAGAAATTACATAGTTAGTGAAACCATGCAGTTTTATACATATCATAATTATGTTTTCAGACCAAAAATAAAAATAGAAAATAAAATGTTTTACAACAAATGAATTTTAGAATCTTATAGAATTTTAAAGATGTGAACTTTGTCACGCATTACATAACCCACTGACCTCGATCGACAGTACCGATCATAAAACTAGCCTTCTAATATGAACCTTATGAAAATAACTGTTCGATCTAACTCAAACCTCAATAAATAGAAACAGGGCATCAAAACATATCCGTAGCTTTTCACAAATCCTAAATTAGAGTTATGGATCAAAAGTTATAATCCGCTGAGAATTCTAGACAGAGAAACTACGTGTTAAATATGGCCGGGTTCATATTTACATGGAGAAATCTGCAACTTGTCAATCAAGGAGTGGTGGCTTTGGTGCCCCATGCACATCCACTTCTTAATCAAACACCAACATGCTTATGCTACTTGGTCTCCAAGTTAAGTCAACTAACCAATAATAAGACGCCACATCGGTATAGATTAAATTCCCTCCTGCCTCCAAAAAATCACATTAATCTGATTAAATTCACTAAATAATACAGCGAACACCTGCGATCTATACTTTCTATTTCCTTCATAGAAAAAATAAATAAAATTTGAGCAATACAATTCAGGATCTCATAGACACGCAGTGAATATAAATCTATTTGACTCTGTTAAGGCTGAGACGAGTCTAATCATAATCGTCTTTCACGACAGCAACTACGAGCTCGTGGCTCAAACAAAGCGGGTTGACATTCGTCTATCTCGACAGCAGCTACGAGCCTTCTTTCATGTGTCCACAAACCCACCCAGGAGGAGGAGTTGGAACATAGATCTTTCCTGATGATGATTCTGGTATATAGGCAATGTGATATGGAATCCTATTCGGCACAACTGAACGCCTCTTGTCTCTGGCCAATTTATACTTGGCAGCAAGAACCTTGTCCTTCGGGCATTCATATGCGCGGTGCTGTTTCACGCTTTTACAAATGTTACAATACTTGGCCTTTAGCATTGCTCTGCTCCCACCACAAGAGGTACAAACCCATTTATCCTCATTAAATTCACTACCACATCCACAAATTATTTGATAGCCATGATCAAAAGTTGCACCCTGTGGGATATGGTCGAAGGAAGGGCAATAACTATGGTGGTGAACCTTATAACAAATATGACAAGGCGCATAAGGGCAATAAGAATAAGGGGGGGGTGCTCCTTAGAACACTCATTGCAAGGTACTCCTTTGTCCATAGAAGCATCTCCACCAGTCACTGGTCTTCTGAACTTGGACCTGAAGTCGACAGGAGTATAGGTATAGGTGCCTGCTTGTTTCCAGTTCTGATGTTAGATACCCATAAAAGATAAGACAATAAGAATCTATGGTAGTCACAGCTGAATTCCCTTTTCACCAGAAACTTAAACGCTTGTACAGCTTTGTGAAACATTATACCAATTAATTAAGTACTGGGATATTTAACACAAAATATAGCTTTACCAAACGTTACATAAATACTGGGAACTCATTCGAGTATAGGTTTGTAAAAGATTAAGCCAATTACACAAACACCAGGCCAATTACACAAACACCAGGTTGTAATAGGAGCTAAAAAGCACATAGTAGAGAAAGCAATCTCAAAGTTATTAACCAAAAAAAAGTAGAATTCAATAGTAAAAGCTTAATGGGGGGGGGGAAGGTAAACAGGAAGCAGGGTTTTCTTCTATGATCGGAGAAACAAAAAAGACAAATTTCAGATCTCTCTCAAAAACTAACAAAAATACAATATAGCGGCAATATTTTCACAATTATTTTAACAAAGGGAACAACTTAAGCAGAAAACCCCAATACCTAAGGCAAAACCTGAACCAGTGGATCCTCCGCAACCTTTTCGATTGCTGGTTTAAGAACTAGGTGCCCGGGCCCTGGAACTGAACTGTTTCCTTGTATCTGGCAAGAAATTCCAGATTAGTACAAGGAAGATTAGTGAGCAACAAGAACTTTGAAACAGTTTGCGAACTCCAAAATAAAAAATAAAGGATAGAATATATCTTCTTTCAAATCAAAGAAAAATTGAACGAAATTCTGAGAAGCAAATTTCATACCGGGAGAAGAGGCGCCGAGAGTCTCAAAGAAGATGGCTAGGTTTCTTACGCCTTTTGAAACAGTTTCATCTCCCTGGCAGATCTCATCCACAAAGCTTGCGTCGGGTCCAGCCATACCTAGGGTTCGATTCAATGAGAGCGTGAAACAACAATGACAGGTTTCTTCCGCCTTTTATTTCGATAGACTGCAGTGGGTCGGGTCAAGTCACACGGTTTGTCATAAGGATTTTGAATTGTGGATCCATGGATTATAAGCTTTATGGGTCGTTGACCGACGATGACAAAAATATGTCAAGCTCTCCTAAACAATTAATTAATCTCTAGAACATGGTGCCTTATTGAATGTTAAAAATTTAAAAATAAGGTTGTTACTCGGTCGGTTCGAATCAGTTATACATGTTTTCAATTTCAAAATCAAAATTTTTCGGTTTTGAGATTGATTTCGAATCGGTTTCAGTTTTGAAATTGAGCTATCAATTACAAACCAAATTTTTTTGTGTTTAATCAGAATGTATCGAATTTGGTATTTCGGTTCCCGGTATTACTAACTTTACAAGTAATTCTTTGCAATATAATTTACAATAAACAATACCAGATTTTTTCAATTTTATAAACTTTTCGTAAACTTTGTATTTGTCTACTTATTAAATTAAACTTTGTTTACATATGATATCAAGTTTTAGCCATTTTCAATCAAATTAGTTATTTAACCATCTTTTACCATGTCACTTAAAATACAAGTACTATTAATGTTTATATTTCTTAATATACATGTATGTGTGTATTTTTTAAATAATACTAGGGTTATACCCAGTTATCTTATTGGATGGATCATCCTTACGACACTATTATTAATAGTAATATTTTACCGCATCAGGGGACGTAATACGTGTACCCCTGATCATGCCTAGTTACATTACAATTATCCTCGTAATACCAATATTTACAACAAACTACACATAAGTCCTTGACAAAAATTAGATTCATAAATACATCCATACAAGTTGATTTCAAGCTTATAAGGACAAAACTTTACAAGTAAGGTCAAGTTATTATTATATTGTCATGTGTCAATAATACATTTATAATTCTAACATTCACACATGAATAACTACATACTAATTATTTTCTTTACTTCAAACTCTTTTCTATTCCCTTTCAAAAAAAAAAAAAACTCTTTTCTATTCAAATAAAGAGAGGAAAACCATATGAGACAAAAAATAAAATAACAGATAAACAACATTTGACAATCGTCCAATCCTGCTACAGCATTTTCGCTCATCCAATCCTGCTACTATACTTGCACTTGCCAATCCTGCTACTGCAATCACTACACACGTCCAATCCTGCTACTACACTCGCTGCACTCATATTTGTTTAGTTTTGTTACTGCACTCGTGCTCATCCAGTTCTGCTACTACACTCACTACAGTCATCTAATCTTTCAGCTACTACACTCGTACTTGCCCAGTTCTGCTACTACACTTATACTCGTACTTGTCCAGTTCTAGCTACTACACTCATAATCGTCCAGTTTCAGCTACTACTCTAATACTTAGGGATGAAGAACAAAGTTTTGCTACCCTGTTGCTACTGCTTGAAGATCAATAAATTATTGAACGTCAGGTGCTACTGCTTGAGTTGGAAAATAGATGAAGGTTAGCTATGCTACTACTATTGCTGGTGCTACTGGTTTTATGAAAAAAGAAGAAGATCACTAGTGTATAATGTGACCTCGAATGTGCAAATTTTGGGATCCGACTCCACTCCACCCCCTCAATTTAACTAAGGAAAAACTGAACCAACCAACCCAAAAACACCACCCCATCTGTTCCTTGAACTCACCACAAATATCAAAATATATAAGGAAATTTTTATGTGTGGATCGGTAAGTAAAACAAGCTCCAAAGTTCAACAATTGGGTTGTCCACTGTCTCATACAAGTGAAACTTGAAAACTCTCAAGCACCTACTCAAAGGCTAATGATTCAAAACAGAGACAGGTTCTTACCAAGGTGGGCTTGAACTTGAACAATCCTTAATTGGAGTTGTAGAAATAGCAGATTCATATCTCAATCATACATGTCATTTTCAATCCTTAATTGGAGGTTGTAGAAATGGAAGCTTCATATCTCAATCGGTTTCTTTGGTACCTCTCCATTATGTGCCTTCAATCAATCCATTCGACTCCGACGTCGATCTGATCGCAGTTTAAAACTGAGCTGAAGTCTTCTTTATGCAACCATTGCCATGGACCCGACTTTCTCAGCCGCTGACGATTGAATTTAATGAGATTAAGACAATTAAGGTTTCTGAATCTCTCAGATTCAACGTTTTGGTATCAGTGGTTACTGTTGAACACTTTCTACAATGGGTCTTGACAAGATACCAAGAGAAGAATTAACAATGCTTGTCAAGGAAGCTTCATGGAGAACAATGAGATTGAAGTGGAAGGCGTTCTTGGCTCACTAGCCGAGTCATCCTAACTCTATGATAATCAAAGTGATAGGAGACCGGTGAAGGAAGCTAATGTGATTTTGAATGATCAACAAAGAAGAAGAGGTATGTATGAGATGGATCCGCCCAACAGCAAATTGAGTTGAAGCGGATTGAGGGCAATAGAATAAGAAGTTAGACTTGATTCTTAATGCTCAAGGAAACCGGGAGCAACTCCAACCTATGTCAAGCAAGATGGTTGAGCAAGTGTGCTTAATTTGTGAGAGTGATCAACATGAGACAATACTTTGTTCAAGAGGGAAGACTGTCTCATCAAAGTGACAATCCGCAAGACATGCGGTAAAGAGATCGCTTAGAAAGGGCATTAAGTGGCGGATGATTGTTGGAATCTCAAATCCAACGTAGTTGCTCATTCGTCTGTAAGGACTCATCATAGAGCGTTGTGGCAACGCAATTGGCACATAAATGGCACGCTCAAATATGCGTAAGTACGATACTTGCACCTAGTCATTAGTTGTAACGTAGAGGTAGATTGAGTGGCGGTGGGTTGTAAACTAATTAGCAAAACTGCATGCGATATTGCACCACCCCAAGCGGATATAAGGAGATGAGTGGGCATCATCAATGTCCAGGCTACCATCGTAGCCATTTCCGCGAGACCATTTGGGTGTGTTCATGGGAATATGATGTCTAACATCAGTCCCAATGTAATAACCATCGAAAGACTTCGATATAAACTCTCTAGCAATGTCAAATCCAATTGGTTGAATATGATGATCTGGGGAGTGAGCCAGTTGTCATATGATATGTGCTAGGAGTGTAGCATAAGCAGCATTACAAATGGATGATGACACAACACTTGACCAGGTGTTTGTTTGTCAGCCAACATCATGAGATATTTAAACGTCTGCAAGTTGGTTGAACTAGTCCACAGAATCCCCATGGACTCTATGTAAGAACAGAATGAGTGTTTTCATATCATTTGCATAGGACGGTCTCAGTCCTAATTTCCCAAAGGAACGAGCTTTATAAAACGAGCGAAAGGCCTTAGAAGCAACCAATGAGGATTTTGGTTGGGCCTAAGTGTATGAGACTCTATTTGAAGTAAAGTTGGTGATTGCAGCATCACCTAGGGTGCCATCACCATGTTGGACGCCATCCATGGTGTTATGGATATGGACTGTGCCAACCCTAGGCTGGTGGTGAACAGCGGCGGTGCCCTAGGTAGCAGTGGTGGTCATACTTAGTCCAGGAATCAACTTTTGATTCGTGTTTCATTTCTCTCGGAAGAATGGATGTCCATGTGATGTGTTTAGTGGACAGATCATCATATCATGACTAGGATGACCTATCCTGTCTTGACAAAGCCAATATGTGTCTAAATTCAAGAGATCTTCTCTCATAATTTTATTGGATTTAATAGTTCAAATAGTGGTGATATAAAATCCACTAGAGAGACACATAAACTTCTCTGAGATACAATCATTAGAGGTATTGCAAAGGAACTCATTTTTCGTTCTCTACATGCGTTTCTGCATGGAATCTGTTGGCTATTCATAGGTGTAATTTGCTCTAGGAGCGTAGAGAGTTTACGTGATAGTCAGTAGCGGAGGCAGAAATTTTAGTTTGCTGGGGCACAAAAAAAAAAATAATTATAGCAAAACATTAAAAAATTGTATATGTAATATATATATATATATATATATATATATATTACAACGGGTGGATAATGTTCTTCGACGAGATTTCATTGGTGTGAAAACCACGTGAAAAGTATAGAAAAGAGTAGGGGTGGGCGCGGTGCGGTTCGGTTCGGTTTGAGGCCCAAACCGCGACCAAACCGCTTTTTTTCGGTTGGCCTATATATCAAACCGCAACCGCATTACAAAAGGGTTGAACCGATTATTTGGGTTACACTATTTTTCGGTGCGGTGCGGGTCGGTTTTGATTTGGAGTGATTTTTTAATTTTAACTAGAAAGAGAGGGCCAAAATCAGGCTTATTTTTACCTAACAATTTTGATAAGGCATAAATAAATTTTGAATGCATTTAGAGTCCACACAAATCGGCAAATGTCACCCAAATATCAAGCAACTTGCAGAAAGACCATAGCAACTTATTACACACACACACACACACACATATATATATATATATATATTTATATTTATATCAATGATCAAGGAAACATAGCAACTTATTACAAACTGAAAACCTAATCAAAAATGGATTTCTTATATATTGAAAACCAACAATTCCATCAATAGAGAAATAATAAATAAATAAAATGTAATTAAAATAAATTCGGTGTGGGTCGGTTTAAATCGGGCGGTTTATGACCCGAAACCGCAACCGAACCGCTTTTATACGGTTCGGTGCCGTGTGATCATAAAACGACACCGTTTTAGTTAGGTGCCGTTGCCGAACCCTTTTTTCGGTGCGATTCGGGTCGTTAACGGCATTTTCAGTACAAAATGTCCACCCCTAGAAAAGAGAGTTAGAAGAAAGCATATAGTACATATATTAGTATTGTATTGTATGGAGATTTCATAGGTATTGTATATTAGTATTGTATTGCATGTATGGAGATTAGTATATTGTCCCTTTTATATACCAAAAAAAAAAAACAAAGTAAAGCATATTGCAAGAGTCGAACCAGGGACCTAGTGCCCACAAGAAAAGCTGCAGAACCACTCTGCCAAATTGGCAACTAGTAACTTATGTAATCTAAGTTGTATTTGTATGATTCCCAGTGGGGCACGGGACCCACTAGGCCTCTATGTGGCTCCGCCTCTGGTGATAGTGGTGCCATTTGGCAAGGGGAACTTGGGCTCTTCCATGCCCTTGAATTAATACTGATGGCCCAACCATCGTAGTCACAAAGTAATATGCTAAGAATCAAAATGGAGTCATAATGAAAAGAACTCGAAATTTTATTCATAAGCTAACGGAGTATACAACATTCTCTCTTAACCATTAGGAGAATCTAAACCAAATGTTAGCTAATGCAAAACAAAGGTAGTCGTTTCAGTAACTCTAAAATAAATATGACCATATGAGTGGAGAGATGTTGGTGGAGCAAAGCTCGCTTAAGTACCACTTATCTCAAAACCTTCCTAGACATTATACTCATTTTGGATGAGCCTATGTGAAGAAAAACTAAACCAATGGCATTTACTACAAAATATATGGCAATTGCCTATTACATCTCTTGGAAAAATAAACATTTCAACAGAATTGGCGATCTATTGATCCTAACCAAATTTGTAGTCTTCAACCCTTCATTCTAGATCATCTTTTTTATCTTCTTGTTTCACATAGTGAGCTTCTCGTGCTTCACAATATGCTTTGTAGGCGGTGACAATTTCTACACGAGCTCTACAAATGTGTGCCCAATGATCGGATACTCCACATCGAGAACATACATCTCTTTGCTCATACTTCATTGATTGAGGTGTTTGAAAGCATCATTTAGATGGCTCTTTCTGTTGGTGCCGCCACCAACATGGCTAGATGCGTTACCTCCTTCTCTCTTTCCATGTTTACCTCTTCGGTTCCGTGTTTGCCTATTTTGGTTGTTACTTTCCCAAATAAAGCGATTATATGGACCAGAAAATCCAGAAGTATCTCTAAGATTAGGGTTTCTCTCTTGGCGCCCTCTCTTAGGGGCTCGACTATAATTGGATTCCGGAATATGCTCTGTTTCCACGGATCTCGAATTATAGTTCTTCACAAGGATGTTGTCATGCTTTTCAGCGACATTCATAGCTCCAATGAGCTCATGAAACCTTGTGATCTGTCTTACAGTAACATCAATTCGATAGTTTTTAGCAACCATCAATGCAGAGACGGGGAAGGTAGAGAAAGTCTTCTCAATCAACATCACATCTGTGATCTCTTTACCACAGAATTCCATTACGGATTTAATGTGAAGTGCTTCCGAGTTGTAGTCAAGAACTGACTTGAAATCACAGAAGCGGAGGCTATGTCATCTCACTTCTAAGTTAGGAAGCAGGGAGTCACGAACATTGCCAAATCTTTCTTCGAGTGAGACCCACAGCCTTTTGAGGTCTTCTTCATTCATACACTTGTACTGGAGCGAATCATCCATATGGCGAGTCATTAGGATGATGGTTTTCGCCTTATTTGCCTCTAAGGCGAAAACATCGATTCGATAGTTTTTAGCAACCATCGAAAACATTGAAAACATCCTACAGTAACATCGATTTGATAGTTTTTAGCAATCATCAATGCAGAGACGGGGAAGGTAGAGAGAGTCTTCTCAATCAACATCACATCTGTGATCTCTTTACCACAGAATTCCATTACGGATTTAATGTGAAGTGCTTCCGAGTTGTAGTCGAGAACTGACTTGAAATCATAGAAGCGGAGGCTATGTCATCTCACTTCTAAGTTAGGAAGCAGGGAGTCATGAACATTGCCAAATCTTTCTTCGAGTGAGACCCACAGCCTTTTGAGGTCTTCTTCATTCATACACTTGTACTGGAGCGAATCATCCATATGACGAGTCATTAGGATGATGGTTTTCGCCTTATTTTCCTCTAAGGCGAAAACATCGATTCGATAGTTTTTAGCAACCATCGAAAACATTGAAAACATCCTACAGTAACATCGATTCGATAGTTTTTAGAAACCATCAATGCAGAGACGGGGAAGGTAGACAGAGTCTTCTCAATCAACATCACATCTGTGATCTCTTTACCACAGAATTCCATTACGGATTTAATGTAAAGTGCTTTCAAGTTGTAGTCAAGAACTGACTTGAAATCACAGAAGCGGAGGCTATGTCATCTCACTTCTAAGTTAGAAAGCAGGGAGTCACAAACATTGCCAAATCTTTCTTCGAGTGAGACCCACAGCCTTTTGAGGTCTTCTTTATTCATACACTTGTACTGGAGCGAATCATGATACGCCCAAAATAGACGCTCAACTTAACCCTGCAAGATGTAGTCGTTAGCAATATAGAGTAAGCAGGGATCGTTCAAGCTGGGGATTGAGGGTAACTATATTAATCACACAAAAGAAAATAAAAGAAAACAAAACTAACACTAAAGAAATCATCACACACTAGAAAAGAAGAAAGAAAGATGGAGGGTCAGAAAGGGGATAGAAGAGGGCACTGCAATCCTAAAAACAAAACTGATTTGGGGTTTTTGGGATTTTAACGAAAATAAACAGAAAACAAAGAAAAGAAAAACGATTTTGAGTTTAAGGTTTGAAAGATATGGATGAAGATGTTAGGAACTCGGAAATCCACCACCAAAATATGCTTGAGACAAATTTATCATCCTAGTTTCAATTACTAAGTCGTGAAAAAGGTTTCAATCAAGAACAAACCATGAACGTATGCATAAGTTCTTATTACTTCCCTAGATTACTTAAGCAAGATGAACGCACCATTACTAAGCCTTTAGAATAAACAATCAAGGTATAGAACGCTATCCTATCAACAATTTATTCTAAGCATTAATCACATGTGGAAGTTTGATTGAACAAGTATGCAAAACTAGTGTGGAACGCCTACCTAGCATGCAATCCTTTTTGTTTGGTTTCACCTATTGTCCTATAGGTTTTACTACCATTGAAATAAGCATTATTAACCGTTTAGGAGATTAAAATACCTATTTCTAGCCCCACTTACAAGTTCATAATGTTCTATGCACGCGTTCATGAACATAAAGAAGTAAGAGTTATCCATAAACCAAAACCAAATAAACAATTTCACAACAAAGCAATCACAAAACTAGGAATCAAAATATTGTCAAAAACATATCTTAGGGGCTTCAAACCTCGCCCCTAACAAAAGTAAATTAGCCACACATCGTCTTAAAATTCACAACTAAAAACATATGCGTTTGAATTACAAGAAAGTAAACACCGTAAAGGGAAGAAGATGAGAGCCACGAATTCACTTTTAGGCAGCCTTGGACGCAAGAACTCCTTCAAGATGAAGAACACGGCAAAGCTTGATGACAATGGATGATGGTGTGCACGGTTTTTGCTTCTTGAAATTGAGGAAGTTTAGACTTTGTGAACTAGGGTTTTTAGACAGAAGATGGCGCTGTAAAGGGGTCCTTTTCTACGTGTTCAGAGCCTCTATATATATAGAATACACAGCCCAAGTTTCTTTTTCCAATTCTGCTTTGAAAGCCTCCCCTAGTTGCTTGAGGATTACTCTACTTGGTGCATAATTAAATGATTTTCAAGCCTTAGTAATTTTCGCAAAATCTTGAGGAATCATTCTAGGACTCTCCTTGATATTTGCAGCATCAATAACCTTCCAAAAATGCCCAAGAAATCCGTCCAAAGAAGAGTCACGGCCAAAATACCCTGTTTTGACTAGGATTCAATTTCTGTCTCTGAAGCTTCCTTCTTGGACTAGGAACGACTTCGTTTTGCCAAGTTTCTGGATGGTTCTTGACTCCTACGTGTTTTATGATATCACATCTTCTAGAATATTCAATAAACTTCTGGAAAAACTCCAAGAAAGTCTCCCGAAAAGATCTCTCAAAAATCTTCGTGAAAAGCTGACAGTTTCTGCCTTATCGGGAAGCCTACTTTGACTTTGATTTCCTCCTGCCTCGTCGAGACTTCTGACCAGTTCTTTGGCTCTTGTTAAATTATAACATCATGTATTGAAGGATATATGTCCCTTTCTTCAAAGGTGCAGCTGGAAGAACGTGATAATTGCTCCTCAAAACCGTTCCCAGAAAGCTGATTCTGAAACTGCAGTTTTCTGCTTTGCAGCAACTGTTTTGCACAAAGATTTCCGTGGACTTCCCTTGTAATTTCTGGCCAAAAGGTTGATCAAACTTAGTCCTCGACATCAGTACTTCATGATCCATGGCTCCATTGCTCCCTTTAAGCTCCTATTTCTCTTGAATCACTCCACGAACTACTTAAAAAGAAAACAAAGTTAAAACTGACTTTTTAAAGGAAATAGCTAAGAAAAATGTAGAGGGTTGCACATTATATTTGTCGTATTTATGCTCCTATCAAATCATCCATATGACAAGTCATTAGGATGATGGTTTTCGCCTTATTTGCCTCTAAGGCTGCTCTATTTGCTTCCAAAGCTTGAGCTTGATCAACAGTTAACACATCCTAGCTCGAGAATCGTATCCAGGATTCCATCAGCCTTGAGATGCTGTCAGACATCACAAACCCACCTGTGATATCCAGAGCTAGTTGTTCCCAATGGAGCAAACTCCAATTTGTTCAGGTTACTCATCCTGAAAGAGAACAAGAAAAAGGATTAATTTCTGAGCGAAAAGGCTACCAAGAAAACAATAAAAAAATTTGAGCGTAGTCGCTTCTAAAAAATTCGATTCCAAGACAAGTTGGATTAGATAGAAACAATGATGTTTGTAGACGATCGTTTCTTCTCAACAAACACTAAGTTTGGAGGACTCTACAAGCTCCAAGTTTTGAATGAGCACGAACCCCCAAAGTTCGGCTTAATTAGATCTCCCTTATGATGAAGACAGGGGAGGTAGAAGAAGGGAGTTTGCAAGTCCCTAAGAAAAAGAAGAGAGATTGAATAAAAACTAAAAAAACAGGAACTTTTAGTAAAAAAAAATACCTTGAAATAGGTAGCCGGAAAATTTGGCTGGAAAAAATCTTTGGAAAATGGCCAAAATAGTCGCCGGAAAATGACAGCAAAAGTCTCCGGAAAATGACCGGAAAAGTCGTCGAAGCTGACCTGTTACCGGAGCTGACGTGTCACCGGTGCTGACGTGGCGGCTGTAGTTGATGTGGTGGTTTGACGGTAGGTGATGTCGTGGGGCTGACATGGTGCTGGATTTGGGCTTGGCTGGCAGTGGGCCGGGTCTAGTTGTCTGTGGGCCGCCTCTTTTCTTTTTTTCCTACAATTGGGCTTCTGATCTTCTGTGCCTCGTCTGTGGGCTGCACGTGGGCCGCATCCGGGGGCAGGTCTGTGGGCTCGGTGGCATGTGACAGTTCAAGTTGGCCGGTTTGGTATTTTCTGCTATTCTTCTGGCTAGTTCAGTGCCTTTTAGGTAGGTTCCAGGAGGTACTTTTCTGGGGTAAGGGGGCTAATGTTGACGGAATATGGTGGTTGGAAGTGGACTGGAAGATCTCGAACTGGGCAGGGAACCTATAACTTCTTCTGATGGACGATTTGGTATTTTCCCAGCCGGTTCTAGACTCCTAGTGTGGAGGGCTTCAAGGTGTGCGGCGGGGGCAGAAAGGGTTTCAAGGTTTTGTATTCGGATTTAGTGTTTTGGCTATTAGGTTTTAGGGTTAGGGCGTCATGTTAACAACATGTTTAAGGAAAACTGAATTGGGAGAGAATTGAGTCGTGCTTTCATTGATAATTGGGGCATCTTTATATAGAAGATTACAAGACATTGAATCAGAGTTGTACAAGAAAAGATAATCATACAATTAATCGAATATCTATGAATATCTCCGTGAATATCTCTAATTCAACCCTATTACAACTAGGTCAAGTAACTTAGAGTTTGGGTTAGACACATGTTCTGGATTTACTTGAATAATCTTCATATTCTTTATTTTTTCCCAAAGCATACTATATTTTCATATTTGTTTGGGACTTGGGTTTTACTCTCTTTGGTTTTCGATGGAACATATATTCAATATAAGATTGTTAGCTTGAGACCCCTTACAATAAGTTGGTTATTAGTTATATATATATATATATATATATATATATATATATTTGACAGGTAAGTACTTCCTGATCGAGTTGTAGATGAGCAAAATGGAAAAAACAGCCAGACTAGAAGAATCTATATGAATAATTAATTGCCGAGTTGCAATAATTACGTTTAACTGAAGAGTGGTAGCATTTGTCTCATGTTGAAGGTCCTCATTGGAGATTTAGTGCAGGTTAACACTAACATACTAGGCAAGTGATCTCTTAACTAAGGGTAGATATGGGAAAAATATACCACATGAAGAGCTGACCTTTTTAGATAAAAAAGAAGACTAAATATTGTATAGTTCTTGAGCTTTTGAACATAAAACACTTCAATCCCTGACCTTCTAATTTCACATGTTTAGTCCCTGTACTTCAAAATTTCAGACCAATAGGTCCTTGCAGTCTAAAAGTCGCGGCGAAATGTCTATTATAGTAACAATTCCAACAACTGAGGGCATAATAGACATTTCGCCGTGACTTTTAGACTGCAAGGACCTATTAGTCTGAAATTTGAAGTACAGGGACTAAACGTATGAAATTAGAAGGTCAGGGACTGAAGTGTTTTATAGTTAAAAGCTCGAGGACTAAACAGTATTTAGTCCAAAGAAAAAAGCTTTGGCCTTTTTTCCTATTCCCTAATATATATCTATATAAACAGATTTGCTCATCTAAGGGACAATTTTAAGAGATTGTGAGGGACAAATGCATCTCAACCACAAGTATTAAATATAAAAGCAGAAATTATAACAACTTAAAACTATGCATTTATTTTCAGCCATCAGATTCATTTGTCCCTCACAGTCCCTTAAAAACTATTCCTTCGGTGAGCAGGCATTTCTATATAAATTCTATTGCCAGCTTGGTAGTATTTGGTAAGAACAATATGAACAAGTTGCACATTTATTGTACGTACTTATTACTCTAAAGCCCAATGGTTTATGTCTGTCTTGTCCTACGGTCCTACACACAACCCTAGCTTACTATATAATACTAGGGCATGATTACAAATTTTCTGTATATCACCCCAAATAATGATTTTTTTTTTTTTTGAATCAAGCCCACGGGGTGAAATAGTATATTCATCACAAGCTAGAATAGGCCGTTACTTACCCTTCCACTGTCATTTAAGGACATAGACATACAAGAAAGTAGTGGTATACCCACAGTGGTACGTAGAAATAGACTCACTCATTATAAATTTCAGATTCTCGAGATAGGGGAGATCCTGCTTTGGTACTACGCCGGAGGCGCTAGAGATCGAGGTTCCTAATACAAGGAATTTATTGAATTTAGATAAAACTAAAAAATAGGGTTGGGCCAAGGGCCTAAACCCTAGCCTAATTGAGAAGCTACTGGACTAGGGTAAAACCCCAGCCCATAAACTCAAAGCATATCCATCAAGCAAAGGTCCACCCAAGGCTCAATAACTTGGCCAAGCTCCATCCCTGTCGCACATACCAGCCAGCCAAGCTCCGTCCGCCGCACGTCGCCACAACCAGCACCATCCATATCCGCGCCCCACGATCCCCCACCTGCAACCCAAAACCGCATGGGACACGCCACGACCTGCACCACCTCGATCTGGGTCACCACGAGCATACAATCTATGACCCAAAACAATACGAGCCACGTCGCCTCGACCCACAACCGCCACGGAGAAACACAACCCCAAGCCACCGCAAAACTGGCCAGATTGATGGCGCCGACATCAGGGTTCGATCGCTAGATCTGCTAGCACGACCACCACCTCTGAACTCCATCCCAGCCAGACCATCCACAAGCCCCGAGCAAACCCCCCATCAGATGCCATCCTATGAGCAATAGCCCATCCAATACCCGTCCGATAGCCAACCTCGTGACGACGGCGAGGCCAGAGGCCAGCCGCCGGACGAGGATGATTTCCCATAACAAAAAACCGGCTTTCAGGGGTTCCTCGAGAGAGAGAGAGAGAGAGACCTATGGAAAGAAACACTTTTTTTTTAATCCGAAGAAACATATAATATTATGAAAGTTGGAAGCAGACATGTACACCCTATAATATTATTCTATATAATTCTTTTCTGTTGTAGGATCTCAAATGATCGTCTGCATATATGCATGTAACTTGTAGAGAGCAGAATAGGTCAGGTGGTTAATGTGAATTTGTTTCACACTTTGGTATGAGGAAAAATTTTGAGAACAGTATGTGAATTATTGTCTATTGAGAATTGAGGTACTTAAAGTTTACAAACTATCACATTAGTACATAACTTTACAAACCCGACACACTTTTAGTATATGCCTTTACATATGTAGTGCTTTTTCATTAAATTCTCAGGGTTAGACAAATTGGGGCTTCCCAATTGCTGATAGTAGTGTTCGTTTTCATCTCCCAATCCACAAAAATATAGTTCTTGATACACAATTCATGACATTTGAAGAAACAAAATAGATTTCTCACTATTGGTTCTTGAAATTTCAGTCTATTATTACTGGATTTCTATGTTTTCAGGGAAGTTAACCAAAACCCAATTCAATTATTGCTGAGAAATCAATGGGTTTTCCTAAAATTTCAGAGTGTGGTATCGGATCCTGCTGGATCTCGACTAGGACTTAGAGGAGGGACTCCTTGGAGAGGAGGAAGAAGAAAAGGTGAGAGGGGTCGATGTCAGAGACTTTGGAGGTGATGGAGGTGACGCAGATGGCGATGTACTGGTGTGGCTGTGTGCCACATCGTGATTGGCTTCCTCTATGTCGTCGAATTATCGCTTCCGGCACCATCTCTCTAGTTTTTGGAAGAGAGCTCTCGTGTACATTGCAAATTAGGTAATTATGCAATTAATCCCATTGTTGTTATTAAGAGACTAATCTACCCTTAAAAATATGCCAGATGGTATACTCAATAACGGAGTCATTGGTGGTATGTACCAAATGTCGGGTTTATAAATCCACATACAGTTGTGATAGTTTGTAAACTTTGAGTACCTTAATTCTCAGTGGGCAATAGTTCAAATACTGTTCTTGAAAAAACAAAGACGTTTTGCTTTCATGGCTGCAAGTTGCGATTCTTGTGATATTAGGAAGCACATAGCCACAAAGTATGATGCTGCTTGTGTGCTTTAAAATAGAAACACTGAAAAGTAGCAGTTGGTCAAAAGCCAAGTATTTACGAAACCATTTAATGCTGCGACTTAGATCAACCCAACGAGTCGTCCAGCTCCGAAATCCGGCGAGTACAAACCCATTTCACCCAATTGAGGATAAGAGCCTAAGACATTGTCACGCCATTGTCAAGCCTTGGACTCCCACTTGGAGCCGAATTTCAGGTGTGATTGTGTGAGTGATATGCACAAAAGCAGTATATAGTTTTTTCTTCTAGCCTTGTCTAATCCCTTTCTGACTCAACAAATTCCTAGTACTTCTTTGCTAGAGATATCAGAGATGGGTGTGTGAGTAAAACCACACGCTAAATGAGTAGACTATGTAATTTGCTAGTGAAACGATATAGTTTTATACATATCTTAATTATGTTTTCAGACCAAAAATAAAAATAGAAAATAAGATGTTTTACTACAAATGAATTTTAGAATCTTATAGAATTTTAAAGATATGAACTTTGTCGATCACGCATTACAACCCACTAACCTCGATCGACAGTACCGATCATAAAACTAGCCTTCTAATATGAACCTTATGAAAATAACCGTTCGATCTAACGCAAACCTCAATAAATAGAAACAAGACATCAAAACATATCCGTAGCTTTTCACAAATCCTAAATTAGAGTTACGGATCAAAAGTTATAATCCGCCGAGAATTCTAGACAGAGAAACTACGTGTTAAATATGGCCGGGTTCATATTTACATGGAGAAATCTGCAACGTGTCAATCAAGGAGTGGTGGCTTTGGTGCCCCATGCACGTCCACTTCTTAATCAAACACCAACATGCTTATGCTACTTGGTCTCCAAGTTAAGTCAACTAACCAATAATAAGACGCCACATCGGTATAGATTAAATTCCCTCCTGCCTCCAAAAAATCACATTAATCGGATTAAATTCACTAAATAATACAGCGAACACCTGCGATGTTCTATTTCCTTCATAGAAAAAATAAATAAAATTTGAGCAATACAATTCAGGATCTCATAGACACGCAGTGAATATAAATCTATTTGACTCTGTTGAGGCTGAGACGAGTCTAATCATAATCGTCTATCTCGACAGCAACTACGAGCCTTCTTTCATGTGTCCACAAACCCACCCAGGAGGAGGAGTTGGAACATAGATCTTTTCTGATGATGATTTTGGAATACAAACAGTTTCATAGGGAATCCTATTCGGCACAACTGAACGCCTCTTGTCTCTGGCCAATTTATACTTGGCAGCCAGAACCTTGTCCTTCGGGCATTCATATGTGCCGTGCTGTTTCACGCTATTACATATGGAACAATGCTTGGCCTTAAGCACTGCTCTGCTCCCACCACAAGAGGTACAAACCCACTTATCCTCATTAAATTCATTACCACATCCACAAATTATTTCATAGCCATGGTGAAAAGTTGCACCCTGTGGGACATGGTCGAAGTAAGGGCAATAACTATGGTGGTGAACCTTATAACAAATATGACAAGGCGCGTAAGGGCAATAAGAATAAGGAGGGTGCTCCTTAGAACACTCATTGCAGGGCACTGCTTTGTCCATAGAAGGGCCTCCACCAGCCACTGGTCCTCTGAACTTGGAACTGAAGTCGACAGGAGTATAGGTATAGGTGCCTGCTTGTTTGCAGTTCTGATGTTAGATACCCATAAAAGATAAGACAATAAGAATCTATGGTAGTCACAGCTGAATTCCCTTTTCACCAGAAACTTAAACTCTTGTATAGCTTTGTGAAACATTATACCAATTATTTAAGTACTGGGATATCACTTTAAATCTAGATTTACCAAACGTTACATAAATACTGGGAACTCATTCGAGTATAGGTTTGTAAAAGATTAAGCCAATTACACAAACACCAGGATATAATAGGAGCTAAAAAGCACATAGTAGAGAAAGCAATCTCTAAGTTATTAACCAAAACAAAAGTAGAATTCAATAGTAAAAGCTTAATGGGGGGGGGGGGGGGGGGGGGGGGTGGAAAGGTAAACAGGAAGCAGGGTTTTCTTCTATGATCCACACAATGAGAAACAAAAAAGACAAATTTCAGATCTCTCTCAAAAACTAACAAAAATACAATATAGCGGCAATATTTTCACAATTATTTTAACACAGGGAACAACTTAAGCAGAAAACCCCAATACCTAAGGCAAAACCTGAACCAGTGGATCCTCCGCAACCTTTTCGATTGCTGGTTTTAGAACTAGGTGCCCGGGCCCTAGAACTGAACTGTTTCCTTGTATCTGGCAAGAAATTCCAGATTAGTGAGCAACAAGAACTTTAGGATCTGTCTCAAAAGATTTTGAAAGTACCAGATATTTTCACAATTATTAATTTTATTATTAACAAAAACCACGAAATAGGGAAGACAACGATTTTTCCCTTGAAGACAATTCTTAACAAAATTCAAAACCATACGAGGAAGGAGCAAAACGAACTCAAAAATACAAAATAAAGGATAGAATATATCTTCTTTCAAATCAAAGAAAAATTGAACGAAATTCTGAGAAGCAAATTTCATACCTGGATAAGAGGCGCCGAGAGTCTCAAAGAAGATGGCTAGGTTTCTTACGCCTTTTGAAACAGTTTCATCTCCCTGGCAGATCTCATCCACAAAGCTTGCGTCGGGTCCAGCCATACCTAGGGTTCGATTCAATGAGAGCGTGAAACAACAATGACAGGTTTCTTCCGCCTTTTATTTCGATAGATTGCAGTGGGTCGGGTCAAGTCACACGGTTTGGCCTGGTTTGTCATAAGGATTTTGAATTGTGGATCCATGGATTATAAGCTTTATGGGTCGTTGACCCACGATGACAAAAATATGTCATACTCTCCTAAACAATTAATTAATCTCTAGAATATGGTGCCTTATCGATAGCTAAAAACTCAAAAATAAACTTTGTATTAGTGGTCATTTCTGCGTGAATGACTATGTGTGTGTATGTGTGTCTATATATTTACGTGGAATATATATATCTAGATGGTGTGGCATTGTGATATGTGTACTTTTGGTGATTCCATTTATATTATTGAATTGAACTTTTATTTATGCCGGAAATATATTTGATGATTTATATTGTTAAAAGAGTGATTTGGAGTTGCGATGTGACATTTGTGAGTCGTGTGGGATTTCTTTAAATGTTTTGTTTTGAGGGCCAAATGATCCGAAGTCCGAAGGTTACAGTACGTGGTAAACCTGAGTTTTGTTCTGAGGGCCAAATGGTCCAAAGTCCGAAGGTTACAGTGGTAAACCTAGGTTTTGTTTTGAGGGCCGAAAGGTCTGAAGTCCGAAGGTTATAGTGGTAACCTAGGTGTAAAGATATCGAATGTTTGAACCTTGGCCAATGTGATAGCTAGGCAACGATTCAGTTAGAGCTCTAGTCTGTCGTAAGTGTACCGTCATGGATGTAACTGTGTTACTGCATCATGAGTACATAGTTTCGGAGAATATTTTTGGGGTTCTTTCTTTGGTGTTTACGTGAGATTTGGATTGCTATTAAGTTGTGGTGTTGATATGATCGTCTTGAGTTATCCTTGAACTGAAGAATTATTATTCATGTGGGTTGTGTCTGTTGATTTGAGTTTACTCATAAGAGCTTCACAAGCTTACCAGGTTTGTTGTTTGCAATCCTAGTGCACTATTCCATGGTGTAGCCGTTATTCCTGCAGGTCAGGATCACCAGGGCTAAGTTCGAGACGTAGTTGCAACAGTTTAGGTTCTTAACCTATTGTTGTTATTAACTGTTGTTTGTATTATGCTCTTAGTGAGCGTTTACATTCGTAAATCACTTCATTCAGGTTTTGTAAACACTTGTTGATATAACGTTCGACTCAAGTGTTTGAGTCTTTATTAAGGCTACGCTTTTGGAACCACCACAGGTAGTCGAGTTGATAAGCGCCTCCAGGTATGGAACCCCCACACCCGGGTTCAAATCCCGCCGACGCATATTGGAGTTAAATCTCAATATATTCTTGATGGCCAGGGGGAGGAAGCGTTCTGACAATATCCCCCGAGCACGGATTAGTCTTTGGGTCTAGGAAGCCTTTGAGGACATCGTGTGATTGACAAAAAAAAAAAAAAAGCTATGCTTTTGGATTATTGTTATTGCTTAGATTAAATTGAAAAATTTCTATACAATTTCAGGAAGTTGGTTAAGTTATTGCGTTTCGGATTCGAATATCTTTATTCGAAATTCGGACGTGACACCAGTATTATCTACTTTACAAGTAATTCTTTGTAATATAATTTACAATAAACAATACCAGATTTTTTCAATTTTATAAACTTTGTATTTGTCTACTTATTAAAACTTTGTTTACATATGACATCAAGTTTTAGTCATTTTCAATAAAAAAATTTATTTAACCATCTTTTACCATGTCACTTAAAATGCATGTACTATTAATGTTTATATTTTTTTTTGAAGAAATAATGTTTATGTTTTTTAATATACATGTATGTGTGTATTTTTTAAATAATATTAGGGTTATACCCAGTTATCATGAGTGGATCATCCTTACGCCACTATTATTAATAGTAATATTTTACCGCATCAGGGGACATAATACGTGTACCATGATCAAGCCTAGTTGCATTACAATTATCCTCGTAATACCAATATTTATAGCAAACTACACATAAGTCCTTGACAAAAAATAGATTCACAAATATATCCATACAAGTTGACTTGACAAAAAATAGATTCACAAATATATCCATACAAGTTGATTTCAAGCTTATAAGGACAAGTTATTATTATATTGCCATATGTCAATAATACATTTACAATTCTAACATTCACACATGAATACATGTACAAGTACATGTGCTTCTGATTCAGCATGCATTAGCTGAGATTTTTGGAGTAGACCAAGCTGTTGCATTGAAACTACTGGGATATGAAAGGTCATTCGAACCTCTCAAGGCAAGGCTCTTACACAGTCATTAATTCCTGCCTCGAAAAAATTGATGCCGATGTTGTGAAATTAAGTAAAAGAAAGAAGTATATAAAAAGACTGCATGCTCTGATTAAGAAATTGAATATGTAGAGGAAGCCAAGATTGTAACTTTCTTTCTATTTATTGCAAGAACACAGTGTAGAGTGTTAGAGAATTAGTTCAGTGGGGAATTTACAGATTGTGAGCACATGCAGAGGACTTTAGCTTAGGAATTTCAGCACATGGAGTCTAAGTATCAAAGGTTTAGAGAATTGATTACTATAGCTTTGGTGATTGTTATCTCCCTCTCTATGAATGTTGGATTCTGTTAGTTATGTCGTCAATATAATCAACTTCACAACTTATTGTTCTCTCCCCCTGATTTGGGTCTCTGCTAATTTTTAGATCAGAGATTTTTATACTTTACATTTTTTTTTATTGCATCTGGATTTTAGGTGCTATTGTTTTCTGACCATAATTCTGTCTTTGGATTTGTTTTAGATTGGTTTGATTGTTTGGTTTCTTAATAGGTATAGGTACTTCTATGTACATTTTTGAATAATCAGTTGCATTATTTTTGTAATCTTGGCATCTACATCATCTTTTTTTCTTTTCAATTCTTATAAGAAAATTCAAACAAGAAATAATAATGTTGAATTAGAAACACTGCGACAAACAAACAAACCCGCAGCATCGCGCGGGCTATTCTGCTAGTATATATAAAAGCTCAATGCGCGTGTGAACAGTAACCCTTACAAACAGTGGAATTCCAATTCTGCACTCACCTAAATGTTAGGCCCTGCTTCATTCTTTCTTCTTTCCGCACAACTTCAGTTTCATCTCAAAGAGACGCAAAGAACACTCAGAATAGTGAGTGAAAGAAAAAGAGAGTTGACAGCGATTTCAATCTGGGGGTGGAATGGGGTTGTAATAGATGGTTGCGTGATTTCTTGGTTTTTACTACAGAATTTCCATGGGGTTTGGTCTCATTTCAATTGGGTTTGACCCTTCAGCATAATTGATGGTTATTGGATATCGGCTAGAGCAAGAATTCAACTTCGGTACATGAAACTTGCGAGAGTTGTACGTGCTGGCAATGTTAACAACTTTCTCAACCAATGTTAACAATTTTGTTTATTTCCAGCTTCTTAGTTTTGGAATTAAAGAAATGAATGATCACTTTGAAGAACTTAGTTCTTTGCAATCCAGTAAAGGTAGAATAAGAGACTGAAAAAAGTTGTTAGTATAACTCTTTGTTGTGTATAACTTGGCTCAATTCTTTTATGCTGGTTTAAGAATTTAATTAGCTCTTAATTTCAAGTAAAGCTAGCTTATGTCGTTTGTTAATTCTTTGAGCAACAGTTAGTTTTCTATGCTCAGTCTCTTAAACATAAAGCATACCGATGCTACATCTTGGTGATGAAAGCTTGACAACAGAACAGATTATTGTAGCAAGAGAACATGCCTCTAATGTCTAGATTCTAGGAGTTGAAAGCAATTGGTCTGCTTTGTAGGTGACTTTGTATTAAAATGTTGCAGAGAATGGGATTCTATATTTCTATTAGAATTTGCTTGTGTCCGTTCTGTGGGGATACCCTTATGTTTAGAATTGATAATGTACATTGTGAATAAGCCGAAAATGAAATGTTTTTGTCTATATAAGTTGATTTTCTGTGCTTATGTACTGTTAATCCTTTGCTGTTATGATATACAGTGAACGCCAGATGCAGCACATCTCAACACCAGACGCATCGAGAGAATCTAATGTTTTTTGTTATATCCAACCATTTTTGTAACCAGTTTAGTTAGAATTTCGACTTATGAACTTTGATTTTTTTTTTTTTTTGATGAATAACTTATGAACTTTGATTGGTCTACTGACTAGCGGCAAGTATATAAATCTGGTAAGAACAGCAGATTTTGAAATATATAAATATACATTTGTTAATAAATAGAAAGAATAAAATGCCTATTAGCCTTTGTTGCAATAATATTATAAACCCCCTTTTTGTATAAAGTTTTGATTTTGGGGAGAGAAGAAATTCCCCAAATCTACTGGGCCGGTTTTTGCAAATTTCTTTCGGGTTCGGACCATGCACAGCCTTAGAATAGGCAATTTTTTTTAAAGGAAACTACTGCGGCTCCCCTCAAGCCTTGATTAATAAAAAAAATATATATTTTTTTTATAGAAAACATAATAATACATACATGAATGTCAAGCAATTTGTCAAGAAACAACACCAAAGTAAATTCCACATAAGAAAAAAAAAAAAAAAAGTAAATCCTGTATACCATTGTAAATAGTAAAACATTTCAGCCATTAAAAAGTTCTCAAGGCGTCTTTAATTATCTGCTCATAAAGTCACACTGACCTCATAAAGATACATTAACCGAATCCTCTCTGGTGCAACCAGTCTATTTATCCAGAGAAGCAAACAACAACTCGTTGGAAGCTTATTTCGTAGACCCAGTAAGCATGCCTTCTTTCATGTGTCCACAAACCCACCCAGGAGGAGGAGTTGGAACATAGATCTTTCCTGATGATGATTTTGGAATATAGACAGTGTCATAAGGAATCAAATTCGGTACAACTGAACGTATCTAGTCTTTGGCCAATTTATACTTAGCAGCAAGAACCTTGTCCTTCGGGCATTCATATGTGCCGTGCTGTTTCACGCTATTACAAATGGAAAAATGCTTGGCCTTAAGCACTGCTCTGCTCCCACCACAAGAGGTACAAACCCACTTATCCTCATTAAATTCATTACCACATCCACAAATTATTTCATAGCCATGGTGAAAAGTTGGCACCCTGTGGGATATGGTCGAAGTAAGGGCAATAACTAGGGTGGTGAACCTTATAACAAATATGACAAGGCACGTAAGGGCAATAAGAATAAGGAGGGTGCTCCTTGGAACACTCATTGCAAGGCACTCCCTTGTCCATAGAAGGGCCTCCACCAGCCACTGGTCCTCTGAACTTGGAACTGCATGAAGTCGACAGGAGTATAGGTATAGGTGCCTGTTTGTTGGCAATTCCGATGTTAGATACTGAAAAAAGGAATATTGGTTGAAGGGATATTCATTGATAGATACAGAATGTTTTTATACAAGAGAGGGCTAAACGCAGCTGGACTCCTACTACTACAATCTAGGAATTCTAATAAGGTAGTTAATCTACATAATCTCCTAAAGTAATGCTATGCAATCTCAATTCAATTACAATTATGATACAATATTTTCTACACTCCCCCTCAAGTTGGAGAGTGAATATCACGAGCTCCCAACTTGCGAATCAAAGGAATGAAAACTTCCTTTCCCAAGGCCTTTGTGAAAACATCAGCTAACTGACATGAAGAGCTCACATACTTTGTAGCTACTGAACCATCTTGAATCTTGTCCCTGATATAGTGACAATCCATCTCTATATGTCTGGTCCTTTCATGAAAGACAGGATTAGCTGCAATATGTAAAGCTGCTCTATTGTCACAATACAACAAAGCATGTTTTGAATGAAGAATATTTAAATCTCTGAGAAGACTCCTCAACCATGTCAACTCACAACAAGCACCTGCCATTGCTCTATATTCTGCCTCAGCTGAAGAGAGTGAAACCGTCTTTTGTCTCTTTGACCTCCAAGAGATTAGTGAAGAACCAAAAAAGACACAATAGCCTGTAGTGGATCTCCGAGTCATGGGACAACCAGCCCAATCTGAATCACAATAAGCGCGAAGTCTAAAATCACTTTGTGAAGAGAAGAACAAACCTTGCCCTGGCGTGTTCTTGAGATAGCGAACAACTCGTAAAGCTGCTTCCATATGAGGTTTACGTGGCTCATGCATAAACCTGCTCAACACATGCACTGAGTAGGTTATATCAGGCCTTGAGATAGTGAGATAGATCAATCTACCAACCAATCTCCTATAGCGTGAAGCATCCTTAAGAAGATCTCCTTTATCTGATAATTTCAAACCACGCTCTATAGGAGTATCAATGGGAGCTGCTCCCAATAAACCTGCATCACTGATAATTTCCAATGCATACTTTCGCTGAGAAATATAAATTCCATTCTTGGAACGGAAAACTTCTATGCCAAGAAAATACTTTAAATCACCAAGATCCTTAATATGAAAGCGGCTGTTGAGAAAATTCTTCAAGTCAGATATAGTGATGGGATCATTACCAGTGATTAATATATTATCAACATATATCAATAAAGCAGTGAATGACTGCCCTTGTTTTCGAGTGAATAATGAGTAATCTGCTTTAGACTGAATATACCCTACTGATCGAATAGCATCAGAGAATTTTGCAAACCATTGCCGAGAGGCTTGTTTTAAACCATATAAAGACTTGTTAAGGCGACAAACTAAGTTTTCCCCCTGTCGCCGAAGACCAGGAGGAGGGGACATGAAAATTTCCTCATCAAGATCACCATGTAAGAAAGCATTATTGACATCTAACTGATGGATAGACCAATTTTGAGCAGCAGCCAAAGATAACAAGCAGCGAACAGAAACAATCTTTGCAGTAGGAGAAAAAGTGTCATGATAATCGATACCTTCCATTTGGGTGAAGCCCTTGGCAACCAAACGGGCTTTGTACCTTTCAATAGAACCATCGGATCGATGCTTGATCTTGTAAACCCAACGACAACCGATAGGTGTCTTGCCAGCCGGTAAAGGAGTGAGAGTCCAAGTGTTATTGGCATCCAATGCTTGCAATTCGGAGCGCATGGCTTCTTGCCATTCTGGATAAGAAGCAGCTTCAGCATAACTGCGTGGCTCTCCAACCTGGGTAATCTGAGCAATAAAGGAACGATGCGAAGGAGTATAGCGATGATATGAAAGGTAATTGCATAGAGGATATCGCGTACCTTTGACAGAACCTGGAGACGAAGTAGACAAAGAGTTTGGGAAATTGGAGGTGACCTGTGAACACACAAAATCACGTAAGCGAACCGAAGGTGTGGTTGAGCGAGCAGAGCGACGGAGAGGCTGTGGGTCGGGGTGATGGAGCGGCGGTTCAGGCTGGGGGTCTGGGTGGTGTAGCAGCGGTTCTGGGATTGGGGGCTGGAGCACAGAGGCTGGAGGATGTGGTGCCTAGAGAGGCGCGACATGGTCAGTAACAGTAATACCGGGTTCTGGGATAGGTGGCTGTGGCACAGCGGCTGTAGGAGGCGGCGCTTGGAGAGGCACTACCGGGTCAGGAACAGCAGCGCCGGCGGGATCGAATTGGGGTGGGTTTGGAGAAGGCTGACCAGATTGGAGAGACGGTGGGAGACTGGGATGCGGCGGCGGTAGACTGGGTAGAGCCGGCGACGGTGGATGGACGAGGTTGGAGACGAAAGGGAATGCTGTAGCGTGTTGCGGTTTGACTTTGTTAAGCAAGATGGACTTGACTGGGCTTGGGTTGGCATGTTAAACAAGATGGACTTGACTGGGCTTGGATCTCCTAAGATTGGGCATGTTGCTCCTAACTGCCATGGCAGCCGAATGTGATTGAGGACTAGAAGAATCATCAGATCCTTTGTGATTCAAAATAGCCAAAACTTGCTGAAGTTGTTGCTCGGAAAGAGGACTGCAATCGAAGGAACAGTTTTGCCGATCAGATTGATTTGGTCGATTATGTTGATTGAACTATCACCAAGGCCGGATGATCTGAATGATCAATGAAAAATGATTTGAAATTTTGATTTCCCATGGAGACAAGATTGAGGATTGTTGTACGAGATATAGAGTACAACAGAATGAGAAGATAAATTTGTTGCACGAGAGACAAGGTGCAGCGGCTATGGAGTCAGGATTCTAGTCCCGCTTTGATACCATGAAAAAAGGAATATTGGTTGAAGGGATATTCATTGATAGATACAGAATGTTTTTATACAAGAGAGGGCTAAACGCAGCTGGACTCCTACTACTACAATCTAGGAATTCTAATAAGGTAGTTAATCTACATAATCTCCTAAAGTAATGCTATGCAATCTCAATTCAATTACAATTATGATACAATATTTTCTACAGATACACAAAAAAGATAAGAAAATAAGAATCTATGGTAGTCACAGCTGAATTTCCTTTTCACCAGAAACTTAAATGCTATCTTGTATAGCTTTGTGAAACATTATACCAATTAATTAAGTACTGGGATATCACTTTAAATCTAGCTTTACCAAATGTTACATAAATACTGGAAACTCATTCGAGTACAGGTTTGTAAAAGATTAAGCCAATTACACAAACACCAGGATATAATAGGAGCTAGAAAGCACATAGTAGAGAAAGCAATCTCAAAGGTATTAACCAAAACAAAAGTAGAATTCAATAGTAAAAGCTTAATGGGGAAGGAAAAAAAAAAGAGGAATCAGGGTTTTCTTTTATGATCCACACAGGGAGAAACAAAAAAGACAAATTTCAGATCTCTCTCAAAAACTAACAAAAATACAATATAGCTGTTTTAGGAAATCAGAAATTAAGAGAAAATCACTGTGTATTCTCATTGATAATAGGGGTCTCTTTATATAGAGGATTACAATACATAAAGTCTGAATCATATAAGGAAAGATAATCTCTAGATACTTATAATTAAACCCTATTACCACTAAGCCAAGTAACTTAGAGTCTGGGCCAAACACAAGTTAGGGTTTTACTTGAACACTCCCCCTTGTGTTGCCCAAACGTGGTGTTTCTCTCGTTGCCTCTTTAAAAACCTTGCCGAGTAACAAAAACCCAGTGGGTCAAAAATAACCTCGGTCGAAGGGGGAAAAGAGCACAACACACCCTTCACGTTTTGAGGTGAACATGTTGACATCTCCCCCTGATGACTACGATCATGGGAGTTCAGATAATTTCCTCAAGCCAATTCTTGCCACATGTTTTTCGAACGTGGATTTGGGCAATGACTTAGTAAACAAGTCTGCCACATTGTCCTCAGATCGAACCTGGTTTACTTTGATCTTGAGGAGCTTCTGTTGTTGCTGATTGTAGAAGAATTTGGGCAATATATGTTTGGTGTTGTCGCCTTGCTTCATTTGTTCAATGCAAGCACCATTATCCTCGTAAATGCTCATTGGCTCATCTATGGTAGACTTCAGACCACAATTACTTCGAACATGCGTAACTATGGAACGAAGTCATATACATTCACGAACTGCTTCGTGAAGAGCAATAATCACTGCATAATTCGAAGAGGTAGCAACTAAGGTCTGCTTTGTAGACCTCCAAGATATCGCAGTTTTTCCCATGGTGAAAACATAACTAGTTTGGGAGGGACTTTTATGTGGGTCAGAGAGGTATCCAGCATCAGCAAAACCTTCCAAAACACTTATATTGTTTTGGGATGGGGAGAGGGGACGTAGTCCACCATTTATGGCGTCCCTGACACTTGATGGGTCCGAATCCATCTTCTCTCTGTAGGGATAGAACAAGCCCATATCAATCGTACCACTTAGGTATCAAAAGATATCTTTAATTAACACTAGTCCAATGGCGTCGTGTTGGCGCAGAGCTATATCTAGCTAGCAAGTTCATAGCGAATGAGATGTCCGGTCTTGTGCATTGCGCTAAGTACAATAATGCGCCTATTGCACTTAGGTATGGTACTTTTGCCTCTAGCACTTCTTCATCGTCATCTTTTGGACGGAATGGATCCTTCTTTGGATAAAGACTACGGACGGCCATTGGGGTGCTTGAAGGCTTAATCTTGTCATTGTTGAAACGCCTGAGCATCTTTTGGGTATAAGCTGATTGATGAATCAAGATACCATCTCTACCGTGCTCAAGTTCCAAACTGAGGCAAAACCGTGTTTTCCCAATCTTTCATCTCAAACTCGGATTTCAAGTGTTCAGCGGTTTCCCTTAGCTTTCTAAGGGTGCCAATTATATTAACCGCTACTATTGCAAATCCGGAACTTGTCATTTTTATGAACACACATGGGCACAGTTCATTGTTGACATATCCCTTATCAATCAAGTAGTCACTTAGATGGTTGTACCACATCTGTCCGGATTGTTTCAATCCATATAGTGAGCATTTCAATCTAATTGCAAACGCGCTCCATGGTTTAGAGCTACTTGATTTGGGTATCTGAAGGCCCATCTGGGACCTTCATGTATATCTCTGTATCTAGATCCCCATAGGCCCATATAGATACGCAATAACCACATCCATAAGTTGCATATTCAGTTTTTCAGAAACTACCAAACTGACAAGGTAGCGGAATGTTATACACTACACCACAAAGTTACCAGACTATTTTAATTTGGATAAACTATTGTCTGTTAGACATTCAGACAACAGTTCATTTATTTGAGTGAAAAAGCTGCTGTTGTCTAGTAGCATGTGGTCTGATTGACTTTGCTCAGACGACAGTTCAAAACTATTGTCTGTGTTACATTCAGACGACATATATAAGCTCATAACTGTCGTCTGAAAATTACCAGACTATTTTAATTTGGATAAACTATTGTCTATTAGACATTCAGACAACAGTTCATTTATTTGATGTTGAGAAACATTATATTACCCCAACACTTTTAAGAGAACTATGTTGTGCATAATGAATCTCAGACAAGCGGAACATGAATACGTGATGTCTGAAATAAATTTCAGACCACACTATTGAGAAACCTCTGTTGTCTGAAATGAATCTCCAACAATATTGCATCATTTTTCTCAGTTGTCTGAGATACATTAACAATAACAGTTCCAAAATGGAATATATCATTTCACTAAATACTCAGACGACACATTTTATTGTTTTCAGTTGTACTTTATGAACCTCATTCAAAAGTTTATTGTTATATATGATGAGTGAAATGAATCTCAGACAACATTGATTTTGTTATATATGTTGGCTAAGATGAGGGTAGACAACATGAGTTTTGTTATATATGTTGTGTGAATAGAAGCTCAGACAACATGAGTTTTGTTATATCTGTTGTGTGAATGGGATGTTCAGACAACATGAATTAATATTTGCTGCTTTAAGTATGTGTTGTCTGAGTGAATCTCAGACAATAGACAATTGACCTATATTTGATGTCTGAATGGGCTTTGCACAATTGGTTGCAGATATGAAATTTCATGTCCAGAACATATCCAAAATATCACTTTGTCATTGATTACTGTAATCTATTTTATACACTGCCATATCCAACACATTTACAAAAGTGCAAATTGATGTCTAGATCAATTCAGCAATCCCAACCAAAAGTAAACTCAATATAGCAAGTCTATCATATATCAAGGTTACCAAACTAAGTCCCCAAACCCAAGTACTAACCAGCTAGATGCGATCATTTGCTTACATATATGTTTTAACAATAGATTTTGGCCACTCTGTTTTGACTACATCAATATGGTGCTGCGTATATGCTGCCTTCCCTCTTCTCTCCCACTGAAACAAATTGGTTTGCACTTAGAATTCAGAAAACTATCCAATAATCCATGATTATTATAAAATGAACAAAAATTTACACAAAGTAGCTAAGAACAGGCAGATTTTACCAACCTTGAAGAAGTTGAAATCAAGGTTCATAATAATAATAAATCCTTCCCTGATAATAATAAGCTGTTATGGAAGGGAAAACAGAGCAGCACATAGGATGACCAAGATTGATATCAAGTGCAGTGATAATACCTGAGATTGACAATGGTAAACTTCTTTGGGTGAAATCATTGTGTGCCTGAGAGCAACAGGAATTCTGCACATGAAAGAATATAATATGATTTACATGTGAATAATGAGATCATATGAATGCAATCAGCATAGCATATCCATTATATCATACAGGAGGGTCAGCATACCAAAAGAGTTTACTATATGCCAATGAAGCAATTCGATGGAAAAGTTACCAACATAAGTCACCAACTTGATGTGTCATCTTCTGCAGCTTTCTCAAACACTCTTCCGAAAGCCTCTAATTGTTCGATATGGGTACTACTAGCTTCATCCAAAAACCCTTCTATCTGAAAAGCATCATGTTTTTCTTTCAGAGCACTTTCATAAGCTTCTCTGTAACACCAAACAAATTTTATGAAGTAGCTAATCGCTAAATGAACACCAAAAAGCTATTTTATGTAAGCATTTGAACATCATAAGCCTAAACTCAGAAGGAGCCATACTTACTCGAGTAGAGACTTCCATAAACAATGATATTTAGCTGTAGATATTACTTAGCTGATCTAGAAGAGGGTGCAAATCAGGAAGTTCATAGCTGCATTATGACCAACAAGAATAAGTAACACAAAAATACTAGGCTCATTGTTAGGTGATAACATCATAGTAATATCAAGGCTCATTGTTAGGTGACCAAATTCAATTAATGATTGACATTCTACATGACATGGTCCAAACTTGCCCTTTTCCCAATAACCTTCATTTACTTATCGAAACACCACCAAAATGGAAAATAAAATAAAATTATATCCTAGTCTTTAAATTCCCGGCACATTAAAATATATGTAGCAAGATCACTTGTTGTGGAATCAATACATAATACAATCACCAATCATCTGATATGGAGCAACAAAATCCACTATAACTACTTAAACCATTATTTATTAGATTTTGAGGTGTAATTATTAAAAACCTTCCCAGTCTTCTCATTCAGAACAAACCATTACTTGTTCCACTCATTAGTTTTGGCACTTTTTTATACAAGAACCCTGCAAATAGTTAAGTCTCAATATTAATAAATGCATTCACAAACAAAACTTGGTATGTGGATGGTAAATGCATAACCATGTAACCTTATAAAATGACTATGACAATACACACACACACACACACACATATATATATATATATATATGTGTATATACGTCTACATTTTCCTGATTAACAAAACTAGGGCTGTCAATTCCGACACGACCCGATAACACGACTCGAAACACGCACGAAATAAAGCGGGTTGAACCCGCACGATTAAAAAGCGGGTCGGCCGCGGGTCAACCCGCCATGACCCATTTAATAAACGGGTTGGCCACTGGTCAACCCGCCAACACGAAGTGAACCCATATAACCCG
This sequence comes from Rosa chinensis, assembly GCF_002994745.2. Classification (NCBI taxonomy): domain Eukaryota; kingdom Viridiplantae; phylum Streptophyta; class Magnoliopsida; order Rosales; family Rosaceae; genus Rosa; species Rosa chinensis. The sequence goes on from NC_037092.1 coordinate 63,028,204, forward strand.
ATTATGTTATACTTCTTCTTGAAATTTTGGAAGTTGGGAGTATTTGATTCTACGATTGGACAATTTGAAATATTTTACTTCATCATTATTTGATTTAATTATTTATGAATTATATATAATTATTTATATTTTTCGTCTTATGGATTTTTTAGTGAATTTATGAATTTTTTTTTTAGTTTATGGGTCGCAATGTATCCTTAAATGAGTCATTTGATCTAACATGACACGACCTATTTATTAAATGGGTTAAGCGGGTTGGAAACGGGTAACCCGTTTAGTAAATAGGTTGGGTTTGGGTTTAAATTTTCGACACGATTATTAAATGGGTTGGGTTTGGGTTTGGGTTTGGGTTTGGGTTTGTCTCTTGTGACACGACAAATACATTGACCCGACACGAACCCAACCCGACACGACCCATTGACAGCCCTAAACAAAACCAATTTTCTGTTCTCGCCATACTTAACATAATTCAAACCTCCCTGAGTTAATATCATCGTTTTGAGTGGTTATGAATTGGAGGGGGTTTAAAATAGAGCAAAGAAACCAGACATGTCCCTCCAAAGTCAAAGGTCTCGAAAAGTATACTTCCATGCATGCTTGCAAAAATACAAAAGAGTTGCTCTTTGTCACTCAACTTATGCCAATTTGAGCACAATGCACTTCAAACATGCAAAAGAAAATTTCCATCTAGCCACTCTCAAGTATCTAGCACCTTGCTGTTGATGACATGAGATAACATTTTCACACAACTTCTTAGCAAGTACTTAGCTAAGTAAAGGATATGTGTATTAAATAAATTCAAGGGAGCTTTTATCAGTAAAACCTAATTACTTTTACTTCAGAACATAAAAAATGGTAGCCGCAGGACTTTTGGATCCCCAAAGCCATAAACACAATTCAAAAGACTACAAGTTCATGATTCATCAAAGATACGTTCTATGCATGACCCCTCTGTTCCTAGAAATCTTAGGACTGAAAAGAGTTAATATTTTACAGAAATCATATTTCATTAACAAAACAGAAGTATAATACGAGGGACAAGAAGTTCTTCTAAAAACTAGACAACTCCATATGTTGTAAGGAAAACAGTTGCATGCAAACCTGCTGTTATTTCCCCTTCAGGACCTGCAGTCTTCAAACCAGATGCTTCTGGGACTTCTTTCTCCTCCTTGCTAAATTTATCCTTCAATGATTTTAGGGTTCCACCAAATTGCTGACCCCCTGTTTGAGGACTACTTGCCTAAAACAAGACAATTATAAGCACAGGCAAGCAGGGTAGATAATTAAAGTCTGTGACGGTCAAATTCACATACCCTGTTCATTACTGATTGCTCTGCCTATTGTCCTTTTCTCGAGGATCGAGTTTTGACTTCTTTCTCTCTACGCTGCCTCTCCATCTTGCCATAGACCAGTAATTGATAGTTCATGTATTAAGTTCATATACATACATATAATATATATATATATATATATATATATATATCCTATTAACACAAGAGAAGCCATTTAATTCGAAAGATTACGCAGGGACAAAATCCTCCAAACCTCGTGTAAAAGTGCACACACATATCACCTACACTCTCAATCGCATGGGGAATTGGAATGCTCATTTGAAAATGCAACAAACTACCAAATGTGCCATATTGGCACTGTGTTTTACGAAGTCGAACAAAGAATAGAGACTACCTCCTCTTTCGAAAAAAAGTGAATTTCTACTTATAAGGTTCTTTTGTCAAGCTTGCAAAGTCTTGGCCACTAGTACTTTTGTATGGATTCCAGCACTGGGTACCTATGAAAACCCTATCAATACACCCAATTATATCAATAAACCCAATCGAAACCCAATGAAAAAATGGAGAACTGAACTAAATCTTAAAGAGGAAGAACTTACAAGGAGGGGGGAGGTGGAGTCGTGACCTAGGGAGACTGACGGAGAGAGAACCCATAGTGGAGAGACTGACGGCAATCACGAAGGAGAAAGACGCGGTTGCTAACAGTGTATCGAGTGCATGTGAGTGCGCGCCTGAGAGGCTCGATGAGGGTGAAGTCGGTGAACTGTGACAATTTCTAGTCCTAATCCCGCACAAAAAAAATAAAAATAAAAAGGAAACAAATGTCAATACTATTAACTACTAAGAGACAAGAAGAATTTCAGACTTAGAAACATGAACAATTGCAGCAACCATCCAATTTCAAAATTCAGAGTAGCAACCATCCAATTTTGAGATTCAAAGTATCAATCGATCTCAGAAACCCATTAAATAAGAAACAGCAATATTCGAAAATCAATCATATCAGAACTCAGAAACTCAATCAAAACCCAATGAAAAGAAAACGAAAAACTGAATCTGATTGAGAAGTAAGAGATAGAGAAGAAGAACAAGGAGGGAGGGAGGGAAAGAAGAGAGTCGCGACTGAGAGACACTGAAGGAGAGAGAACCCGCGGTGGAGAGAGAGGCGCGGGTGATAGAATTGAGAATGTCAATTATAGAATTGAAATTACTGCAATAGCTGCACACCAATATCACAAAACTCAATCAAAACCCAATTTTTTTTTTTCGTTCTGAAAAATTGAAGAACATGAATCTTATATTGAAGTAAGAAAAACCAAGAAGAACTTACGAAAGAGAGAGAGAGATGGAGGTTGAAGACTAAAGTCAGTCTAGATTGACAGAGACAGCCCACTGAGAGTGTATCGACTGAGACTGAGAGCGAGGCTGAGAGGGTGAGAGCTACAGTGAGTGAGAGAGAAGCTGAGAGCAATTTGGGAGGGAGAGTAGCCTAAAATTTTAGCTAAGGGAGGGAACACGGTTTTTCACAAAGGCTGCTAGGTTTTGAGTGGGAAAAAAAATAAATGTAAATTAAATTTTGTTTTTTTGTTTTTCATTTTTCAGACAACATATATCCTTATTAGTGTTGTCTGAAATCTCTCAAATTTACCAAAGGATCATGTGTTGGATGAGTAGAAGTGAGACGACAGGTTTAAAAAATCTGTCGTCTAGCTAACTCAGATGACAACAAAAACTCATGTGTCATCTGATGGCTGTCGTGTGATTGAGTTATTCTAGTAGTGATAACATCCATTACGGGAGAATAGGTCTCCTCGTAGTTGATTCCAGGGCGTTGTGAGAAACCTTGAGCCACAAGGCGAGCTTTGTACCTTACAATCTTGTTTCTCTCATTACGCTTTCTAACGAATACCCATTTGTAACCAACTGGTTTGGTGTTGGGCAGTATTGGCACAACTTTGCCAAATACCTTTCTTTTCGCTAGAGAATCAAGTTCTGCTTGGATCGCATCTTTCCATTTTGGCTAATCAGCTCTACGTTGGCATTCATCAATGGAGCATGGTTCGATATCATCGATCTCAATAATCTCACGCGCCACTGAATATGCGAATACATCATCAATGATGATGGAGTTTTTTTCCCACGTCCCATGTACACTAGTGTAATTCACAGAGATCTCTACGTTCTTAGGGATAGGTTCTGACATTGAGACATCCCCAATGATGTCTCTTGGACATAACCATAATCTGGAACATTCTCATGGGACAAATTTTGAGTATCGATGTTCAAATGATTTGTTTGTGCCTCATTTGCTCTCTTTCTAGGGCAAGTATCCTTCGAACCAATCTATCTACCAGGCTTCCTTGCTGGAACTGCAGCCATAGACGCCACATCATTGCTATACTGGGCAATAGCGCCATCTCCTGGTGTCACAGGAGTAGCGCGATGTCCAGTATTTGGGACATCGACCCTTGCAGGCACGTTTGCAGCAAGTATGTGTGATCTTGTCACTTTGGCAACATCAAAAAACGCATCAGGCAGAGTATCTGCTACATTCTGGAGCTCGATTATTCGTCGCACTTCAAGTTTGGACTGTGTGGTATGGGGATCGAGATGAGACATAGTGGGGACAGACCACGACAATTCCTATCGTTCCTGTTGAACATCTGTGTTCTTATCTCCTCCTAACGACTGGAAGACTGTCTCATCAAAGTGACAATCCGTAAATCTAGCGGTAAAGAGATTGACTGTCAAGGGTTCAAGGTAGCGGACGATAGTTGGAGATTCATAGCCAACTCAGATGCCCATTCATCATTGTGGACCCATGTTGGTATACTGTGGCGGCATAACAGGCACATAAATAGCACACCCAAAAATGTGTAAGTGTGAGATATCAGGCTCGTACCCAGTCACTAGCTATAACGCAGAGTAAGATTGGGTTGCAGTGGGTCATAGATGAATTAGCGTCACTGCATGCAATATTGCATATCCCTAAGCATAAATAGGGAGATTGGTGCGCATAACCAATGTCCTTGCTATCATCTGTAGTCGTCGTTTGATAGCGGCTTCTACGAGACTATTTTGGGTATGTACATGGGGAACTGGATGCTCTACATCAATCCCCAGTGACATGCAATAGTCATCGAACGTTTTCGATGTAAACTCCCCAGCATTATCAAGTTGAATTGACTTAATGGGATGGTCAGGGCAGTGAGCCCGTAGATGGATAATCTGGGTGAGGAATTTAGCATAAGCAGCATTTCGAGTGGACAACAGCACGACATGTGACCAGCGTGTCGACGCATTAACCAATACCATAAAGTATTTAAAAGGTCCGCAATGATGGTTGAATTGGTCCATAGATATCCCCTTAGATTCTCTGTAAGAACGGAATAAGTATTTTAGGATCCTTTGCGTAGGATGGTCTCGGTCCTAATTTCCCGAAGGAACAGGCTTTGCAAAATAAGCGAGAGGCCTTAGAGGTAACCAATGAGGATTTTGGTTAGGCCTGAGCGTCTGTAGCGCTATTAGAAGTAAAATGTGTGACTACATCTCCCATCATGGCGTTGGAGCCATGGAAATTAGGATGTATGGCATCATGGCCATTGGGAGGAACAACCATGGCGTCATGCTCATGGTTGGCGCCATTAATGGCGTCATCACGAGGGACTTGGGCGGCCCTATGGCATCCCAAGCCAGCTGCAGGGCCAAATGCTGCGGTAGCTGCTATCTTACTAAGTCATGGAATCAATTTTCGATTCTTGCTTCTTCTCACTCTGAAGAATGGATGTTCGTGTGAAGTCTTTAGTATACGGAGCATCGTATCACGACCAGGGTGCCTTAGTCAGTCATACCAAAGCCAATATGTGTCAGAATCCAAGGGATCTTCTCTTATGACATTATTGGATTCAATTGGTCGAATTGTAGTGACATAAAGTCTACTAGATTGACACATAAGCTTCTCCAAGATGCGCTTTCGTCCGCAATCATTAGAGTTAATGCAAAGGAACTCTTTTACATTCTCAGTATGCATTTCCGCATGGAATCCGTTGGCTCTGATATATTTAAAGCTAGCTCAATAAGGTTCGATTTGCCTTAGGAGCGTAGAGAGCTTCTGCGACTTTGATCAAGGTGCCATTTGGCAATAGGAATTGGGCCATTCCATGTCCTTGAACTAAACCTGATGGCCCAGCCATCGTAGTCACAGAGCAATATGTAGGCAACATCTCCAAGAATAATTGCCTATGTCGTAGAATGGTGTGCGTAGTCGCATTATCAGTGACACATTGTAGTTCATCCATTCCTAAAAGAAAAGCTCGTAATTAAAAGGAGTCATAAAGAAAAAAAAACTCAACTTTTATTAATAAGCCAAACGGAATTATATCATTGTTTCTTTGACCAAGGAAAATCTAATCCAATAAACGAGCTAATGCAAAACAATGGTAGTCGTCTAACTCCTTTCGGTAATTCCAATGCAAATGTGACCAGGTGAGTATAGAGATGTCGATGGAGCAAAGCTCGCTTAAGTACCACTTATCTCAAAACCTTCCTATACATCACACTTATATTGAGTACGCCTACTTTGAAGAAAGACTAATACCATTGGCATCTACTATAAAAATAATATGGCAATTGCCTACATCTCCTGGAAAATAAAAAGATTTAATCAAAATCGCTAGTTTCTGGGTCTTGATCCTTATAGTCTTCCACCCTTAGATCGAGATCGCCATCTTGATCTTCTTGCTCCATGTAATTTGCCTCCCTTGCTTCATGATACGTCTTGCATGCATTTGCAACATTCTGGGATGCTTTACACGCCCTTGCCTAATGTCCTGGTAGTCCACACCTAAGACAAGCATCATTATGGTCAGGTTCCCTTGATCGAGGTGCTTTAGGAGCACTTTGAGGACGGTTATTGCCTTTGATGGTGTCACCACCATAACCGAAGGCTTGGCCTCTCTCTCTTTCTTCACACGTTTTCCTCCACGGTTCCATGTACGCATATCTTGGCGGTTTCCTTCCTCTTTGGGGCGACAATATGGACCAGAACGTCCAGAAATATCCCTATTCTTAGGGTTTCGCTCCTTGCGTACTCCCTTGGAGGCGCGACTATAATTAGACTCCGGAATTGACTTGGCTCCCACGGGTCTAGAGTTATAGTTCTTCACAAGTATGTTGTCATTCTTTTCAGCTACATTCATGGCACCAATTAGCTCATGAAATCTTGTGATGCGTCTAGCATTGAAATCAATCCAATAGTTTTTAGCTACCAATAATGCAGAGACGGGGAAGGTGGAGAGAGTCTTCTCGATCAACATCGTATCAGTGATTTTCTGTCCATAGAATTCCATCAAAGACTTGATACGAAGTGCTTCTGAATTGTAGTAAAGACAGACTTGAAATCACAGAAGCGGAGGCTATGCCATCTCACTTCTAAGTCTGGAAGCAGGGAATCACGGACGTTGCCAAAACGCTGCTCGAGTTCTACCCATAGTTTTCTTGGGTCTTCCTCATTGAGGTACTCATTTTGGAGCGCGTCATTCATGTGCCTTGTCATGAGAATGATGGCTTTTGCTTCATTAGCCTCTATCGTAGCTCTATTTGCTTCAAAAGCAACAGCTTGTTGAGGAGTAAGCACGTCCTGACTTGGCTCTTGGATCGTACTCAGGATCCCACCAGCCTTAAGATGCTGGCCCACATCACGGACCCACTTTTGGTATCCTACGCCTGTTGTCTCTAGTGGAGCGAAGCTCAACTTGTTTAGGTTACTCATCCTGAAAAACAAAAAGAAAATAGGGTTAGTTTCGGAGTGAAAAAGGCTACCACGAAAAACTATTAAATTTTTTAGCGTAGTTACTTCCAAGAAATTAGGGATTTTCTGAGCGTAGTCGCTTCCAAGAAAATCCAATTCCAATAGGGGTTTTGGATTAGATCAAAACAATGACGTATGTGGTCGATCGTTTTTTCTTCTCAACAAACTCTAAGTTTGGAGGACTCTACAAGCTCCACGCTTGGAGTGAGCATGAACCCCCATAGTTCAGCTTTTGGTATCCCTTATGAAGAAGAAAGGGGGGGTAGAAGAAGGGAGGTTGCAAGTCCTAGAGAAAAGAAGAAAAGAATGAAAAAAAAAAAAAGGGGGAACTTTTTGAAAAGTTTACCTTGAAAAGTTGCCGGAATATGGTGGCCAAAGTTGGTGGCTGGGCTGTGCAGGGAAACTACTAGGTCGCTGCAGAGGATGCTGCGGGGATGTCACGAGGTCGTGAGGATGCTGTAGAGATGCCGCAAGGCCGCGAGGATGCTGCGAGAAAGGTGGTAGCACCAGCGAGGCTAATCCGGTGAAGTATTTTTTCGGCCTTTAGGGTTTATAAGGCTAGGGTTAGGGCTTCGTGTTGATAACTTGTTTTAGGGAATCAGAAATTGAGAGAAAAGCACTGTGTATTCTAATTGATAATAGGGGCCTCTTTATATAGAGGATTACAATACATAGAGTATGAATCATACAAGGAAACATAATATCTAGATTCTTCTAATTAAACCCTATTACCACTAGGCTAAGTAACCTAGAGTTTGCGCCAAACACAAGTTAGGGTTTTATTTGAACAATAGCAGCAATATTTTCACAATTATTAACATTATTTTAACACAGGGAACAACTTAATTAACTAAATGGGAACAACTTAAGCAGAAAACCCCAACACATAAGGCAAAACCTGAACCAGCGAATCCTCCGCAACCTTTTCGATTGCTGGTTTTAGAACTAGGTGCCCGAGCCTTGGAACTGAACTGTTTCCTTGTATCTGGCAAGAAATTCCAGATTAGTACAAGGAAGCTTAGTGAGCAACAAGAACTTTAGGATTTTTCCCAAAAGACTTTGAAAGTAACATATATTTTCACAATTATTAATCTTATTATTAACAAAAACCACGAAATAGGGAAAACAACGATTTTTCCCATGAAGACAATTCTTAACAAACAGTTGAAAAATTCAAAAACATACGAGGAAGGAGCAAACGAACTCCAAAATAAAAAGTAAAGGATAGAATATATCTTCTTTCAAATCAAAGAAAAATTGAACGAAATTCTGAGAAGCAAATTTCACACCCGGAGAAGAGGCGCCGAGAGTCTCAAAGAAGATGGCTAGGTTTCTTACGCCTTTTGAAATAGTTTCATCTCCCTGGCAGATCTCATCTACACAGCTTGCGTCGGGTCCAGCCATACCTAGGGTTCGATTCAATGAGAGCATGAAAGAACAATGAGTTATCACTCCTAAACATGTCAAACTCTCCTAAACAATTAATTAATGGTGACTTATCGACCGCTAAAAATTAAAAATTAAAGTTATCACTTGGTTGGTTCAAATCAGTTATACATGTTTCCAATTTCAAAATTAAAATTTTCAGTTTTGAAATTGGTTTCGAATCAGTTTCGGTTTTGAAATTGAGCTATCAATTACAAACCAAATTTTTTTGGTGTTTAATCAAATGTACAAAATTTGGTATTTCTGTTTCTGGTATTAACAACTTTACAAGTAATTCTTTGTGATATAATTTACAGTAAACAATACCAGATTTTTTCAATTTTATAAACTTTCATAAACTTTGTATTTGTTTACTTATTGAAACTTTCTTTACATATGATATTAAGTTTTAGCCCTTTCAATAAAATTAGTTATTTAACCATCTTTTACCGTGTCACTTAAAATACATTAGGGCTCATCAACGGGTCGGTCCGGGTCTTATTACCTTTTGTAAAAATAGTGGGCTTTTTTCGGGCCAGGCAGGGTAGCCCTCGTATTTACGAGCCAGGCCAAGCTTTATTAACAAAAGAAGTTTTAAAGATATGATATATATTTTTTTAAGGGGTTTGGAACCCAACCTAGTTGAAACGTTTATCCCCACGCCCGATTTAATGTATTGAAATAAAAAACGGAGAATACAAAGTGTAGGAACATTCCCAATTACAACTTAGAACAAAAGCATATTATTAATACAACTTATATGCCGCGAACTTGGACTTCAATGCTTCTCTAAATGCAATGAAAGCTTCTTTACTCTTCCCTTTTATCATTTTCCTGCAGCCCTGCATAATTGGTACAGGGAGTTAAAAATTGTCCCTTGGTTATCAAATATAAATAGAGTAAGATACTCTCCAATCAAACATCTAATTTCTACCAAGAATGTATGTCAAAGCACATAAAAATCGTTAAAAAAATACATGGGATTCAACTCAAGGCTGCCGCCTGCAGATTTGTTAAAAAAATACATGGGATTCAACTTAAGAATGTATGAGAGTTTGTGCTTCTCTACTGACCTTAAAAATTAAGGCTGCAGATTTGTTGATAACTCATGGGATTCAACTGATCTTGGTACCTTCACATTTAAATAGAGATTTAAAGAACCAGCAACTAGATTACTACTAAGAACTAGTACCAGTTATTCATTGTGACAATAAGAACTCAAAACATGCATAAAACAACATCTAATCATTCTGACCTCAACATCTAAACAAAGGAACAACTGGGTTCTTCAAAACGCATAAAAAAATTAACTCTTTCAATTCCTGTCCAATAAATCAAAACACCAACTTCAAAAGAAAAATAAAAGGAACAAATAAGCCATAACCTTGATTCAAAAGCCATCGTTTCAACTTGATTCAGTTTCATTTCAGTCCCTGCTAGATTGCAGATATATGTATTCTGAAGCATGAACAAACAAAGAAATAAAACTCAAACTCGTTAGATTTTCCTTTCGCTCCATTACCATAAACTGAAAATGAACTAATCAAAAAGAGAAGACATGATGTACTCCATTACCAGCTTCCAGGAGTTCCACAAGAATGTCTACAAGACTGGAAATGTGTTCAGGGTATCCTTGCAGAAAAGGGGAAGCCCCCGAATAGCTTGCACTCGAACCTGCACATTACAATGATAAAAAAGTCAAACATAGAAATGGGTTCTTAGTATGAGATTCGAACCGATCTATTTCACACCGATCTATTTCAAGACAAACAGAAAATTGAAGAAACGGGTTCTTAGTCTGAGATTCGAACCTCGATCTGAGAGAAGAGGTAGCGGTAGCTGCCGGATTTGAGGTGATCGACGGCGTCGTTGACTAGTTGGGATTGCCGCAGAATCGCAGATCTACCAAAGCAGCGGAAGAGGGATGGAGGAGGGATGGACTGATGGAGGATGAAGCTACGAGCTAGGGGGAAATCGGGGAACAGTCTCACAATGGAGGCAGCGACTGAGAGAATGAGAGAGAAGAGTTGAGTTGTTTTCGAAATAGGTCAATTGTGAGTCGAGTGGTGAGAGTGTGAGAGAGACAGAGAGTGACTGACCTAGTAGGGTTGTCAGTTGTGGGCTGCTGTGAGACAGCTGGTCTCCACTTTCCAAATCCAATGGTAGGATACTCTCATTTTAGCCTAGGATTCCCTTTTTTTTTAAATAACGGTAGGATTCAGTTTCTTGAAATTTGGACTATATATATATATATATATATAATTTTATATAATATATATTTATTTGCGGGCTTTTACAGGCAGGGCCTAGCGGACTTTTGGCGGGCCGGGTCGGGTTTCTAACCCCTAAACCAAGCCCGGCCCTCTACCCACAAGGCCGGGCCGGGCTGGGCTTTTGGCCCTATGGACCGGCGAGCCTCCATCGGCCCACTAGGCCTATGGGCTAAATGATGACCCCTAAAATACATGTACTATTAATGTTTATATTTCTTAATATACATGTATGTGTGTATTTTTTAAGGTGCGGCTATTGCCACCCTTCTATTTTCTTTGTTCACCCTACTTGCTCATTACACCCTACATTTTAATTTTAATTATTAAAATTACTTATTTAACTCATTTCTCTTTCCAAGAATATCCTTATATGTAACCACGTGGTGTGGTGTGCTGGTTGAAAGGCCTAGTCTGGAACCCCCAAGTCTAACGTTCGAATTCCAGTTCCATCCTGTGGCCAGCAGATTTGAGGGACCCTTTGGGTTCGTGCGTCTGCGATGCAGTGGATTAGTCTGGCTTTCGCCGCAATGACGGTGCAGGTGCTGGGATACCACTGCATGGGTGTGTGAGTTACTAATAGGGCTGGGATTTTGGATCCGAAAAATTGAAGAACCGGACCGAACTGGACAGAAATAGGCGGTTCGGTTCGGTTTCTTGTGTGAAAAACGTCCATTTTTTGAAGACCCGAACCGTTTTACATGAAACGGTTTGGTTGCAGTTCTGTGATCCTCTGACACTTAGGAACCAAAGGAATCTATCCCATGCCTTTAATACACCCATGACCCATTATATTATATATAATAGCAGCCAAAATAATACTTTAATATACCCATGACCCATTATATCATATATAATTGCAGCCAAAGTAATGTGCTGGAACCCACAAACCATAAAACGTGACCTCTCCCAAAAAGCTTTCTTCAGTGCACTTCCTCATCCCATTTTTTAAACGCAATTGGCCATTTTTTAAACGCAAGTGCCAGCCCCATCCCCTACCCTCGTAAGTTGTAACTGTTCTTCTTTCTTCCTTCTTTTTTAAAAGCTGCAAACCCATAAATCCCAGTTCATCTTAGACTCGGTGCTTCGAAATCTCATTCCCGATCTCTATCATTCCTAGTCCCAGCTTCTCAGTTCAGATCTTCTCCAATTTTTCAAGCATAGCCGGATGCCTTAACCCCTATCCCCTACCATCGTAATTGTTCTTCCCTTTTCTTTTCTTTTTCTTTTTTTTCTATTTGAAGAGTTGCAAAATCCAGAAAACTCAGTTCATCTGTGGGTCTGTGCTTCGAAACCCATTCTTGATCTCCACCATTCCTTCATCTGTGGTTCTGTGTATAGGAAACGAAAACAGTACAAAACCTACCCAAAAAAAAAAGGTTCGGCTCCAATACGGTTCTGGGTATGCAAAACTGTAATAACCGAACCGGAAAATGTTTTCGGTTCCGGTTTCGGTTCCTAAAAAGAAAAAAACACAAAAACAGAACCGATTCCAGCCCTAGTTACTAACCTAACTTCCCGATCAAAAAAAAGAAAAAGAATATCCTTATATGACATATCCAATTAGAAAATAAATATTTTTAACGAAAATCTATCATTTAATTTATACTCATAAAAAATTAAAATTTATTATAGTTTCCTAATAAAATCATAATCTAATTTACTCTATTTTTTTTTTCTTTCAATTTCGATGTTCTTTTTTTTATTTTTTTGATCAGGAATTTCAATGTTCTCTATTTCAATTACGTAAAAAGATTAGTAAATTTATAACTACAATCAATGAAAAAAAGATTGATTTTTTTTTCTTCTTGTTTTAAATTTTTACTTTCGGTGTTCACAAAGAATTTTGCATAGATTTTGATGATGTTAAAGGTAATGGTTTTGTGAATTGAATAATGAATTAACGATGAGGAGGCAACAAAAAGACAAAAAAATATTAATAAATTCAAATTTGGGTTGAGAAGATAAAGATTACAGTGGTGTTCACCTGGTCAGTTGATGACCAAAGAATTTATGCTCAATAACCCTTAGATTTACATCAAAGGGTGAAAAACAAAACACCTCAACTTAATAATAATTCTCTCTGCCATTGGATTTACATCCAAGGGTGGTTGAGCATTATTTTCTTGGTCAATAACTGACCAGGTGAACATTTTTGAGTTAATGTTATCCAATGAGAAATTAAGTAGTCTTTGTATTTAATTAATTACTTATATATTAATTTTTTTCTTACATATTTGGATTTTAGAAAATTAGTATACTGTTTAAGAAAAACTGAATTGGGAGAGAATTGAATCGTGCTTTCATTGATAATAGGGGCCTCTTTATATAGAGGATTTCAAGCATAGAGATAGAGTTGTACATGGAAACATAATCGTACATTGATTGGATATCTCCTAAGATTCTCCGAGAATATCTCTAATATAAACTCTATTTCAACTAGAGCAAGTAACCTCGAGTTTTGGCCAGACACATATTCTTGATTTACTTGAACATATACTTATTAGTCATTTTGCACTTGGATAATATAGTCTTTCAGTAATTAAAATGTTTGTAGGGTGAACTAAGAAAATGGTAGGGTGGCAATAACCACACCTTTTTTTTTAATAATACTAGGGTTATATCCAATTATCCTTATGCCACTATTATTAAAAGTAATATTTTACCACATCGGGGGACGTAATACGTATACCCCGATCAAGCCTAGTTGCATTACAATTATCCTCGTAATACCAATATTTACAGCAAACTACACATAAGTCCTTGACAAAAAATAGATTCACAAATACATCCATATAAGTTGATTTCAAGCTTATAAGGACAAAACTTTACAAATAAGGACAAGTTATTATAATATTGCCATGTGTCAACAATACATTTACAATTCTAACCTTCACACATGAATAACTACATAGTAATTATTTTCTTTAATTCAAACTCTTTTATATTCAAATAAAGAGAGAGAAACCATGTGAGAAAAAAAAAAAAACAGAGAAACAACATTTGACAATCGTCCAATCCTGCTACTATACTTTGACTTGCCAATCTTACTACTGTACTTTCACTTGCCAATCCTGCTACTGCACTCACTGCGCTCGTCTAATCTTTCAGCTACTACACTCGTAATTGTCCAGTTCTAGCTACTGCCCTCATAATCATCCAGTTTCTGCTACTACTCTACTACTTAGGGATGAAGGACAAATTTTTGCTACCCTGCTGCTACTGCTTGAAGATCAATAAAGTATTGAAAGTCAGGTGCTACTGCTTAAGATGGAAAATATATGAAGGTTAGCTATGCTACTGCTATTGCTAGTGCTACTGGTTTTATGAAGAAGAAAAAAATTGATCAATAGTGTATAATGTGACCTCGAAAGTGCAAATTTTGGGATCCAACTCCACTCCACCCCCTCAATTTAAACTAGGGAAAAACTGAACCAACCGACCCAAAAACACCATCCCATCTGTTCCTTGAAATCACCACAAATATCAAAATATATATGGAAATTTTTGTGTGTGGATCGGTAAGTAAAACAAGCTCCAAACTTCAACAATTTGGTTGTCCATTATCTCATACAACTAAAACTTGAAAACTCTCAAGCACCTACTCAAAGGCCAATGATTCAAAACAGAGACTGGTTCTTACCAAGGTGGGCTTGAACTTGAACAATCTTTAATTAGAGTTGTAGAAATAGCAGATTCATATCTCAATCATACATGTCATTTACAATCCTTAATTAGAGGTTGTAGAAATGGAAGCTTCATATCTCAATCGGCTTCGTTGGTACCTCTCCATCCTGTGCCTTCAATCAATCCATTCGACTCGACATCGATCTGATCGCAGTTTAAAACTGAGCTGAAGTCTTCTTTATGCAGCCATCGCCATGGTCCCGACTTCCTCAGCCACTGACGATCTAATTTAATGAGATTAAGACAATTAAGGTTTCTAAATCTCTTAGATTCAACATTTTGGTATCAGTGGTTACTACTGAGCACTTTCTACAATAGGTCATGCAAAGATATCAAGATTAGAATTAACAATGCTTGTCAAGGGAGCTTCATGGACAAGAATGAGATTGAAGCGAAAGCGTTCTTGACTCACTAGCCGAGTCATCCTAACTCTATGATAATCAAAATGATAGGAAACTAGTGAAGGAAGACAATGTGATTTTGAATGATCAACAAAGAAGAGGAGGTATGTATGAGATGGATCCACCCAACACTCTAATGCAAATTGAGTTGAAGAGGATTGAGGCCAACATGAATAAGAAGTTAGACTTGATTCTTAATACTCAAGGAAACCAGGAGCATCTCCAACCTATGTCAAGCAAGATGGTTGAGCAAGTGTGCTTAATTTGTGAGAGTGATCAACATGAGACAATGCTTTGTTCAAGAGGAGGTGCACTTCAAGTTGATATGAAACAATGCAGCCAAGTTGATTTTTAACCAAGGCCAAGAAATTATCCATATAGTAACACCTACAATCCCGGATAGAGAAACCATGGTGAGGAGGCAATTAAAACCGAGATCAAGGTTTGGCAATCGTGAGCAAGGCCAAAGTTTTTAAAGGCCTGGTAGTGGCTATCAAGGTGCAAGGTTCTCCAATTACAACAACCAATGAGCGGACAATCAATATCAAAAGGTACCTTATCAACCTCCACTTCGAGCACAACCTATTGTACCACCCCAAGAGTCATTAAAAAAGCCTAGTGCTGAAGACATGTTGATGAGTTTCTTTGTGGATAACAAAGATAATTAAGCAAAGCAAGATGAGAAAATCAATGTCCTTCACCAAGGCTTGGGCAAGCTTGAGATACAAATGGGGTAACTAGCTAATGAGTTGTGTCAAAGGAAGCAAGGAGTGTTTCCAAGCCAAGTGGTGAACAATCCAAGGCATGAGCCAAGGCCATCACTATTTTGAGAAGTGGAACGCAAGTTGAGAATAATGTGTACATGCCCACTAATGAAGAAGTTGTAACTCCAAGAGAGCCACCGGGTCTTGAAAAGAGATCAAAGCACGAGAAAGTTGTGTTGGACTAAAATGAAGGACAAGATGAGGTCTTGAGGAATAACTCAAATTCCAAGGCCAACCATGAAAAAGAATTGTCCAATGATCATCCAATCGAGAGACCATTCTAAAGAGGTATCACTTTTAATCCTCCTTTGAAGATTGTGCAAGAAGAACAAATAATGTCTCTCCCTTACCCTCAAGCTCTATGGCAACAAGAGAAAAATCAAGAAGAAGATCCAATTGAGGGAGATGATTGATTTGTTCAAGAAAATTCATATAAACATTCCACTCCTTGAAGCCGTGAAGACAATCCCATCTTATGCTAAGTTTTTGAAGGACATGTACATGAAGAAGAAGAAGTTCAAAGAACATGAGAAAGTAGCTCTTTGTGAAGAAGTGAGTGCTATCATTCAAAGAAAGCTTCCACCAAAGCTTAAAGATCCAGGAAGCTTCACTATTCCAAGCAAGATTGGAGAAACTACTTTTGACAAGTGCCTGATGGATCTTGATGTGGCCAAAATAGGCACTCAATTTAAAACCCTGTTGTCATTCGTTAGTATATAAGCAAGTAGGGATCGTTCTAACCGGGGATTGAGGGTACTCCTGCAAAGATGGGTCAATTTAAATTAGTAATTATTAAAACAAGTATTAACAAGTATTTATATACAAATTTACACAAGAAACAACCATAAAAAAGGGGGATTCAAATTTTGGTTTCTAAGTTCCTATGAAATAAAAACAAAAAGATAAATATATACATGTTATCGACTTCTTCACACTCAAATCAGAATTTCCAAACCATCTCGACATGCAATGAATTATTTCAATCTAAACAACCTAAAATCGTGCCAACACTAAATATCAGAAATGAATTCGAAGTACAAGTCTGAAGAGATCGAGTACCACTTTAATTCTTCTTTTGAATCTCCTAAGTTAGGAAAAGTCCGTAACTCAAAATATTTCATATAAAACATCACGTTAATACTGAAGAGCATCCGTCAACATTAAATATGAATCATTAAGTGCAATTAGAATTCTGAATTCAAACATGTATGCATCCATAAGAAGTTACAAACGCACAAACATGTAGCATATAATCTCGACCATTGTACATAGCCTTTACCACTTTAATTTCTGCCCTAAAACGATTAGGTGAATCAGAACACAAATTTGGCTTTATCAACCTCTATACCCCTATCAGAGATAATGTGCCCTAGAACAATCCCTTGAGTCACCATGAAGTGACACTTTTCCCAATTCAAAACCAAGTTTGTTTCAACACACCTTTTTAAGATTAAATCCAAATTTCTCAAACATGAATCGAAATCTTTACCAAAGACACTAAAGTCATCCATAAAAACCTCAATTATCTTTTCAATATATTCAGAGAAAATAGACATCATACAACGTTGAAATGTACCTGGTGCATTGCACAATCTGAAGGGCATACGTCTGTAGGCAAATGTCCCAAATGGGCAGGTGAAGGTGGTCTTCTCTTGGTCCTCTTGAGCTATACATATCTGATTGTAGCCACTATACCCATCCAAGAAGCAATAAAAGGAATGACCTGCTAACCTCTCTAACATCTGATCAATGAAGGGCAATGGGAAATGGTCCTTCCTAGTGGTGGCGTTGAGCTTCCTGTAGTCTATGCAGACCCTATGTCCTGTCACAACTCGTTGAGGCACTAGCTCATTCTCCTCATTCTTCACCACGGTCACCCCAGACTTCTTGGGCACTACCTGAACTGGAGAGACCCACTTGCTATCCGAGATCGGGTAAATCACATCACAATCAAGCAGCTTGATTATCTCATTTTGGACTACCTTCATCATTGGAGGGTGAAGGCGATGTTGGGCTTCTCTGGTAGGCTTGGCACCCTCCTCCAAAAGTATCCTATGAACGCATGTAGTAGGGCTGATGCCCTTGATATCTGCCAAAGTCCATCCAATGGCAGTCTTGTACTTCTTCAGAACTTCCACAAGTTTCTTCTCTTGATCCTTCTCTAGCTTGGAGGACACTATCACTGGCAATGTCTCCTTGTCTCCCAAAAACACATACTTCAAGTGGTCTGGTAGTACTTTCAACTCAAGGGTAGGGGCTTGTACCACTGAAGGAAGAAATTTATTAGTAGAAATGGGAATTGACAAAGGAGGAGTGTACCTTGATGAAGGAGGTTGGCTCTCAAGGGAGGCCACTGTTTTGATCACAATAGGCTCAACAACGCCCTCCAATTCTGCATTAGGGATGGTGACGCCATCCTTAGTGTACCCCACCCCTTGGGTGATGGTCAGAGCCAGCTCATCATCTTCCATTGCATCTAAAAAACTCTGTGCAAGAGAATCAAGCACATCAATCGAAAAACACGATTTAGAATCAGACAAGGGATACCTCATTGCTTCAAAGATGTTGAAGCCAATCACATCACCATCGAACTCCATGGTCAATGTCCCTTCGTAGACATCAATCTTTGTCCGTGCTGTCCTCATGAATGGACGCCCTAAAAGTAATGGAGTTGAGTTTAAGGGTGAGTCCTCCATGTCAAGGATATAGAAATCTGCAGGAAATATCAGATGGTTCACCTGCACAAGAACATCTTCCACATATCCCTTAGGATACGTGTTGGATCTATCAGCTAATTGGATAACAACATTATCTTTTTTAAGCTCGCCTAACTCTAGAGATGCATATAAACTATACGGCATAACATTAATTGATGCACCTAGATCTAGCATGACATTTTCAAACTTAGTGTTTCCAATGACACAAGGAACAGAAAAACTCCCTGGATCCTTAAGTTTTGGAGGCAATTTCCTCTGGATAACTGCTGAGACAGTTTCATTCATCTTCACTACCTCCTTCTCACGTGTTTGTCTCGTTGTGGTGCACAACTCCTTCAAAAATTTGGCGTACTTTGGAACTTGTGTTATGCACTCAATCAAGGGCATGTTGACTTGCACCCTCTTAAATATCTCCAATATGGCTTGATCAGATTCATCCTTCTTGGACTTTGCAAACCTATTGGGGAAAGGAACACGAGAGAAAGGGGAGTTAGTATTAACTGAACCTTTAGGGTTTAGATCGTTACCTCTTAGTTTCAAAGGTGGCTCAGACGTGTGAGGCACATTTGTTTCAACCCTAGAAGTGGCTGGATCATGCTCAATGTCCTCCTTTGTAATCTCAACGTCATCATCCTCCTCATGGGCCACATGGTTCTTCTTCTGGGCCTTCTTTTGGACCTTTGGGACGTCCCTAAGCTCTTTTCCACTCCTTGTGATGATTACCTTTGCAGACTCAAAGTTTGGGTTGGGAATGGTGTTGCTTGGAAGTTTCCCACTCTCAGATATTTTTCCCACTCTCAGATATTTTTCCCATGAAGTCCACCACCTGTTCCATTTGCTTCTTAAGCTCAGCTATGTCCTTTGTGTTACTCTGTTGACCTGTTACAAGAGCTTGAGTAGAATTTGTCAAAGTTTGTTGCCCCTGGTAAAGGGCTTCAAGCATCTTATCATAAGAAGGGTGAGTAGCATTATTAGGAACAAAATTATTATTGGGAGCAATGTTTTGAGGAACCTGAGGCCTCTGATAGAAGCCCTGAGGACGTGGAAAGGGTCCATTTTGATTCTGGGGATTCTGAACATTCTCTGTATTGCTCCAACGAAAGTTAGGATGGTCCCTAAGCCCTGGATTGTATGTGTTGGAAAAAGGTTTGTACCTTTGAGATTCAAAAGCATTTAAGGACTCCCATCCACCATTTTGTATCAGTTGGGGGCATTGATCAGTTGGGTGCCCTTGAGTAGAGCACACCCCACACGCCATTACTCCTTCTTGGCCTTTCCCGATCAATACCTGAGACAACAAAGCACTCATATTATTCAACTTTTCCTCAAGTGCTGAGTTAGAAGTTACCTTATTTACCCTCCTTGAGGAGGATAATGCCCCTCATATTGTTGATAATTGAGAGAACGATTTGCCAACAGCTCCTTAGCCACCTCAGGTGTCTTATCCATAAAGGACCCTCCAGCTGCAGCATCCAACAATTGTCTTTCAAGAGGGAGAAGTCCCTCATAGAAATAGGTGAGTAGGTTCCCCTCCTTCATCCCATGTGAAGGGCATGACGCCACTAAAGTCTTGAACCTCTCATAATAGGAGCAGAATGATTCATCAACAGCTTGTTGTATCCCAGTTATCTGCTTCCTTAGGACAGTTACCCGCGAGGCTGGGAAGTACTTTGTAAGGAATTCATTAACCATCTTGTTCCAAGAGTCCATATGGCGTGAGGGAAGATCAAACAGCCATGTCTTTGCCCTATCTTCAAGAGAGAAAGGGAATGCCTTCAACTTTAGGATGTTAAGGTCAGCATTCTGAGGGCACATACTCCCACACACGAACTGGAATTCCTTGAGATGCTTATTGGCGTCCTCATTCATAAGTCCATGAAACTTGGGAAGGTGGTGCAAGAAACCACTCTTCAATTCAAACTCTGCTACCTTACCATCAGCTGGTTCTGGGTAGATGATGCAAGTTGGGGCAGCTCCTCCTTCATTGGATGAAGACAGTTGCCTTATAGTCTGATTCAATCCAGCCATGGGTTCTTCTTCCTCCTCTTCTGACAAGTAACTTGAGGAGTTTGAACCCGAGTTAGCTTCTTCTTCTGTCCTTCTCCCTTGGGTGTCAATTGATAGTTGTCTAAATGCCAAGGGAGTTTGGATAGGAATGTCTGAGAAATTTGGAAGCTCTTGATTTCGTTTTATCTTATCCAACCGTTCTTTGATTTCTGAAAGCTTGCTAAATGACTTGGACATTCATGGACCCTACAAGATAAAACAATTAATATACAAGTTATAAAATAGAAAACAAGTATAATGAATTCCTATTCAAACATAAAAATAAAAAATAAAAATAATAAAAATAATAAATATAAATAAAAATAAAAATGAGGGAGCTTTAATTAGTCTATACTCATTTTATTTTCAACACTTAGGTACGGGAACAGGGAATCTCAATGTGCAATGGGGCTGAAACAGCTACCTTTTTCAAGATTATGTTTAATCCAATATACCTTAGCGTATCACAACATTTTCTTTCGTTATAAATATAATTGATATCAAATTAATTCCAAGCGGTAAATCAAGGTGGACATGCGGCCCAAGTATAGTCGCCTAAACACAAACTCCCTTTCAAATCCTTTGGGCAACCTTACTGAAATGGCCAGGTGGGGGAGGGCGACCACAAGAGGCAGAATCCATTTTGGCATGAGCTACTCCCACACAGTGGTTTAGGCCCATTTGTAAGCACTTCTGGATCCAAAACCCGTTATGAACGTTGTCCCCTTCCTAGACACCATTCCACATAGGCTATACTTACTAAGATAAAAAAGTTCACAAGTATGAAGACAGTTCAACAAGTGTTAATAAAGGCCGCCCTCAACCTTAAGGGACCTGAACTAGGCGCCAATAAGGGGTTTAGGCCAATATTAACAAAAGAGACTTCACCTATTCCGTTCAATTTACAACTTACAATTAAAACTCGTGTTCAACAATATAAATAACATCTTAGTTAATTTAAACTAAGTTTCAAACAGTTTATAAACAACAAATATATACAATAAATGACACATTTTTAACAAAGAATTTTTCAATCCCCGGCAACGGCGCCAAAAATTGATGTGGCCAAAATAGGCACTCAATTTAAAACCCTGTTGTCATTCGTTAGTATATAAGTAAGTAGGGATCGTTCTAACCGGGGATTGAGGGTACTCCTGCAAAGATGGGTCAATTTAAATTAGTAATTATTAAAACAAGTATTAACAAGTATTTATATACAAATTTACACAAGAAACAACCATAAAAAAGGGGGATTCAAATTTTGGTTTCTAAGTTCCTATGAAATAAAAACAAAAAGATAAATATATACATGTGATCGACTTCTTCACACTCAAATCAGAATTTCCAAACCATCTCGACATGCAATGAATTATTTCAATCTAAACAACCTAAAATCGTGCCAACACTATATATCAGAAATGAATTCGAAGTACAAGTCTGAAGAGATCGAGTACCACTTTAATTCTTCTTTTGAATCTCCTAAGTTAGGAAAAGTCCGTAACTCAAAATATTTCATATAAAACATCACGTTAATACTGAAGAGCATCCGTCAACATTAAATATGAATCATTAAGTGCAATTAGAATTCTGAATTCAAACATGTATGCATCCATAAGAAGTTACAAACGCACAAACATGTAGCATATAATCTCGACCATTGTACATAGCCTTTACCACTTTAATTTCTGCCCTAAAACGATTAGGTGAATCAGAACACAAATTTGGCTTTATCAACCTGCAGATTAACATAATTGTTCAACCAAAATCATATGCTTAAAGATATAAAAGGATGGCACAAAATCATATTATAAAGATATCATAAACAAATCAAGAACATAAAGAAACAAATCTGAAAATTACTAACATAAACTCATTCTCAACAAAAATCCAATTCCAATAATAAAGCTCATAAAAGAAATCTGAAATTCAATACTAAAGAGTACGAAAACAGAAATAAGGGCCATGAATTACACTTTTTGATCTTCAAGGAAGCTTGGAGAACGTCAAGAGAACACAAGGCTTGGCCTTCAAGAACACAAACAGCCTTGGAGAAGTCCTAAAGCTCTTCACGACAAGAGGCTTTTTCTGAATATTTGGAGAGGGTTTTGGAGAGAAGAGAGCTAAGCTAATGAACTGAATTTTGTATGAAGAAGTGATGATTTTGAAGTAGAGAATGGCTGCTATTTATAGTGGAATTCTCATCTCTTGTGATGCAATCATGGCCAATCATCTTGAGGTGATTTCTCCTCCAAATTTGCTTGATTTTCTCATGACAAAGTCTTGATTTTTCTGATCTCTTTTCCCCTTAATGACTCATTGTATATTCCTTGAATAGTGACCAGATACATCCCTTATTCCTCTCCCTTAAATTGCACTAATTTCTTCTTCCGATTGTGCACATAATGAACTCCTACAATCAAGAAAAATCAGAAATTAATTGGTGTTTATAATCAATAGAAAATAAGATAATCAAGAATAAATATTTATTATAAACACTCCATTTTATCTCCTTGAATTCTTCCTGATTTTTCCTTTAAGTTTTCCTTGAATTCATCACTCGAGAGTTCTTAATTTGATGGACTCCTAAATTCTCTCTTTAATAGGAAAGTTCAAAGAAAGTTCCCTAAAACAAAATAGGAAATATTTCCTAAAGTGAAAGAGGAAAGTTTCTAAAATGACTTGTCTTTATTTTACTCTCATTTCTGCTCTTTTCTCCATTTCCGACCTTGAAGTACCTAAAAACATAAATGATGTTATAATTAGTAATTTTAAGAGAATAACTTAGCCAAATGAGGGAAAATACATATTAAAAACGTCACACTTTGTGCTCCTATCAGATCTTGGGGCAAGTATCAATTTAATGCCCTATTCGGCTTTGAAAGAGCTTGGTCTTGAAGGAGCCTTGAAACAAACTTCAATCACTCTCCAATTGGTGAACAGAAGCGTGAGGTACCCTAGAAGAATCTTGGAGAATATTCTTGTCAATGTAGCAAATAGTTTGTGATACCGGCGGATTTTATAGTCTTAGACATGGAGGAAGCCCTCATGGTTGGCAATGAGCTTCCCATCATCTTTGGGAGAGCTTTCATGGCCGCAGCCGGTGTCAAGATCAAACTGAAGAACCATGAGCATGAAGGTGCTTGGAGACAAAATCAAGTTCCAAATTTTTCTTCCACTTCACATTCCAAATGACAAGAATGAATGCTACTTTTTGAGTTACTATGGAGAGGCAAGAGTAAGGGGAGATGAGAAAAGTATGAAAGAAGCTTGGGCACCTCTTCTAGTCTTACCATGTTCACAAGGCTTTGAGTCACTATTCACACCCATCAAGGAGAAGAAACAAATTAATTAGAGGATTACTCAAAGGAGCACTTGTTGACATGGGAGCTTACTTTGGAAGTTAAAAAAAGGTTAACAGGGGAGATGGTTGTCTTAAGAAGCCCCTTGAGTGAATCAAGGGTCCATGGACCGGCAAAATATCCTTAAAACAAAACCTTACTTGGAGGTAGTCATGCTCTTCATGCAAGATGAAGGAGAAAGAAAACTCTTGGAATAGCACCAAAGATGACAAGTGTCAAACCTGTACCCAAGAATCTTAGCTTGTTACTGTTTACTATTAGTAAATGATGTTTTTATTTTGCAGGTTTCATTTTACCGTTTAGTGGATGAAGAGTTGACTTTTCTTTGACCCGATAATTTAGGAAATTTTTGTGTGAAGGTCATATAACATGTTAAATCAAGTTCGTAGACATGTTGTTTGCTTAAATTGGAATTCAGATCGAATAGTTATGACCAAAAAACCCTAAGTTAATATTCCTAGTTGTTGGGTTAAAAGTGGGTTTTAATTTTGGAAAGGCAAAGGAGGAGAAAGAAATCCCTTGGTAGAAAAATCGGGAAAAACCTGATCCTCTTTTCTTTCTCCCTCAGGCGATTTTGCTGCCGTCAGGCCACTGCCAGGTGGGCCACTAGACTTAGGAGAATCCTCTCTTCCTTCTCTTTCATCTCAGGTAAGAATCTCTCGTTGGGTAGCTTGATTTTGTGCAAATTGAAGAGAGAATTTTCAAATTGTGCAAATCGGAGATTTTGCTTCGATCTCCGGCAGTTTCCAGCCTGAATTTTTGGGGGTTTTGGTTGCTGGGAAGGTGCTGATCATCGTTGTACCTTTGTTGTAGCTTAGTTTGGCCGGAGGAGGAGGAATCAAAGTTGAACAGTGCTTCGCCGGATTTCCTTGCTTTTGGGTCGATTTCCAGCCAATCTATTTGGAATTGATTGTTGTTGCAGGTACAAAACTTGTTTGGTTTGTTGTGGAGATCCTTTTACTGTAGGTGGGTTCATGATCGGATGAATATTTTCTATGTTTTTAATGCATTTTCTCTACATTTTGCTTAGTTATTCTCTTAACATTATCATTTCTAACTTAGTTTTATGTTTTTAGGTACATTTGAGCTCCAAACGCAGGAAATGAGCTAAGAAGAGCTAGAAATGATGAAAATGAAGGCAAGGAGGAAATGTGGCGCAGAAATGATAAAGAAATAGAGAAATGAAGCTTTCCTAATCCTACTAGGAGAGTGAATCCCAGTTGAAGTAGGAATCCTAATGCAACTAGGAGTGAACTCAGAAAAATGATGTACAGAAATGAAGAAATGATAGAGTCCTACTTGGACTAGGAAACCTGATGATACTAAGAGTCCTGGTGGTACTAGGAGATGTTGTGGTTTCAAGATGACTCAAGATAGTTCAAGAATGTTCTAGAATGCGCAAGAAATTTCGGCAATTGAAGAATGAGCTTTGAAATTGTCCAATTGAGAAGCTTGGCCCAAAGATTGAAGCATGTGACTTGCACATGAGTTTCTAGACCCTTCTTGACGTCTTGGAGAAGTCCTAAATCAATTCTATTTGGGTTTTTCGGTGAAAAATAAAGAATATTCAAGAAGATTTCAGAAATCCCAAAAAGGGAGAGTTTTTAGGAATCTGCTTGTGCAGATCAGTCAACTTCGACAGAGCCGTGAGGATAGCTTAGAACTCAGAAAATTTTGATCAATATATGTTTGGAAAGCTATGGATGTCTAGTTTCCATATATTTTTACAGTTCATAAATATCAATTTTCTAGAAGAAATTATGGCCAATTTAGTACACGAAGGTCAGTCTACCCAGAAATAGGTTTTGTGCGAATAAAGAGAGTTTCAGATGTGAATATCTTTTGGGATGAGTTTGGGAAGGTCTCTACTCCATATTTGATCTGATTTTGAGGATATATTCCAGCCATGATGATGTGGACCAATGAGAAAATTCAAAAGGAAGTTTACTTCAACACGAAGAAGGAAGGAGAATCAGAATTGCAGACAAAGAGCTAAGGTTTGACGTCTAGAGCTTCTCTATATATGCACACCCCTATTTTGGACGTTTTTCACAATCTTCCTTCACTTCATTTAGCCATCTCTCTCCCTCCATACACATCCATCCCCTTCCACAACTCAAAAGATCATCAAAACCCACAATCAAAACCGAAATACCTCCCCTTTTTCTCTCAAGGTTTCGGATCCTCTCCAATTGTTCAAGCATTGAAGCCATGAAGCAAAGCTCCATCATCTCCAACACATCCTTGCCGTATTCATCATCCTCCACCACCTTTGAAGACCTTCTTGCGTTCTTGAATTTCTTCAAAAGTGTAACCATGTCCTTCTATCTTTTGTTTTTGGTTTTATTGTTTTGTAACTTAAAAATCAGATTCTATAGCATTCTATGTTTTTGGTTTTATTGGATGATGCGATTTCTTGTGAGAATAAAGTCTATGTTTTGATGTTTAGTTTCCAATAATTATGAAGCATGAAAATGTTTTAGGTTTCTAGAAGACATAAATTGCGATTTTGATATGTGATGATGTAAGTTCATTGATTTTGTGCTTTAATCCCACCGTTTATGTGTTTTGTGTTCTTTGGTTGCAAACTTAGAATATTGAGCATGTAATTGAATCCAAATTAAGATTGCTAGCGTTCTAGGTCTTAATTGGTAAGTGGAAAACCTATAATTCGTTAGGTAAATCAATGAAGAGTCTTGCATGCTTGTATGGCGTTCCAACTTGTGTTCTTGGCTTAAATCAATCAAACTTCCAATGTGTTTACTGCGTTAAGAATGTTTTTGTTAGTGATTAGTTACCACTAGTAATTGCATGATTAATAGGGTTATCTATGGTGCGTTCATCTAGTTAATTTAACTAAGGAAAGTAAAAAGAACTTATACATGAGTCCATGGTTTGTTCTTGATTGATTGCTTCATTCACATGTTTTGATCCGTGATTTATGATTAGAAAACTCTTTTTCATGTTAATGATTGTTAACTTCATCATACATATTTTGTATCACCCCTTATCTATTTTGATTCATAGTTTGGTTGATCATTGTAATTAGTTAGTTAGTTAATTAGTTAAGTAATAAAACAAATTCGAAATCCCCTTAATTCTTTGTAATTTTCGTATATATTATATACTTGTAACTAATATTCTTTTCTTTGATGTGTAAATGACAGGAGCACCCTCAATCCCCGGATAGAACGATACCCTACTTACTCATACTACAATTCGATGCAGGATTTAAATTGACACTCATTTGAAGTGTACCAGTTCACTAGATTTGGATGTTGGTGCGGTGGTGCGTGAAACCCACCCGCCGCCACTGGTGGTGGCACATGGTGGCGTGTGCAGCCACCCAAAAATGCTTAATTTTAGTTTGTTAATCATATCTTGTGTATGAGAATCGTTGACTACCTTAATTTCATGAAATTTCAACGATTTGACGTTGTTCAAGAGTGTTAAGATGGAAATTATTAGATATGTATGATTGTTGTTCAAGATTATTATTATTATCATCGAAGGTTGGTTAAATTAATCATTGTGGTGCTAGTGATTTGAGTTATAATTATCGAAGGATTTGGAGAATTGGAAAGGGAATTTATTTTTAATTTATTGTTTATAATTATTTCTGAGAAATCGAAATTGAATTGATTAAGATATTGAAAGACTTAAGAAGGTTAAAGAGGATTTGGGGATGTTGAAATTGTTAAGAATTTCGAATCGAGTCTTATTAATTCTAAATTGGAAGAGTCAGATTTTAGAGGAATTGTTGAGTAAATGAGTTGTTAATTGTCGAGGGAATAAATTGTTGATTTTAAATTATTCCCTTCTTATAGTTTTTTATATGCTGCCAAATTGTACAGGACGTGTTGAACCCTCGAGTGAGGATGACACCAGCAGGCAGCAGGATTAGCTACGAGGCTCACCTGTGAGTGAACCTTTGTTTTAATTAAATTATACATGCAGTACGGATTTTCAAGCATGGATTAAATTGTGAATTGAACATAATTAATTATTTAAATGTGATTTTCGTTGAAAGAAAAGAGTTTTAAAAGAATTGAGTTGACAAGGAGGCTACTATTCGCCGCATGCGTACATTACTTGGTCGGCAGTCCCCTCTAGGTGATAGTCTGATCAACAGTCCCCTCCAAACAATATTTTGGTCAACAGTACCCTCCAGGATATTCTGGTTGGCAATCCCCTTCGGTACGTCATCTGGTTGGTAGTCCCTTCCAGATGACATGAGGTAGTTAGTCAGCAGTTCCCTCTACTACCTATGGTTAGTCGGCAGTCTTCTCTAACCACCGCCTCTTAAATTTCAGTCAGCAGTCCCCTTCGATGCCTCATCTGGCCGGCAGTC
Source organism: Rosa chinensis (assembly GCF_002994745.2). NCBI lineage: Eukaryota > Viridiplantae > Streptophyta > Magnoliopsida > Rosales > Rosaceae > Rosa > Rosa chinensis. Next base: position 63,056,325 of record NC_037092.1, read on the forward strand.
CCCTCCAGATGGCATGAGATGACTAGTTAGCAGCTCTCTCTAGTCATCGGATGTTTTTCATGGAAAGGTTGACTTTAAAGGAAACAAATTTGGAGATATTTCATAAATTACATTGCATGCCGGATTTAAATAGCGCAAATATGGGAAAGCATCCAATTAGTTATTTTCGTAAATTACTTTATTTTTGTCCACTCACTCTAACGTCTTTAAATGCTTTCCCCTGGGCCCTTTGGTTTTCTAAATGCCCAGGTCGTGTCTAGGAAATTGAGGCTTGGAATCCAGCGATTCCGTTTTGATCGTAGGTTATCACTTAACCTACCTTTGTATGATATCAGTTTAATTACGTAGAACTGCTCTGATAACCATTTTAAATTGGGGAAATGTTAATACTTGAGAATTCGAATGCTTTGATGGGATTAAGGTGGAATTGTATTTCGGAATGTAAATTATACCTGGAATGTAAATATTTGGAATGTATATGTATGGTTGTGAGTTTAGGTATGCTCATGTCCAGGTTTTTGTAAACTTTGGGTAGTTTATTTTAAGGGAAGTTCTGCCGATTTTTTTGTAAAATCTCACCTTAGATGGACCCCACAGGCTCGGTTCGGGTTTCTAGGTGAAATTCAAGTCGGGTTCTATCAACAAGCTTGATGGTAAGGATTAAGCATTGTTTGTTGGTGCTTGGAGGTGTTTATAATGAAGATCATGGTCTTCAAGGGGGAGTTTCTCTTAATCCTTTACTTGCAGATTTCACTTTCATGTTTACTTAGTTGTTTGTAGTGTTAAAAGCCTAAAATTTCATGTTTGGGAGTGGTTTTGAAAAAACAGAGCAAACGATTGATCTCTTGCTTTAGACAATCGATCATTTGGAGTCGCAAAGAGTTTTGAAATCAGAAACGATCGATCTTCACTTCTCAATGATCGATCTCAAGCCCCCAAAAAAGAAAAGAAAAGAAAAAATATCTTTTAGAAAAAAAAATTAATAAAAGGTCGATCTCACCGTTTGGGTGATCGATCTTTTCGAAAGGCAGAGAGCACAACACTTATAAAATGATCAATGTCTTCTCTTTTGAGATCGATCACCAAAAAAAAAAAAAAAATTCGAGGCTTAGTTGAAATTTCCATTTTCTTCTTCCCAGCTTTATTCAACTCTTCCCTCTACCCAAACACTGTTCACGCCCCCTTTCACCATCTTACTTCATCTTTCACTCAACTGCAAGCCAAGGGCTTGGATTTTGTCATGGGTGAACATCATATTTGCTTTGCATCTCTAGAAATTGCTTCATATCTTTCGAAACTCTTTGTCTCAATTTTTGTCATGAGTTAGGGAAGCCATTTACTTCAGATGTTCACTTATGGATGTTCACTCAAAGCCGAGGACAGCCACTTGTTTTCCCAAATTTTTGTCATGTCTCTGTTTCCAATTCTCCATCAAATACCCCGCACAAAGCAGCTCCTTAAACCGCACAAGACTTCTCCAAATGTAAGAAGGGTTAGTGTCAACCTGCACCGCTGCTTGATAACCTTTAACTGCATACTTCGATTACGATATGCAATAAACTAGTGATTCAAGATGAAGTACAACTCGCCAAATTATTCGTCTTTGTAAGCAGAGCTTGACTAAAACACAATTAATATCCCAAAATCTCAATCCTTTTGCCACCTTTAATTTACAAAGTATTTCCCACTTACACTAGTGTATCCTCTTCTTCTTTTTGCCATTCCCCCACCAGTGTTTCCCAACCTTATAGCCTAAAAACTTACATAGTATAAGAGGGGATAGCTTGTGCTACTAAAAATGTGATTATTAAAAATAAATTAGCTATAATCATACCTGTTACTTTGGTAATTGATTATTTTTTTCTTTTACTAATGAGCAATGTCGGCTTGGACCAAAAGTTGGGGATGAGGGAGAACTTATAATGAGAACCATTAAAATGAGAACTTCACGATGACTTTCTAATCAACGGTTTGGGAGACCCACATTTTGATCACATTACTACAAATCAACCGTTAGATGTTTATGTGTGCATCAGTAGATCACTTCTGAAAACTTTCTTCCAAATTGTTAATCATTAAGGTACCGAACTAGATCAAATCAATAGACGAACCAAATCTATCAAATCTGAATCGTTCATGTTCATAAATGATAAGGAGCTAAATACTAGTCAGTACCCTGTGGTTTAGGTCTAAAATCAATTCAGTCTCTAGACTTCTAATTTCATCAAAAACACCCCTGCACTTTCAATTTTGATCTAATAGGTCCAATTCGTTAATATTCTGTTATGGGTTCAAGTTATTGTGGATTATTTGTTGAAAAACTATTTATTTTTAATAGTATGACTCACTCCTAAATTGACTATGCAGATCACCTCACCACATCATAAAAAATAGGCCATATATGAGCCACGTTAACAAGTTAAATAACTCAATTGTCTGAAAATTAACAAATTGGACCTATTAGATCAAATTGAAAGTGCAGAGGTGTTTTTGATGAAATTAGAAGTTTAGGGACTGAATTGATTTTGGACTTAAACCACAGGGTAGTAATTTGTATTTAGCCCAATGATAAATAACGATTATAAACGACTTAACAATCTTCAATTTGGTTGAATAACTGCATAAATGATCTATACATGAATATTTAAATATCTAGCGGTCGATTTGCGGAAATGTGATCGAAAAATGAGTCTCACAAGAAAGTCCTCATGATGTCCTCATTTTAGTGGTCCTCATTAAAAACTTTCCCGCCATCTCTATCTCCCCAAAAAATTAATGTTTTTTTTAATTAATTTTTTTTATTTAATTCAACAAGCAGTACAAAAATAATCCACCCTTATGGGGTTGAAAGAAAGAACCATTTCGTAGAAACTACTATAAAACCACCTCTAAATAAAAGAGCAAACCAAACTAGTAATCTCCTAGCATACCCACCTTTTAGGATTAAGCCCAGAACAAAGAAAAGTAGAGCCCTGAAGAAGAATAAAAAGTAGGGCTGTCACTCGGTCGGTTCGAATCAGTTATAGATATTACCAACTTCAAAACCAAAGCCTTCGGTTTCAAAATTGAGTTACCAATTACCAGCCAAAATTTTCGGTTTTTAATCATATTTACCAAATTTAGTATTTCAGTTTTTGGTATTACCAACTTTATAACAATTAATTCTTTGTAATAAAAATTAGAATGAACAAAGCTAGATTTTTCAATTTTATAGTCGTAAAATTTGTATTCATGTACTAATTCTAGCTTTATTTTGTATATATGACATCTAGTTTTAGCCAGTTTCATTAAAACTAGGTTATTTAACCATCTTTGACTAGGTTACTTAAAATACATGTACTATTAATATAGTAGATGTAGTAATGTTCATACTATTATGAAAAATTTTATGTTTATTTCTTAATATACATGTATGTATATTGAAAACCATAGTATATAACACTATTATTTATATTTATCGGTAGATTCAGTATTTACCAAAACCAAACCAACTTTTTCGGTAATTTTCGATTTTGGTTCTATCGGTCTTGGTTACCAAAAGTCAGTTTGGCAATTACCAAACCAAGTGGCAGCCCTAGTAAAAAGCCTCGAAGGGGACAACGAGGTCTCTCTTTTCTTTACGATCTTTCCCACTCAAAGCAAGAAAAAAGTTGTCACGCCCCTGATTTTACACACAAGAAAATCGATATATATAATCCCATAATTATACATGTGTGAACGTTCAGTCATCAATATAAAATACTTGGAATCTTTTTCCTTTTAACCAAGTACATACTGATGCCCTGAACCCTCAAAGTTAACATACACTCGCTCCATAGAGTTATATATTACAATGCTTACGAATTAAATTGTCAACAACAAAATAAAACGTAAATGCAGCTCAGAGTAACTATATAACGGAAGTCCTTATCAACGGTAAAGTCACAAAGATGGCTTCCTACCGTAAAGCTGCAAAAGCGCCACCTCAGCTTTAGCCACGATTTCCCTGACCTGCAAGATTAACCCGTACACCATTCCATTGAATAGTGCACTGGGTTTCCACACAATAAAACCCGGTAAGCTTATGAAGCTCGTATGAGTAACTCAAAACCAATTACACAATTTTAGGTCAAACAAGACTTCCTCAGGCAATGTTTGACGCCATCCTAACGCACTACGGCGAATTCCAACATCACACTCATTTCCCATTCCCCCCCCCCCTAGGAGCTTTTGTCATCAACATGACATCAAAGGCGAAAAACAATAAATCATCTTCCTATCCTCAACACAGAGTACAATTCGTCACCACTGTGGCTCTTAAGATAAATCAAACCATCAATCAATACAATCAAGAAGAAACAAGGCAATCACATATCAAAACAAGCCAAACGATTCATAGTAACCCCTGCATATAATTTAGTTCAGGAGGTCACATTAAGTCAAGCAATTCAAATCATAGTAATCTTACACTCTGACGTCTGTAGGTAACCCCAACCATCACAACAGTCCTCTCGATCTTTGTTAACTTAATAACAACTCAGCTCCGCTACCGAGCAATCATCACACTGATCGTCACCTAGATTTCAAGGATCATCACATAGATTCACGCAGATCTCACCAATCATCGTACAGATAGCGATCATCACATAGATTTCGCTGGTCATCACATAGATAGCGATCATCACATAGATTTCGCTGGTCATTACATAGATAGCGATCATTACATAGATTCAACCATTCTACTCATATTCCTACACAAGCTACACAGATATTTCTATACAAGCTTGACATAACAATCACCACAGAGATTCATCACGAAGTCACTAATACCTGAATATATATGTGTATATATATATCCCATAATATATATATAGACACACATAGTCATCCACTTAGAAATGCCACTAATACCAACTATAGTCGTAGTTAACCTAATAACTCCAAGACAATAGGGTAATCATGTTTCATAACAAATATCGATCCTGCTCATAACAAATATCGATCCTGCTCATAACACATATTGATCCTGCTCATAACACATATTGATCCTGCTCATAACACATATTGATCATACTCATAACAAATATCGATCCTGCTCATAACAAAGATCAATCCTACTCATAACACATATCGTGAGATTTACTCACCAAACGATAAAGGTATTCCATTCATTAATGAACCTTGTGAGATTACTCACCTTGAATCTCCCGCTGCGTCTTCAATACAGAACAAGGCAGTCAATCCACAAAATAGCCGTCCAAGGAGTACTTCGTCACGTACCTAAGGAATTACAGTTCTCATTCAGTCAACGAATCACAAGGGATAACGTTCGAAACCCTAAATTGAACCAAAATTCCCAAGGTGACGCCAAATGAGGTGAAACCACATCCGAGACCTCCCAAAGTCCCCGGAATACGTCCACGATCGATGTGACCAAACCACATGTCTATCGGACGCTCAAATCCTCAAGGATCGAATAAATCGGTCGGTATGAAACTGTAAAAATCATAACAATTCCATACGAACTCCAAAATTTACATATTATATATCGAAACGCTCGTATCAACGAGTAGAACATATATAATACCAAAAACAGTTCCTTAAATGGCCGGAACACCACTGGAAAGCCACCACAGACGGTGGTGCACCGCCGCCGGCCAAAAACACATTATTTCACAAAACTCCCAGCATCAAAATTCTTCATCTAAGCATGCTTGTGAATTCTCATAACTGGCTCGAAGTCAGAAAACAAGCATAAAGGGTCAAAAACTACCTCACAAGCAGTGAACAGTAATCCTATCCGAGTTGATCGAAGTTTCACTTGAATCGATCCAAACAACCACCAAGGATCGATCGACGAGGCTAGGCCGCTCTGAATTCAACCAAGAAGACTTGAAGCCTTGCCGACGTCAGAACAAGGAATTCCGACTAGGTCCGAAATCCACAAACTGAACTGCCTTGCAGCGCCGTCGTGGAGGAGAATCGGGGCTAAAGGACACCAGAGGGACGACCAGACGGAGGAGACGATCCTATCTGGAAAGTTTCGTCGCCGGAGACCGCCGCAGTTCGCCGGAAAAGTCGGGTCGGGTCAGTCGGATTATTTCGATACTGAAGGTAGCAGCCGAGAGAGAAGAGAGAGGAAATGAAATGGTTTTCCGGAAAAGGAAACTTATGAAAATAGTAAGTTTCTCCTTCGGGAAACTTCTATTTATACCAAAATGGAAATTCCTTACAATGGCCATAACTTTCTCATACGAACTCCGATTCTCGCGTTCCATATGTCCACGAACTCGTATCGATGCGCTCTACAACTTTCGTGAAGGAAGTTTTTGGAGAATCCCAACGAATAAAAAGTCAACCTTTGGCAACCCCCCTAAAACCATATTCGTCAATTAATTATTCGCCCGAAACACTTCCGCTCCATCCACGAGCCATGAAACCGTCCAATAGTTATAAAATTAATTCCGGAAAATCCTCGAAAAATAATTACGAATTTCCGGGGCATCACAAAAGTAGAGCCATCATCTTTTTGTACAAAAAGATGAAGGCCCAAAATTAAAATTAAAAATTGAAAACAAAACTTCCCGAGCCCAAAACAAAACCCTAGCAGCCCAATACCAGGTCGACCCAAACGACCTAGAACAAACCTTAGTTAAGAGGTCAGCTTTTGCCATCATTCAGCCAGCGTTAAGGGTTTCATGGCCACTGCCACCACATCGACCATTGCAGCAACCACCGGAGCTAGAATAAAAAAGGATGAATAGTATGGCCACCTCACTTGCACCAACCCTGTGCAGCATCCTCAACGCTACCACCACCATCGATGGCAATGAAAAATGGATACAATGCTGAGGAAACCAATTTTGCTTCCACCACCCCCACATGTCAACAGCGCCATAACAGACCCACCACAAAAGCCACTAACTCGGCATAAGCCAAGCCAGACTCAATGCAAACCCCCAAAACCTAATCCCATAACAAATGGTGCAACGAATTGCCAACAACGCAAGTCCGATCCGATCTTACAAACAAGGGACGCCGTCAAATCCTGCGACCAACGCCACTTAGGAAAGGAGTGGGAAGGAAGGGGACGCCATCCCTCCAAATCCAAAGAACAGGACCACCACCAAACAAAGTCTATCCCAGTCGAGATACTTCAGTTGCGAGAGTTGGGAGAAAGCGATGATGAGTGTAGACCTCACCTCCATCAACAACACCAGCAAAGAATCCGGCTGTGGTTGTTGAGGTAGCAGCACGGCCACCGATCAACGTCAATAATAACCCTAAGGTTTCTCTCTCTCTCTCTCTCTCTCAAACGAGAGCATTTTTATCCAACTTTCAAATTCATGAACTTGTTCATTCCACACACACACACACAAAAAAAAATGCAACATTTATAATCTTTTCTATTAATATACCTTAATCTTTCCTAATCTCGTTCTTACGACAATTTAAAAGACCAAAAATGAAAAAAGGGGTCTGATTTTCTCCTCGATTGCACATTTAATGGGTCTTTCTATAACTCAAAAACTGGCGTCGTTTCTTTTAATTTCTTCTGTCTTGTGCAAAGAGCTCTCGCCTCTCTTTACCTCCCTCCCTTCTCTTTTCGATATAAAATCGATTCTCTGAAACTACGAAGCGACCCACATACGTTTCAAATGGCTGGAGCAACTCCGACCACTTACTCGCCGTCCCCTACAACCCGGAAAACCAAATCTCTCATCTTTCGAAACGACGACGTCGATTGGGTCCGAACCGATGGCCGTGATTTCCACCAATGCAGACCTGCCTGTAAGCCCTTCTCTCTGTTTGGTTCAAAGTTCCTTCCTTTATTCTTCGCTTTTACTTTTTAGTTTGATGGTAATACCAAATATGGTTACTCTTGATTTTGCATGTTGAGTATGGAGTTGGTCAAATTGGTTAGTCAGCTCAGCTAGCTATTATTTTGAACGCAAAGAACTGAGCTTTAAGGTTTTAGTTTGATTTGAACTGCACCAATCTGTTTAAAAGCTTTCTTAAAATATACTGCTTGATGTTTTTGGGATTTTATTACTGGGTTACTTTAGCTTTCGAGTGTCCATTTGCCTTAACCATTATACGGGTTTCGAAGTTTTTCGCTGTTTGTTTGTTGATGATAGGTGGGTTAGATGTCCTTTTACTAAACCTGTAAGAAGTGTATGTCGAAATTCTTCTGGATATTTTGTTATGGAGTTTTCTGCTATGAGAAGATTGATAGGAGGAAAGAGAATGGCACTACATGTTTATATTCAGATATTATGGTATGAGTATGAAAATAATTGTGAGAACCCGTTTTTGATAAACTTCAATTGCATAGTTATAAGCTGGCTATAATTGAAATAGGTGCTCCTGGCTTAAATTGAATTTCTATGGGCTCTTCATTGTCATGAGCTCTTTACAGAAATGGGGTCATGGAGTTTGTTTGTATTGTCTTATCCCATTTAACTAGAGTTTGTCTCTAAACATATAAGATGGTAGATGTTCAGAAACGGACGCTTTATGAACCTGAAAGGAGCTGTACAAGTTCTTGTTTTCATTTATAAATGTTTTACTGTAAAATCTGCTAAATTCTATGTCATTGTGTGGTTACAATATTTCGCGCATAAAAAAACTCAAGTTTCTTGGTAATTTACAGTTTTCAAGATTGGTGCTGTAAATGCTGCTGCAGGATCTGCATATGCAGAATTTGGAAATACCAAGGTCATTGTTTCTGTGTGAGTATATTTTTTAGAAATTTATACTTTCACTTACTCATCATTCCATAATCGTGGTGAATTAATTTGATAATTTGTGCAGTTTCTTTTCCACAGTTTTAACTTTTTGTTGTTTATTATTGATGATGCAAATATAAACGAATTTTAAATTTTACTTTACTTGGTTTGTTTAGATTTGGGCCAAGAGAGAGTAAGAAGGCAATGTTGTACAGTGATATAGGCCGGTTGAATTGTAATGTTAGCTATACAACTTTTGCCACTCCAGTTCGTGGACAGGTATATGACTGTAATGCTTCTTACCATCTTTCTTTTCTTAGTCTTTTTGATCAGTGAAATCGTTGTAACTAATTTAGCACTGCCTTTTTTAGGGGTCAGACCACAAAGAGTTTTCTTCAATGCTTCATAAAGCTTTGGAGGGTGCAATAATATTGGAAACTTTCCCCAAGACTACAGTGGATGTTTTTGCATTGGTGTTGGAATCTGGGGGCAGTAAGTTTTCAATGTCATTTGTAACACATAAACACATGTTGTTTCAACCATTGCACATTTAAGTTGCCAAGAAAACAGAATAATGAAAGAAAAAGAATGGAAAGTCCCAAGAAAAGGATTAATTGAGGAGTATAAGAATATCCTTCTGCTCAGTCAATGTATATGTATATTCATGCGTTGGAGCTTCCAAAGAATTGCATTAACTATTTTTGTGAAACCTTTGGCTTAGATTTTCTCCTATATACAAAAATACTTTCAGTAATTAGATGCTTGTAGAGAAAGGTGCATTTGTCCCAAACTCCTAATGGCCTCTGGTACTCTATTGGCAGTCCTTTGACTTAAGTTTGGCAAACTAAGAATTTCTTAGGTTTTATGCTGACCTGCTGACCTTTAATCAGCACTTCATGAGTTACACAGCTTTTTTTTTTGGTTAAAATGAGTGTAATGATGTAATTATATAGATAAAGAAGTATAAAGCAATATTACTAAACACAGCTTGTTTTGGTTAAAATGAGTGTAATGATGTAATTATATAGATAAAGAAGTATAAAGCAATATTCCTAAACACAGAAGTCTTTTGAGAATAGAAGCCAAGTATAATATGTACAATTCAATGTTGTAGCATTAGTGGTGCATTTGTGCCATTGATCGTGTCTTCGTTTGTGTCATACACTTTAATATGTTTTGCAAGGCAATAATATTTTTAATGGCATGCTATTGTGCTACTTCCTTTTGGTTGCAGGTGATCTTCCCGTAGTAATATCATGTGCTAGCCTTGCTTTAGCAGATGCAGGGATAATGATGTATGACCTTGTTGCCTCAGTCTCTGTGGTATGCAACTAACCCTGGCTTTGTTAATTTCTCGATTAAGCGTAAATCAAATATTTTTCTTGTCATTGTAGTGTACAAGCATGATGTTTATTGTGCATAACCTGATAAAGAATACTGAGAGAATTTGAAACTTGAGCACATTGCACATGAACATTGTACTTCTGATCATTATTGCATGCTTGTCAAGTAATTATTAAGCTTACTATGAAGCTGCCTATTTAACTCAGTAGTGATAACTTTACTTTGAGGTGAAATAAAATACATTTATACTGTAGTCTAAAATGCTTTCTTCTTTCTGGTACAAAGTGGTCTAAAATGCTTGACTTACTCTCTTCATACTCATTACTTGTAGAAGAAATAGTGTGCTACTCATATTATTAGAGCATGTTTGATTAATTTCTTTCTAAGGACGTTCGTAAATGTTAGCAGCTTATATCATACGAAGTACAGTAGCTTTGCCTTACTTAGATCTACAGATGAATTTGCGTGCTAAAAATGACTTTCATATGAAAGTCCCTTTTTTGTGGGTTTGGTTCTTTTGTTTATTTTTCTGACATGTGCTTTTTGTGGTGCCTAGTCTTGTCTCGGAAAGAACCTTGTTATTGATCCTGTTCTGGAGGAGGAAAGCTACCAAGATGGAAGCTTAATGCTTACTTGTATGCCTTCACGCTATGAGGTCACTCAGCTAACCATAACAGGGGAATGGTCAACCCCAAAACTTAACGAGGTCTGCCATCAGTTGATTTATTCCTTGTTCCATTAAAGCATTTTTTTTTTTTTACTTTCTTACCATCATTCAGAAGGGGAGAATGTAAAGAACAGCATTGTGTGTGCACGAAAAGTCAAAGATGACTTGTGTGTTACTAACTTCTTGCAAGCTCACCTAGTGTTTTGATTTAAAGATCATCCTTGTAGTTGATAAATCACTTTGATGAGAAGTCAACTAGGTTGACAAGGCTGTCAAAGTTGCATGGTCTGTATATGCTAAAATCTGTTGGCAGGTTATCTCAATAGGCCTATTCAATGTTGGCAAGTTTATCACATGGTTTGGCAAGGGCAGATGTGGCTTATGATACTAACATGGTTTTTTACAAATCAGGGAATGCAGATATGCCTGGATGCCTGTGCAAAGCTTGCAACAATCATGAGGGAATGCTTGAAAGGACCTGATTCGGCTTTGGAAGAATAGAATAAATTGTTTGACTAATACGAGAGAAATTTGGGTCCGAATTAGTTCACCTTTTTTGATATCTGATATATATATATAAATATATATATATATATAGAGGCCCGATCAGGAGCGGACGTCCGCACTTTCGCTAAAGTGCGGACGTCGATGCAGCAGCGGCTTCCAGGCGGCGGCGGAGGCACATGGATGGCCGGAGGGAGGCCGGAGGCGTCCCAGACCTCTTCTGGGCCGCGTTCAAGGTCGGAGGAGGTCGGGCTTGCCGGTTTCTGGGCAGCCACCTCACCTGCAGTTGCAGGTTTTGTGCAGCACCCCAGAACCATCGCCGGCGACTCCACCGGACCGCAGACCCCTCCGCACGACCCTCAGTGTCCCTCCGGCAAGCCAAGCCGCGCCGTCGCCGCTCGATTGAGGCCGGAGGAGCGACGTCCGCACTTTTTCTGAGTTGCGGACGTCCGCTCCCGAACGGCTTTCTATATATATATATATATATATATTTGGTTTGATGTATTGTATTTGGATTCAAATTGAAGGGTTAAAGCAAATTGAAGGGTTAAAGCAAAATTTGAATGAAAATTAATAACTCTGTATAGATTCACCCAAAGCTTGAACCAAATCGCACCTCTGACATTGCTATCATTTTAAGAAAGTTGACATGAGATTGTCAACATAAGTCCCATCTCAATGCAGGGTAAAATCACACACACTATTAGGTATAGAAAAGAAGTTCTGGCATGAAGGAAAAAAAAAAAAAACCACCCACCGTTTGGCTAATCTACCCGAACTTAAGAGCCACAAGGGCAAAGCAGTAGCAAAAAAAAAGAGAACCATGCCATATAGGACAGCAACAAATACAAAAGAAACAGAAAACCTAGCGAGAAAAACAAAGAAGAAGAAACATACGCAGCAAACAAGCGACGACAATAGCAATAACCGCAATAGTATGCAGGACTATGATCGAACCGTAAAAGCATTAGGCATATACATTATTTGGCTTTGTTTTAGGAGTTGATGATAATATTAGGGTTCCAAGCATCACAATTGAAAAAAAAAAAAAAAATCAAATTCAACAACAACAATGAACATGTTAGGTATTAGAGGTTGATATCACAAAATAATAGAGAAAAGAAAAAAGAAATCATGAAAGAGAGATGATGGAGGACCAACCTTGAACGCGCAAAGAGAAGAACTTTGACAGACTTTTCCACGCTCAAAATCTTTGCTCTGGTGGCTGGAAAAATATTGGAATTTGGTATTTATACTTAACACTACAAAGTCCATGATTTTCCATGATTTTCTAATTCCATATGTATGAATGATATTTTGAATACCCCTAAACTTCTATTCATTTTTAAAAGTCCTAATTGAATACCCCTAGACTTTGGTGGAATTCATAAAGATTTTTTAAAATCCTAATTGAATACACCCAGACTTTTATGGACTGTTAAAAGTCTCTATTGAATACACCCAGACTTTTAAATTCCATGGATTTCTTTAAAAGTGCCAGTAATTCCATATACAATACACCCCCCTCCTTGTTCCATTAAAGCATTTTTTTTTTTTTACTTTCTTACCATCATTCAGAAGGGGAGAATGTAAAGAACAGCATTGTGTGTGCACGAAAAGTCAAAGATGACTTGTGTGTTACTAACTTCTTGCAAGCTCACCTAGTGTTTTGATTTAAAGATCATCCTTGTAGTTGATAAATCACTTTGATGAGAAGTCAACTAGGTTGACAAGGCTGTCAAAGTTGCATGGTCTGTATATGCTAAAATCTGTTGTGGCAGGTTATCTCAATAGGCCTATTCAATGTTGGCAAGTTTATCACATGGTTTGGCAAGGGCAGATGTGGCTTATGATACTAACATGGTTTTTTACAAATCAGGGAATGCAGATATGCCTGGATGCCTGTGCAAAGCTTGCAACAATCATGAGGGAATGCTTGAAAGGACCTGATTCGGCTTTGGAAGAATAGAATAAATTGTTTGACTAATACGAGAGAAATTTGGGTCCGAATTAGTTCACCTTTTTTGATATCTGATATATATATAAATATATATATATATATATATATATATATATATATATATATTTGGTTTGATGTTTGGCCAAGTTTTGCTTGTATATTATTTGGTCCCTTTTCGAATTCAGATATTTGTCCTGGTTTAATTGGGAATCCATGGTAATTTGAAGGTGGAGTTTTGTAAGAAATGACCATTTGTGAATTTTTCTTTAATCCACGGCACATCTTCCTTCCGGCTTTTGTGTCAAAAGTTGACGATACTCTGGAATTCAAACCAGTATGCATCGTAAACCTATTATTTCTAGTACTCTGCACCAACTTCTCTCCATACTTTTTCCAGAAAGAGACAGGTGGTGGTATGAGACTCTGATGACTATCTTGCACTTTAGCGGCTTGCTTCATCCTCTTATACCTGTGCCAAGCGGCTTGTATGACACATGCAGCCCATGTTTGCAACTGCTGCGAGTAAAATTTGAATGTGTGTCGTCTAAGTTTTGATACCACAAACTTCAAGTCCTCTGCACTCAATGTGAAAGCTTCCACCTCCGAAATGGCTTTAACAGTGCGTGTGGATGAGGGGAGGACGACATTTGGACGAGGGTTTAGGGCCTATGTAAGCAGCTCGTCACAACAGAAGTCACCTGCGCCAATTCGGCGGGAGTTCAAGTTGCTGTGCCAATTCGTTCTTCATCACAGAAGAATCAAGTTGGCCACGGAATATGAAGAGCATCTGAATGACTGGGTCACCTTCGCGCACTATGAGTGTGGCTTCTCACAGATTGCATCTAGAATTGTGTCGTCCATTTGGTTGAACAATGAAACCTGTTGATATGTTATGCATAAGTCAAGGTGACAGATAGCAACTACATAAACGGAAGGCAAATCTGTATACTAGCTGTGAATAATTGTATTAAAATGAGAGATGATCATGATCCGCTGGACAAGAGATCGAAAGACAAATGTAGCGCTTGACAGCTCTCCGAAGGTCCACCGGGAAGCTTTGGAGAAGTGTTTCCTCATCGAAGCCTCTCGTAGTGATCCACTTATATTGTTCATATTCTTTTATAGAGTGTTTCCCTTATTTCCGGATGTAGTTGTCTGTGATGCATCCATTGTTTTGTATCACTTTGTTTTACCCTCCACTCTTCCAGTCGGGTGGTAGTCGATTGCAGATATCGCTGCATATAGGTGTCGTGTTTGATTACGGTATAAGTAAATCATATTGCTAGCTATGGTTGTGTAAGGTTATAGCAGCCCCTGCCCATACTGATCTTATGTTTTAGTGTAAGGTTATAAGCAGCCCCCCTGCCCATGCTGAACCGTGAGCACACCCGCGACATCAATAATTTGTGATCTGAGAGGGAATATACGATAAACTCTTGGTATGTATTGGAATATGATGTTTAACCAAATGAATGTTTTGTGGCCTTTTCTGTCGAACCTCTAAGATAAGGGGTAGTTCCCCAAATTACCATCTGAACGTATTGGAATATGATGATTAACCAAATGAATGTTTTGTGGCCTTTTCTGTCGAACCTCTAAGATAAGGGGTAGTTCCCCAAATTACCATCTGAACAATGTGAAATTAAGAAAAGAAAGGTGAAAGCTAGAGGTCAGATATCTCAGTGAGCTCGTTTAGCAACAAAAAGCCACACATAATGCAAATGCGCGATCATGGTTTACTATTTTGCAAACCATCTACGAAACTTCAAAAATCTCATGATCACACGATTTGTGACATACCTGAGGAAGGGGCAGAGAAGCAAGAAGGTCTATGCAGAAGTCTTTGCAAATATACCTCACTGCAATCTTCAAGGGGTCTGTCACGAGATCTGATCCTTTCCCAAATACCCTTGATTTTGAAGAAGAAGGTGCTACATAAGCTGTGTGGAACTTGACAAAGATATGTATCAGATGGAAGATATCAGCTACTAAGATGGTCAGGGTGATTGAAGGTTGATGTCTATGTCTATGCAGACTTCATCCCTTGCTATCGGCAAGTAAAGGAAGAGTGGATCCACGAATAACGAAACCAAATAGGCGCCTAAGAAAATCTTGCTCCACCGGCTAATGGCTTGTCCTTGAGGACCCAGAAGAACACTATTTTTCTTCTGATCCTTTTCAAAATATTCTTCAGGGATTATTCTGTGATGAGTGCTTTAGCAGCTTTCAAAGACTTTCTCTTTCTCCTTTGCTTAGCTTTGTCTTCGGCCATCTTGGAGTTTCGTTTGGGTACTACTACTTAGTCACAGACTCAAAGCTCTATTAAATTTTCATTAGGCTTTCAGTATTTGATGAGACCATTATGTGAAGTGAGTGTGTGTGTGTGTGTATTGATCGATTGACTCTTAAGCATTGGTAGTTACATATAAGTTTGTTGATTAGAGGGAGCTATGTGAATTAGTGATGTTTGTGTATGCCATGTTTAATTGTTTTGATTCAATCATATGTAGGTTTGAATTATAAATTATTAATAATCATAATAATATTCTTGATAATGAGATTGACTTTAGCCGTTTTGAGTCTTGACATTTTGTTTCCTATGCAGTCCCACATTTGTTTTTAGTTCCACAACTCCTGACCGGCCTGGATCCAGTTCATCTGGAGCTTTAGCCTTTAGGTATGAGAGGTTTTATTTTTGTTCTCCATCTTGTAATAAATAAAAAAAATGTCGGTTGTGTAAACAAATTTTCGATGCCATTTCTTTATAGATGCAGGCGTGCAGTTATTGTCACCCTACCAAGTACTTTCTTCACTCTACAAGTTTTTAATTTATTGAAAGACTAAAATATCCTAATAAAAAATTACAATATAAGACAAGATCTTATTAAAAATTAATTAAAATTTATTTTTCTTATCACATCCTACAGAACATATACTTAAACTTCATTCCTAATATCTTCGTTCATCTTTAAACCCTATCACTTTATTTCTTAACTTTCATCATCTTCAATTATTCTCATGCTATGCTAACAAAAAAAAGAATTCAACATGCGGAGGAAGTCAAATAGAACAAGGATTCGAGTTAAACCCTAGTAACTTACATTGAAAAGGGTATTTTGGGTACTGTAAATGGGTAAACTAAGTAAACTTGAAATAAAAAAAATATATGTAGGGTGAGAAGAGAATGTAAGGTAAAGAAAATAGTTAGTAGGGTGGCAATAGTCGCACTCTTTCTTTATTTACATGATTCTTTATTTGTTTAAGCACTAATTAGTTGTGCACTTAGCTAGATAAGTCATCATTTTAGATGCAATTCAACCCAGGTTGACTAAATAGCCATTAACCAAAAGCAAATCAGAGTAATCAATAAGGCTAAGAACACAGCCCTCGATATCAAACTTTCAGTGTTAGGATCTCTTCCATGACTTTGCTCCGAAAGATGGCGAGAGCGTCGATCTAGAAGATATTGGTGGGCGTGGGGCGTTCTCTCCACTCCACCAACCGACTAATAGTGGGACGACTGAATACGTATAAGGTGTTCAAACTACCATGCATGCTTTCACGGGGATGTTCCCCTCTGTGTGGCGTCCACGTGATTTGGTTCGAGATCATTTCTTGTTCACCTTTAATAAACCTAATAATCTGGAGCCTGTGAAAGGAGGAGATTCATGGAGGTTTTTTTTTTTTGGGTCGAATGAGTAGAATGGTTCTGAACGAGTAGAATGGGATAGATCCCTTTGAGGAGGTGCCTAGCAATCTCTACGTACGGTTGTAGTGTGGGTGGAGAGTTCTCGTAATCCACGGGTATATACCTCATGTACTATGCCAACTTGAAACAGTTCGTTGGGTTGACTTAGACCGCAAAAGCTGAATGAAGGGATGGTGCGAGGTGCGAACCCGAACACGATTCTGATCCGGTTGGCATGGATCTTCGATCGGTTTAAGACTTCCAAGTTATGAGAAAGTCGACATTAATTGCTCACGGACTGTGGCTTCCTGAATCACGTCGTGGTTGTTGTCTGTCCATATATCGTTGAGTTCTCCTGCTACTACGGTGTTTGATCGTCAATGAGTGGCTTCGCGGTGGGATTTTAGGATTGGTTATTAGTGTTGGGTATATGGTATCAAATATTCATATTTAATAAATATAATCTAGCAACACAATCAATTAAATTAATTGAGCACATCATATAGACACAAATAATATAAAGAATAAGAGATATGAAGAGTCAAGCCTGTGAGTATAGGAGAGGCACGGCATTCGTTGTCCTAAAGTCGTAGACACCTCCTTGTGTGTAGGTCATAACGGTCGTCTACAACTCCAAAATACAACCCTTGAAGTCTCACATGATGTCTAATCCGCTTTGTATGACTAACGGTAAACAGAATGCCAAGTATTTATCAGTTGCCCGAGGATTAGGAAATATGAATTAAAAGGGGAAAGATGAATGATAGTAGCACAAAAGACTCTCTCTCTTTGTCTCAAGAGTTGAGCATTTGTAGAATTCTTCATAACATTTTCAAAAAACACGACTCTTCAATTTAAATAAATAGTAATATAAGTTTTGAATCTAAATAATTAAACAAAAAACCAACAATTAGTAGCCCTAAAGTTTCTTTTCTACTATATAAGCAATCTTAAACTGCTGCAAACATCTCTATCTTTCATATTATTGTCAATCAAAATGAAACTTTTCGTATATTCTCTGGTGGACTCTAGATTTATTTGCTTTAGAATTTATAACTTGTAAACCCCATTGCTTTTACTTTTGACTGCCTCACAATATCCTTGGGTCTTAACGACTTTACTTTTCGGTTATGTTCACCCAATATCCTGTCCCAATACTGGAGTATGAGGCACTAACAGGCAGCTGTTGCAAATCTCACTCGGGTAAAGAAATGTGAAGTGCTTCTTCTTCTTCTTTTTTGGGCAATGGGTATTTACTATTTAGACTGGGGGAGGCAACCCACCAGCTCAAAAACATTATAAATCACCCGTGGGCCCGTGAAATGCTTTAACGCAATTCATATATTCACAGTATGACGGGTCTACAAAAAGATATAAGTTGGGTCCGTCCCAAAGCGTACAATATCTTAAACGTGGATTGGACTCTCTGATACTGCAAGGTCATCTCCAATCGTGAAGGTCTAAAATAGACCATGGTCTAAAATTTTAGACCTTTGAAAGGTACTATTCATCTAAATAGTGAGGTCTATAATTTTTCCAACTCCAATCGTTTGAGGTCTAAATTATAGACTTTAATATATTTTATTATTTTTAATTTGTATACTTCAAAATTATAAATGTTTTCAGTTATATTACTAATTCAAGTATACTTAGAATTATTTTTAGAGACAAAAATATAATTTTAATGATTGAAGAAATCTTATTGTTAGATAAAACTAAACTTTTCGAGTGTACGTGTCGATTCATACACAACTCTCCAAATTACTAATTAGATTTTTATCTGCAAAAATTATTTGTTTTTTCTTATTGTAATGAATAAAAGTAGTAAAGTATTATTGTAATGGCTCATTTTGTATTATACTTCATAGTTATATTTAGTTGATGTATCATACCACTAATAAATAATAATAATTATAATAAACTATGTCAAATTTATTTCGTACAATTAAAGATTACATGACCACTGAAGCTTTCATAAAATTAAGGATTTCATAAAATTAGATTTATTAAAAAAAACAAAAAGGAACTGTTGGCGGGTTGGGAAAACTTTGGATCAATTATGCAATCATGCAACATGAAGCTTGATCTGCAATCATGCAACATGAAGTTTGATGTGGGCCACCTTTGGTGGTCTAAATGGTAGTCTATATTTAGACCAAGAAATGGACTTTAGACCTCCATGGAGCTTTTTTGTAATAGACCAAATCCATGATTGGAGATAGGTTTTGCTCAACCATGGTCTAAATTATGGACTTTAAACCTTCTATTAGAGATAGCCTTCCTCCGGGCGTTTTCTTGTCCATTGTACAAAGAACTTTGGAGATGAAAAGCCTGAAATTCTTTGCCATGGCATGCATGCATGTTTGAGAGAGAAACAGAGATATAGTTACGAGTAGGGTCACACACACGTGTAGTTTCAGACCCCCCATCCCTGGGGTTGGAGTTCCAGTCTGTAGTCTGTTAGGTAAGAAATTCCAGTCCGTTCTTGCTGTTAACTTGACCAAACCATATATTAATGTGCAGGGGTGGTGGTGTTATATATGTACTCCAACAAAAAGGACACAGACACCGAATGAGTAGTTTATAGTTAGATTGCAAGTGATTAATGCTCCCACAAGGCTTGTCCAAATTTGCGCTACCCAACAGGTCTTCAGATTTGTGCAATGTATAGTTGAGGTTTCTTATCATTGGGTTCTCTATCCCAAAAACTCAACTTGCACTTGATGATAGTTAATTTATACTTCTCAACACAATTGAATTGGAAATGCATTGACCCTTTTCATTATATTATATGACTAATTTCTCTATTTTGTAACATGTATGTGTCTCCCAATCAATATATTTGGTCATATTTGTTGATGACTAAATTTGATACCAATAATTGCAATGAACTGTGTTGAGGTATTGTCCACATATGTTCTAACTTAGTTGCGTGATTCTTTATTGTCCCCCAAAAATCTTTCAAGATAAAACTTAAAACACTAGTGTGATAGCAGCTCAAAAGTCTCTTGCAAGATAAAATTTAACGAATAAGACACTAGTCTGATGGCACCCAAAAACTCTCTGATGTCTAAGATCAATAATAAATAATTATATAATAGTATGAGATCAATGATAAGTCATTTGACGTGAATCACGTAATTGATTAAACTCTACCACGAAAATTTCATATATCATACAAAACGATGTGACATATTTGTTATTGTTGTTGAAGAAATGATATGACATTACATGAAATTTCACCTCTAATTAAAGTGATGTAATAATTATTTTAAAAGTGATAGAACAATGGAACATTAGTGTAAGATCAGGCGCGTCAATTAAAAGGTGATAAGCTGCTTCTGTTAAGAAGAATATGATGTTTTTGTTTTAAGTTTCCTTTATCCACAGGAAATAAAAAGATGGCGGCTAGTACCATCATCTTAAATTAAATTAAATGAAGATGACGTAACTAAATTAAATTAAATTTGTACTGTACTTTGATGTACAACTTGTTAGCATATCCGTATCTAGAAATAGTAGATCATCCAAAATTATAATAAACTTTTATGGTTGAAGAAAACGCTGCAGGCCCACGAAATTAATTGAATTAAAAAATATGATTATGTATATTTTTTATCACTGTTTAATTTTAAGAAATGTTGGGTGAGAAGATGCATGCAAGCTCTTAATTTTATACAAGCTGGTACTGACAGGCTTGTTGGATTAATCGATGTACTAATATTCTAATTATTCGAATTAATAAGTAATTCTCATCATTCATTCTCAAAAAAAAAAAAAAAAAAAGTAATTCTCATCATTAAGATATTTCCAATTAAACAAAAGATTTGTTTAAATTTATATGTCCCACTTTGAAATACATTAAGACATGAGGGACCAGAAGACATGGTCAAGTTGTAGAAACTAGAAAGGACTGCTTTTAAATAATTTTTCTTTTTATGAACAAATAAATTACAATGAAGATTCACGGAAAATTTTACCAATAAGTTGTAAAAAAAAAAAAAAAAAAAAAAGGCCTCGAGAGTAAGGAAAAGTTATTAAACTAAACATTTCTATGTTTGTGCTCTTTCTTTAATTTCAGTACCCAACACATCAAGTTATTGGGTGACATATTTTCACTTCTTTTACAAAAGCATGAATATCTTTCACAAAGTCAAATGAAAATGGGTCTTTCTAAATATACCTAGCAAATATCTAAGTAGACCCAGTAAATTTTTTACACCTAGAAAATGTATAAAATCTCTAATTACACTCAGCAAGTTTTCCTATAATATCATTTTCTTTAATTAAACCCAGCAAAACCCATACACCCCGATGAAGAATATCAAACATCCAGCAAAACACATACACCTTAACGAATAATACCAAACACCCAGCAAACCCTCGTTCTCCAACATAATATGAAGTTTATCGCAAATTTAAGCATGTTTTCAAAAATGTTTCTCATGTTGAATAACAAGAACATATATATATATATATATATATATATATATATGTTCCCACACGAATGAAAATTCTAGTTATATTCGTGAAATTGGATCTGGGGTTGGAACACCTCATGTTATACACTGTTCTTGCTTCTCATGTTCAACGTTATTCAACATATATATAATAGAATTAGAACTCAACAACACGAATGAAAATTCTACCATGTACTGATGTTATAATCGTGATCCGTTACTCTGTTAGATCACTAAAAAACGAAACCAGAACAAAAAACAAATCTAATGGAAAAAGCCGTGTACCTAATCTAAAGCATTTCTGTCAGTTATGTTAAGAGAGAATTGGGGCAAGGAACTGTGAAGGCCTACGAAGAGACTTGCAGTTTAAGCGTCCCTTTCTTCAATTCATTAATTGACTGATTGACAGCGTCGGGGAGCCTGCTAGGTGTTTGATATTCTTTATCAAGATGTATGTGTTTTGCTGGGTGTATGAGTTTTGTTGGGTTTAATTAAAAAAAAAAAGGTATTATAGGAAAATTTGCTGGGTGTAGGTATAGATTTTATACATTTTCTAGGTGTTAAAAATTTGATGGGTCTACTTAGATATTTGCTGGGTACATTTAGAAAGACCCATGAAAATTGATCAAGTTTTCACCCTAAATTTGCTCCTAAAGAAACTCTAAATTAGGTTTTCACCAGTTACTATTGGCAGCTCCGGCATCAACGGCTGCTGCTCTATCTCGGCGGCACTTGCTGCCTGGGCATCTCGTCATCTCAACAAGAGAGGCATCTAGTTTGGGCCACTGTGGTACGGTGTGACTGCATCAGAATCGTCATGCATCAGCAACGACAACATTACGACAGTAGAGCGGCTACTGATCGGCGGCAGAGGAAAGCATGAGCTTCAGAATTTTGGCTTGGAATTGCAAGGGGATTATTGGAAGTTCAAGGCATAGGGCTTTGGTTGATATAATCAGGCAGAAGAAATCCAAAATTCTTTTCCTCTTTGAAACACTGTGCGATGAAAAGCAGCTTGAAACTTTGAGAGTGAAGGTGGGATTTGATAACTACTTAGGCTTTCCAAAGGGGGACGAATCACAGGGCATTTCTTTCTTGTGGATGGACGACGTCTCAGTTCATATTCAGAACTATTTTGACCGGCATGTGGATGTATCAATTGGGAGCAGAGGGTTGGCGGAGGAATGTCGGCTGACGGAAATATATAGGTATGCTCGGACGACTGATAGGCATGCAACATGGAGTTTGATGCGCCAATTGGCAGCGCAATCGTCTTTGCCTTGGCTTTTAGTCAGCGATTTCAATGAGATTGCTGTCAGTTCTGAGAAAATGGGAGGAGTGATGAGGATGTTGGTGCAGATGCAAACTTTCAGGCAGGCAATGGTTGATTGTGCCCTACTTGATATGGGGTAATGTGGTAGTCCGTATACATGGTCTGACCATCAGACTAAGGAGAGACTATATCGTAATTTATGGACTGTGGAGTTGCGTAATCTGTTTCCTTGCTCACGCACCACTAACCTACACTCAAGTTCGTCAGATCATAGTCCTCTATTAGAAGAGGTTTGTGACACTCCGCCTCCACAGACGAGGAGGCAGAAAACAAGATTCCGGTTTGAGCAGTTTTGGGCTACTCACCAAGAGTGTGAGGAGGTGATAAAGCGAAGATGGTAGACTATAACAAATGGAGACCCAATGAGCCGTGTTTACCAGAGAATAAAGCAAACTGGGAGAGAATTGTTTTGTTGGCAGCGAATTACTTTTCGGTTTCTCCAGGTTGAGATGAGAGCTGTGAGAGCTCGTCTTGATGAATTGTTGAAAGACCCTTTTAGTGCCAATGATCTTGTAGAGAAGCAGACCCTCGAGGCCAAGTTCCAGGAATTGCGTACGCAGGAAGAAACTATGTGGATTCAGAGGACTAGGGTATTATGGTTGAAGGCAGGAGACCGTAATACGACTTATTTCCACCGTTGTGCTTCAAAAAGGAGGCAGCGGAATAGGATTATGGGCTTATTTGATGAGTCAGGCAGATGGGTGAACGAGGGTCAAGAAATTGAGGGGGTAATTAATTCTTATTATCAAAAGCTATTTCTCACAGAGGGGTCTAACAATACTGCTAGGGACATGATTCTTAATACCGTGCAGTCTAAGGTATTTGAAGCCATGAACCAAGAACTGTTGGCTCCCTATTCCGATGACGAAGTGAAGATTGCATTGATCTAGATGCATCCATCAAAGTCTCCAGGCCCAGATGGCATGTCCCCATTCTTTTTTTTAAATATTGGAGCAAGGTTGGCCTTGATGTTTGTACAGCAATAAAACATTTCTTGTCATCAGGATCTCTAATTAAAGAAGTTAATTACACTCATGTTACTTTGATCCCCAAAATAAAAGACCCAAAGCATATGACTGATCTGCGTCTAATTGCTTTATGTAATGTGCTATATAGAGTTTGTTCAAAAATGCTTGCTAACTAATTGAAGAAAATTTTGGGAGATGTTATTTCACCATTGCAAAGTGCATTTCTACCTGGAAGGTTAATATTCGACAACACTCTTGTAGCAACTGAAATGGCTGACTTCTTACACAATAATCGAGGAGGGGGAGATGGCCAATTTTCTTTGAAGCTTGACATCAACAAAGCATCGACAGATTGGAATGGGATTTTTTACAGGCTATGCTTTTAAAGTTGGGTTTTTCTAATGAATGGGTGGAGCTGATTATGGCTAGCATCAGTACAGTTAGTTATTCTTTTCTGGTGAATGGGGAAGTGCGTGGTTATGTTAGGCCTTCCAGAGGTATCAGACAGGAGGATCCCTTATCCCCCTATTTATTTATTTTATGTGCAGAGGTTCTGTCTTCACTAATTGAGCATTTTGTTCAGCAGCAGTGGATTCAAGGGGTTGTGATTGCACCATCTGCTCCAAAAATACATCACTTATTATTTGTTGATGACAGTTTTTTGTTTGGATTAGCTACAGAGGAGAAGTGTCAACAATATCGAAATATTTTGTATACTTATGAGGTGGCCTCTGGTCAGCGGGTGAATTTACATAAGAGTAGTGTAGCTTTTAGTAAGAATGTGAGTATGGACAGACAGTTGTACTTAGCTAGTTTGCTTGGGGTAAAGCGTGTTGATAAACATGAGAGATACTTAGGGTTGCCTACATACGTGGGTAGATCCAAGACTACAGCTTTAGCTACTTAAAAGAGAAGCTAACCAAGAAGGTTGTGAGTTGGTGTGAAAAGCTGCTAAGTGGTGCAGGAAAAGAAATTTTTATCAAAGCAGTTGCACAAATAGTCCCAAATTATGTCATGAATTGTTACCCGTTGTCTTTGGGTTTATGTGAAGATTAACAACAGTTGTGTGCAAGATTCTAGTAAGGGGACTCTGAAGAGAAGCAAAAGATTCATTGGAGATCATGGGATAAGCTGTGTGTCCCTAAGATGGAGGGTGGTATGGGTTTGAAGAACCTCCATTGGTTTAACCTTGCAATGCTTGCTAAGCAAGGACGGAGGATTATGAAAAACCCTAACTCACTTATTGCTAGATTGTACTAGGCAGTGTACTATGGTGATTTTAGTACTGAAAAATTGGGTGATCGTCCTTCTTTCTTGTGGCACAGCGTTTGGGAAGCTAAAGTTGTATTATTATGGGGATTGAGATGGTAGATTGGTGATGGGGAGTTAGTTAATATTTGGCATGATTGTTGGCTCCCAGATTCTTTCCCTAGATGCCCTTCTTCCCCTCCTCCAAGAGATGCTCCGAAAGAAGTAGCGGAGTTAATTGACCCTTACACAAGGAAATGGGATGTTGAGAAGCTTAATCAGTGGTTCATCCCGACTAATAGAGATTTGATTTTGAGTATACCTCTTAGTCATAGAGCTTGGAATGACAAGTTAGTTTGGCATTTTCACAAGAAAGGTTTCACTACCAATAGTGCTTACTTTGTTGCATGAGACATTGCACTGGGATTGGTCTTGGCTCCCCCAACATCAGTAGACCCGTATAAAAAATTATGGGCAGCAATTTGGAATGCGAAGGTGCCGGATAAAGTTGCTTTGCATGCTTGGAGATCCTGTGTTAATATTTTACCTACTAGAACTTGTCTTAGTTATAAAGGATATATTGGTTACATGACCTGTTTAATGTATGATAATGATGTGGAGAATGGTGTCCATTTGTTCACCCAATGTCCCTATACAAGGGAAGTGTGGGAGGGTGCCAATATATCATTGCCAACGTTGGCAATTTCAGATTTGAAGAATGGACTTCTGGAGTTATCTAGAGTGCTCAATAAAGATCAAGTTTCACAAGCTCTTATGCTAACATGGTCAGTGTGGACTAATCGTAACTCTCAATTATGGGAAGGTAAGAAACATCATCCTACTGAAGCTGTTTTGTTAGCCATGAGTTGGTTTAATGAATTTTAAAAGGCAAATGACAAAGGCACAACACAACGTGCTCAAAGAAAAGAGTGGTCTACTCCAACAGATGGTTAGCTTAAATGCAATAGTGATGGATCTTTTCTTGCTTCACGTAATAGAGGTGGTTCAGGGGTTGTATTCCGTGATACTACAAGAGCTTTCAAAGTGGCAGCGATGTGACAATTTGATGAGGTAACTTCTCCATTTCATGTTGAGTTGCTAGCAGTACATGAGGGAATGAAATTGGCCCAGAGTATGAACTATGTGAAAGTTGAATTTAAGACAAATTGCATGATGTTGGTTCAAGCTTTGAACCAAGACACTGTAGACTGCTCTATTATGGGTTTTCTACTTGAAGATGTACGAGAATTGATGCGGGCTAATTCTTACTGTAAGAGCAAGTTCACCCGTTGGGTCACTAGGTCACCTACTATTCACTACTTTTTAGTGTTTATTTCCACTCTCTAGGTCACGGGCACAGTTTCCAATAAGACCTGGGTCACCAGGTCAGCTTGCAAGTCACCAGGGCGACCGAGAAAGTGACTCAGGGTAACACATGGCAACCCAGGACAAGAAATATACTGTGCCCGTGACCCAGAGAGTGAAAATACACATAAAAAGCAGTGACTAGTAGGTGACTTGGAGACCCACGGGTGAACTTACTCTAAGATCATGTATGCTCCACGTGAAGCCAATAAAATAGCAGATAAGTTAGCAAGTCAAGCTTTGTGTACTAGTGATTGCCAAGTTTGGTTTGTAATCGCTTCTGAATTTATAAGGGATGTCATCCTAAACGAGTGCACTCGTTAAAATCTTAATGAAATCTTTTCTTTAAAAAAAAAGAAAAAGTTATTGGGTGACATACTTTTACAGTTATGCAATACTAGTTAGTCAAATATATGTAAGGTCATTTTAGTTGATTGTTGTTTATGATAATTTTTTCTCTTTCACTGTTTTTCTTGTTAAAAGGTTTTGGCTTTGTTCTCTCTCTCTCTCACTTTTATTGTTGTTCACTCAGTCTTCTTGATAATCTCTAATATGTAATATCACATATTATCATATTTAAAATCTCTTGTATCTGATCTAAATATCATTAGGATCAACTTATCTCATCATGTTTAAAAGGATTGATGATATCGATATGCATAACAAATTAACAATGCGTTAGTTTGAGATTTTTGTAAGCAATGTCACGTTTTGCATAAAAAGTTGCTATCTAGAAGCTGCCAACTCTCTTATCCATTCATGGTACGCATCAAAGGCTAGGATTAAATGTAATGTACGTATTTGATCGAGACAGCAGCCGGGTGGAGTACCTTCTCGTGCCCTAGACATGTGCAGCGAAACCCTAATACACAGGTATCCATACGTACGTACGTACGTAGAGAGCGAGAGTAGTCAATCTAAGCTAGAAGGACAGCTATGATCAGTTAGAGCAAGTTCACCCGTTGGGTCACCAGGTCATCTACTATTCACTGCTTTTTAGTGTATATTTTCATTCTCTGGGTCACGAAATACACTGTGCCCGTGACCCAGGGCACGAAATACACTGCGTGAGTCACCATAGTGACCCAGAACACTGTACAAGGTGACCCAAGACACGAAATACACTGTGCTCGTGACCCAGAGAGTGAAATTAACACTAAAAAGCAGTGAATAGTGGGTGACTTGGTGACCCAACGTGTGAACTTGCTCTTAGTCGAAGATCTCATTTCTCAGTCTGAAGTTTAAATAGATGCATTCTTCGTATGAAGAAGGAGAAGCCAGATTTGGAGCTGCCGTCCTGGTGAAGCCAGAAAGTCAATTTTTCAATGCAACTGGAAAAGGCAAACGCCTAGCTAGCTAGCTATAAACACTGTTAGGTCAAATAATTCCAGAAAGTCTACTTTGGTTGGTAACGTACGACACAGAACATAGGGGGCCGTTCATGATCCCTCATCAAGCACCAGGTTCTGATCTGGTCTGGTCCAAGTGTCCAACCTTCGATATTTCTGTGACTTCGTCGACGGCTGATCGGTCGCTGTCGATCACTCTCATCACTCAGTTTTGTCAAAAGTTAAAAAAAAAAAAAAAAAAGGGTCACCGTTGGGTGCGCTGCATTCAACCACAAAAATCTTAAAAACTAGTTATTACTTTGGGTGGTGACCCTTAATTGATCCCCTTCATAAAACTAGTCATCGGTGGAAAACGTGTTTCTCTCTCTTTTTTTTTTCTTCGATGACATTCTCTCTCTCTTTGATGTTAAACAACCTGGCATTAATATGGTAATGCTCATAGTAATCACATCGCTCTTGGATGCCACTATTATTTTTCCAAAGTGATAAGAGAAGGGAAAAGCAGTGATGTCATGCCCGGAGACTAAGGAAAGGAAAAAAAAAAATCTCTAGCTAGTGTAGGATTTGAGGATTAATAACCAATATCGGAGATTGTTGTCCAGTATTGATATAAGGGCTTTTTAGGCTGTAGTTGGTGAGACATATGCCGGAATGGAGCTTTCGAATGTAGAAAGTGGACTAGAGGCGTTGTGCCCCATTGAGGCTTAGTCTCGAATCCATTGAGGAAAAGTGAAGCTTTGTCCTTTGGTTCTCAACAAACGATGGCCATTAATTAGTGTCTTAAACGTTTTGTCCTCACTCCTAAACAAGCACTTCAAGTAATGCTATTATATATAATACTTTGAAACTTTTATAATGAAACTCATTATTTCTCAAAGTGAAAACGGCTTAGTAATTAAAACACTTACGAAGAAGAAAACTCAAATATAAAGTCTGTGAAACTCTTACAAGACTCAATCATTACACTTCTTGTTTTGACGGTTTATGTCACAATATTCTTTTCGTTTTTTATTGGGTGAGATAGCAACTCACATTTGTTAAGTTACTAAGTTAGTAACATACACACCTAGTCAATATTTGTAACAAGGTTCACAAAAGTATCCCAGTAAAGTCAGAATAATCCCCCGTCGGGAAGCACACGTACCCGAAGGCCTCTCAAATTTACTAGCCATAAACTAATGGGAGTTGGAACTCAAACGCTACACATGTCACGATATTCTTAATTTACTTATCATCTAATTTAATGAATTATATATTACTTTCCTAAAAATAACTACACCAAATGGTGAAGTAATTTACAGTAGACAACTTAAAATCCACGTTATAGACCAGGAAAAACACGTGTCAAGATTCCATATACTTGAAAAATCTATTGGCAGTCAACGCGTCCTTGGATCTTTACAAAAGCAAGTTAAAATAGTCAAGTTAATAACATCTGACCCTCCAAAATTATTTAGATTAACCAAAGTTTAATAAACGAAGCAACAGAAGCATCTTCTTGTCTTTAATAGACCTCCTCCCTTGTTTGTAATTTTGGACACACTCTTCTGGCTCTGTCTCTCTGTACTTTTATTGGTACAGTGTTTCAATTTTCCAGTGGAGTAATGGACCATCCAAAACATATATAACTACCTTATTTGATATTTTGGTAAAATATTAATGACAATTTAAATTATTATCTTTCTCCTTATATAGCTTATTCCTCGTGTCACTTTCTGAAAATTCCAAAGCTCCCACTGGTTTTGAGACGACAAGAACAATGGAGAGGCTCTTCAAGCTCCAGCTCTGCACCTCTTCCCCCACCCATATGATAGACTTTCCACTTTGAGCTCAATTCTCATTCTTTTCCTAATTTGGAATTTTTTAAAATTGTTTTCTGGGACAAATTATTGTTGGGTTTTCAGCTTAGAATTTGTATGAAGCCAGAAAACAGAGACATCATTGAAAGAGAATGATTTTATGGTTTGGTGAAGCTTAAGCTTGGCAGAGAGAAGTGCTTGTAAGTCTCTCTCTCTGTTGAATTTCCAGCTAATTGTTGATTTCTACTAGAAACTATGCTTACTTTTTCAAGTTTCTTATGAGTCATGAGTCTACAAGTTCTTTTATTTTGTGAATTTAGATAGAACCTAGTAGCCAGAATGCTGAACTGTTATATTTTACTTCTTTAATTTCCATTTCAATCCTGGTATGTGTTCAGTTTTCAATATTGTTGCTTATATAAATTCTGCCTGCTCAAAAAAAATTTAATGGTGTGAACAGTGATTTTCATTTCTCCAAAAAGTAATCACAATTCTGAGAGTCTGCGCGTTATACAATTTTGACACATTCAAAGTTTCATATCTTGCCCAAAAAATAAAAAATTAAAAGAAAGATTCATATGGGCATTGGATTGTTTATTTTATTGAAAAAAAAAAAACTTGGAAAAAAATGTTGTTTATTTTCTTCAGTTTAGGTTTTAAAGGAAATTAGTCACATGTTAGACCTGCATTTTGGCACCTAAGAAGGGGTAGAGTCTTTAGTCTTTACAGCTTCTTCCCCAACTGGAAGCCATCTTTCTTTCACACGTTCACATGATTCCTGGTGAATGGTACTATTGAGATCTTCCTTTGATCTTGTGGCTTTGAGCTCATTATGAGTCATACTCACTTTGTATTTTTGAAGACCCCCCATATTTACATTTTTCCATTACATATAGATTGATCACAACCTCATGTTAAGTCCAATTCTTTGGTATCATTCAGTTCCAGATCATTTCTGTTTGTTGAAGACAAAGCGATAGATAGATATTCATAGAAGGTTCATGCAATGGGTTATGGAAACTCAAGATCTGTAAGGTGAATCCCCTTTCTGAATTCTCATTTGATTTCAAAGTAATTGTCTTTCTGATGATATCATAGTTTATGTTACCATAACTGCTTCTGAAAATTTTGCATTCAAACTATGAAATTTTAGATTTCAAGATGATGTTGAATTAGCAAAGCTACCTTCAGTCAATGGAGTCGGTGATGTTAAGTTCAAGTACAAGATTGATGGGACTCAAGTACCAGAGACCAGCACCAAGAGAATTGATAAGGAGCTGCCTGGAAAGTCTGGGAAATCTTTAAAAGCTAAAGTACTGTCCAGAGTCTTTTCTGAGGACTATGAGAGTGAGAAGAAGAAGATATTAGATCCTCGAGGACCAACAATTCACCGATGGAACAAGATTTTCCTAGTAACCTGTTTGATTTCTTTGTTCGTAGACCCTTTATTCTTTTACTTGCCAGAGGTCAGAGACCAAGTCTGTATTGATATTGGAATACCACTTGAAGTTGTTCTTACCATTCTTCGATCAGTGGCCGATGTTTTTTACATAATTCAGATTTATATTAGATTTCGTAAAGCATATATTGCACCTTCCTCTCGAGTATTTGGGAGAGGAGAGCTTGTTATAGACTCTTCAAAGATCGCATTTAAGTACCTCCGGTTTGGTTTCTGGATTGACCTCATTGCTGCCCTGCCCCTTCCTCAGGTATGTTACTTAAGTCTTGTTCTAGTATTTGGCCTATTGAGATAAAGCTGTTTGCAGTGAACTTAGTAGTCCTTATTTTTCATCTGCTTTTCAGGTACTAATCTGGATTGTAATCCCCAACCTTAATGGTTCAACAATGACAAACACCAAAAACGTTCTTCGGTTCATCATAATCTTTCAGTACATACCAAGGCTCTTTCTTATATTTCCGCTATCGTCACAAATTGTTAAGGCCACTGGTGTTGTGACAGAGACAGCATGGGCAGGGGCTGCATATAACCTGATGTTATACATGTTGGCAAGTCATGTAAGTAAATAGTATTTTTTTTAATTTCAACTTAACCATCTAATATGTAATACAAACTGTAAACTCATGCATCTAGCTCATTTTCATGTTTTCTTTACAAAAGGTTTTAGGAGCTTGTTGGTACCTTCTTTCAATTGAGCGGCAAGAAGCATGCTGGAGACAAGTTTGTGAGGAAGACAATACAAATTGTGAATATGGTTATTTAGATTGCAAAATGGTGCAAGACCCCAAAAGGTTCTCCTGGTTCCAGTCAAGTAATGTCACACACCGATGTGATCCAGAAGAAAACTCTTATGAATTTGGTATATACGGTGATGCGGTAACATATGGTGTTACGACCTCATCATTCTTCAACAAGTACTTTTACTGTCTTTGGTGGGGTCTAAGAAACCTCAGGTAATTAATTTCTACAAATCTCTGTTTATGGTTTGCAGTTCCACATATTGTAAATGAAAACTTAAGGTGGCAATCCCCTCTGTTCATTGCAGATTTTGACATTTTTATTTTTCAAATCTTCTGCTCCCATGGTTTAGCCTTACCAAAATTGTTTTTCACATGACAATCATTGCCTTACCAATATTAAACCAGATAAACATAAAGATTCTGGTTTGATTTTCTTTGATGTCTCTATGAGAAGGAAAATAAAATGTTTTGATCTCTCATTCCATGTCCCTCATTGAAATATCATTTGCTTTGCTCATGTTTTCTAAATAAATGTGTTCAGTTCCTTGGGGCAGAATCTTTCGACCAGCACTTATGTCGGAGAAATAATCTTTGCCATTATTATTGCGACTCTTGGACTAGTTCTCTTTGCTTTGCTGATCGGTAATATGCAAGTAAGTCCACAAGTAATCTCAATACTTGAAACTGGTTTGACACTTTAACATCCACCTGAAATCTGAGCATCTAGTAGTCTAGAGAAGATTACATAAGGAAAAAATCTGATGGCATAAGTTATTAGGTAGATGCTAATTAGGGGTTTGTTTTATGCTTCACACGATAACCAAGCATCCGAGTCCTGCCTGCAACTGTTCTACTTTTATATAAATAGTAAAAATTCTGATCACACATTATAATGGCAGACCTACCTTCAATCCACAACTGTCCGACTAGAAGAGTGGAGGATCAAGAGAACTGATACAGAGCAATGGATGCGTCACAGGCAGCTGCCTCCAGAATTAAGACTGTCTGTAAGGAAGTATGATCAGTATAAGTGGCTGGCTACTCGAGGAGTCGATGAAGAAAGTCTTCTTAAAGGCCTACCTTTGGATCTTCGAAGAGACATCAAACGCCACCTTTGCCTTGACCTTGTTCGTCGGGTAAGTTAATGTTAGCTGTGTTGTAAGCACTAATGCACTATATATGTTGATCAATAACCAATCCAAAAGATATATCTCAGAAATTAAGGATGAACCGGGGAGCTCGATAATCTGTAACTACAATTAAATTATGTTGACTACCTTATGATGCTCTAAACTTTTGGCTTGATTTATTGAATTTTATTTTTCATTAAATGATCAGGTCCCTATGTTTGATCAAATGGACGAAAGAATGCTAGATGCAATATGTGACAGGCTTAAACCTGCTTTGGGTACTGAAGGCACATTTCTAGTGCGCGAAGGTGATCCTGTCAATGAAATGCTCTTCATAGTTCGAGGCCACCTTGATTCTTACACCACCAATGGTGGCCGGACAGGATTTTTCAACTCATGTCATCTTGGCCCTGGTGACTTCTGTGGAGAAGAACTATTGACGTGGGCCTTAGACCCTCGTCCGAGTGTCATTCTCCCATCTTCAACACGCACAGTCAAAGCGCTTTCTGAAGTAGAAGCATTTGCTCTAGTAGCAGAGGACTTGAAATTTGTTGCATCACAGTTTAGGAGACTTCATAGCAAGCAACTTAGGCACAAGTTCCGGTTCTATTCACACCAGTGGCGGTTATGGTCTGCATGTTTCATACAGGCTGCTTGGCGTCGGTATAAGAAGCGCAGGGAGGCAGCAGAGCTCAAGGCTAAAGAAAACCACACGGCCGCTGCACCTGCGCAACCCCCACCCATCTCAGGCTTGGCTACTTATGCTACAATGCTTGCTGCAAGTACTAGGAGGGGTGCCAAGAAGCATCCTGGGTCAGACTCTGGGGTTGTAAGTTCATTACAGAAGCCAGCAGAGCCTGATTTCTCTGTTGATGATGAGGAATGAATGGAGAACTGATACAAGTATATATTATAGAGTATAGTCCTGCTTATGTTTTCTATATTGATATTGTTAATGGAAGGCTAAAACAACAAAGTCTTGTCTAGAACACCATATCAGCACACAAAAAAACAAAAGCAGAAGCGCCGGCCCGGAAGCGTATGTTGTAAATTATTTTCTTTCTCGTAGGATACAATCAGGAATGCCTCACTGTAATTGTTTGATTATTCGTTTGTAACATTAGAGAGTGATAGAAATGCATGACTGCTTGTCACACTTTGAAGACCATTTTAGCAGGACAGTGTAGCTGCGGCCAGCTATAAGCATCGATCCGAGCCAATACATAAACAAGTACTAAGCTGTAGGTTCGAGTGTTCGACATCATTATTTGAACAATGTAATACTGATGTTTTGAGGATTGAGCTGGTATTGGGCCTAACTCTCCGACTCTTAACTCGAACCCTAGGCGAGAGCCCTCGACTCTCAACTCTCAAACGAAAAATTTTCCAGTATCATTACTAGAAAAAGTCTGTCGATATGGAACGAAATCGAAGAAGTTGACAGAACTCTACTTTGTTCCTTTTGGTTCTTGATATTCAAATTCCCGACTTTGAAATTGATTCGCTTAGAAGAGTGGAGTACGACTGCAGTATCCGGTTAACATACATCAAACAAAGCAAATTAAAATCATGCATGGTTGTGACTTGTGAGGAATGCAATGCTTCAGGGGCTTATGGTAAGCTGGCTTTGGGCCCAACTACTATTTTTCTTTGATGACCATAAGCCATATAGCTTTTGCCTTCTGGGACTTTATTCACTTTCGAGTTTTTAAAACAATTTTTTGCCCAAAAAGTCGGAGATGTTTTCCATCCGACCATCTTGGATGAACCAGGTGGATTTAAAGGGAAAAAAAATTGACTGACTCGGTTAAAAAGTCACACCAAATGTGCTCATGAGTCTAAGACTCTTTGTTATTTTGTCACTACAAAAAAGATTAAAGTTACTACAAAGATTATAAAATGTTATAAACTGCAAAAGTCTCAAAAGAAAAATTGGATTGTCATTGTAGTTACCAGTCCTGTATCAGTGGATGCACGTGCATTTGTTGTTCATTTTGTTGTACCAACTTCTTCAATTTTTTATATATTTATGTTTCTTGGTTTTTCGTTTTTCGTTTTTCGTTTTACCATAACAACATTTTTGGATGATTTATTATGAGCTTTTATTTTTTTATTCTGAAGGACATTTATAGAGAAACTCATGTTTTAGTGAAGTTTAAAGCTTTTGACACCAAAACTCTTTAATTTCTTGTTTTAGAGTAACACACTCTTCCATAAACATCTTTAGTGACACATGCATAGCATGAATTTCAAATGACTCGTGACAGTCGCTCTCTTCAACATGTAAAGAGATGAAAACCTTTTTCAACCTGCAAGTTCTTTAGTCTACGTACCCAAAGCAAACAAACACCATTTTTTCTTTATGTTCCAATGAATTTGAAGTCTAATTAACTATGGATAGTAATATAAGCATGTTTGACTTGACTAAACATCAGGTTTTCAATTATCCAGGATCAAAGTGCATCAGAAAAGTTTAACAAGAATATGTACTAATACCATTAACCATGCATAAAGTTTAAGGGGGAAAAAAACTCATGATGTCGATTGGAAAACATTTTTGCTTTTAAGAGTTCTAGAAGGTATTTATACCGATACATATGAATGCGTAAAAGTTCAATCCAAAAACTGTGGACTTGTCAAAGTGAGTTAAGACAAACAGAATAAAGTGATCAATAATTTCATACACTTCTGTAGCCATAACATTTGACTAACCAGTCCTAATAGTATGTCAACTGCAAAATCCGTTTTGCAAGGACAAGTTTTACCAATAATTTTTGTCAATTAAGTTGCATGCTAGAAGCTATGAGTCCCTATATCCAAGCAAGTGATCACATGGAAGTGTGGCCCATTAAAGCCATATAATTTTTTATTTTTATAAGAAAATAAGCATATTCGACGACTAGAAAAGATTAATATCAGAATATATTATATACTCAAAGTCTAAACTCCTAAAACAGCTAAACTATCTTATCTCTAGCAAATAATACTCACTAAAATTTAGTTACACACTTTATTTTTTTTTTGAGGAGAAATGTGAAGACTTTCATTACTTCGGCCAACAAAGTTACAAAGGAACCCGTCACGTGTGTGGTCTCGTTAAAATGAGAACCTAAACGTAACCCTGTATTGACAAACACAGTACACTTTATTGAAGTGTCTAAACTAAAAATTAAAAACTAGAACTTAAATGTTACATCACTCTACACAATCATTTAAGATACACTCACATATAGTACACAATTTTGGTACACATCGACACTAAGAGAATGAAATTGAGCACAACACATGAACCGTTGCCTTGCCTTTTGAGATGGAATTGGGTAGCTTAAATTAGCCAAATGAACGATATCCCAAATCCGGCACATCCGACTTGGAAAACAGACAGCAAGACTCAAGATCCTAAGACAGACCGGTTCTTCTAGACCGAAACATTACTAGCACCGCCAACGCCGACCTGGAAGCCATTTATGAACTCTGAAGAATCCCTATGCCACGGAAAAGGATAATCACCACCCGTGATCCTACCATTAGCTACCTTAGATTCATCAATTGAAAGCAACTAAGTCTTGATGACCACCAGGGAATGCATGCGCAAAGGGGTTGTGGATCCATGCACGATGGAGAGAGAGAGTCGAGAGACAACGCCATGGATGAACAATGACTGATGTCACCCTTAACATCAGCACTTAATGTGCGATCCTTCAAAGAATCCATGTTGATAGTTAAATGGTGGTACTCGTTGATTGCAATCGACACAAAAATGCCAAAATTGCAATCGCCATAAAAGAACTTGACACCATTCGACATCGCAAAATTTAAGAGCATTGGCGACTGAAGTTTTGGAGATCAAGCAAAGCGCGCTTTAATAATATCTTCTCTCTAATTTATCTGCCACATCATAAAGCAATGGACATAAAGAAAAAAAAAGCTAACAACTGAATAAGATTGATTCATATTTATGAATCCAGGATTATGATAAATTTTGATATTCTTTTAATTATTTGGATAGGTTGCAGTCTCTTGCCTAGTCACTAGTTTATGTATTGGCATAAGAGACAGTATATCATGGAGGTCATGACATAAGTAGGTTTAGGTTCTTCATACTTGGAAGGATGGTAAACAAATTGATGAATTTGTTTTTTTTTTTTTTTTTGAGAAGAAACAAATTGATGAATTGAGGCGTAAATTAAGCTAAAAAGGGGGACAACATCAGTGATAGGGTCCCAATACCGACTTGGCCCTAATCCCATATTCCTCTAAAAACATCTCAAACTCTTTTCGAGGAACATTTTATGGTTACATTGTCCCAGTCAGATCACAAATCATGAGAACCTAGTCATGATCGAAAACCAATATTGTACCTGCTTTGACCATTCGCCTAGCGCTTGGATTCTTAAGGCAACAATGTAGGTGTTGTTCCGCGTCAAAGTACTCGTGCTAAACCATGTTTAAGACGTATGCAATATATGATTTAAAAATAAAAATATGTAATATGTTAGAAACAATAATTTTTTTTTTTTTTTTACTTTGTCAAGGGGAATTAGAAACAATAATATAAATAGGGTTATCTGGAAATTATTATCTGGTTCAGTTTTGTTTGCCACAATGTAAAATTCAAAGAGGGTTTTGCATTGGAATCTGAACATGACAAAAGAGCGGAGTGGTTAAAGTTAAATTCACTAAAATAATTATTTATGGCTTATGTGAAGTTAAAAATAAAAAATAAAAAAATGCAACAGTTAGGATTTACCTAATACTATTTATGAAAGTATTATGTGTCATCTCCATTTCTAATTCACCACATGATACAGTAAAACCCTAAGGCGCCGCTCACCTTGTGTCGCCGTCAAAGCTCCGGCATCGGAGCCGCCAACTGCCAGTTATGCTGCAAGGAAAGATTATAGTCTGGAATTGTAGAGGAATAGTAAACACAGAAACTCAACGCACCTTAATCAACTTGGTACAAGCCCGCAAACCTTCTCTGATCTTCTTATCAGAAACTTTAGCCAAAAAGGATCTCATTGATCGTCTTACCAGGAGTTTGGGTTTCAAGGACAACATCTATTTCCCACACCAATTTGAATCCCAAGGTTTGGCTCTACTCTGAAATGATGACACGCATGCTGAATTGAGATCCAAGTCCGCGCACCATATTGACGTGGTCATAGTAAAGAATGATGAACCAAGAAAGTGGAGGTTTACAGGGATTTACGGGGTTGTATCAAGAAGAGATCAGACTTAGACATGGTCTCTAATACAAACCCTAGCCGAGGAAGATTGCAACCTACCCTGGTTAATGGCAGGTGATTTCAATGAGATCTTGTCGCAAGCTGACAAGTCTGGAGGACCTCCTAGAGCCCAAGCACCAATGACAGCTTACAGACAAACAATGGCACGCTGTGGCCTCTTTGACTTAGGCTATGTGGGTAGCAGATTCACTTGGTGTAATAAGTTCACCAAGGAACGTTTGGATCGGGGTTTTCAAGACTGCCAATGGCACAGTTGGTTTCCATATAGTAGTGCCATAACTCTTGATCCCTCGGAATCTGACCATTGTCCGTTACTTATTGAAGTAAATGCTGAGAAACTCAAGCCACGAAAATCTCAGCGATTGTTCCGTTTTGAGGAAATATGGCATGAAGACCCTAAATGCCGAAGCATCATACAAAGGAGATGGTCCTAACCACTAACCGGTAATGCCTTGCAGCAATTGGATAAGAAAATAAGGGCTACTAGTCTTGAACTTATGTAGTGGCATGTTCAAGAGTTTGATAAGCAGAGAACCGAATTACGTTTTATTCAAGAAAAGCTGAATGACATCAGGAAAGCACCCTTTTCACCAGAGCAGTATGAAGAGCAGAGACAATTACATATCAAGCATAGTCAACTCTTAACTCAACAGGAAAAATACTGGAGGCAACGAGCTAAATCTACTTGGTTAAAGGATGGGGATAAGAATTCAGCTTATTTTCATCGTCAGGCTAGTAACCGAAGAAGCAAAAACTTGATAAAGGGTTTGATTGATTCACAAGGGCAATGGACTACTGAACCGGCTATCGTTCAAGGCTTGCTGCAAACCTATTTTAAGAGTATCTTCGCTTCTGAGGGTTATGATAATGAAGCTATACAAACTGTGGTAGTAGCGACATCACCAAAGGTTACGGTAGAAATGAATGACTTTCCTATGCAACCATACTCTGAGGATGAGATCAAAAGAGCACTCTTCCAAATGCATCCATCCAAAACCCCCAGCCCTAATGGTATGCCTCCATTCTTTTACCAAAAATATTGGAATGTGGTTGGTTTTGATGTATGTAATGCAGTGAGAAATTCCTTGGAGAAGAGAGAGTTCTGGGATCAATCCAACTTCACTTACCTGTGTCTTATACCAAAAATAAAGACCTAAAGGAAGCATCTCACTTCAGGCCTATTGCCCTCTGCAATGTGATATGCAGAATCAGTTCAAAAGTTGTTGCAAACCGGTTAAAACAATGCTTACCGAACATCATCTCTCCCTTACAAAGTGCATACGTGCCTGGAAGATTAATTTATGATAACACATTAGTTGCTACAGAAGCTGCACACTTCATGCATAAGTTACGACATCAAGAGACGAGTTTCTTTTCTCTTAAGCTAGATATCAGTAAAGCTTATGATCGCCTTGAGTGGTCTTTCATCAGGGCCATGTTAACAAAATTGGGTTTTTGCAGACAATGGATTGAAATGATCATGAAATGTGTCACAAGTGTAAACTATGCTATTCTCTTCCAAGGAGTGCCTACCTCCAGAATTATGCCTACTACGGGAATAAGGCAAGGTGACCCATTGTCACCATATCTCTTCATCTTGTGTGCTGAGGGGCTTTCCGCCCTAATTACTAGTGCCGTGCAAAATAATGTAATCACTGGTCTTACTATATGTCCTCAAGCACCCACTCTACATCACTTATTTTTTACAGATGATAGACTATTATTTAGTATAGCCAACTCAACAGAATGTTACAACTTTCGTGCCATTCTGAATGTGTATGAGAAAGCTTCCGGTCAAAAAGTTATTTACCA
Source organism: Rosa chinensis (assembly GCF_002994745.2). NCBI lineage: Eukaryota > Viridiplantae > Streptophyta > Magnoliopsida > Rosales > Rosaceae > Rosa > Rosa chinensis. The sequence continues at coordinate 63,096,108 of NC_037092.1, forward strand.
AAAGAGTAGCGTGGTTTTTAGTAAGAATGTCCCATTGGAACAACAACGTCTTTTGGCTTCTATTCTTGAAGTGCAGCGAGTGGAAGAACATGACAGGTATCTTGGACTACTGCATCGGGTTGGCAAATCCAAAACCGCAATCTTTGAGTATATCAAAGAGAAGGTAACAAAGAAATTAATTAACTGGAAGTCCAAGATTCTAAGTTGTGCAGGAAAGGAGATCTTAATCAAGGTTGTGGCGCAGACAATGCCAATGTATGCAATGAATTGCTATATCTTGCCAAAAGGTTTATGCGATGATATCCATCAGCTTTGTGCGTCTTTTTTTTTCTGGGGTGATACAGATGACAAGAAGAAAATTCATTGGCGCAGCTGGGAAAGAATGTGTCTGACAAAGCAAGAAGAAGGTATGGGTTTTAAAAACATCTATGCATATAGCCTTGCCATGCTTGCAAAACAGGGCTGGAGACTTGTCTCAAACCCTCAATCATTAATTGCTTGGTTATACAAAGCAAGATATTTCCCACACTGCTCTTTTTGGGAAGCGGAAGTGGGTGACTCTCCATCCTTCCCTTGGAGGAGCATGTTGAATGGTAGGGTAGTTCTAAAAGTAGGAGTGTTTCTTGATTCACATGCCTCCAAACACCAAGATGGAGTTTGTAGCAGACTTGATTAATGAAGATACCAGGCAATGGATTCCAGCCTCGGTAAATGCTCTCTTCCCATCACATATTGCTGCCTGGATTTTGAGTATACCTCTAAGTAGAAGAATTTGGAGCTTGGAGAAAAGAGGTTATTATTCCGTCAAGTCTGCATATTGGATAGCTAGAGAACAAGTTCTTCCAAATGTGTTAACTTCCACTTCAAATGGTGACCCTTTCAAATACTTTGGAGAAAGTTGTGGAAGGCAAAGGGTCTGGGCAAAGTCCATATTTGCATATGGCGGGCTTGCAATAATTTGCTACCAACAAGAGAGAGGCTGTTACTCAAGGGTTATCAAGGAGAGGTAAACTGCCTGCTTTGCAACTCCAGAGTTGAGTCAGTCTCACACTTGTTTTGTAAGTGCCCTCTTTCAGAAAGCATTTTATTTGCTCCTCCTTTTAACCTACGAGACCCTATTCTGGATTCTCTTGATTTTAAAGAATGGATGTTGGAAAGAGCTATGCAACTAAAGTATGATGTATTTGAGAAACTCGTCATGATTATATGGGCATTATGGAGAAACTGGAACAATAGTTTATGGCAAAACAAAGTCCAAACTGCTCCAGACCTAATTCTTAGCAGTTTCACTTGGCTGGAAGACTTTTAGAAAGTACATGCTGTTGATAAAAAACCATCTGGACCGAGACAGAATAGGTGGAAACCCGCTGCATAAAAACGCCTTACCTTAAATGTCGATGCAGCTTTTCTCCTAAATAATTCTTAGGGAGGTATTGGTGGAGTGCTGCGGGACACCAATGGACTGTTCAAGGCTTCTTTCGTGAGGCCTGTACCCCATACTGCTTCCCCAAAGCAATGCGAGTTGCTGGCACTAAGAGAAGGCTTGGATTTGATCCACTCCCTCCAAGAACATGATGTCATGGTATATAGTGATTGCCTTGAGGCTATTTCTAAAATACAGTGTCAGGATCATAGTCTTCTAGCAAATGGAGGAATCTTCGATGATATACACCAAGTTTGGAGTCAACTGGCAGAAGTACAAATTAGACATACGTCTAGAACCTCTAATGGAGTTGCGCACAGGTTAGCAGCAATAGGTTTTGTAGCTACTCATGCTAGTGTATGGTTTGATCAACCACCGGAATGCATCATTGATGTACTCCAACATGATTGTACAAGGCTCTTTTGAGCATTTAAATGAAAGCTGTGCTCTTAATTCAAAAAAAAAAAAATAGTGTTTATGAAAGTTACTTTGTAGATTCTGTACACCGCTTTAATGTGATATTAAAAATTACATATCCATGTGTTTTATCAAAAAATGGCAACATGACATCAAATTTGAATGAATGTAGCCTCCTTCCCTAGCCTCTAGCCTCTTGCTATTGCTTCCTCCTAAAACACAAAAAACCCTAGGAGAGTATTTCTCTCAACCTAGTCTTCTACGACACCCTCGCCTCCTTCCCTAACCTCTAGCCTCTTGCTATCACTTCCTCCTCTCCATGGCCTCCATAGATGCCGTCATAGCAAGCTTTGCTGCTCCTCTTGCTCTCACAACTGGTGGTAGCCCCCCCATATCTGGGAAAGATTAGCGATGGTCCTACATGCAGGTCCTCCTAATCTTTTCTACTCAGAAAACCTTTGATCGAGGATGACAATGATGTGCCTCTTGTCACTCTAAAGAAGAAGACGGGCAGATCACTGAAAGTAAGAACAAGAGCCAACGTCCCAGTAACTGTAATTGGAGGTTCGGTTTCTAGCCCTAGAGATAAGGGCAAAGGAAAGCCTTAGGCTTTCCTGGTCTCTTGCCTACCACTTGAAATTGGGTCTTCTATTACTTTCTTTTTAGTTTACTTTAGTTGTACACCAATTGAGGTCTCTAGGCGACTAGGTTTACTTTTCAAAGAGGGGTTAGTAGTGAGGACTTGATTTCTTGTTGTTTAGGCACAATAAGTGAGATTATGTGTTAACAGTGAGGGTCACCTGTCTTTTGCTTGGTGGCTTGTGCCAATTAGTTTTTTTTTTGTATGAGATAGCATCCGATGTACTTGCCTTCTAGTTATGGATAAGTAATGAAATTATTTATTTTCTCAAAAAAAAAAAAAACATCAAATTTGAATGCATTTCGAGTTTCCAAGAGTTATATTCTTTCTCCTTAGATTTAGGAGTTTATAGTGATTAGTTCTTCCTAATTTTCTTTGGTCTGTGAAAACAGGGACGTTTTAGGGTTAAAAAAAAAAGGGTTTGGTTCGTCTGCTTGTCCGGCAGCGCCCCCACTCCAACTGTGGCCTCTGGTCTCGTTGGCCGGCGGTGGGTGCTACCAGACAGGCATGGCTGGGTGGTAGTGAGCGGCGGGGGGGGGGGGGGGGGGGGGGGGGGGGGGGGGGGGGGGGGCGGGCTGCGGCAAGAATCTCTCTTTCATCTTATGACGGTGCGATGGTGGCTTCATGGTTCAAGTTTGTGGTGGTCAGCCGCAAGGGAGGCGCTGGGTGGCAGCGATGGGTTCTGATCACACAGTTGCTTGGTTTGTGGAGGGCTACTGCGCGGCTATTGGGGATGCATGGTTTGGTCAGTTCGATTTAAGTGCACGGTCAAATTAGGTTTGGTGGGATTGGTTTGGCTGCGTTTGACGAGTTACCAAGATCTGGGTTGATCTTTGAAGGATACATCAGTTTTGGAGGGGTTTGATGTAGTGGCTAGTGAGTAGATGGAATTGCGGGAACCTTTCGATGTTCTGAAATTGATGTCTTGTGAGTATATGCTCAGATTGTTGGTGGCTTGATTGATTTCAAGATCTTTCCACGGGGTTTGGTGGTGGAGGTGGTCTTTGGCCAAGGTGTGTCATTATTGGAGTCGAGCTTACCGGAGCTGTGCACCCTGAGTCTATTGTGGCTGAACCCGAGTTGCTGGAGCTGGCATCATGGATGAGGAAAGTTGATTGCTGCAGTCTTTTTTGTCGTTTGTTAGGTTTTTCGTTTGGTTTTGGTTAGGTTAATTAGTCCTTCCTCAATTGAGCGAGGGTTTGGTGTCTTGGTTTTGTGGTTGTGCCATTATTATGGTGTCAATTCTAGGGACTGTTTGTTTTAATTTCGATGTTTTGTTATTGTCAATGTAATGGGGAGACGCCCCTACACATATACTGGCGGTTTTGGTATATGGTGTCGGAAGGGGATTGTTTCTTCTTGAGGTTGGCTATAAGGATGTGTCAGGACTCCTGGAAAAAGGTTGATGGTTAGAGTTGGGCTCCTATTGGCTCATGATTTCTTTAACTGCTGGTTCTACATTTGGGGTATGAGTAGTTCCTCTTCTCTAGTCGAGTAGGTGAGATTTAACAGAGTCATCCCAGTCATTGTAATTTCTTGGATTAATGAATTTCGTTTATTCTATAAAAAAAAAGGAGTTTGTAGCGATTTTGCCATCCTAGAAGCCTAGTACGAAGGGTAGTTAGAGAAAAAATATATTTTTTTTTAAATAAATAAATAAAAAAGGTTTAGGGGGGAGGACTCAAAGCACCAATGTGCACTTGCACCAATATGAATGCATAGATGGTTATATTACATCAAATTAATACACTTTTTACTTATGAAAAAAAAGGTTGACTATAAATATCAAAAGTTGAGATCATATTATAAGTTGCACAGTCAATGCATAGAAGAATTTGCATTAGATTTAGAGTTTAACTTTAGTCTCTCTCCTTTCTTATATTTTAATTTAAGAAGTAATTCTTATACAAGAATTACCATAAAACGAATCATAGACAAAGCAAAAATGTTTCCTTTAGTGACCGAAAGACAGCAATAACAATCACCATGACAATGTGTAAACAATGCACCGGCACAAAGTGATGGCAGTCCCTACTCCCTTGTTGTGCTCACTTTCTATTGTTCTAGTGATCGACCAGCCCACACCACTATAAATGTTTTGCGACTGATTTTGTCTGCATCTCTTCTCAAATTTTGCTTCTGATAACAAAGATAAGGAAGATTTTGTTTTGCGTTCATGGGATTCTGACTCAAATGGCAGCAGCCCACAACATAGATTGCAATATTGCTCACCAGGACTTACACTACATATAGAAGCCATTGCTCCATCCAAACATTGCCACAAGAACTTCTTCCCCAAGGCCACAAGTCAATACCACACTTAATTATGAAGGATGATATCACTAATTAGTGATGGGTATGGTGTCTCTTTAGACATATATAAGGTGATTAGACCCTGTATCTACTACCAAAAGATGATAACTAGGTTACTAGCTAGGGCGGACACATTTTTGAGATGTGATATATCCAGAAGTCTCAAAAGTAGTTCAACATGAGGGTCAAGCCCCACAGTTTGCTTATCATTCTGCCATGTGAGTAGGCAACCAAATTCAACACCTCAAATTATAGCATCAAGAGAAAAGGAGTTACGAGTTGGAGACAAATTGCATATAACATTCGCATACACAAAGTTGAGAATCCCTTATCTAGTCTGACCGCACCATTAGTCATATACACACGTCTATAGGTTTTATCATTTCTTGTTTGATGATGTAAATCGTAATTAATTTTTACCTATTTCAGGGAGTGTATGATCCTCTTTTTCTTTCTTTGAATCTCACCAATTTTCTTTAAGAAATTTTAATTTATGCAAACTAATCTGATAACGATATATAATGAAACTGAAAAATGAGTCAACCTATATGGTGCAGACTAAGACTGTCAATGAACGTATCTTGCATGTTGGGTCACATCGGGTCAATGTATTAAACGTGTCGAAATATACAAATTAAAAACCAAACCAATTAATAAAAATATTACTGATACTCAAACTCAACCCTTTTATTAAAGTGAATAAAATCTCAAAACTAAAAGGAAACAAAGTAGCAGAAAATTTTGTTCAGCCCACATAATTATTACATACATAGTTTTTGGCGATTGTCAAAGTTCTCACAATAGATAATTGGATAGTATCAACGAAACTTGTGCAATTATTTAGTGGGGTTGCGTGTGTTTAGTAGAGTGGTAAGACAATAGCTTTATTTTGCGTGTGTTTAGTGCATGGGTGGGATGGGGAGAAATTTCAAAAAAAAAAAAAAGGAATTATTTAGTGGGATTTTTTATGGGACCTTGATCCAAAACACCAAAATGAGCTAAAATAATCTCACTTACCCTAGCAACAGATTTTTATTCACACTAACTCAATTTAACAGTTAAATGACTATTTTGCCTTCAGCCTAATTAAATAACTACTATCATGCCACTCTCTCCCTCTCATTCCTCCAATCTGCACTTTCTCTCTCTCTCTGCCATGGCAGCTCCGGAACCGGAGGACGAATCCAATTGCCTTGCTAGGAAGAAGGCCATTGAGGTTGGCGCCAGAGTTGATGCGGTTGAGACGGCCATGCGGCACCACAGGGCGGTGGGGTGGGGGGTCTGATGGAGGAGATAAAGCCGTGTAAGGCGGCAGCGGAGGAGAGTAGGATCATGGATCGGGTCGACTTGAACAATTAAGATGCCCGACCCGGAGGAAACTGATGATGGAGTTTGCGATTGGGGGACGCCAGTGCTCTCTTCTTCTTCTTCTTTCTTGTTCTCAACGTCGTTGTCGTAGTTGAGACTCTTTCTCCGGCAGTGCTCTCTTACTACTACTTCATTCATACACAGACTTGTTTGGATTGCAATTCGAATGGGTGCGATCGTGTGAATCATCAGAAATGGAGAATCTAGTCAAGGCAATGTTTGAACGCGTACAACTCGTCACTCAGGTTCGTCATGGCTATCTCGGAAAAATTTAGTTATCTCAGCTTGATTGATTTCGTGTTTTCTTGAAAATTCATTAAATTGAATTTGCAAAGGAAGTGTTCTTGGAAAACATTGAGCTTAGTCTCAAAGCCTTTGATTATCTCAGGTTACCTTTTGATGAGAAATTTTGGTAATATAAAATGAAAATTATGGGAGTAACAAGCTTATTTTCTACATCCTCTGTAATATTCTTGTCCTTGTTGTTCGTGTATGTTTTATTTTATTTTATCTTTAATTTTGGATGGAGCTTCTTCGCTACAAATCAAAATGGTGCTACTTTTGTTGCAAGAAAAGAAAGAGTCTAATAGAATATTTTTGGGGCCAATAAGTGTTTATTAGGAGGCAACAAAACATTTTCCAACATATATTGCCCCCCAAAAAAAGTTTTGAATTGATGTAATCTCCTTATCTTTTTCTTTAATCAAAGTTTTATTTGTCTAATTTTAGGGAGATTAGTTTTCATTTCCGCGACCCAAAGGTTTATTGGGAGCCAATAAAATTTTATTGAGGGGCAATAAACGTCTCCAGCGACCTATGAGATCTCTGATGACCACTTTGGGGACCTTCGGCGAGGTTTCATAAGCTTTTATTGCCCCCTAATAAACCTCTTTGGGGCAATAAACATTTATTAGGGGTGATAAATGTTTATTAGGGGGCAATAAACCTCTCCGGTGACCTATGAGATCTCTAATGACCTCTTTGCGACCTCCGGTGAGGTTTTCAGAGAAGTCTGGCGGCCGGTTACTGGTGTCCGACGAAGTCACCCATAACTTCTCTCTTTTCCATTTTCTCTCTCTATGTGACAAAGGAGTAAGGACAAAATAGTCTAAAAAAAAAAAAACTAAAAAAAACTTATTTGGATATTAGGGAATAACTTATTAGAGTCATTATGGGTAAGTGAGAAAAAAAATAAGTGAGTGGTGTATGGGGGAAAAAAAATCCCTAGAATTAAGGTAAATGGTCAAAACCCCATTTCTAAAATGAAAATAAACTGTATTTGTGCATAAGTTTTTGTATTGTAATACACTAAAATGTTAAAAGTACGAGTAGAACTGTGTCTGAATACGTTTGCCTTGCCGAATTAGTTATGAAACAAGTCCACTTTTTTTTTTCTTCAAAAAGATGATCAAAGGGTTTCACTCCTGCCCCCATGGTGACTCAAACCCATGACTTCGTACATAGGTAGTGGTTGCTCTAACCACTGAGCTAACACCATTTCGTCAACAACACATGTTTATTTGCTGAGCTTGCTTCCACTCGAACACTAGCCAACTGGTATGGCCGGAATTTTGTTACGTGTATAGCTTGTTCTCTTCCGGCCAATCTAATCAGTTTCTTTCCCAATTCCATTTGAAGATAATTCGAATACGTAGTTCTGAAGCTTTCTTTCTGATGTCGACCAGCCAAGAAAAGCATGTTATGTTATGCAGTAGTACTACAACTAATTATAATCTGCAGTCTCAGTCCTGCATGCTGGGGACAAATCATGACAAAGTCGGTGGCCGATCGATCACTTTTGGTCCCGACTGGAATAATTGTTCCATCGATCGATAGTATCTTAATATTGTCAAAAAAGTTGATAAACACTTGACCTCCGTGCCCATGATTCTTGGTACGTACACTCTGCATGTGTTCTTTCGGAGAAAAGTTGACTTCGATTCTTTGTTTTACTTTTAATCGGACTTAACCCTAAACCCCAATTGCCCTAGCTCAAAAGTGAATAGTACAGAATGAAGAATCCTTTTTGATTAGTCCAAAAGAGTATTGTCCCCATGTTAATACTACTTTTATTGTTTGTAAGTGCTAGGAACTCAAATCAGTCATCGAATTCTCAAAAAAAAAAAAAAAAATAAAAAAAAAATCAGTCATCGAAATTATATATATATATATATATATATATATATATATATAGATACACACACACACACACATACAGTCCGGCTACGGTGCGGATGGTACGAATTTCCGTTTTCCCCCATTGTCCGATCATATTTTCACATTTTAACATTTCAGTTTTTAGGTCATAATATATAGATCACCTATGCAAAATTTCAGCCAATTTGGTGATCGTTAAGGCATCCAAAACTGCAAATTACAACAATATACACGAACGGTTCCGGTTTGGCAGATTCGGTTCGTTTGTGTAATTTGCAGTTTTAGATGCCATAATGATCACCAAATTGGCTGAAAATTTGTAGAGATGATCTATACATTAGAACCTAAAAACTGAACAGTTAAGATCAAAATATGTGATCGGAAAGTGGGTGAAAACCGGAAATCCGTACCGAAATTTCGGTACGGACGTCCGCACCTGAGAAAAATCCTATATATATATATATATTCACATGACAATGTTCAAAGCTATATTTGAAAATTGGAGCTTGCTATGTGCTTGTATTAAAATTATATGATCAATTATTTTAAAATTGAGAATTGTTTAAGCGTATGAGTTGAAAGATTTAGCTTTACAATGTTAAGCTACTAGGAATGAGTTTTGGACCGCATGAAATTAATGTTAAATATATATTAGACTAATCATTTTATGGAGTAGACTTATTAGGAATAAGTTTCTATTAAGCTCTCGAATGTTAAGCCTAAACAATAAGTGAGGAATGAGATAAAGGGAATTTTTTTGAACTAAATATTTGAAAACCTATCCAAAATTAAAGATCTGAATTATTTTCCAAAGAATTTGTATCACATAGCTAATGAACCTTTCTGAACTGATAATTGAGGGGTAGATTCAGTTGGCTCAGCCGCCAAATAGAATATTCCCCATTGATCCTCTTTTGCTTTGTCTTGGATAGGTGCAAGAATCCACACATTATCCATCCACCGACATCAAATTTATACTTATATGGCAACCGAAGACATCATAGAGGAATGAAGAACTTGTACACGTAGGGAGCTACAATCCATTCATTCTGTTTGTTATTTTTTTTCCTCACTAGAATGTAAAAAGTTATAGCTATTTTACATAAATTCTGTTATCAATGCTGTTATGTCTATAGTTTAAGTATGGGTGGTGTTTTTGGCACAAAATATTGCTCACCTCCCAATACACACCGGTCGTGTTGGTTCGATTTGGCGATCAGGTTGGCCTTCGGCCGATTTGTAATCGGCAAAACCAACCTCGATCCTCTGGTATTGTTTTGACCTCTTACAGCACTCTAATTCTGTAATAATGCCGATCAAATTCAGTTTTTTCATTGGTCAAAGAAAAACTAATCAGTTAGAATGCTGTGCATAGAAAAATACTTCATAAATTAAGTAAGAAGGAAAAACAAAAAGGGTCAATTCTGAAAAAGATTGGGAGTAGATGGATAGTTTGAATTGCAAGTAACTGGATGAACACTTGTGATCATTTGCACCCACAAAAATGATGGCCTCTTAGCTAGAAAAACACGCATAGTCAAGAAAGCAACAAGAGATTCCTACATGTGCTTTTGAATGGCGGTGCAAAGAATGAAAGAGAGAGTTAGCTTTGTGCGAAAATATTAATGAAACTAGTATTGTAGGCGGTTTGTCTCTAAAAGGAATATCCCTTTCAGAAAATTCAGCTTAGTTTTGGAATGCTGTTGATTATGTATGTTCATAATCAAACATGAATAAAGGTGGTCTGCAACTGAAAACTTGGTCCAAAAGGTGCAAATTAAAGGATTGTAGGCCTGGTATTTTATAGTTCCAATATTCTCATAGAAATGTTCTTCCTTTAAGAGATCCTATATATTTCTAAAGAAAGTGGTCCTGCAGAGATGCATATAGTTGTACCATGTTCTAATTGAAATGTGAAGCACAGATCAATTGGTTAATCTTGATTATTATACAGTGTGCGAGGAGATGTATCTTTCTTATCTAAAATGGTGGGTCTTCATTTGACAATTATGCCAATGTATATAATATATATCAAGAGAGGATCTCGATCTCTTTAATTTCCTCTTGGGGGAGTTTCTCTGTAGGGAATTCTGTGATTTATAAGATGATCGAAAACATTTATCTTTTTAGCCCAGTTAGAGAATATTTATATTAGATATTACTTGCATTGAAGTTCTAGGCACTCAATATCAATACTATTATTATGTTTATTTTGTTAATTAGATAAGTGACATCCCCTATACACTCCACTCATCCCACCCATTTTACGATGGCAATTAAATTTAAATTTGTGATGCCTACAATGTTAGTTATACCAGTTAACAAACACGCCATTGCACACTGACAAGTGACAAGTGAGCTTATTTACATATATACCTAATAATTCGTTTTTATTTTTGTTTCGCAGGACAATATATAGGTGCAAATGTACTTAAACTCTTAAAAATCTCTCATGCTTACCAACCTGTACCAAAGATGCATGAGTTGTTCAGATGTGTTTATATGTTTGAATAATATGATAATTTTTCATATGTGTTGAGAATGTGTAAAAATATAACTCTCACATTAGAAAAATATAACATTGCTTATAAGTTTATGAGAGTTTGAATCACTCTATTTATTGCCAATCAATTTTGAATGTGAACTCCGAATTACTTTACCAATGTGTGCGATCTCTAAAATCCACTAAATACGTGTGTGTGTGATACATAGATTTGGGAGCTAAAACATAGGTGCAATTAGTTCCATGTCCTCTTTGAATATCCTTACCTTGGTGACGAACACTACATCTACGAAAAATTGCATGCTAGCTAGATGGCTCATATATCGGTATACCAATGTAAAGAAAACAATACACAGAATTGAAAAGGATGTTTCTAAGAGTAGGGACAGGACATGATCATGGGTTAATTGATGTTTTGCAAGTGGAACAAGAAATTGGCCATAATCTAATACCTCTTCTTCCTTTTGTAAGAGGCTTTTGATAATGAGATTAGGTAGCTAGCTATAACTAGAATGGGTAGTGAGTGGGAATTCCACCATATCTCAAAGTGGGAGTCAATCATAGTTTGTTAGTCTTAAATAATGAATCATCATATTAATATTTAACAACAATTCCAACAAACAAGGGCATATCCCGTATTCGACCGATCTTAAAGCGCAAAGGGGTTAAAGTGAAAGTGGATTGAAACCATGCATCTTCGATCAAGCTTCTACCAAACAGATGCATATAATCATATAGAAAGTTATATGTACGTAGCAACCTTATTTGACTAACCATTTTATATTTTGTCTCTCATTTGGTACCCGAGACTAATGCTCTAGTTAACTCAGGTTACTTTGTTAAAACCAAACTGCCGCCATGAACTGAAATCTCAAAAAGTGAAATCTTAAAGATATGGTTCAGTTCTGTTTTTCGATCCAGTATCTCTGACTTTCTGGTAACGAGAAATACTTAACGACTTTCTGATATGGAGCAGAAGATGAATTCCTTTTTGCTCATTCTTCTCTGCTTGTCGAGAGAGTTTAGTTTGAAAGCCAAAATTCAAGAACTAAATTCGAAATTCTATGGTCCTGCAATTTTATCTCTTGTTAAAATTTCTAACGTGAGAGTATATAAATCAAAGTAGCAATTTAGTTGAAGCTACATTCTCACTGTATCAGTCGTACGACAGATCTTTTGGATTAATTGACCAATACTCTCATTCCACATGTCAAATAACGTACCCTAACTTCAATACGTGCATGTGAGATCCCTCTAATTACAAACCCGAACAAAATAATTATTGATAACGTAACTTACTTACCAGCAAATGCACTGATAGGAACACATGCAATACGGTTTTGAAGTCTTCATCTTGAAAAATAAGTGTGTGGAAGCAAATTGAAAGAGACTTGCCATTCCTTGGCGGAGAAGAGTAATCATATTTCTAGATAAGGAAAATCCCAATTTGGTCACGAAACGCACTAACTCGCAGGTAGCAGCCTTTCCTCAGTGCTAGACGCACTGGCTTCACTTTGAACCTGATACGTGTCGATCGAAGAATCCATGTACACAGCTCGATTAGGTTTAATCTTCTGTTTAACGCGTCATGAAATGGATATGTTAACTATATTCATTAGTAACACTAATCAAAATGTGTGAACCAGTAAAATCCATGCCGAATTAAGTTAGTGTAACTATAAGAAGAAGAGCTTTGTTTGATTTTTTACGTATGACTGGTTTGTGTTAGAGAGAGAGTTCGTCAGAAAAATAAACTAGGCTAGGGCTACCGTGCTTAAGTGGTTTTACGATAAGCCGGCCGGCCAGTGCATGGTATAGCAGCCTGCAATTTGTTATGCTAGCTAGCTTACTCTTCTTTTTCCTTCCTTTTCTTAACTGTTTTAAATCCAAGAAGTTAATTTGATAGGGGTGCGTGAGAGAAACTCCAGTGCTGCATTCAGAAACAGATAGTGATAAAGGTAATGTCGGGTGTTGGTAAGACTAGAACCATCTTTCCTAACCCTACATCCCAACTTTTAAGAGACAAAACTGCATCAAAAACATAGAACTCTTATCTCCAAACCATGTGTCTTTTTTCATTTGTATCGCAAACATATCATCATCTATACGCATCATTCAGGAATGAACTAAGAAAAGAATTCTTCTTGTGGATAAATTAATTAGTGGAATGAAGGTTTCATGTTGATATATAAACACATGCGTGAGAAAACAAGAGACGTCGTTAATATGAAACAAGAAAAGTTGAGCCATGTAATTACACATTCACACATCCACTAATGTGCAAGTCTTTGTCTTTGTTTGGCATGTAATAGGTCACCTTAGTTACTATATACGAAGGTCTGGCTAACGGTTCATCACTGTTCACTTTTCGCCCTTCCTCTTTTTTTTTCCCCTCAATTACAGGCTGCCATTCTTGTAGGATCTTCTCATTCGACTTTTACACAGTTCCAACTCTGCCATCAATATTGACCTTGATAAAGACTGGGTAAGTTTTGAGTCTGTATTAAACGTGATAAAAGCCTTTCTGTTTTCAGATTTCAGTGATCTTATCATGTTTCTCAAAATCAGTTGATTTCAGATTGGGTTCTTGCCATTTGTAGTCTTTCTTTGAAATTGATCTAAGAGTTTGTAATTTGTACTCTTTCATTCATACTGACATAAAGATTTGTAATTTCTTGCAGAAAGTTATAAACTCATGTTTAGTTTTTTTATTTTGAAATCAATTTATATGATATTTTTCCTATTTGAAAATTATCATGTCAGTGAATATTAACTGATACCAAGTTTTTTTAAAAATAAAAAAATAAAATAAAAATTAACTGATTCCAAGTTGTAATCATGATCTAACTACTTTTGTGGTAAGAATCCTATCTATGACAGCCGATGTATGTAGAACAATTAAAATAGAAAAAAACCTGCAGCATATAAATCTGGTAATCATTCAAGTAAAAGTCTGAGAAATTCATATTGATGTCTGATTTTGGAAATCAATTTGATCTCTCTGAATTCTATTTAACAGTTAATTTTAATTTTAATCAATTAAATAGCCTGTTTGATCAAGTTTATAGACATGTTGATATTCAAAAACACCTCTTTGATCAATTTTATAGACATGTTCACATTGGTCATGTTACCCTGTTTTGAAACATTAGTCGAGTTTATAGACATGTTCACATTGGTTGAGTTACCCTGTTTTGGAACGTTATTTCCAACATTCATTCTAGAGCTAAAATCATTTTACCACCCTGAATTTTACACCTAAAATCATTTGTGTTCCCAAACTTCTAATTTAATCACATATGCCATTATACTCTCCAATATGATCAACCAAAGCCATTAATAAACTAATTCATCAATTTCTTCATTGGTAATGATGAGAGTCCACTTAGGGTCAGTTTTTAGCTTTGGACATGTAAATGGTGTGTTTCTTGCATGATTGAAGGCCAAAATCTAGTTTGAGTAGGCAACACTATATGAAGAAATTGATGGATTAGTTAAGGATTGGCTATAATCAATCACATTGGAGAGTACAAGGGCACATGCGATCATATTAGAAGTTTAGGGGCACAAATGATTTAGGTATAAAGTTCAGGATGGTAAAATGATTTTAGCTCTTCTTTCTATTTTGGTCTTCAATTAATTGAATTATTTCAGTATATCCATTATAGAGTGTTTAAGAATGTAAATTTGGTATCATTATTTAGTCAACAATCTCTAGGCATTTGAAATCAAGTCTCATAGAATATGTAATTGGTCATGATTAAAATTCATTTCATTTATGCCTTAATTAATTTGTTTTGCTTTGTTTTTTCTTTTTTTACTCTATGATTTCATATAAGCTGTCAATTATAGACATATATAGAAGACTCCATATACTATTCTGCATACTTTGGTAATTGCTATAAACATGGAAATTTACTAAAGCCCCACTTTTATGATCAAGTATTTAGGGCTAAATACTGTTTATTACCCTATAGTTTAGGTCAGAAATCAATTCAGTCCTTCAACTTTCAATTTCATTCAAAACACTCTGCATTATCGATTCTCATCTAATAAGTCTTTCCGTTAATCATCCGTCAATTGCAGCCGTTAACTCGCTGACGAGGCATGCCATGTCAGATCATATGGGCCCCACTTATCAGGCAAAATTCTAAAATTGCCCCTGCCTCTATTCAAAGCTGCTGATCACAGGAAATTGAAAAATGGACTATTATCCAGAGCTTTGGCTTCCATTTCCATCCGGAGGAGGCTCGACAAAAATTGAAGGAGGGAGCTACGCTCGGCAAAAACTCAAAGTCTTCACCTCTCTCTCTCTCTCTCTCTCTCTCTCTCTCTCTCTCTCTCTCTCTCTCTCTCTCTCTCTCTCTCTCCCCCTCCCTCCCTCCCTCTCCTGTTTCGTCTTCGGCACCAACGACCTGAGAGATCACCCACTAATCGACCCCCATTTTTGTCAATCCTCGCCGCTGCAACCATTGTAACTCTACTCTCCGCTATTTACCTTTCCATTACGGCTTCTTTATTTCCATATCGAAGAAAAAGCATTTTGCTTGCATTCCATGTGGCGGCTCTGAATCGGAAGGTTAGCGTTTGCGTGGCATGATGGCTCAGACTATATCGTCTTCGACGCGACTGAGGTTAGCATTTGCATGGCAGGTGCTGGGCACGTGTGGGCTAGCGGTAGAGAGAAAAAAAAAAAATTCAAAGCTAGGGTTTTTTTTTGTATTTTTTTTAGTTTCGATAGGAAGAAGAAAGAAACTAGAAAACTAGGGTTTTTTTCTTGGCTATTAGCTCTGAGCGTGTAAAAATAAATGGGAATTGTCTACTCATTTCATTTCATAGTCCCTTTATATAGGGACAGAATTACAATGGAAATATCAATTACAATAACGATACTAAATGCTGATTGAGCTGTAATTGAAATTCCTTGATTCCCTCTTCGTCAGTCACTTTGACGAAGACACATAATGTGTTTTTCATTTAACATTATTATTATTTTTCATTTTTCATTTTTCTCTATTTGTCCTTATTTGTCTTTTCATATAACTTGACAAAGTCTATTAATAATTAGAAAAAGTTGGAGGTCCAAATATCAAATTTGGAGGTCTAACCCTTACTAATATTACTAAAACTTACTGGACTTGTGCTTCGATTTATTTCTTTTAGTCTATATTCATGTAAACTCTCATTATAGGCATTTAACAATCTATAAAACTATTCAGCATGCTTTGATAATTGCTATAAGCATAGAAATTTACTATAGTTAATTGACTATAAAAAAGATTTGGTTGAACTACAACACAGTCATCAACTACCAGAAGAGTCGCATGTCTTTTTCTAGGAATGTTGATCTACAGTTTCAAGAAGAGCTTGCTGCAATGTTTGGTGTCTTGAGAGTTGATAAACACGATAAGTACTTGGGACTTCCCACAGAGGTGAGCTATTCAAAAAATGAGGCATTCCAATTCATTATGGAGAAAACAAGAAACAAGATGAAAAGTTGTAAGGCCAAAGCCCTAAGTGCAGTAGGAAAAGAGGAGCTATTTAAATCGGTGGTGCAGTCGGTGCCCACTTATGTCATGAGTTGTTTCGAATTGCCAAAACACTTGTGTTCTGAAATGCATAGATGTATGGCAGATTTCTGGTGGGGGGACTCTGAGAAGGGTAAGAAAATACTATTGGATGGCTTGGGAAAAGATGTGCACACCCAAGGAGGAGGGTGGACTAGGGTTCCAGAATATGATAGCTTTCAACCATGTTCTCTTGGCAAAACAAGGATGGAGGCTCTGTTAGAGTTTTATGAAAAATAGAGAAAAGCAGGAAAAGTAGAAAGAAAGCTGAAGAATAAGATAGAATCCAAGGCTTCAAATTGTATTGATAGAGTATCAAGTACATGTATTTATACTATAGCACATATATCTAACTTGAGTTGGAAAATCACACTTTTACCCTTAACACCCTCCCTCAAGCTGATGGGAGAGAAGCTACCATCAGATTGCATTAGAAAATACCTAAAGACTTCAGCAACACAGTAACCCATAATATTGGTTTCAAACTTTCAATCAGGATTAATGAGTGGCAATGATTGCCATAGCTTCAAAGGATAAGAGGCCTGCCTACAGTTCAACATAGTAGTAGCTGGAGGAGTTACCATAAATGTGGTCACTGGAGCAGAATTTAAAAGGCCATCAACTTCAGATGTGGTAGTAGTAGATGTACTTGGCACAATAGCCAATAACAGGGAACCAAGTAAGTCCATCTCAGCATTGTTTGAAGTAGTTGGAGCAGCTGAAACAGAGCCAAATGGACCACCCGAAACAGAACCACATGGAACAAATTCATCAAAAGGCTCTAATACCGGTTTTGCAGATGATACAGAAATAACTGGAGCACTGGTTTCTTGGCTTGGATTATTGCTTACAGGCAGAGAAGAAGCTTTGGGAGCTGAAACTCTAACATCAACAACATGGACACAAGCTTGTGCCTTTTGGTCATCCCTTATCTTGTGATCCACCTTGACTTGATCAAATTTATTGACCGCTGCGACATATGGTTTTTCCGATGCACTATAACAAGAAACAACATCAGAAAATGGAGAGAGCTCATTATTGCCTGCATTTGAGTTGAAGTTGCCACTGAAAGTTCTTGTATTCTGAGACTGCAACACATTGTGTTGTGACATAGGTCTATGAGAAAAGCTTCCAACATTATTTTCCTGTGTCATTCCATTGTCTGAAGTTGTACTAAATTGCTGTGTAAATGAAACATTAGAGCCATTAGTGTACTGAGCATTGGGGTACTGTAAGTATGCACCATTTCCATTATTATATTGAGCCATAAACCCACATGCAGAAGAAACACCATTGACAACTTGCTGCTGAGGTATAGTAGGCTGAGGCATGGGATATGAAGGATTCACATAACCAACAGTAGGTGAAGTACAATGCATGACATAGGGTGCCTGATTCATAGCAACACAACCATTTATGATTGGAGTACGCTGAAACATATGTTGCAATTCAAAAGGTCCATTATTGTTTATCATTGTAGCACCTTGAAAACTATGTTGAAAGTTGGTACCACCTAGTGTAGATGAGATAGGAGAACCTGAGAAACCCATTGATATATTCAGAGAGGAAGGAATTATGAATCCAGTAGATGCAGGTGGCTGAACATAACCCATATGACTCATAGGAACAACACTACGACCATTATAAGCATTTATATGGGTAGTTCCAGTGGATAGACCATAAGTTGCAGGATTGATAAATGCATTCCCATTAGCAATTCCATTCTGTGCAATCATGGCTATAAGAAAGGGCAATGGTAGTGCTTTGTGCTTAAGCACAGGAGCAGAAGCAAATGATCTTGATTCTTGAACAATATCAAACTCAACATCCAATAATATGTGCGAAGCTCGCTTAGAGATATTGGCATCTGTTGAGCTCCGATGACAGTCTTTATGTTCGCATATTCAACAGGCAATCCATTTAGGATCAGAAACACTATATCTTCATCAGGAATGAAAACTCCAGCAATAGAGAGTTGGTCCCAGACAGTTTTAAAACATTCCATATACTTGTGTATACTATCTCTACCTTTAAGAATTTTCTGCATTGAGGTCTGGAGCTCGAAAGCTTTGAACTTTGAAAGTTTAGCATACCTCTCATAAAGCGAAAACCAAACTTCTTTTGAGGTTTTGCTCCCAACAATAAAAGAAAGAGCATTAAGGGACAAAGTACTAGCTAGTAACGTCATTAAAGCAGAGTCATTCTTCCTCCAAGCCAATGATAAATGGCTTTGATACCATGTTAGAGTTTTATGAAAAATAGAGAAAAGCAGGAAAAGTAGAAAGAAAGCTGAAGAACAAGATAGAATCCAAGGCTTCAAATTGTATTGATAGAGTATCAAGTACATGTATTTATACTATAGCACATATATATCTAACTTGAGTTGGAAAATCACACTTTTACCCTTAACAGGCTCATGAGGTATCCCTTAACTAGAACACTCAAAGTAAATATTTTCCTAGTTCAGATTTTATGAATGCTTCTGCGAGCCCTGAGGATTCCTACTCTTAGAAGAGCCTAATAAAAGGCAAAGAGGTGTTACAGTGGGGGATTAGGTATCAAGTTGGGACGGGGAGTGCTATTTCAGTATGGAATGATGCATGGCTTCGAATACCTTATACATTCTGCCCAATTAGACCAGTAATGGAGGGTTAGAAGAATTGAAAGTTGCAGACCTCATAGTTCAAGATACTTACGAGTGGATGCCAAATTTACTAGAGGAGTTGTTCTCACCTGATGAGGTCTAAATGATATGTAAGATTCTATGGAGTGTGCGCAATCCAGTGGATAGAGTGGTATGGCACTTTGACAGGCACGGGTCTGTAACAGTGAAGAGTGGATACCATGTGGCCCGGTAAATGTCTACCCAGGTACCACATGCTTCTACTTCTTCTAGTTCTAATGAAATGAGACCACTATGGAAGAAGGTGTGGAAGGCCCGTGTCTAGCCTAAGGTCAGAAGCTTTGTTCGAAGGCTCTTGAGAGGTTTCATCCCAACGAAGGAGGCTTTGAGCAAAAAGATAGTGAACCTGCCAGATCAAGTGTGTGTTTTCTGTAAGTTCGAAACTGAAAGTAATTTACATCTTTTTAAGAACTGCAATGTTGTTGCTTGCTTTTGGCTATTCAGTTTGCTTGGCCTAAGAGATCGAAACCATCAAGCGACGTCATTGGCTGGGTAGATTTTGGACATGATTGAAATGCTTCCTCCTCAACAGTGAGATGTTTTCGTCATGGCTCTCTGGATACTATAGGTTGAACGGAATAACATAGTCTAGAATGGCGGAAACTTTGTGCCAATGCATGATGTAGCTTGGTCAAATAATCACTTGAGTGAGTACCAGAGATTGCATCCGGTTAAGGTAAATCATAATGTGGGGAAGAGGGATGCTGCAAAGTGGGTGTGCCCATGCCACCACGGGGTAGACTTAAAATGAACTTGGATGGATCGTTTCGATGTGATGCTGGGGTAGGGGGAATTGGTGGAGTAGTGAGGGATGAAGCTGGACAATTTAGGTGTGCGTGGTCAAGACGTATGCAGCATGTGGTCTCTGCCCTTCACAATGAGGCTGAAGCTTGCAAGTCTGGTCTACTCTTAGCCATTCAACAAGGGTGGAAGGATATTGAGATTGAGACTGATTCCTTCATCTTAGTAAATGTATTGAATCGACAGGGTGAAGACAATTCTGAGGTTAGTCGAATTATAGATGGTTGTAAGGATTTTTTGCTTGATTTTGATACCATTGTAGTTCGACATATCTTGTGTGAAGCAAATAGTGTGGCAAATAGGTTAGCCCACTTTGCTACATTAGGTCATGTTGTTCACCTGTCTTTTGATGAGGCTCCTGATTTTCTACAGGATGTTTTATTGGAGGACTATTATAATGTAAATAATAATGCTCACGGTTCAGGTATTATGTCCCTCTCGATGCATTTATATTCATTAAATAACAATATGGGCGTGGGGATGAGTTTCCCATCTTGACTGGGTTCCAAACCCTTATTTTTTTAAAAAAAAATGCTCATTTCATTGCAGCTACTTGCTTTGAACAAATTTTCTAAATGCTATTTCAATATATTAACCCCATCATTTGTTTTCAGATTGTAGGAGCTTCTTTGAATCAACTAAAAACTGTTCCTCAAGATATTAATATCACAAGAAGGTAGCCAACTTAACAAGCTTTAAATTTTATTTTTAGTTATGAAATTTAATGAGTTATACTAATTTTACTAAATGTCTGAACACTATCTCTCTTTTGAATTATTCTTTGTTTTTGTTATGTGATTGTTTGAATCTCGATTTTGTGCATTTGGATATGATTTAGATTTACTTTTGGTTTTGGTTGAAGAGTTATTTGCAAGATACCTTTGATTTTTGTTCATCGGTTTTGCTAAAGCTTTGTAATTGTGTTATGTTAACCCAAAAAGTTTCACTCTTTTGGTTGAAGAGGTTGGATTATGTGTTTGTATTGTTTGAAGGCATGAGGTAAACAATACACCATTGATTTGAAAAGTTTAAGTGATATTAAAAATCTGATCATTTTAAGCAATAGATTTTCAAAATTGAAATGACATGTAACAGTCGTGTTGAGCTTTTTGAGTTCTGTTCGTGGTTATGATGTTATTTGGATTATATATACCCTATGGGTTTTATTTACAATGATTTGAAGAAACTTTTGTTGCTGGTAAGTTCATTAAAAAAAAAAATATTTATTTGGAATGGAAAAAGTTATGAATCGGAGATAGCTAAAATAGAAAAAGTCATAAATCAAAGACAACTGGAATAAGAGAAGAAAAAATCGGTATGAGAATCATTACTAAACCCATACCCACCTTTTTTTTTTTTGGTCAAAGATATTCATTGAAAAGAGGGCAAACAGCCCAGCCATACAACAACAGAAAGCCAAAAGACTAAACTGAAGAGAAACAGAGCTCTCGTAGTCAAAGCCACAGGAGGCAAGACAAGAGGAACTACGGACACACGCAACATAGAAAAACAAGCCTAGAGAAAAGCAAGAACACAAATTAAAGGAAGACATCAGAAGCTTCAGTCGCAACAAATCCAGCACCACCAACGTCCACCATGGCCATCGTAGCTGAATTCGTACATGGAACTCCAAAATTGCAGCTTGTAAGGAGACCCCTACACCAAAGCCCGATCAAAATAACCCTGAAAATGGAAAAACAAAAGAAAAAAGAGGATCTAAACATAGATATATCCTCTTCCCCACAGTACAAATTTGCACCATAACATGAGATTTGCAGCCACAACTTAGAGAACAAATCTAGGCAAACGAAACCCAGATCAGGAGGAGCCAAAAGACCCCAAAAATAGAACATAGAAGTAGGTGGTGCATGCACCCGAGCCAAAGCTCTACCTATCTTCCGATTGAGACATGAGAAATCGCGTTTGAGAGAAGCCACTGCAAGAACCAAGCCATGGTACCGATTTGAAATGGAATAGAAAAAATCCAGGCAACAAGATCTGGAGATGAGAGATGGTGGGTAAAAGAAAGTGAAACCCATACCCCCCTTGGTTATCAAACTAAGGCTTATTTAGAAATCGATTCCTAGTAGGGACCCGCACACATTCCAATATCTATATATATTAGTAAACACATGAATATCATATATTAGAATCATTCGCATCCCTATATATGTTAGTAAACGCAAAAAATCATTACCTTCATTTTCATTCTCATTCTAACTAAGTAAACGTACTATTAGTATATTCCAAATCATATATGAAAACACTATATGCAATATATTTGTCAAATACTAGAGCATCAATAGCATAGTTTTAACTTTAAGGGTTGCATTTCCTCATGTATATGATATTTCTTAATTTAAAAAGATTATCTCTTCTAAAAAAAAAAAATTAAAAAGATTATCTTAACGCAGGGGTTGCAGTTCCAATAGTCCAGGCAATGGAAAATAAAATATAAATATCTCATAGCAGATAAATAAACAAGTTCATAAAAGTTTCGCAGTAATCGGCAGAGATATAATATCTGAAAAAAGTAAAAAACAATTGGTAGGGCAGCGATGGGTCTAGATGAGAATGTGAGGAAATGGATGGATCTTGTTCCTTTTTGCAAGTAAAATATAAGTGTTTCCTATGCATACAACACCTTTGTCTGGGCAATTAGAGTGGTTGGGGGTACATCCAATATGGGTCATGCACTCGTGCCCACCTAAATGTAGACCTTGATAATTACATATTTATCAATAGATCATGTACATAAATTTCTCTAGAAAACACATCATGTTCGTTATTTTCAGCAACAATCAAGGAGATCATATACTGTTACAAGATTTTGACTTGAAGGAATAGTCATCTGACTGAGTTATACTTTATGGTCTCTGATTGCTCTTTATATACAAAAATTAAGAATAATCCACTTAAAAAAAAAAAACGCAATTTAAAACAATTAACTCCATCGAAAATGATATTACCATTATTCTATTTATTTTTGTCCCTATAACTACTTTGTTGTTACTTTAGAGTTACGTTTGAACATTAGTTAAAGTTAATGTATCAGGTGTTGGGTCAGAATTTTTTTTTCTTTATATTTTTTAAATAAAAACGTCATAATTTATTACAAACTATGGTACATGGGTTCTCAAGTTGCATAACCATAGCCATTAGGGACATCAGCTATTGTCTTCCTTCTCATGCTAATATTGCCAGTCCCAATCAAGCGCAGTTGCGCCCTCCATCTTGTCAGTTCGTTGAGGAAGAGGGCATATGATCGCTGCTCACTTATCCCATCGAAAAATCTCACTTTCTCTGAGATTATTATTAAAAAAGAAGAAAGGGTGGCCGATACACTAGCCCAGAATACTAAAGTCCGAAGAAAAGAAACAACACTCAAACCTGTCATCGTCGGGGCACCGGCCGGTGGACGACGATGGAGCCGTCAGGGCAAGCACCACATGGCAGCGAGCTCCAACATAATTGAGGTAGGCACTAGTATACTTGAAGGAGAGGCTGTTAACATCCGAAGGTGAAATTCCTGCACATGATCATTGACAGACAGTTCAATATGCACCCGCACCATAATTGTTTCTTTTTTTTGAAGGAAGGACGACAAGTTATATTAAGTGAAATTGAGGAGTACATGGAGCGATGCACAAAACATCGAAAGAAGGCAATAAGACATAACGAGATGCACAAACGCATCTATAATAAAGAAAAAACAATAAAACATAACTAGATGCACAATCGTATCGAGAAGGAAAGGGAACCAGGTAACCATGTAACTTGATGCCGACTGGCATCGCTGCACTGAAAATGTCACTAGAGCAGTGTAAATATAATAGTAACCGTAACTGTAACCAGTGATACGAACACCTAAGGGAGGTGATTCACTCACCCGGAGTTTGAAAGGAACCGAGGGTGTCAAAAACTCAAAAATTAGCAAACGAACTCCCAATAACCAGAACCAATACCAGATCAAAATGAGCGGTTGTCTTGGATCCAAGATCCAGAATTGAGGACTACCCGGGTCCCAAATACGGATCCAAATCCGACCCGAATCCAAAATCAAGTCTGCCAAAACAGACATGACCATGGTCCAGGACCAATTGAAAAAGCCACATAACCACAATCCAGCCCATATGAAAACACTCTGGGCACCCGAGCGGCTGGGCACCCTTCCTGAGCCACACCACCGCTCCGCCAAGACAGACAGTTGCGCCTTCGGGGTAGCATGGCAAAGACTAGACTGGGAACACTGCAACCAGATGGTCTGATCGCGAAGCCTCTCGCCCAACGAACCTGATCTCAGTGCCTTTAACCACCATAAGTCAAACCGCCGTCACCGGAGATAGTCTGAATGCCGTGACTCCAACCAATGTCGGAACAACCCGAGATCAACCCCACTAGCCAGAGAGCAAACCGGAGAATAAGAGCCGGGATCCCAAATGCGATTTGGATCCACGGATCCGCAAAGGAGCCTCCTTCTGGAACTTGCCGGAGGACGAGCAACATCACACCAAATAGAAGTGATTGAATCCCATCTAGAGACCGACAGGATACGGGTGCAACAACCAAGGGGTTGGACGGAGGGGATCCACGAGTTCAGAGAACTCGGCAGCCAAGTACCAAGGGCACCGTCAATGATCAGAAAGCACAACCCTAGGGCTGGCCGCCGCACAAGAGAGAGAGCGAGAGCTCTCATTTTATTATTGGTTTGTTGATATGTTATGTTGTTGTAGCAATTTGCACCATAATTATTTCTAATAACAAGTCAATTAGAGAAAAATTAGCTTAAAACAAGTCAATAATAAAAACTCTTTACATTGACCTTAGTAGTGCAATAATTTTCATTGGAATATTAAATTTTTATTTACTGTAGTGAACTGAGTGTAGTAAAGTGGCCATATGAATAGAATGGAGAGCAAAATTCACACTCTCTATTTTGCAATTCACACTCCATGTTTCATTTTTTTTGTAATTTATTTAATTACTAGAGTGTATTGAGTCAGTAAAATGACCATATGAAAAAGATGGAAAGTGAAATTCACACTTCATGTTTTCTTTTTTGGTAACTTAAATTTTATCATTTTGTAAGAATTTTAACTAAAAAAGGAAATGAGTGTTGATTGTAAATTAAATTTGAGAATTACATAAATTTCCTCATTATTAATAATTTTACAGTGGTCATTACTTGGGGTTAAACATCTAATAAAAGTGACTTGGGGTTGAAGTCGCTACTCGGTTAGTACGCTGACATTCCCTTACCAATAATATTGGTAGTTTCTCTAATTGAGAGTCTTTATGGTCAGCATGACTATCATTCTAGTCTCATGGTGTGCAACAGATTATTTTTTTATTTTTTATTTTTTTGAGAGAACGGTGTACAAGAAATTTAGTAGTTCAATCTATTATTGTCCATCTAGACTTAAGAAATTATGTCTACTTGTTGGTATGACGTATGTTAAAAGTGAGTCGTTAGTTGTTCCTAATTGTATCATTCCTATCACTTGTAACAATTTTTACTATATGATTACACTAATTTGATCAAAAATAATAGAAGTGACTTGTATTCAGTCATATTCAAATTAAATAAGGCACCCTAAAAAAATAAAAGAAAAAGAACTCTTGACTAAGACAAGTCTTATTCTGATTGGAGGGTACGATAGAGTTGCATACAACCGGGTGATGAAATAATCTTCTCTGGTCCGTAAAGGTATGGACAATCGAGTATGGAAACTGCGCGTGCTAATATACGCCTATGCTCGAACCCTTATAAATATGCATACATATCCCCATACACAACCAAACCACACTGAGATAGCTAGCCAGTCAGTCATATCAGACATTTCCTAGTCACTTCTCTTCCCTGCCAGCAAGTTAAAGAGATGGAGATGCAAATGATGCAATCCAGATTCAAGAGGATTTGTGTCTTCTGTGGGAGTAGTCCGGGAAAGAAGAGCAGTTACCAGGATGCAGCTATCGAGCTTGG
The DNA here is from genome assembly GCF_002994745.2 of Rosa chinensis. Classification (NCBI taxonomy): domain Eukaryota; kingdom Viridiplantae; phylum Streptophyta; class Magnoliopsida; order Rosales; family Rosaceae; genus Rosa; species Rosa chinensis. The sequence continues at coordinate 63,121,963 of NC_037092.1, forward strand.
GGAAGAATTGGTAAGTTCTTTACTTATATTCATGATTTGCTTACTTATTCTTTCAGCTTTCAACTTGGTTTTTTCCCTGAACTAGCTATACAAGTTTAAACCCGTTTAAAAGTTGGATTCAATTAGGACTTGGGAAATGGGTTTTAGGTTATATTTAAAATTGAACTGCTTTGACAACTATGTTATCTTGTCGACCATGTTCAACTTCAAGCCTCTGCTTCATATATCCTGCTCTGTTTCCAGTATAGGAGTTCTCTCTGTTTCTATTACTTTGAGTTTGTGTACATATATAAGAAGTTTGGAATCAACAATATGAAACCATTCATTTCCTTCCCACTTTCATAGACTACCCAAAAGTGGGCACTTGCTAAATTATGGGAATACAATTTGATTTTTCCTTGAAATATTTTCCTTTACTGAATACCATTCTATCTGATTGTTGTTTATTTTTATAGGTTTCAAAGGATATTGATTTGGTTTATGGAGGAGGGAGTATTGGCTTGATGGGTTTGATTTCCCAAGCTGTTTATGATGGTGGAAGACATGTCATTGGGTATGAGCATCTTGATCACTTCCTCTTTGCTCATACTTCTGGTTTATAATTTCAATGATACCATAGGCTTTAGTAATTTTCACTCAAAACTGATTTTTGTCATGTTACTGTCTTTGTAGAGTTATCCCCAAGACCCTCATGCCTAGAGAGGTATGTATGTTCTTCTGTAATTATAAACTTTCGTAACAGAAGATGATGATAGTGACTGAACAGAGAGCATTATCTTGTTTTTCTTTGTTTCTGATTTTCATGAATGGTGAATTTCCACCTCACCTTTGTTATCTTGAAAATTCCGGGTTTGTCTTCTCACATGTCTCTTTGAAGAATCTAGGCCCTCCAAATTTTGAGCTTTCACATGTGGAACTTGTTTGAAAAATTCATCCTCAAATCCGCCTGGCTAATCTTGGGACTTCAACATTTTTTGTCCTTCTCTACTTGCTTTATCAAAGTTTTTTATATTTCCCTTCTCTTTCTTTTTGCCTGGTGGAATTGGACTGAACCCACCATCCTGTATTACTCATGATTGCTTCTCAGGCACTATGAAAACTCTCTCTCTCTCTCTCTCTCTCTTCAAATTTGCTGTCTTTTTGTGCTTGTTTTTGTGTTGTTCTGATTTTGGACCAATTTTATCCGGTGAGTTTTCAGATTACTGGAGAAACAGTGGGAGAAGTGAAAGCAGTAGCTGACATGCACTCAAGGAAAGCAGAAATGTCTAAGCACTCTGATGCCTTCATTGCCTTACCTGGTTGGTGTAAACCCTATGTATATACCTATATACTAATTAATAATTAATACAGTGAGATTCTAATTAAGATATTAAAATGAAGATTTCATGAGAACTTTAAATCAACTGTTGGATGACATGTGAGTTGTGAAACTAATATTTCAACTAAAATTGGGACCCCATTCAACCGTTGATTTGAAAGTCTTCATTGAGTATTCATTTTAAAGTCCTCACTAGAGTCTTTTCCCACCTATCATATAATAAATTTCTTAAGAATTATATATATATATATATATAAATATTATATTCTATCTACAGCGAGGCCTCGCTTTGAAATTAAAGTATGAGGTTAGAGTTTAGGGTCACTTTTCTGTCGCATATCCACATCTCGACCGTTCAGTTTTTAGATACTAATGTATAGATCATCCCTGCAAAATTTCAGCCAAATTGATGGTCGTTAAGGCATTAATACCTTAAAGCTAGTACGGTTCAGGTTGGACAGGTTCAAATCGTCCATTGGTTTAAGCGAACTATATACCTTAAAGATCATCATTTCGGCTGAAATTTTGCAGAAATGATCTATATATCAGTACCTAAAAACTGAACGGTCGAGATGTGGATATGAGACCGAAAAGTGACTCTAAACTCTAACTTCGTACTTTAATTTTAAAGCGAGTCCTCGCTCTGAATAAGATCTATATATCAATATACATAGGATTTAGAGATGATAGGTGGGGAAATATATCATATCTTTACAAATAAATCTTTACTATCAGCAAAGAAAAAATTCTACAGAGCTTTACCATCAGTAAATTTGATAGAGGATTATTTATGGATAAGAAAATGATATCTGGAGTTGGAAAATTACAATCCAAACCCTTCATTCAGTGAAGATTAGGTTTGTTTCTATGGTCACTGGTAGTTCGTTACCCAGTAGTTTCAATCTCACTGTTCCACGTCTATCCCTCCCCTAGCTAACACAAGAAAAACAAAGAAATATAATCAACTCTTTACCAAATGGTCCCTAATATATAAGCCACTGGTGTCTGGTGAACACCTGCAGTTGAGATGGACATAAGACGGCCTACCCTTCTAAGTTTTAAACAACTTGTGATCCTTCTTTCTGTTGTGTTTTTTCTATTCTATCAATGAACAGTGAAAATTACAATTTTTATTTCCTTATTGTATGAAGGTGGATATGGGACACTTGAAGAGCTTCTTGAAGTAATAACTTGGGCTCAGCTGGGCATCCATGATAAACCAGTAATGCCTGTTTATATGTTCAACACCCCTTATTTCAAGTTTAATAAAGTAATTAATGAACTATGGCATCGTTGGATAAATAATGTGATTCCTTATTTTACAGGTGGGATTGTTGAATGTGGATGGGTACTACAACTCCTTATTGTCCTTCATCGACACTGCTGTGGAAGAAGGTTTCATTAGTCCAAAAGCGCGTCACATAATTGTTTCTGCTCCTACTGCCAAGGAGTTAGTGAAGAAAATGGAGGTAACTAGAAAATTTCTTCCATATTATTTGAACTTCCGTATGTTTTTTCATGCTACTGACACTCGTTTTTCGACTCAGACGCTCCAATGAGTGTATCATAATCATGTAATTAACACTCAGTTTGGAGTGTTAGAAGCTAAATAAGTTTGGATTAGGGACTGATAGAAAAATTTGGTCTTGGATAATTTTTCTATTTAGGAATATGTCCCCCGCCATGAAAGAGTTGCTTCAAAGTTAAGCTGGGAAATGGAGCAGTTTGGCTACTCCCCAATCTCTGATATTTCAAGGTGAACAAATTCATGGGCGCAAAGAGGGTGTTCATGGCCTTTATTGGTGAGAGGAACTAATTTTAGATGAGTGAAGTGAACCTACTTGAAATGGGATTTCAATTATTGCTTTTCCCTTTCGATCTGGTAGTGTAAGCTGAAAAGAAAAAAATTGACCTCAGAAAATTAAGTAGCTTCTTTAGTTACTCTCTTTATCAAAGGAACTTGGCTTGTACGTAATTTATTTATTTTTCATTATAATTTCAAAATTGGGTTTTATTGTAAAATTAAAAGTTCATTTTATTATCTTGGGTCTTGCCAATGACTGAAAGCATGGTTCATGGTCTTTGATGGCTAGCTCCATAGCTAAGAACAGAGATTAGCCTTATTTAACTAGCTAGGTGGGCAAAGCAATAACCGTCCCAAATCTGCATCAAGTTTAGAAAGGTAGTTGTGAACATGGCTTCAAATAATTAATAAACTTGGGTGGTGTTGTGTAGCAGCCACATTCATATAAGATTTGAGAGCCAGGTGAAATTTCAAGTGTCATGTTCATTTGGGTTGCCCAAGTACTAAGGACACCAGCCAAAAAAACCAGCAGCAACAATTCTTCTTCGAGTACGTTGAAAAGCTTTTGTCTCATAACGATCCGGAAGAACCCAACAAGAAGGAAAAAGAGCAGTACGTAGCAACTAGGTGAACTGAAGCTATGAACTAGAGAAATTTCGAGTAATAATGCTAACATGGAAACGTCATGGCAACTAATAAAATCAAAAGCAGCTGCAATGTATACACCAAAGTTACTCTTCCGGTATCCTTAGCAAAACAACAACACAGAACTGATCCTTGAGCATAAAATAGAAAAGCTCAATCACTATATATTCTGTAGTCTGAGATTATTTCCATGTAGTGAAATCAGAGGATCAATGATGAACACGACATTGATCCCTTATTACAATATTACATAAATTAATTACTGGAGTAGTAATAGGCCATGATCATTTCGATGACTTCACAGTTTCCAAGTTGACCTCACAGCTTCAAATATTCTAGTCCACACACGCCATTGATCAACCCTTTTATGTAGTGGCCCTTTATGTAATCTGCCAAAGTTGTTCCACGGTAAATTGGGGGATTTTCTGCTGAAGTCAACTCCTTGATCGGCTCAGATCGAGGGTCTCCCTGCAGAATTTTCTAGTGGAATATGCTTGAAAAAACATCCCACGTACAGAAACTCTTGGACCTTCCTTCTTGGTAAGGACTCTATGCATGCCGCTTTTGTATCTATTGTTTGAGATTAGCTGCACCAACACGTACAGCCATTGTTATTAGAAATTGTAGAACAGCTCTTCGCAATTGAAAAGGCAATACGATAAACAATGAAGAGCTAACTACTGTTTAGTCCCTGAAGTATGACTTCGTTCTCATTTCAGTCTCTATCTTTCTAATTTAATCCCAAAAGTCCCTGACCGCAAAATTTTCAGTCTAACTCATCCATTCCCTCCATTTCATCCAGTTGCTTGCTGACATGTTAGTTTTTGACTTGCCAGCTCAGCAACACGTAAGACGCCAATTTTGTAAACTGACGAATTTGTCCCTACTTCAGTTTGTTACAAAATTCCCTCCAAAATGGTTAAATACCTCACCACAAATCCTCAAATATTCATCGACAATAATAAAACATTTCATCTTGCTCCTCAATTCATCAACCACCAGAATTCATCAACAAAAGCATTCACTCATAAAAATGAAAATAAGAACACTTTCATTCATAATAGGCATATATAGTATTTGCAGCAACCTAACGAAAAAGCTCTAACGTAACAAAAACTAAAATTAGAGCATTACATCCCTCATAAATTGTTCAGATCTGTTTGACATTTAGCTCTAATCATCTTAACAAAAGATTAGAGCTAGCAACTAAGTGACACAGTACACAGTCCATCTCTTGTAACTGACCTTTCTCTGATCCTCTGAGGTGTCCTTGTTGAAGTTGTAGCCTGCTTGCTTGATGCTATTAAAGGTTGTGCAAGCCTTGAACTCGTAGGTCTGGTTGGGGCAGATGTAGTTTGAGCTGGCCTGGAGCTTGTAGGTCTGGTTGTAGATTGTGCAGGCCTTGATGTGGATGGGGCAGACCTATTTGCTACCAGCTTTGCAGCTTTGGCAGTTTGCTGGCAGCAGCAAACTTTCTCTACACAAATAACTATTAAATCAAGTCAGCAACTGGTCAAACAAATAGTAGCTAAACATTATAACTCAAGACAATCTTACCTTTTGATACTCTGCTCTCTCCCTTGGTTTCTTCCTCAATTCATTGGCAGACATATGATCTTTCCCTCTCTTGACCTGCAACAAGCAATAACAGTTTCATTGTGTTATAAATTGACCTTTTTTTGTCATATCAAATCAGTTCAAAGCATCCTAAAATCAAAAATACATGATCAGAACCTTGACCTTCATTATTGCTGACCTTCCTCTTCTTGTTTTCCTTTGGTGGCAAGTGCCTTTGATAGGTTTTAACATTATGCGCCCTCCATGGAATATCTTCACTGTAAAATAGTCTAGATGAGCTGCATAGGTCAATGAAAAGCATTAGTTACTTAACCGAACAGCTAATAAAGACTCACAAGCACTATCTTTGCCTCTTAAAAGAGGTACAACACAAAATAGAAAGGGGACAAATATAAAACTCAACAAGCAGATAACAACACCACACACAGCTAAACCATTCACATGGGAGACTAAACAATTCAATCTTTGCTAGGACCACACACAACATTACTAGGACCTAATATTAAAAGGCAAAATTAGTTCAACAACAATTAACTTGGCCTATATTAAAAGCATATGCACACGGTTTCAACAATCCAGCAGCTTCACAAACTATATCAAACACTCATTTTCACACTTTACACATCACATCAACCCTCAATCTCAGCTATAAACATACATCCCCAAACTCAAAAACACAAAAAGCTAAAAAGCCACTAACTGTTTGAAAACCCTACAAATCGACCCCAGCAAACCATAGCAAAACCCTTTAAATCCAACACCAATCATTCAAAAATGAATATTTAGACCAAAAACAGTTGCATAGTCATCCACAAACCCTGCAAATTTAAAACCACCAAATATATATATTTTTTTTCAAAACCCTAGAAATGAAGACCATCAATCTATACATACAAATCGCAGCAGATTGGACGTAATCAAAACTCACCATAATTAGGGAGCTCATCATTCTCGCTTCCTTCATCTCGAGGAACCCAAACATCCACGTCCTTCACCACCATGTCGCCACCTCTATTTATTGGGTTCCAACTCAGATCAGTTTCCTTCACTATTCTAGCCGGATTTCACCTTCATTTTACCGGTTTCGAATTTGAACGGGATTGGAATCAAAATTTTGGATTTGGGGATTGCAGGTTTGGGGGTTACGGGTTTGGGAGAGAGTCGAGGTTTTCAAATTTTAGGGTTTGAAGGGAATTACGGGTTCATGCTACTTCTCAAACTACTGTAATAGAGGCCAAGGGCAAATTGGTCACTTTACAAAATTGGCGTGTTACGTGGCGTTGAGCTGGCAAGTAGAAATCTGACATGTCAGCAAGCAACCGCATGAAATGGAGGGAAAGGACCCGTTGGATTGAATATTTTGAGTTCAGGGACTTTTGGAATTAAATTAGAAAGGCAGGGACTGAAACCAGGACGAAGTCATACTTCAGAGACTAAATTGAATTTTACCCAACAATGAGTATATATAAACAATGCATGCTTGCTTGCAATAAATCTCCTATATTCACCACAAGAACTCCGGGCATAGGAAGGGACATCAATCCACTGGTTTTGATACAAAACCTGGAGCGCGTTGACGTTGTCTTCAAGTAGCATGGTGAAAAAAGTATTATCTGTGTGTTTGCCAACACCAAGAGTAAATTCAGGCTCAGGGCATGGTGGATAGTAATTACCAACAATAAATTGTCCCTTTACACAATGCAAGCCTATAAGATGGTCGGGTTTCAGGCCAAGTCCCTCCGATAGAAACTCAAACAAAGTGACACCTAATTCATAAGCATGCTTAGATCGATAACTATGTTTTGGCAAAATTTTAACTTTTCACAAATCAACATCTTCTTGATAATGTGACTTCAAATTTATTAGAGGGAGAAATAAACTTCTTAATTTATGACGAAAGTAAATCAACGGTAGAAAACTCATAAGGTTTCATGTTTTTAAGTATTGTAACAAGTTACTACAGCCTTAGAGCACTACTACAAATATGCCCTAAGGGGATAGATGACATCTGTGCCTATTGATACCTATAGGGACAAATATGTGTCCCCATTGAGTTATAGAGACAAATATGGTATTTGTGCCTATTGCTAGTGTTCCTATTGCTAAATGGAACACATAAGTTATCTGTCCCCAAATAGAAGAGTAAGCCCCATGGGTCTCTTTACACTACAAATCTAGATTCTGTATCAAGTATTGTACTACACTGGTACAAATACAGTAAAAATATACTCACTCTTGGGGACACTTACATCTGTGCCAATGACCCCCTTTTTTTTTTTTGGTTCCCTAACCATAATAGATTCAAATCAATCCTGGGCAATTGCAATAGTACAAAAGTACTCGAGTATGCATTAAAAACCATATCAAAGAATCAAAACACTAATCGCAATCCCATTAATGAACAAGTATTTCAATGTTACAATAGAATAAGTTACTATTAGAATAAGTTACCATATCCAACTACGAAACTTCAATTCAATGGATCATTAATACATGAAAAAGCTAAGTACGTCAGCAGCACTTGCTCCAACAATCTGACCCGCTCCAATATGAAATCAACTTCCTTTATACACATATTTCCTAAATAGAGATTGCAGTAGACCAGCAGATTGCACAAGTATGCAAATCATATGATCAAAGCAGCACTTAATAAGATGAAGCACATACTACTACTATTAACCTGACCATACTACTACACAATTCAGTCAAGGCATGTTTGGAATCATGGCTGCATCCTGAATGAAGCTAATTTATACATGAATGTTTGATTATCAATATAACTTGTCTTTACCAGACACAAGTGTACAAGCTGTGCAACTTCTGAACAAGTCTAGCATAAATCATAGAGTTGAACTAAACTAGCAGTACAAGAGTATGTGGCTTTTCAAGATCACAGATTAATAAAGAAGCTTCAATTTTTATGTATGTTCCCATTATCCATCTTATTAGTAACATGTGAAACCTCAAAAAAATAAAAATAAAAAAATTTATAGATCATATCTATATCAGAGTTCTCAAAAGTGAAATGAAGCTTACTTTTGAGAAAAATCAGCCACAAAGTTCAGGGGCTCTGTACCATCGAGTTGCAACATAATCCTTCACAGATACAAAAAAGCTTAGTCTGCAGCCATTGTCATTTCTACCACTGAAACAGAAAAACTTCTGACAATAGTCATTCTCAGATTTGTTTGGTGGCAACTTACAGTCCAAAAAATAGCAGATGGGACATCATTGAAAGATACTCGAGCAAGCCCAACGTCTCATATCTTTAATTTGCAGTCAGCATTAGCAAGGATATTTTTTTTGGCTTTAAATCTTGATGAAATACATTTGCTGCAAGAAATAATGCAGAGCAAAATGAATTAAATCACTGAAACTGCAGACACTATTATAATTAGTCCAAAATACCAACCTGTATGAATATACTTTAAAACACTTAGAAGCTGGTATAGGAAAAACTGATAATGCTCAGGGGTAAGATCATCATTTGCCTTGATAACATGCTGAAGGTATGATTCCATCAACTCAAACACAACATAGATATCTCCGAATTTTGGTTGTGAAGGAGGAAGCATAATGTACTTTATTTCAACAATATTAGGATGACAAAGCAAATGAAGAAGCTGATTTCTCTCAGGATCCTTGTAGCATCTGAGACATGCTCAAAAACATCATTAATCTTCTTGATCGCAAATTTTTGTCCTATGTGGGTGTCAACCGCAGAACCCTCAACACCATAACTTCCTTTCGCAATGCCCTCCTGAACTTTGTACCTTCTTGCCTTTCCATATTCTATGAAGAATTCTGACTCTAGATTGCTCTGTACAACAATCAAAAACCATCATTTGTAAACAGAAACAAAGAGACTCTTTCATTCTTATAATTTATTACTTCTGTGATGCCTCGGAAATTCGTAATTATTTTCCGAGGATGTTCCGGAATTTATTTAGTGGTTATTGGACAATTTCGTGACACGTGGATGTAGCGGAAGTGTTTCAGGCGAATAATTATTTAAGAAATGTCATTTAAGGGGGGGGGGGGGGGGGCGTAAGGGTTGACTTTTTATTCGTTGGTATTCTCTGAAAACTTCATTCACGAAAGTTGTAGAGCGTGTCGATACGAGTTCGTGGACATGCGGAACAAGAGAATCGGAGCTCGTATGAAGAAGTTATGGGCTTCGGAAAAACTTTCCATTTTGGTATAAAAGGACGAAAATTTCCAAGTATTTTGTATTGATGGCTGAACGATCAAGCATGTATAATTATGGGATTATATATCGATTTTTATTTGTGTTAAAAATCAGGGGCGTGACAGTTTGGTATCAGAGCGTAAGGTACATATTTGGTGATAATCAGTACTACTCGAGTGATGACCCGTCTGCAGTGGATCCCCATCTGATGCTCTTCAGTATTGATATAATCATTGGGTATGTAGAAGTGCGAGTTGTGAGTTAGAGTGTGGAATTGTCAGAGCATTGGTTTGCTCTGTTAGTGAAGTTGTGAACTTAGGTGTAAGTTCCTTGAGTTGTAGTCCTTTGAGGAATGGAAATCTCTGGATTGAACTCTGGTGAGGTGATAAGGATTGTTTTCGGGGAAAACTGTATCCTTCCATGAGCTTAGTTGTTGGATTGTTGAAGTCATGTTGTTTGACTTATACTTGTGTTTGAAGATTTTGCAAGTATTAATCAAGGGTGCTATGCTCCTTGGGTGATGGATTCATAAGGAGGCCGAGCTAGGGGCCAGGGTAGACCCAGAGGCAGGGGTAGGATTCCTCCTATTGAGGAGATTTTTGAGGATGATGTCGAGACATCGAATGTTGAGCTGCTTGTTCCACTTGTTGTGGAGGTCGTGAATGTTGTGGATACCACTCATTTGTCGACGTTGGCTAAGGAAATTTGAGGCTGAGAGCAGTTCATCTCGTTAGCCCAAGGGACTAAGAGTGTGAGGGATTATGAGGATGAGTTCTGGAAGAGGCGCATGACTCATCAACAGGCGTCAGCTGGAGATGTAGCTGCACCTGTTAGGGTTGCACCTGTGGGGCAGGTGGCACCAGTGAGGTGTTTCAATTTTGTTGAGATGTGAGCAATATTTGAAAATGAGTTCATTATTGCTCGAGGATGGTGAAATTGTGTATTGAGTTGTGATTGTAGAATTTCATGTGTTGAGATACTGTGAGTCACAGATGGTGACGGATCACAGATAGTGATCGATATTGAGTCACAGAGGGTGACGGATCACAGATGGTGATCGAGATTTGGTCACAGATGGTGACAAAGGCATGTTATCAGGAACCTCTCCTTTGGTCGGGTGAGTGGTTACGATAAGTTAGAGTACTAGTCTGTCCGCCATGATTTGTGTGACGACCGGCGAATCTGAGTGATGATTAGTTTGACGATTGTGCTATGTGTGAGGGTAAGAAGGTACCTTATGTAATTCTGCTTGTGTGCTAGAATGTTGTGTGATAGTTGTGTACTTCTTTCCGTGTGTTGGGTTTTCCCTGTTGTCTAGAGTTAAACTTTGAGTGTGGCTTGTGGTGTGATGCATCCTTCATTGTTGTGGTAGTAGAGGGTCTATACCACTTTGATTGTGATTACAATGACAGGTGATGATTTGTGTGTGGGTCAGCGGGGCCAGACCTTAGCTTGATGTTGTGTCTCAAGATGGGTAGACACTCATTGAGTTGTGATGCTTGGGCTATTATTGATTTGAGTTGAAGTGAAGGTTTCATTCTCAATTCTTGTAATGCAAGGGTTGCATTATCGAGAACATGATGCAGATACTATTGTGATAACAGGATTCTGGACTCTTGTGTGATCTGTGTGTAGTGCTGCGATCACAGAGTCTTTGTTGGGGTAGTGTACGTGGATGAGATCCATGAAATAATTGGGTTACCGCCAAGTGGTGTGGTAAAGATTCCTAGTGTTGGGGTACTAGGTAGGGTACCTGTATCAATTATTGAGCTAGGTGTGTTGTACAGTGAGATGAGAACAGGTTGTTGAGGAATGAGAATTTGATGTGGGGATAATTTATATGTACTTGTGGGAGTAGTAAGTGTAAATTTCGGGACGAAATTTCTTTAAGGGGGGTGGAATGTGACACCCCGGAAACTCGTAATTATTTTCTGAGGATGTTCCGGAATTTAATATGTGGTTATTGGACAATTTCGTGACTCGTGGATGGAGCGGAAGTGTTTCGGGTGAATAATTATTCAGGAAACGTCATTTAGGAGGGGGGGCGTAAGGGTTGACTTTTTATTCATTGGGATTCTCTGAAAACTTCCTTCACGAAAGTTGTAGAGCGCGTCGATACGAGTTCGTAGACATGCGGAACGAGAGGATCAAAGTTCGTATGAAGAAGTTATGGGCTTCGGACAAACTTTCCATTTTGGTATAAAAGGACGAAAATTTCAAGGTATTTTGTATTGATGGCTGAATGATCACGCATGTATAATTATGAGATTATATATCGATTTTTATTTGTGTTAAAAATCAGGAGCGTGACAACTTCGATCCAGAAATGATTTCAAAAACACATACTACTACCAAAATTATTAAAATTTGAAGTCAAAAGTTGATAAATATTAGACTGAAGTAGGGTTAAAAATATAGTCAAAACATGCTTAATTGCTAAAAATGTACATGCCTCCCCATCAAAATTTGAAGCTTTATAGAGCAAGATTCAATTACCCTCAAAATGAAACAGGGTAAAAAAAATTAGCTTAATTGGGCACAATGTCCATGCCTAACCCATCAAAATTTGAAGCTTTGAATCTTTGATCAGACCAATTATGAAAAAAAGTCTTTGCTAACTTGTATTGGTCCATTTTCATAACTAAGCCAAACAAAAGCCTAAGAAATCAACTAAACCAAACAAACAATAAGCTATAGAAAACAAACAAAGAACCAAAATCAGATTCTGAAATGCAAAGAAGAATGAGAGAGGCACCTTATTTTCCATAATATAAGCTTCGTTTATGTTACTTCTTAATATAAGCTTAAGAAGTAAGAACTCCCCATTTGAAATTTGAAATTGAAAATGAATTTGACCACAATACCTCATCATAAAGGGAGAGCAGTGCTACCCTCCTTGACAATAGCTGGCTTCAATGGTACGATTAAACCAACAACCACCGGCGAAGACCCAACTGAAGAATCCAATCGAAGAACCCAATTGAAGAACACAAAAGAAAAATCCGGTGAAGAAACTAATGGAACAACACAACCAAAGAACCCAGATTGAACAACCCTTAAACCCAGGCCAGACCCCCTTCAGTTTCCCCAAACCAACCTAGATCTTTCAAGTTTCCCACCCCTAACTCATAAGCTACAAATAGAATAACCTAAATAGAGGCAGAGATGGTTTTGGTCAGGGTTCATTTTTGAGAGATGGCTTTGATAGGGGTTTGTCAAAGAGAGATGTGGTGCTGGGAACAGAAGTGGAGAGGGTTTGGGTCGCAATACACATTAATTGGAAACAAACAAGAAGAAAGGGGAGAGATAGAATGTGGAGATAAAATTACATATTTACAGTGTGTGTGGTATTTTTATCAAATGGGGACACTTCATCTGTCCCTTTTCTAACTGAAGGCACACATATCTTCTTCTGTGCCGATTGATCACTTAAAGGCACACATCCTTCATCTGTTCTGATTTTATGTGTCCCCTTAGGCCCTTTTTGTAGTAGTGGTGGGAGAGACTAAAATCTTAAGGGTGAACCTCAAAATACCAATTCCTCAAATCTTAACCAAAACTGGAAATTGATTATACCATCTTGTAGAGCTCGATAAGTAGACCAACTTTGGTACCTGAGTTGAAATCAAAGGTCGCCGAAAAAGTCAGAAACTTTTAGAGGTTCGATTCTCCACCCATCTTGGAAAACTAAAACCATAGAAAGGTTGCTAAAGTCGAGAGGAAGATTTTGATATAGGTCCGACACCGCGACTCGACCAGAATTGGAAAAACTTGCCGGTGAACCCTAGAAGCTTTTGGGATTCGAGTCTCTATCACCAGAGCTCGTCTGTGAAAACCAAAGACACAGGGATAACGGCGATGTCGAGAGCAAGCCTTGGCCACAGCGACGCCGTGAGACGGCCAGACGATGGAGAAAAGATTGCATGAAGTCGGTCTGGGGTTTGCAATCTGGTGCTTCTGAAGCTGGTTCAACATATATGTAATCAAATTTGAAGGTCCAGATCTTGCGGTGATTAAAATGGACGCTCTAGATTACACTGTCTCTAATTTCTATTTTTAATTATATTTTTGGATAATACAAACTTCTAAAAATCATTAAAAATAGCTCGGGTGTCCGAAATATCCTCCGAAAATTCTTACGAACTTGTAACGACGTCTAATTTAATCCTACTGGCTCAAAAGATAAATTTTGAAAAACTAAAAATTTAAATAATTTTTAAAAAGTAGAAATAGTTTAAAAATAATAGAAATTCAACTAAAAATAGCTAGAAATTATTTTTCCTTTCAAAAATAGGAAGTCGAAATTATGAGATCTCACAAATAGCTGGTTCTCTGCTTTGAGCTCGGTAAGCCTGTTTTGAGCAACGAGAGTTGTAGCCTGCTCATGGTAACTTGCTCCCGGAGGTCTTTGATGTATTTTCGCATCAGGACATAAGCTGCCGACGGGTTAGTGGTAGTTAGCCCAGGGCCATATGTCCTTGCCAAGCTCGTATTTTCTAGGGAGAAGAAGTCGAGGGTTCTAGCTGCCATCGTGAAGGTCTGCTTGTATGTATAAGAGACCTTGGGGTTTGTGCCTAAGAGGATTCGATGTAGGAGTGTGTGTCCACACATGCATTGTGAAGGTCTTCTAGCCGACCCTGAGGGCTGTTCTGCTCCTATGTCTTGCTGACCACAGCGGATGGCTCCGGTCAACATAGATACTGGTGATTTGTCGTGCTTTTTGCTGGGGAGCTGTCACGCCCCTGATTTTTAACACAAATAAAAATCGATATATAATCCTATAATTATACATGCGTGATCGTTCAGTCAACCATATCAATTACCTGGAAACTTTTTCCCTTTAAACTAAATATATATTGATTCCCTGAACCCACAATGTCAATATTGACCCGCTCCGTAGAGTCATATATTACATAAGCTTACGAATTAAATTGTCAACAACAAAATAAAATGTAAATGTTCCTCAGAGCTGACTACACAACGGAAGTCTTATCAATGGTAAAGTCACAAAAATGGCTTCCTACCGTAAAGCTGCAAGGCGCTACCTCAGCTTCAACCACAATTATCCTAACCTGCAGGATTAACCCCTATACTGTTTGAATGGTGCACCGGGTTACCACACAACAAACCCGGTAAGCTTTTGCAAGCCAGTATGAGTAACTCAAAACCAAAACTCACCCAAAACTAAGGAAAACAACTCACTCCTTGATTCCTTAAAATCCAGCCAAAGAAAGTAACTCACACCTTGTTTTCTGTCAATCTATTCAAACCACGAAATAAGGAAAGCAACTCACACCTTGATTTCCTACTCAAATAACGAAATAAGGAAAGCAACTCGCACCTTAATTTCCTACTCAAATCACGAAATAAGGAAAGCAACTCACACCTTGATTTCCTATAAATTGTAACATAGAAAGCAACTCACTCCTTGATTTCTATCAAATCGTAACATAGAAAGCAACTCACTCCTTGATTTCTATCAAATCGTTAATAAGGAAAACAACTCACACCTTGTCCCCTTAAAAACCGTTAATAAGAAACTCACACCTTGTTCCCTAAAAACACAAATACATGAGTTAAATATAACCTCGCATCGTTACCCCATGAATTACACTGGCAGATAGACTAGAGCTCTAACTGATTCGTAACCTGTCACCCGGCCAAGGTTCAACCTTACGATATATTGTCAAAAGTCAACTTGTGACATTAAATCCTCGAGCCGCACTGTCCCTTAGAATAAAACATTTAAAGGAGTCGCACTGGACCCAAAATGTTACACAAATCTCAATGCTTTTCAAAACAATAGAAATCATTATTTCACAACCATTTGTTTTCCGAAAAGCCACAACCCAAAACAATAAAAAGCATCATTCATGCATATTGTTTTCATAAATCCACAAATCCACCAAAACATATATATTTCACGTAAATATATATATATATATATATGTAGTCATCCACTCAGGAATACCTACAAATACCAACTATAGTTTGCAGTTAAATCAATAACTCTCAAAATGATAAAGGTAATTTCGTTCATAAATGAACCTTGTGAAATTCCCGCTGTGTCTTCAATATAGAACCAAGCAGCCAAACCACAAATAACCGTCTAAGAATACTTTGTCAAGTACCTAATCACCACTATGCCACAAAAGCAATCAGACGACAGAGGAGAGCTGTTGTCTGATTAAAAAAATTCTGTTGTCTAGTACGATGCCGTCTCTTGGGGGTATCAGACAACAGATTTCCTCTGTTGTCTGATTTTTCAGACAACAGAAGGTTTTTAAGTCATCTGTTGTCTGATTAAACCCAAGACATGTGTTCGATGAGTTTAGACGACAGTTATCTGTTGTTTTTAATGACTTACAATAACAGTTTTCTGTCGTTTGTTTTGTATTATAATAACAGTTAACTGTTATTTAAACTATCGACACATGACAATTATTTGTTGTTGTACATTCATTTAAGATACAATTATATGTTGTTGTTTTCGTTTTGAGTCAACAAAAGTTTATATATTTTTGTCTTTGTTTTTATTGTAAGGCCACAATTTTCTGTTGTTTGAGTGGGAAAATAACTAACAGTTAACTCTTAGTTAAACTACTAACACAAGACAATTATTTGTTGTTGTACATTCATTTAAGATACAATTATATGTCGTTGTTTTTGTTTTGAGTAAATGAAAGTTTATATATTTTTGTGTTTGTTTTTATTGTAAGGCCACAATTTTTTGTTGTTTGAGTGGGAAAATAACAATAGATTTTTCCTGAATTCTATTGTTCTTAAGTAGCTCCAACAACATATTTTGGCTTTGATATAGTGGTTGCATGGTATTTCAGATGTCACATATGCATTCCTATTAAGATGTAATCTGGAAACTATACAAATGACATATATTATTCAATTTGTCATTACAGCCAACAAATACATCCATAATTTTTTCATACATAAACCTAATAAGCATCAGCTCAATAAACTTATAAGGCAAAAAACTACCATCTAGAGCAACTACACTAATCTAGAGTGACTAGCTACTATTTAGCCAATTATTTAATAGCTATGATTCTTCAAGCGGATAATCCTTCAGAGATATCAGCTAATTGAGGCATCAAAGTTTGAAGAGAACACTACTACAATAAGTTAATCAGACGACAGATATTTAGAGTTGTGTGATGACCAGCCTCACTATGGTCTAAACGAGTGTTGTGTGATTGAAAAATCACACAACGGTGATTTCACTGTTGTGTGACAATAGTTTGCTCAACAGAATACTTGTTTCCATTATGTGAATTCTGCGCAGGCATGGCATGCGCGGGGATGTGTCGACACATTCAGACAACAGAAGAAGGAATTCGCCGTTGTCTGAGATTCATAACACACAACAGATATAACTCATTCTTTGTTGTCTGAGATATGTAACACACAACAGATATTACTTATTCGTTGTTGTCTGAGATTAATAACACACAACTGAAGTGAAATTATCTCCCTTGTCTGTTGATTACTTAGACAACAGAGATGATTTCTTTTCTGTTGTGTGTTATGAATCTCACACAACAGAATTTTGTTTTTATTTTGTTGTTGGTTGTTAGTTCACACAACAACTATATTTGGTTAGCTGTGGTGTGAAGATTGTAATCAGATTGGCTAATAACCAATTACTGTTGTAGGAAAAGCCTTAATTTTTCTGAAGTGTACCCACCAAGAAAGCATTCCTAGCTAGCTACACATGAATCAAAAGCTGATATAATATCTTTTCGCTTCAACAAAACCTTCTTGTGCCATTTCATCAAGCATCTTGTGCACTATATATATTCTCATTTCCATCACCTCCAAGCTTATTGTGAAGTTTCACGAGTTAGCACATACTGCAGCAGAAAAACATGATACAGTACCAAAGGGGTTGGTTTTCCAGAGGAATGAAGAATAAGAGCATGTAACCCAAGTTCAAGTGCCTTTTCCCCACTCACTAGCACCAATGTAGCTGCACCATCACTACCCAAGAGAAAAGCACAACCCATTATGCACTATTATAAATGAGATACCATTATGAGAAGTACCTAAACACAGACATATAGATAATCTTATGATAAAAGCATTGCCAGCAATAACCGTAACCCCATAATATAAAGTTTCGGATAGATGTAGATGGGGTGTGGGTAATTATTTTCTCTATAAAAAAGGTAATGTACTTCATACTCAATGAACTTGACAAGCACAACCAAAATTTTCAGGTTCGACAGTTTTATGTAGAGAAGTCATGATTTAGAGATTCTTTTCCTAATGGACAGATTGCTATCAGCCTAAGCTATTGCCACTTCTTTATGTTGCTGATTACATATACACAAACTCAGTCTGAAACAACAAAGATCCCAAAACCAATACGCAACAAAAGCTGGATTTTAAGGTGTTGATGAACCTTGTTGATGACAAGCCATTTGCTGATGCATTCACCATGGTAAAGATTCTTGCAGGGCAATTTGATTTGTCGAGCTCCTCTTTTGTAACTCCCCTGGCATATTACACATTTGCTTTTCCAAACAATAGTATTATAAATGAAAAAAATGCCAAAAGCTTTTAGGAAAAACAAGGATCCCCCTGCCTCTACACTTCAGAAAAAGAATGGAAGAAAAATACAAAATGATCTTCCACAACCAGCACTACAAAGAAGATATTATATATGGCAAACCAGTGAGCTTTATCAATGGCAAGATTTCCAAATTTAAAATAATTGCAGAGAAAATTTCAGATTGTCTAAGCAGGGAAAGGGAAAAGAGAGGCAATCATATTTACTTCCGAGATGAGGGGGAGAAAGGCAATGGAATAAAACGGTCTGAAAATAGGTTTGCTGCTTTAGCTATATAAAATTCTGCATTACTTGAATGCCTATAAGTCATAATATTACCTCTCTCCAGATCTCTTTCTTGAGAATAAGCTTCCACACTTGTATTTGGTTGTTGGAAGCAAGCTAATGAGCTCGTCGAAAAGCCCTCGGCTTTGAGTACCAACTGCCTCACCCAAGTCGAGTAATTCCTAGGACCAATATAAATCTACACATATTAATGACATTTATTAACACTAAAATGAAGTTTATAGGCAAACCCTTGCCCTTCATACCCATATTTGTTTCCAAGTTTCAACCATGAATCACCAATTAATCTAAGACATGTGATAATCTTTCAAACTCAGTCTATGTTTCATACAATATACACTTAAACCAGAATGTCCTAAACAGATGACATTGACAACACTGCAAATCCAATTACGCTTCTGTATAGAAGAAATAGATAACTGTATACTATGAATATGATATTATATATATAGATAATAGTATAGTATGAATATGATTATATATATATATATATATATATTTAATGGCCACCAGCCTTGGTCCTGGGACATAAGAGATCATAGATCACAATTCATTCATTCCTTGGCTTTTACATTTTCTATCAAGCTTTGTATACTCTAAAGCCAATTCTAATCTTGTTAATGCAACATATTTGTGATTTGATTATTAGATTGAAAATCATTGTTCAATTTATTCTGAAACCTATAGATCCACCAAAAGGCCATCATGCATTGATAAATTCAAACAAGCCAGCATCCAGCACCGACCTTAATTTCACAGGCTCACGAAAGCAAGTATAAGCATCCAATTGATGAACTCCTCAATTATAAGGTTGGCTTAATGGATTCGGTTGGCCTAATCTTATTGGCTATTAACAATGATCATGTGTTACACTAATGAAAGGTATGAAGCTATCATTATGAATAGATATGAAAGAATCATAGCAATTCAAGCTAGCAATCAAACATAAGGCAAGACGTTTCAATTGTAACACAGGAAACTACTTCCATTATCCAAATCAAATCACATCTGATAGAGAAAATAAGAGCCAAATGCAGTAAAAAAAACCTAAGCAAGATCACACCCTTTATTCAAAATCAGACCAACAAACCAAAAAATCCCACAACAATGAAATAAAAACCAAAGCCGATCAAATATTTAAAAAATAAAACCCTGAGAAGCTGTAAAAGAACTATAGTATAATAGAAAATAACATAACTACTAAATTCAATGGAATAAACTCAAATCTACGTCACAAAGACACAACATTCCAACATGAATCAATAAAAGCCACAAACCTGTTGAAGATTAGGCACATCAGTTCAAAACCCCAGCAGCCATATACTACATTAAAAGAACCAACAAATAAGTAGCAAAAAAGCCTTTTGTTCCAGAGCAATATAAAAAACCAAAAGTGCAGAATGATCCAAAGGCACTGGAACTAATGAATCAAATTATGGTGGACCGTACCTTCAATGCTATCATCTTCCATGCAAAAAAGGAAGCAACTACCCAACTGCAAAAAGATCAGTGGGCCACATGAGTTCGACAGCAAAATAACATGTTTATATCATCCTCCAAAACCATTAAAACAATACACTGGAATAAATGTAACACATACTTAACTCCTTGGCGTCCCAGAATTGAAAATGGTGGGAGAAGCATGAGTTAACCACAGCTGAGACATGAGATGGTATGTTCTGATAACAGAGAGTGACCTTCTGGGGTGTAACAGCAAAAAACATATAAACCTTGCCTTCAAAATAGAGAGTGAGCTCAGTAGTCCTCGACAACAAGAAGAAGAACTAGTGACCCAGACTTCCACCTTATTAACAGCAATGATGTTGTCCCCATATATTCATAGCAAGTCTCCAATATCTGGCCAAGCTTGTAGCAGATGATCAAATCCAACAAATATATACTAATCAAAAGTAATGCAATTATGAATATATAGAAAACCCCAGAAAGATTGACCGATACTTGCTTCTAGCTCTTTAAGCACTTGCTGGCACTGCAATTTGTTTGCATTGGATATTGCAGCTCCAAAATCTGTAAACCTCGAAAATTCAAAGTCATCTATATGCCAAACAAATTGGAAAAAGAAACAGACCCCAAGCAAAATCAAGACCCATGAAAAATTTCTACTAATCATTTCAAGAATTTATTTATTTTTCTCCATTTAACAACTTCCTCAGCAAAAACTCAGACCTCGAAACCAATTATTCCACACAAATCTTGCTATGAAATATGACAATTTCAATCCTCAAATGAACTAAACAATAAAACAAACAACAATTCCTTCATAGTAGCAAAAGTAACAAATTCAAAATTACCACAATTGAACTAGCAGATAACAAATGCTTACCTGAGTGCCCCACTCGCCTTTCAAGCAAGAGCTGGAGTCAATGGCGCTATCCCTGAGGAACCCATCAGCTGCTCATCCAAGTTGATTGAAATGGTGATGACGAAATCTACATGGCACAGTTCGGAGTAAATTCTGAACCGGAAAGGCATCGTCTTCCTTTTTAGGGTTTTTTTGATGAAGAGAAAGGCAGACAAGTGCAGGGGAGGAGGAAGAAGGAGCGAAGTTTTTAAGGGTAGAAAGCGTTTTGGGTGTTTGGATGGTTTGAGATTTCAATGTGATTCATGAAATTTCTGGAGAATTTTGGGGTTTCAGAACTATAAGAGAGAGATTACAAGGGAAATATATATGAGAGAATGAGGGACTTGATTGTTTGATGTCTTCACGATAGTCATTGCCGTGTTTGAGATATATGAGATATATGCGGAGCTTGGCGTGCTCAGGGAAGAAAAGGTGCAGTTTAAGGTTGAAATGGAGTGATTTGGGAATTGGTTAGGGTTTTTGGTAAGCTCGTGAGCTGAAGCTCGGGGGTTGCCGCGAAGGCATGAGATTTAGAGCTCATGAGCGGGAAGCTCGAATGTGATGCCCTGAGGTGTAAACGTAACCGTTGCTAATTATGCTGGGCTGTATGTACAAGTCCCTGAGATGGGTTTTCTTGCGGGGTTGATACCAAAGCTTGACGGACAAAGCTTGGCTGAGGAAAGCTTGGCGGACGAAGCTTGACCGAGGAAAGCTTGGCGGACCAAGCTTGACCGAGGAAAGCTTGGCGGACAAAGCTTGACCGAGGAAAGCTTGGCGGACCAAGCTTGGCGAACGAAGCTTGACGGAGGAAAGCTTGGCGGATGAAGCTTGGCCGAGGAAAGATTGGGGGACAAAGGCTTGGCGGACGAAGCTTGACGGACGAAAGCTTGGCCGAGGAAAGCTTGGCGGACGAAGCTTGACTGAGGAAAGCTTGGCGGATGAAGCTTAGCAGAGGACAGCTTGGCGGACGAAGCTTGGTTGAGGAAAGCTTGGCGAACGAAGCTTGGCCGAGGAAAGTTTGGCGGACGAAGCTTGATCGAGGAAAGCTTAGCGGACGAAGCTTGGCCGAGGAAAGCTTGGCGGACGAAGCTTGGCCGAGGAAAACTTGGCGGACGAAGCTTGGCCGAGCAAAGCTTGGAGGACGAAACTTGACTGAACAAAGCTTGGCGGATGAAGCTTGACAGATGAAAGCTTGACCGAGGAAAGCTTGACTGAGGAAAGCTTGGCGGACGAAGCTTGGAGGACAAAGCTTGGCCGAGGAAAGCTTGGCGGATGAAGCTTGGTGGACAAAGCTTGGCCGAGGAAAGCTTGGCGGACGAAGCTTGACCGAGGAAAGCTTGGCGGACGAAGCTTGGCCGAGGAAAACTTGGCGGACGAAGCTTGACCGAGGAAAGCTCGGAGGACGAAGCTTGTCCGAGGAGAGCTCGGCGGACGAATCTTGTCTGAGGAAAGCTCGGTCGACGAAGCTTGTCCGATGCTCCCTGTTGTTGACGCTCATACTGGGCAGATGAGCTCCTCAGCTAGAGCAATGAGAAGTAATTGATGTTGGCGGTGATTCACCACAAATGTTGTCGTTGTCCATTGCTTATTCAAAACAAGTAGTAGATTTTTTTTGTTTCCATTGACCATTGCTGATCAGAGTTGACTGGCCCTGATGGGCGTTGACTAGCCTTGTTTGGAGTTGACCGAGCGTTGGCTTGACGCTTACTGGTCAAAGTTCATGGTATATGACGAAGCCTTTGTGTTGGCTTCCCACAGACGGTGCCAATGTCAACGTTAGAGTCCGCGGAGGGTCTCTAGTTAGCTTTAGAGAGAGAGAGAGAAACACACAGACACACACACGAGAAGTATAGTGGTTCGTCTTCACCTTAGCGGGAGACTACGTCCACTTGCATATTTTACTATGTGTGTTTGGGCCTTGAGGCCCAAAGGGGATTACAAAGTGTGTAATGGGATGCTGTTTAAGTGGGAGGAGGGTTCCCTTTTATAGGTAAGGGAACCCTCCTATTTACATTTTCTTAGATGTGGGATGCAAAACCACTATTCTAGTGCATAAAGGCCTCCTATGGAGGCAACTTGGCAAGGCCGGAAAGGTGGCTTTCCGGCAAGGTATCGACCGCTTCTGACTACCGAGGCGTAGCTTAGACATCGGGCTACAAGGTGTATGTCTTGGTTGGGCCCCACCATGGCTTGTGGGCCCGCTAAGAGAGAGTTACTTATGCTTGGTGAAGTAGCAAAACTGGCTTGCTAGTAGAGGTATCTACAGTGCACATACGGTCTCAACTTAGTAACGATTCACAAATGATTTAAGTCTAAAACCCCTGTTTTAAACTAAAATCCCCAAAGTGACGCCAATCGAGGCGAAACCATATCCGAGACCACCCAATGTCTCCAGAATACTTCTACGATCGATATGTCAAAATCACAAGTCGATTGGACGCTCAAATCCTCACAGATCAAATAAATCAAACGGTCTGAAACAGTAAAAATCATAACATATTCATTCGATCCCCAAAAATTATATATTATATATCAAAACGCTCGTATCAACGAGTAGATGATATATAAAACTAGAAATTGTCCTTATATGGCCGAAACACCGCCACAGGTGGTGGTGCCGCCACCGGGTCAAACTAGACCACCGAAAAATCAAGACCAACAAACGTGATCATCATGAAGAGTAGAGCAACTTTCATACCTGGAGCTAAGCCTAGATCGGTCTAGATCGTCCTAGATCATGCTTGCAAGATAGATCAATCGCTGCCGTCTGATCACTCTCCAAATTCAATGTGCACCGCTGATCTTCAAACCTTGATCTATCACTCCACACACAAAATCGTCCTTCAAGGTGGGTATAGGGATGATCAAGAGGAGGAGGCGAACCCAGAACCTTGAAGAAATCACCGGAAAGTCGCCGGTAATCGGAAAACCGGTCGAATCCCAATCGTACAACTTAGGCAGCCTTCGATCTCCTTCTGGGGTGCTCTACCGGTGAAACCAACACCAAGGGTCGACGGCGGAAGATGAGGCGCGTCGGTCCAGGCTGGGTCTGCCGCTGCTAGTGGATGGAAAACGGAGATGGATCTGGGTCGGGTCACCGTCGGGTCGGGCGGAGTGAGGAGAATCTGATTTCCGGAAATAGAAACCCAAATGAAAATAGTAAATTTTCTTAAAGGGAGATTTCTATTTATAGTGGTTTCTAAAAAATATCTCAAAACTTCCGTAGACCATAACTTTCTTATACGAACTCTGATTGATGCGTTCCACATATCCACGAACTCGTATCGACGCGCTCTACAACTTTCATAGAGGAAGTTTTTTGGAGAATCTCAACGTATAAAAAGTTAACCTTAAATCCACACTTTTTGAATAAAAATTCGTCCGAAACACTTGCGCTCCTTCCACAAGCCACGAAATCGTCCAGTCACCATAAATTAGATTCTGGAAGATCCTCGAAAAATAAATACGAATTTTCGGGGCATCACAGGAGCTCCAGCCTGCCTTTGGTCGATCTAGAGGTGGTCTCTGATGGCTATTGAGCCATGTATTTCCTGTGTTTGTGCTTGATAGCAATTGTCCTATTGCTACTAGCCAAAAGAGTAGTAAATAGTGGCAGGTCCCTGAAGATCATGTATTGAAATTAAATGTCGATTGTGCTTTTGTGCTCAATGTTGAATTTGGTGGTACATGAGGTGTGCTTCGTAACTCTCAGGGAACTTTCATGCTGCTCTCCCACACACAATGAATTTTGTAAGTTCTCCTTTCATATTGAGCTTCTGGCTATGAAGAAATGTCTGGACTTATTATAGGCAATGCAAATTTCCCAAGGCTGCGGTGGAAAGTGACTATCTGTTGGCTATTCAGGCTATTAGAACTTTGTACTGTAAGTTATCTACTTTGAGTGCTTCCATCGTTGATATCAATGGCTTACTTAGAACTAATGTGAGAGTTAGTGCAATTTTTGCTTCTAGGAATCAGTGTAATACCCAGGAAATTTGTTATTATTTTCCGAGGATTTTTCGGATTTAATTCTATGGTTATTGGTACGAGTACGTGGTTCGGGAATGGAGTGGAATTATTTTTGGACAAGTAATTATTCGAATTTCACAGTTTTAGGTGGGTCACGAAGTTTGACTTTTTATATGTTGGGTTTCTTTGAAAACTTCATTCACAAAAGTCATAGAGCGCATCGATATGAGTTCGTGGATATGTGAAATACAAAAATCGGAGTTCGTATGAAGAAGTTATGGCCATCGAAAAAGTTTCCATTTTGGTTAAATAGAAAATTTTGTGGAAAAATTCAGAAAAAAAAACTTAATTTTTGTTTTTGCAAACTTTTTCTCTCTTTTCTTTCTTGAGCCGCAGTCTGGGATTGATTTTGGTTAGCCGATTTCTTCCTCCTCCGGCCACAATTTGACGTGCCACTTAATTCATTCTCTTCACCTCACTTCCATCTCCAAGTCTGTGGCAGCTTCGTCACCTGGTTTGAGCAGTGGATGACACAACAAGGACGGAAGGAGGAGGCAGCGCTGCCTTCGGGGGCCTCGTCGGAACTCAAGTTTCCGGCCACCTCAGGCGGAGTTTCTTGAGTTCTTTTGGAGCCCAGAGGATGTAGAAACTTTATCCCAATGTGGCTTGCAATGATTCGACTTGTGGAGATCGAATTTTGGAGATTGAGATTCTAGGGTTCATCGGATCTCTGAGCTTTCGAGGTAAATTCTGGCCATATGGCTTCAATTCAGACTTTGTGCTAGTTATGATTGTTGATGTACTTGTTAAGAGGAAGAGTTTTGCATAGGTCTCGCCGCCCAATTCAGAGGTCAGTTGTGGTGCTGCCACCTCTTGTGGTGCGTTTTCCTCTGCTTCCGGCCACCTCAGGGACAGTTTCTATTCATGATTTTGATCTACTTGTCGATACGAGCATTACGATATATAGCACTTAATTTTTGGAGATCGTATGAATTTGTCAGGGCTTTTAGCGATTTCTATTCGCTCGGTTTTCGATCCGTGAGGATTCGACTGTGTAATAGACTTGTAGCTTTGGCATATCGATCATAGAAGTATTCTGGAGACTTTGGGTGGTATCGAATGAAGTTCCGCCTCGATTGGCGTTACTTTCAGGGTTTTAGTTCAAACAGGAGTTTGAACTTTAATCGCTTTGTGTTTCGTGTACTAAGAGGAGACTGTTTGTGATTAAGTACTTGACGAAGTATTCTTGGACGGATATTTTGGGGGTATGTTATCTCTGTTCTGTATAGAAGACGCAGCAGAATTTAGAGGTGAGTAATCTCACAATGTTCATTTACGAACGGAAGTTACCTTATCATTTTTGAAGTTATTTATTTAACTGCAAACTATAGTTGGTATTAGTAACATTCTTGAGTGAATGACTGTGTGTGTGTGTGTGTGTGTGTGTGTATTTACGTGACATATGTATATCCGTATGGGTTGAAGGGTGATTTAAGCAATATGGATTGATGGGTTTCATTCTATTGTTTTGAGGCATGACTTTTCGGAGAACATTATTTTGGGAATTGGGAATTTCTATTGTTTGAAAAGTGTCACTATTTTGTGTGAGTTGCTGTAATGAGATTTGAACGTTTGATTTAACATTTTGGGTCCAGAGTGACTTGCTTAATGTTTTAAATCTAGTGACCGAGGTTATGAGGATTCGGAGGTAATGGGGTGACATCTCTTTTTTATTTGATTTAACATTTTGGCTCCATAGTGACTTGCTTAATGTTTTAAATCTAATTGGGGGTCTGAGGATTCGGAGGTCGCGGGGTGACATCTCCTTTTGCTTTGGTTTAACATTTTGGGTCCAGAGTGACTTGCTTAATGTTTTGATCTGACGACCGGGGAGGTCTGATGATTGGGGGTCATAGGTTGTGACATCTCCTTTGAGAGTTGAGTAACATTTTGGTCCTGATGACCGCTTTTAAATGTTTTGATCTGACGACCGGGGAGATCTGAGGATTCGGGGTCGCTGGGAGTGACCTTAGGCATATATATCGAAACTTCACGCCTTTGGCCAGGTGAGTGGATACAATAAGTTAGAGCTTTAGTCTGTTGCCATTGTATTCATAGGGAGTAGTAGGGAGTTACTTGATGCTCATGAGTACACGTTTTTAAAAGGAGTTTCGGGGATTCTTTCTTTAAAATGTCCAGGGTGGACTTGTTTATCATATTTAATTGAGTTTCAATTAATATGATTTTGTCACGGGGTAACTTTTGTTGTTCCTTTGGGGAAAAGCATATTTAATTGTCAGAGTTTCAATTAGTATGATTTTGTCACGGGGGGACTTTTGTTGTTTCTTTGGGGAAAAACATATTTAATTGTCAGAGTTTCAATTAATATGATTTTGTCACGGGGTGACTTTTATTGTTTCTTTGGGGAAAAACATTTTTTAATTGTCAAAGTTTTAATTAATATGATTTTGTCACGAGGTGACTTTTGATGTTTTCTTTTGGGAAAAGAATATTGTTTTTGGGAAATATGGTATGTGTTCCATTTTCTCAAGTTGACAAGGTTGTCCTCGTTTTGGTGAGAGTTGGGTGGGTTATGTTTTGAATTACTCATACAAACTTTCATAAGCTTACCGGGTTTGTTGTGTGGCAATCTGGTGCACTATTCGATAGTGTAGGGGTCCTGTAGGTCAGGGTAATCGTGGCTGAAGCTGATTCTGATAGTTGCAGCTTTACGGTAGGAAGCCAATTTTGTGACGTTACCGTTGTTAAGAGTACTTCCGCTTGTAGTAAGCTCTGAGGAGCATTTACTTATTATTTTGTTATGACAATTTAATTCGTAAACTTGTGTAATATATGACTCTGCGGAGCGAGTATATATTGACATTGTGGGTTCAGGGCATCAGTATGTACTTAGTTTAAAAGAAAAAAGATTTCCAGATATTTTGTATTGATGGCTGAACCATCACGCATGTATAATTATGAGATTATATATTGATTTTTTTAATTGTGTATACAAATCGGGGCGTGACATGCAGTGGCTCATAGGCTTGCCAGTCACAGTTTCGATTCTAATGTATATTTTTAGTGGTTTGTTAATGCTTCAGAGTTAATACTATATGCTCTTATGTACGATTTAAATTGTACTTAGTAATAAAATTTCTCCCCTTCAAAAAAAAAAGTTTTTTGTTAGCTAATTTGCTAACCTATATATGTTATCAAAATGAGCTAATTCTATAAAATTAACTTGTTATAATTTATTCATTTCTCCATGCAAACAATGATTAATTTTGAAAGCTTAGGTACCAAATTTGACGAAATGATAGCAAATTGTCTAAAATAAAACTTAAGATAGCAAAATGGCTTGTCTTGAAAACCTATGGTAGCAAATTGGTTGAAATAAAACCTATGTTATCAAATTGACACTAAAGTGAAATCTAGGTTAGCAAATAGGCAATTATGCTAATAAACAAGCTCAAAACCCTAGAAAATCAACCACAAGTGAAGCAGGGGAAATGGCCAATCCAGTCAACCATTTAATTATGTTAGGTCAAAATCACCAAAATGCCCCCAGCACGAAATTTGTCGTAAATTTCTTGCTACAACTCCATTTAATATGCCGTTATCCACTACACTTTCCTATTGTCGTACTTTATCATTCAAATTCAAGAAAATAATTTTAGAAATTCCTCATAAATAATATTCCCTTAAGGAAGCCGAATTTTAATGACGAGAAATAATGCGGTCTAAATGCAATATAAAAGTTTAAGTATGAACATTTTAAAGTATGGGATAATAACAAGTCACTAGGGGAAATATCCAAGTCTGAACTAGGCCCGGGCATGGTCCCAACCCGATGGTCAATATGTTGAGCCCGGGACCGAGCCCGAAGTTTTTGGGTCTGTCGTAGATCAATTTTTCCACAAGTCGAGACCGGATAGAGCCTGGGCTAGGTTTCTTGGGGTTTCAGGCCTTTTGCACCATCTCTAGATTTGGAATATCTGGTGAAGATCTATCACCGATCCGGTTAGAAACATATCTAGCGATGAAGGAATTTGAGAAATTTGAGGAGGTAGAGGTTTTGGTCGGGGAATTTTACAAAGAAATCTAGCCAGAAACATATTCGCCGGGGTTTTGGTGGAGGAATTTGAAGAGGTCAAGGCTGTTGTCGTACTGGCAGCGGTAGCTGTGCTCCGGAGAAAGGCAATAGTTGACGAACAGACCTCATTGAAGGAGTCGGGGCTGAGGAAGCGAAGAGAGGAATAAGACGACAATGAGGAGAAGGTCGATCTCTAGCTCTTGGAGGAGGAGCAAAGTTGGGGTTGATCGGCTGAGGAAGAAGAAGAAGAAGAAGAAGAACTGAAGAAGAGAGAAGAAGAAGAGAGAAGGAGAGAAGGAGAGAAGAATCGTGCGGCTGAGGTAGAGGAATATTTATATATTGGGTGAGGAATTGCATGTGGTAAGGTGTATAATTCTTGTTCAGACAGCCGTTACCTAAACGACATGTGGAATATATCTATATATATAGATATATTCCACATGTCGTTTAGGTAACGGCTGTCTGAACAAGAATTATACACCTTACCACATGCAATTCCTCACCCAATATATATATTTGGGTTTTCTAGGTTTTCTACTTGGTGGAATCTCAGGCCCACAATTGGCCCTTTTTTTCATATACGGTCTGGGCCTCTCATTTTCTATTTTTTTTTTAAAAAGCCTGACCTAAACCCGGCAGTCTGGATCTTTTCAGTGTTGGTTTTCGAGTTAAAATGCCTAGGCCTAGTCTAAACAAATACCTATGATTGGAATGACTATATTACCCTTACCCTTATCTAAGGATATAAGGCTGTTGGTTTTTTTCTTGTTAAGAAGTTAAGATCATGGAAAAAAGGAAAGTAAAGGTGGGAAGTTAAAATTTGGGTCCACTTCTGAAAATAAAATGTAATTTATAGTGCACCAAAGAGTTAGGCAAGCTATAAAGGACCAGTATCACAAATACTAGTCATTCACGACATGCATTATACATAATAAAATTTACAGCGTGCATTTATGACCAATATCATATATTTTTTAAGGCGCATTTCAAAGTGGACCAAAAATGGCTGTCAATTATGGTACACATCAAAGGCATGCCGTAAACTGAGCGTCGTAGAAGGTTTTCAAGTAGTGTGTTATATATATATAGATTAGGGCTAGGTCCAATAGCATTGTCTTTACACAAGTTTTGAACCGTTAGATTTTAAGACTTTCTATAGTATAGATAAAGAGTAGTGGTGGCGATAGGGTTGCGCTATGAAGGTTGTGGTGAGGTTTTATTTGGGTAATATAAAATATAAATGAGAATGAGATTTTTTTTAAATATTTTTTTATTAAAAGACGGAGAATGAGATGTTTACTAAAACTATGTTTTGGCTTTAATTTGTTAATAATTATTTTTTTTAATTCTCGACTAAATTGTGCTTACTCCTTGTAGTTTTGGGTTTAATCAGTTTAGTCCCTCGATTTCTAATTTCATCAAAATAATCATTGCACTATATATAATTCTCATCCAATAGATCCATCTGTCAGACCTCCATCCAATTTGGACGTTAACTCGCTAACGTGGCAAAAACATTGATGCCAAATCAGCTCGATGGGAACCTATTTGAAATATAAAATTTCCATTCCAACCCTGTGTCTTTTCTTCCTTCCCAGCTATTAATACCCAATTCTAGTCATTTTTCCTCTTTGTAGGTTTTAAATCCAAAGCTTCAATCTTTCAATCAAACTTCTCAACTTTGAAACCAACTATTAGTTCCTGATTCTACTTGGTGGGTAGTGGAGAAGAAGGTGCAGAAAAAGAAAAAGAGAAAAAAAGGAATAAAAGATTAAAAAGAAAACAGAAGGGGCGAAAGGAAACAAGGCTGGAATGGTAATTTTATCCTTTAAATAGGCCCTGATCAAGCTAATTTGGCTCGAATGTCTTCGCCATATCAGTACATTAACATCTAAATTGGACGGAGGTCTGACGGATGAACCTATTAGATAGGAATTAAGAGTGCAAGGATCACATTGATGATACTAGAAGTTGAGGGACTGGACTGATTAAACCCCAAAAGTACAGAAAGTAAGCAAAATTTAGTACTTTTTTTTATTCAGTACCTTACCATCATAATCCTTAGATAATTTTATTTTGGTTTAATTCCTATTTACCAACCTGAACTTTCACTCATTCTTCATGTTAGTCCTTGAACTTCCAATTTCATCAAGATTACCCTGAACTCTAAATTTTCATTAACTGTGTCCAATTTGGATGTTAAATCTGATGTTCAGGGCCCACTATAAGGGCTAAAATGATCATTTCAAGATAAAAAAAAATTAGAACAAAAAAAAAATATCGTCTTATTCCTTCAATCTCACTCTGACGTCCTCTCTCTCTTCTCTAACCTAATCTAACCTCGATTTCCGTTTCACCTCCCTCCAAAACCCCCTCACCCAAGAACTCTAAACCGAAAATAGCGAAACAGGCCTATATGAGGCACCGGACCATGAGGGAGTGGGCTCCAAATTGAAGGTACAGAACTGCGATGAGATGTGCGGCTCCAAGATGATATAGGGTGGCGTAGATTTCATGGCGGGGGTTGCGGGCTAGGCTTAGGGTTGGAAATGTCGTTGTTTTCGGAATAAGATGGGCTAGGGAGGAGGAGCAGCGGAAGAGATAGATTTCTGGGAGCAGAGTGAACAAGGGGTCGACGATGACGACGTCGTTTTCCAGGAGGGGAATGGACGGCAGGGATGGTGAGGTCGACGATCTAGATGGTTGGGATTTGGGAGGTGAAGAGATCGACGATGGGGATGCTTGTGGGTATTGGAGGAGGGCGACAGTGATTTTAGGGTTAGATTGGGGGGAAGTGTTGGAGGAGTTAATTTGAAGGAGAGGTGGGGAGAGAGGATGAGGAGGGTGCCTTGAGAAAGTGTATGGAGGGAGAGGCTAGAGGAGAAGATCACAAGGCCGGTGCCGTTCGGCGAGTCATCAAGGAAGTCGGTGATTTGGCATTCAAGCCATTTAATCGATACCCAGATCATAATTTGGTCATTCCAATCACCTCCACCTTTTCCACAAGGTCCGTCAATCACTATATCTAACACCTTCACCTTCTTCCAAATTCACTCAAAATTGTTCTGGATTAATTGATGCATTGTTTACAGGGGCATAGGGGATTTCACAATGTGCATCAATATTTCATGGAGATGGGTTTCTCAAATTGTCTCATTTTACTTGTTCTTTCTCAATATTGTTGCAGATGCTCAGGCCTATGATTACCCAGCTCTTTATTCTTCTGTTTATGCTTGTGAAGATGTTAACAATTACTATGCCAATATGGAGTATTTAGAGGATAAATCGATGGTTTAGGGAAATAGGTATGGAATGCTCTTAAGATCCTAGATACTTCAGATGTTGACAACCCAGGAGCTTTATTAGGGATATGGGGTAATCAAACCAAAGTGAGGGGTTAGACATCGTTGGTGAAACTGTGAAGAATTTTTTTTTTCCTCATTTAGGTTTGACAAGGGTTAGTATAGGAATTTAGCAATTTCATCTCCTGCCATGCCATCACTTAACGTCCAAATTGGATGGAGTTTCAAGAATTGGACACGGCTGATGAAAATTGGGAGTTCAGGGGTAATCTTGATGAAATTGAAAGTTCAAGGACTAACATGAAGAATGAGTAAAAGTTCAGGTAGGTAAACAGTAATTAATCCTTTTTTTTAGTGAGTCGCCTATTAACTCAACTAGGCAAGACAAAATAAGGAAAGATAGAGAAGTGTAGAGAGCAAGAAGTTGCTTTGTATTGATCTGGTTGTGAATGATTTGGTTGATGATGTGAAATAATGATGCAACAACCTCTTTAGTTGGTGGAGAGGTTGAGGTGCACTCATGGTACATCATAATGAAAAGCAACCCTCTAATCCCACTGTCACCACTAACCCTACTAACCATACAACTAATGTTCTCTCACTACTAGTATAACTTTTATGGAGTAAATAGGAGAACACCAAAGATATTTAGGAATTGATGTCTTGCACAATATATGTGGTTCACTTTTTATAACTCGTATGGAGATTAGTTTACTGCACAGCCACTCCACTAGGTGTCCTACAACAATTTAGAGTTTCAATTTTTTATTTTCAAGGGCATTATAGACAACCTATATCTTGGTGTCTCTTATTTATACTCATTAATATTTAGTATAGATAGACAGATTAAGGTTGTGTTCAATAGCATTGTTTTCACAAAACTTTTGTAAAAATTTTACAACATTAAATTTATGATTTCAACAAGTATAAGAACATCTTTAGCAATGTTAGCCATTTTGTAGTTAAAAAGTCATTTTGGTTGGTCACTTTTGAAAAACGTCTCAGTAGTTGTAATACCTCAAAAATTAGTTATTAATTTTCGTGTGATTTTCAAAAATTATTTAGTTAGTTGTTTGTGGGTGAAGTGAAAGTGTTTCAGTGTCACGCCCCTGATTTTTAACAAAATTAAAAATTGATATATAACTCATACTTCTATATGCACGATCGTTCAGCAATCAATACAAAATACCTGGAAACTTTTCCCATTTAACCCAAGTACACATTGATGCCCTGAACCCACAATAATAACATATACTCGCCCTCCACAGAGTTATGTAATACAACAGCTTATGAATTAAATTGCCACAACAAAATAAAACGTAAATGCTCCTCAGAGCTCACTACAAGAGGAAGTCTTAATAACAGTAAAGTCACATAAATGGCTTCCTACCGTTAAGCTGCAAGCACGCTACCTCAGCATCAGCCATGATTATCCTGACCTGCAGAAATAACCCCTACACTGTTTGAATGGTGCACTGGGTTACCACACAACAAACCCGGTAAGCTTTTGCAAGTTCGTATGAGTAACTTAAAACACACACGCACAACTCGTCCAACTAGGAAACCCATCAACTCGTGAAAAAGAACCACACACCTTGTTTTCCCAACACAGAACATTCTTTTCCCAAAAGAACACAACACAATCACCCTGTGACAAAAATCATATTAATTAAAACTCTGACAATTTAAATATGATAAATAAGTCCTCCCCGGACAATTAAAAGAAAGCATCCCCGAAACTCCCTTTTAAAAAACACGTACTCATGAGCATCAGATAGCTCCCCGCTACCCCTTTGATGTACCAACAACAAATCAGTCCAACCTGGACAAAACAACACATCGATCCAACCTGTAAAAACAACACATCAGTCCAACCTGGACAACAACACATCTCTCTTCTAAAAACACGTACTCATGAGCATCAGATAGCTCCCCGCTACCCCCCTTGATGTACCAACAACAAATCAGTCCAACCTGGACAAAACAACACATCTGTCCAACCTGGACAAATAACACATCAGTAATAACACATCAGTCCAACCTGGACAACAACACATAAATCCAACCTAGACACACAACACATCAACACACACCTCAATCATATCTATCGTTAATTTAACAAATAGAATATGATTCACAAGTCCTCTCAGGACATTTAAAAGAAAGAATCCCCGAAACTCTCTTTTAAAAACACGTACTCATAAGCATCAAATAGCTCCCCGCCACCCCCATGACGTACCAACAATGGACTAGAGCTCTAACTGATAGTATCCACTCACCCGGCCAAAGGTGTGAAGTCCCGATCGTCAGACAGATCACCACACAGGTCACACAGATCGCTAACTAATCATATCCACTCACCCGGTCAAAGGCGTAAAGTCTCGATCGTCAGACAGATCACCACACGGATCACTCGCAGCAAGCCCGAATCCTCAGACCTCCCCAGGTCGTCAGATCAAAACATTAAACAACCCACACAAATCTTAACACTTCCCAAATGATAAGAATTCCCAATTCCTAACACATTGTCTCCCGAAAAGTCAAGCCTCAAGCAATAGAATGAAACCCATCAATTGCTATTGCATAAATCACCCATCAACCCACAAGAATATACATATTTCATGTAAATATGTATATACACACGTGGTTATTCACTCAGGAATGCCACTAATACCAACAATAGTTTGCAGTTAACTAAATAACTCTCAAAACAATAAAGGTAACTTCGTTCATAAATGAACCTCGTTAGATTACTCACCTCGAAACTCCCGCTGCGTCTTCAATACAGAACAAGGCAACCACACCACAAAACAACCGTCCAAGGATATCTCGTCAAGTACCTAATCACATACGGTTTCAACTTAGCAACAATCCGCAAACAATTTAAGTCCGAAACCCCTGTTTTAAACTAAAATCCCCAAAGTGACGCCAATCGAGGCGAAACCACATCTGAGACCATCCAATGTCTCTGGAATACTTCTACGATCGATATGCCAAAACCATAAGTCGATCGGAAGCTCAAATACTCACGGATCGAATAAATCAACCGATATAACACCGTAAAAATCATAACAAATCCATATGAACTCCAAAATTTGCATATTATATATCGAAATGCTAGTATCAACGAGTAAAACATATATAATACCAAAAACAGTTCCCTACATGGCCAGAAAGCCACCCGAACGCTGCCGCAGGCAGTGGTGCACCTTCGCCGGCCAAAACTCAATATTTCACAAAACTCACAAATCAAAGCTGTTTATCTAAGCATGCTTGTGAATTTTCATAACTAGCTTGAAGTCAGAAAACAAGTATAAAGGGTAGAAAACTACCTCACAAGCTTTGGATTTTTGCTTAATCCAAGTTGAACCGATTTCCACGTAAATCGATCCAAACAACCACCACAGATCGATCAGGGAACCTTCTCTGAACTCAACCAAGGAAGCATGAAGCCACGAAGTGGCCGGAGCTACGTTTTCCGACCGGGTCAGAAAACACCAAACTGTGCCGCCTTGCAGCGCGGCACACGTTGGATATCACCACTAGAGGATGCCACAGAGACGACCGGACGGATGAGACGAACTGATTTGGAAAGTTTCGTCGCCAAAGATCGCCGGAGCTCGCTGCAAAAGCCGAGTTGGGTTTCCTGGTTCGGGTCGGGTCAGACGCGGGTGAGGAGAGAGAACGGAGCGTTTCTGGTTTCCAGAAAAGGAAAATGGAAATAGTAAGTTTCCTAAAATGGAAACTCCTACTTATAGTAACTTTCCAAATTTTCAAACGCTCATAACTTTCTCATACGAACTCCGATTTCTGCGTTCCACATATCCACGAACTCGTATGGACGCGCTCTACAACTTTCGTGAAGGAAGTTTTCGAAGAAACCCAACAAATAAAATGTCGACCCTTGCGCCCACTCCCCGAAACACTTCCGCTCCATCCACGAGCCACGAAACCGTCCAATAACCACAAAAATTAAATTCCGGAAAATCCTCAGAAAATAAATACGAATTTTCGGGCATCACATTCCACCCCCCTCAAAAAAATCGTCTCGAAATTTAAACGTACCACGCCAACAGGTACGGATAAAATCATCCCCACATGAAATTCTCATTCCTCAACAACCTGTGCTTGTCTCACTATGCAACATATCTAGATCAACAATAGATATAGGTACCCTACCTAGTATCACAACTTTTAGGAATCCTTACCACACCACTTAGTGGTAACCTAATCATTTCATGGATCTCATCCTCGTACACTACCCAACAAAGACTTTGTGACTGTAGCACTACACACAGATCACATAAGAGTCCAAAATCCTGTTATCACAACAGTATTTGCATCATTTCCTAAAAAAATGCAACCCTTGCATTACAAGAATTGAAAGTGAAACCTTCACTTCAACTCAATCAACAATAGCCCAAGCATCACAACTCAATAAGTGTCTACCCAACTTGAGATACAAAGCCAAGCTAAGGTCTGGTCCCTCCTGACCTGCACACACATCATCACCTATCATTGTAATCACAATCAAAGTGGCCTCTACTACCACAACAATGAAGGATGCCTCACACCACAAACCACACTCAAAGTCTAACTTTAGACAACAGGGAAAACCCAACACAACACAACACATGGAAAGAAGTACACAACTATCACACATCATTCTAACACACAAGCAGAATTAGATAAGGTACCTTCTTATCGTCACACACATCAGCTTGAGGAAACCATGCAACCATGATTCCTTCTAACCCTAGATATCATTTCCAACGAAAGGACAACATAAGTCACCGTTGTGACAATGTTCTATTGCTAACTTAACCATCAAGAAGCAATTCAAGTCTCATCTCGACAATAAAGGAAAAATGCACTCTGAACTCTCCTTTAAACTACATACTTATGAGTCTCCAGCAACCTCGACCGTTACCCCCATAAGCTATAATGGCAGACAGACTAGAGCTCTGACTGAAATCATAACCACTCGTCCGGGCAAGGACGTGATTACCGATAACATGCCTTTGTCATCATTTATGACAATTTGTGATTCAGTCTTGATCACCATCTGTGACTCAATCTCGATCACCATCTATGATCAGTCACCATCTGTGACTCAATATCGATCACCATCTGTGATCTGTTACCATCTGTGGCTCAATATTGATCACCATCTGTGATTCGTCACCATTTGTGACTCAATCTCGGTCACCATCTGTGATCAGTCACCATCTGTGACTTAATATCGATCACCATCTGTGATCTGTCACCATCTGTGACTCAATCTCAGTCACCATCTGTGACTCAATATTGATCACCATCTATGATCCGTCACCATCTGTGACTCAATATCGATCACCATCTGTGATCAGTCACCATCTGTGACTCAATATCGATCACCATCTGTGATCAGTCACCATCTGTGACTCAATATCGATCACCATCTATGATTCGTCACCATCTGTGACTCAATATCTATCATCATCTGTGATCAGTCACCATCTGTGACTCAATATTGATCACCATCTGTGATCAGTCACCATCTGTGACTCAATATCTATCACCATCTGTGATCCGTCACCATGTGTGACTCAATATCTATCACCATCTGTGATCAGTCACCATCTGTGACTCAATATTGATCACCATCTGTGTTCAGTCACCATCTGTGACTCAATATCGATCATCATCTATGATCCGTACTTCCCTTGAAAAAGACTGCTCCCAGCCTCGAAATCTCCCTTACCAACTTGGACAAACGAGTAGCATCCGCAACATTGACAACCTCCACAACAGGTGGAACGGGCAGCTCAACATTCGATGTCTCAACTTGAACCTCGAATATCTCTTCAACAGGAGGGGGAATCCTACCCCTTCCTCGAGCTCTACTCCTGCCTCTGGGTCTACCTCGACCCCTAACTCTACCTCCTTTTGAATCCATCACCTTAAGGAGCATAGCACCCTATCCTTAATACTTGTACAACTTCCAACCATAAGTATAAGTCATAGTTATGACTAAATCAACCACACACAACGTCAGAAGATACAATTCTATCCCCTACGTAAACAAGAGTTAAATCTAAAGGTCCTCATTCCTCAAAAGACTATAACTCCTAGAAGCTACCTTAAACTCCTACACTTTGTTCACTGAGCCAACACTACCCTGAAGACTCACATTCCAACGCTCACTGCATACCCAATGACTATATCAATACCGAAGAGCATCGAATGGGGATCCGCGGCAGACTGGCCATCACTTGAGGAGTATTGATTGTCACCAAATATGCACCGTACGCTCTGATACCAAACTGCCATGCCCCAGATTTTTAACAAAATTAAAAATCGATATATAATCTCATACTTATATATGCGCGATCGTTCAACCATCAATACAAAATACCTGGAAACTTTTCTCTTTTAACCCAAGTACACATTGATACCCTGAACCCACAATAATAACATATACTCACCCTCCATAGAGTTATGTAATACAACAGCTAACGAATTAAATTGTCACAACAAAATAAAACGTAAATGCTCCTCAGAGCTCACTACAAGCGAAAGTCTTAATAACGGTAAAGTCACATAAATGGCTTCCTACCGTTAAGCTGCAAGCACGCTACCTCAGCATCAGCCACGATTATCCTGACCTGCAGAAATAACCCTTACACCGTTTGAATGGTGCATCGGGTTGCCACACAACAAACCCGGTAAGCTTTTGCAAGCCCGTATGAGTAACTCAAAACACACACGCACAACTTGTCTAACGAGGAAACCCATCAACTCGTGAAAAAAAACCACACACCTTGTTTTCTCAACACATCACATTCTTTTCCCAAAAGAACACAACACAATCACCCTTTGACAAATATCATATTAATTGAAACTCTGACAATTTAAATATGATATACAAGTCCTCCCCGGACATTTAAAAGAAAAAATCCCCGAAACTCCCTTTTTAAAAACACGTACTCATGAGCATCAGATAGCTCCCCGCTACCCCCTTGATGTACCAACAACAAATCAGTCCAACCTAGACAAAATAACACATCGGTCCAACCTAGACAAACAACACATCAGTCCAACCTGGACAACAACACATCTCTCTTTTAAAAACACGTACTCATGAGCATCAGATAGCTCCCAACTACCCCCCATGATGTACCAACAACAAATCAGTCCAACCTGGACAAAACAACACATTCGTCCAACCTGGACAAACAACACATCAGTCCAACCTGGACAACAACACATAAATCCAACCTAGACACACAACACATCAACACACACCTCAATCATATCTATCGATAACCTAACAAATAGAATATGATTCACAAGTCCGCCCAGGACATTTAAAAGAAAGAATCCCCGAAACTCTCTTTTAAAAACATGTACTCATGAGCATCAAATAGCTCCTCGCCACCCCCCATGAAGTACTAACAACGGACTAGAGCTCTAACTCATCGTATCCACTCACCTGGCCAAAGGCGTGAAGTCCCGATCGTCAGACAGATCACCACACAGGTCACACAGATAGCTAACTGATCGTATCCACTCTCCCGGTCAAATGCGTGAAGTCCCGATCGTCAGACAGATCACCACACGGATCACTCCCAGCAACCCCGAATCCTCAGACCTCCCCAGGTCGTCAGATCAAAACATTAAACAACCCACACAAATCTTGACATTTCCCAAACAATAGGAATTCCCAATTCCTAACACATTGTCTCCCGAAAAGTCAAGCCTTAAGCAATAGAATGAAACCCATCAATCCCTATTGCATAAATCACCCATCAACCCATAAGAGTATACATATTTCACGTAAATATATACACACACACGTGGTTATTCACTCAGGAATGCCACTAATACCAAAAATAGTTTGCAGTTAACTAAATAACTCTCAAAACAATAAAGGTAACTTCGTTCATAAATGAACCTCGTGAGCTTACTCACCTCGAAACTCTCGCTGCGTCTTCAATACAGAACAAGGCAGCCACACCACAAAACAACCGTCCAAGGATACCTCGTCAAGTACCTAATCACATACGGTTTCAACTTAGCAACAATCCACAAACGATTTAAGTCTGAAACCCCTGTTTTGAACTAAAATCCCCAAAGTGACGCCAATTGAGGCGAAACTACATCCGAGACCACCCAATGTCTCCGGAATACTTCTACGATCGATATGCCAAAACCATAAGTCGATCGGAAGCTCGAATCCTCATGGATCGAATAAATCAACCGGTATGAAACCGTAAAAATCATAACAAATCCATACGAACTCCAAAATTTGCATATTATATATCGAAACGCTCGTATCAACGAGTAGAACATATATAATACCAAAAACAGTTCCCTACATGGCCGAAAAGCCACAATAACGCCGCCACAGGCACCGCCGCCTGCCAAAACTTAATATTTCACAAAACTCCCAAATCAAAGCTGCTCATCTAAGCATGCTTGTGATTTTTCATAACTAGCTCGAAGTCTGAAAACAAGCATAAAGGGTCGAAAACTACCTCACAAGCTTTGGATTTTTGCTTAATCCGAGTTGAACCGATTTCCACGTAAATCGATCCAAACAACCACCATAGATCAATCAGGGAGCCTTCTCTGAACTCAACCAAGGAAGCATGAAGCCACGAAGTCGCCGTAGCTACGTTTTCCGACCGGGTCAGAAAACACCAAACTACGCCACCTTGCTGTGCCGCACAGGGTGGATATCGCCACTAGAGAATGCCACAGAGACGACCGGACGGAGGAGACTAACTGATCTGGAAATTTTCGTCGCCGGAGATCACTGGAGCTCGCCTGAAAAGCCTGGTATGGTTTCCTGGTTCGGTCGGGTCAGACGCGGGTAAGGAGTGAGAACGGAGCGTTTCTGGTTTCCAGAAAAGGAAAATGGAAATAGTAAGTTTCCTAAAATGGAAACTCCTACTTATAGTAACTTTCCAAATTTTCAAACGCTCATAACTTTCTCATACGAACTCTGATTTCCGTGTTCCATATATCCACGAACTCGTATGGATGCGCTCTACAACTTTCGTGAAGGAAGTTTTTGGAGAAACCCAACGAATAAAAAGTCAACCCTTGCGCCCCCCCCCCCCCCCCCCCCCCCCAAAAATGACACTTCCTAATTATTCGCCCGAAACACTTCCGCTCCATCCACGAGCCACGAAACTGTCCAATAACCACAAAAATTAAATTCCGGAAAATCCTTAGAAAATAAATACTAATTTCCTGGGCATCACATTCGGACACTCAAAACATTTTATTTTCAAGGGGTCTGGAGTCAACGTTTTAATAGTTAGGTTTCTCCACAAACATCCTCCATGGGAATAGTAAAGTGTGTCGATATGAGTTAGTGGATATGTGGCATGCAAAAATAAAAGATCGTATGAAGAAGTTATGGTCAGCGGAAGATTTTTTATTTTCAGAAATTTTCATGTAAATAGAAATTTTTCATTTCGTTCGGTTTTTTATCCGTGAGGATCCGATAGTTGGATCGTCCTTTTGTTTGGTCATTTTGATCCTAGAAGTGTTCCAGAGATCTTGGGTGGTCTTGGATGAAGTTTCGCCTCAATTTGCGTAATCTTCGGTTCTTAGTTGAAATTCGTGTTTCGAAACTTTAAAAGTTTTTGTGCTTTGTTTGCACTGAGTTGTGAGCTTGTTGCTTAAGTGCTTAATAAAATCATTTTGAGCCAAGTTTTGTGTATTCACGTTTTGTGTGAACACATAGCTGTATTTCGAGGTGAGTAAACTCAAGTTGTTTTGGGTGATGAATTAGATGTTATTGTTTTATTTGAATTAATTGTTAGTTGTGAAATTATATTTATCGCAAATGAATATTTTTTTTTTAAATATATGAACATAATTGATTGTCAATAGTTCATGGGTAAGTTAAAATGAATTTCAGGCTTTGTAATTTGTGAACTATAATTATATATATCGGTGGAATTGCATGTTTTGTTCATTATTGTTTGTAAAGTGATTTTGAGGAAAATAAATGAATTTGGAAAGAAAGGACAGTATTGTCGGCTTTGAGTTTTGAAGGAAGTATTTACAATTTTTGCGATGGCTTTGAGATGTGAAAATAATATTTTGAAATTGAGTTTGATATTGTTTTAAGATTGTTGGAACCAAGGAAACAATATTTTGAGGCGGTCAATTATATTGTTATGAGAATGGTGAAATTGTATATGGAGTTGTGATTGCAAAATTGTGTTTTATTGGGGTAGCCTGTGTAATTTAAGATACGGTAGCCTGTGTGGGAATTGTTGTGTAAAGGATGTGGGTTATTGTTGAGTGATTGATGTTTGAGATTGTTGATGTGATAATTGGTGTTACCAGTAGATGAAAAAGTATTGATATTTAGTTTATTTCGGGTATTTGAATTGCTTGATTTCTGTCATTGTAATCTCCTGAACCAAATTCTATGCAGGGATTACTATTTTTCTGAAATATTTGATTTTAACGTAATCTTCTAAACTAAATTATTTGCTGGGATTACTATTTTCTATATCGATTTATTTGCATGTAATCTCCTGAACTAAATTTTATGCAAGGATTACTATTGTTTTTTTTTTTTTTTTGCATTGAGTGTTTTAATGTAATCACCTTAACTAAATCATATGTAGGGGTTACTATGTTTTGAATTGTTTGATTTGACTATTCTAGTCTTCTATTGTGTTGGTCAGAATTTACTCATATGAGGTTTACAAACTTACTAGGTTTGTTTGTTGCAACCCAGTGCAATATTCAATGGTATAGGGGTTAATCGTGCAGGTTAAGGTAATCGTGGCTGTGATGACCTGAATTTTCGTTATCTAATTTTA
This sequence comes from Rosa chinensis, assembly GCF_002994745.2. Taxonomy (NCBI): domain Eukaryota; kingdom Viridiplantae; phylum Streptophyta; class Magnoliopsida; order Rosales; family Rosaceae; genus Rosa; species Rosa chinensis. Next base: position 63,164,933 of record NC_037092.1, read on the forward strand.
GTATTTAATAATGGACTAGTTATACGAATTATGAGTATTGTGCTTCATTCGTATGTTGTTTGTGAAGTGGAATTATCAATTATTCGAAAAGTGTGGATTTATGGGGGGTACAAAATTTGACTTTTTATACGTTGAGATTCACTGTAGACTTCATTCACAAAAGTAGTAAAGCGCGTCAATACGAGTTCGTGGACATGTGGTACGCGTCAATTGGAGTTTGTATGAGAAAGTTATTTGCGATTGAAGACTGGGGAAAATTATGAGATTTTTTCATAAATCCCAAAATTTTCCATTTTTCCATTTTCCTCACTCGGCTTTTCTCTGTTCTCTCTCCTCAGAACCGACGAAGTCCGGCCAACCCAACCCAGACCCATCGCCATTTTTCGGTGACGTATGATGGCGGACCTGGCCCAGATCGACTCGCCCAGCCCTCATCTGTCTATCCCTGGCAGCCGTTTCACCGATAAAGCCCCCCAGAAGGAGATCGAAAGCCGGAACAGTGGCGGCGGAACAACCCGGTTGGTTTTTTCATTTTTCGGCGACGTCTCGGCCTATCCTTCACGGCTTTCGAATCTCCTCCTCCTCTAAATCACGCCCATACCCACCTTGAAGGGAGATTTTGCATGTGGAATGTAATACCCCAGAAATTTGTTATTATTTTTCAAGGATTTTCCGGAATTAATTTAGTAGTTGTTGGTACGAGTATGTGGTTCGTGGATGGAGCGGAAGTGTTTCAGACGAATTTTTATTCAAAAAGTGTGGTTTTAGGGGGGGTGCAAAGGTTGACTTTTTATACGTTGGGTTGCTCTGAAAACTTCCTTTACGAAAGTAGTAGAAAACCTCAATACGAGTTCGTGGACATATGGAACGCAGAAATCGGAGTTGGTATGAAGAAGTTATGGCCATCGGAAAAAGTTTCCATTTTAGTATATATAGGGATTTTCCAAAAATTATTTCATAAATTCCAATTTTCCATTTTTGGAAACTCCTTTCTCTCCGTTCTCTCTCCTCTGCACACCTCAGACCCCACGAAAACCCGCCGACCCGACCCGACCCAACTAGTTCTCTCACCTCCGGCCACCTACGGCGACGGGACAAGCCCAAACCGACTCAAACTAGCCTCCCCCGTCGCCCTGTGGTGGTGGTTTGCACGGGGATTCACCGGAAAGCTGAGATCGAAGCGCCAACAGTTGAAGCGATCGGAACCCGACCGGAAATCCACTTCTCGGCCGATCCTTCTCAGTTTTGGAATCTCTTCCTCCTCCTGATCATCCCCATACCCGCCTTGAAGGACGATTTTGTGTGTGGAGTGGAAGATCAAGGGTTGAAGAACAGCGGTGCACAGTGAATCTGGAGCTTGATCAGATGGCAGCAATTGGCCGATCTTGCAAGTTTGATCTGGGATGATCTAAGGCAAACCAGACTTAGCTCCAGGTATGAAAATTGCTCTACTCTTGATGATGAACATTTCTGGGTGGCTTGATTGTTGTGATATGGAGTTTAGCCAGTGGTGGTGCACCACCACCTGTGGCGGCGTTCAGGCCATGAAAGGGATAGCTTTTGGTTTTATATATCATCTACTCGTCGATACGAGCGTTTTGATATATAATACTTAATTTTTGGAGATCGTATGAATATGTTATGATTTTTACAATTTCAAACCGTTCGATTTTCGATCCGTGTGGATTCAATCGTCCGATCGACTTGCGATTTTGGCATATTGATCGTAGATGAATTTCGGAGACTTTGGGTGGTCTCGGATGAGGTTTTGCCTCGATTGGAGTTACTTTCGGGTTGTGGTTCTATTCGGGAATTCAAACTTTAATCGCTTGCTTTGAAATTAGATGCTTTCGTACTACAAGTGGTATTAAGATGTGACTTTGATGTGATTAGGTACGTGGAAAGTGTGTTGAGTGGATTGCGGCAATTAGTGCTTCTCTCGATTTGTGTGTGAAGATGCAGCGGGATTCAGAGGTGAGTAATCTCACAAGGTTCATTTACGAACGGAATTACCTTTATCGTTTTCAGAGTTATTGATTTAACTGCAAACTATAGTTTGTATTAGTAGGCATTCCTGAGCGGATGACTACGTATATATATATATATATATATATTTATGTGATATATATATATATATATATACAGGCGGGTTCTGAAGCGGACGTCTGCACTTAGCTAAAGTGCGGATGTCGACGCAGCAGGAGGGTTCCAGGCTACGACGGCGGCGCGGGGCTGGCCGGAGGGAGGCCGGAGGCGTCCCAGACCTCTTCTGGGCGGCGTTCGAGGTCGGAGGAGGTCGGGCTTGCCGGTTTCTGGGTAGCCACCTCACCTGCAGTTGCAGGTTCTATGCAGCACAGCAGAACCGTCGCCGGCGACTCCACCGCACCGCATACCCCTCCACACGACCCCCGGCGTCCCTCATGCAAGCCGCGCCGCGCCATCGCCGCTCGATAGAGGTCGGAGGAGCGACGTCCGCACTTTTTCTGGGTTGCGGACGTCCTCTTCAGAACATTTTCGTATATATATATATATGTTTTGGTGGATTTGTGGATTTATGAAAACAATATGCATGAATGCATGAATGATGCTTTTTATTGTTTTGGGTTGTGGCTTTTCAAAAAACAAATGGTTGTGAAATGATTATTTATATTGTTTCGAAAAGCATTGAGATTTGTGTAACATTTTGGGTCCAGTGCGACTGCTTTAAATGTTTTATTCTGAGGTACTGAGAAGTCCGTGGAATAAAGGTCTATGACCTTGGGCAGAATATTAGGTAATCACGTCTTTGGCCAGACAAGTGGTAACGAATTCAGTTAGAGCTCTAGTTTGTCTGCCATTTGTGATTCATGGGGTAACGGTGCAAGGTTATATCTAACTCATGAGATTACGTGTTTTTAGGGAACAAGATGTGAGTTGCTTCCTTATTTACGGTTTTTCACTAGTACAAAAATTGCATCACACAACGGTGGTTAACCGTTGTCCCAGGAGGAAAGTTCTGTTGTCTATCTCGGTGTTGTGTGATCACAACACTCAGACAACTGTGAAACACTGTTGTATGTCGATCATAGGGTCGACGGCTATCTTAGAACCGTTATACCAATTTTGGGCATGCCAATGCCAGAAGTTGGATGTCAGGCACATATGTCGCATGCATTTGTTGTTTCAATGGCCGCCCACACAACAGACTTAAGATACAAGCTGATATCGGTTACCTGATCAGACAACAGAAATACTATAAACTGTTGTTGGATTATCTTTACCACTACAGATATTTCAAAATATCTGTGGTGTGATAGTTGTAATCGTATTTGTGAGCAAGCTATGATTGTTGTATGTGGGAGAGATTAATTGCATTTGTACAACACATGTTTTCAATAGCGTTGTGTGATTTAGCAATTGGACAACTGGTTTTTGTTTCTTATGTTGTGTGAATTCAAATCTGAGGACAAAGTGCTTTTGCAACCGTTATGTGATTTAAACCAAATTTGTTGTGTGATTCACAAACATATAACTACTCATACAATGTAATTTATGAACTGTTGTTTCTTCATTATCTAATTCATAAAACCAACAATGAAAGCATTATATTCTACCAAAAGCTGACCATATATATATTGAAAACAGCATGCAAAAGCTGAAACTTGTCCCAAAAACATACATACATACATATATATATATATATGTATGTATATATATCCAGCTGCAGGCTGCAAGTAAAGAAACCACATTCTAGCTGCACCATTGAAAACAGCAGAAGACAATATACTTGTTCCAAAACCATATATATGCATCTATGTGCATGCACCTACTACTAGCAACATTCATATATATATATATATATATATATATATATATATATATATATGCATCTATCAGCAGAAGCACTAAACAAAATGATATGCAGTTTCCTTCAGCCTACCACTAAATGGCTCCTACATATATGACTTGACGACAAACTTTGCCCACTCGCACCGCATCACATCAGTGTCCTCTTGGCTATACACAAGGTTGCTTCTCCTTTCCCACTAAAATAATTTCAAGTAACATAGCGAAGTTATATAAAGTGTCAGTTAATAGTACCAAACAGATCATCATTCAAACACATATAGCTAGAAGACCAAATAGATCTTAATTATCAGTGTATACCTTGTTGACAAATGTAAAATCTTTATCCTCAATTATATCTCTCATGTAGCACATCACAAAGTACCCCCAGTCCTTAGCATTAGGTTGGGGAGGAATACCCTAAGAATTGAACATTAAGCATAAATTGAACAACAAACAAACCTAGTCAAAATATGCACCAGGTAAACAGAAGCATAATTTCAAGTTCCAAACTAGTGTAGACATGCATGTATACAGATAAATTTTTCCACAAAACTGAACTCCGGCCTTTCCTTCCCTTGTGTGCGTTATATATAGCAATGGCACTAAAATAGAACTATCACAATATCAGTTTTTGCATGTAAAGAAATTGACACTTAAAGTTGGATGTTACAGTTAGTTTCTTCTTTCCATCAGTTTTAGTATTCGATAACTTAAAAATTGTAATATATGTAGACTATGACTTACATATCAACAACTGATCTCCATTCTCCAGTGGGTAACCTCCTCTTCATGGGATCCATGAAATAAACAATTTCTTTGTCCGGATCCACAACAGTGAGCATCCAATGTTGACTATATATAATGAATTAACAAGTGCACGTTTAGTTCTTCACTTTGCAAATCCTTACTTAAATAGAAATGCAAAGTATCACATGTATAACATAAAACTTTCATGAATCACTTACTCTGAATTATAAGGCAGCAAGAAAATCTGGCCTGGTTTTGCCGTTATGAACCTATCCTTGATGTGCTGTGACCTTGCATGGCAATCCCCACAACCAATGCCACCGATCAATGAAGGATCAACAAAAGCAACCATATCCATCATTTTATATCGATTCAAGACATCATAAAGGTACCTAACATGCATATATACCAAGTTTGAACTCAGCAACAAGAATTTCACATCAATACATTTAGGGATATAGAATATAGGATTAAATACTTGTTACTCCTCAAACTTTTCCCTGAAAAACAGTTCAGTCCCTCGCCTTTTAAATTAAACTGGATAGTCCTTATTCTCTCTAATTCTCACACAAATGGTCCAAAATAGGCCTCATCATATGGCCCTTGGGCCCTAAGCCCGCCCGGCCCAACCCTTCCATTAGGGCGGGCCAGCCCGACCCTTTCTCAAATAGGGTAGGGTAAGGGTCATGCAAATGAAGCCCGGCCCTACCCTACGGCCTAGCCCGATTGAGCCCGTAAGGACCAAGCCCGGCCCGGCCCTCAAAGCCCTACCCGGCCCTACCCTAAAATTTATAAATTATTTTTACAATTTTCTTTTACATAGAAAAGGAAATATACAATTTGGGAGGTATTAGAAAAATGGCTATCTTCGGTCCAAAATCCAATTGATGTATGAGGCCTATTTTGCGTAGCCCAACTCCAAGTCAGTCCAAGTCCAAAGTGGAAAACCTAGCTGTTTAGGTCATCGAAGGCTCAACCTAACCTTCTAAAGTTCTAATATTAGCTGAGCGGCAGTGGCAGCAGCCGTTTGGAGAGAGAAAGAGAGCAAGAGCAGACGACGAAGCCGCAAGGGCAAGACGACGAAGCCGCCGTTATGTTCTTCTCTATTCCACTTCCCCGCGATGAAAAAATGGGGTCGATTCGTATATAGTGATGAATCCAATGATGTATTTCGGCAGCTGTAACTATAAATTTCAGAATCACAGTGTGTATCCGAGGTAGGAAAGCTCATATTATTGGCTCTTTGGCATCAATTTGATCCATTTACAAAGCTATTGCTGATAACTTGCATTTTGCTCTCGTTGGACTCCATTTTTTGACCAAACGTTTGCTCTGGGTGGTTTTCTGGTTGGGTTGAGAGAGACGGAAGAAGAAGACTTCCCAGATTGGTTAATATGTTTGCTGTGCATGTTTGATTATAGTTAGTTAATATGTTTCTGCAATATTGTTTAGCATATATTATCTCTTTTCTTTGCTTTTGGACTGATGTAACCATGGTAGGCTTATGTAACATTTTAATTGATGACATTCTCCAGATGGACCAGATCTGATATGATCACTTTATAATCATAGCATCACTATAGTTAAAGCTACTGCATAGCAAGCAATAATACTTGCTCCACCATAATTTGCAGAATGGTAAAAATATTGGTCCCTAGTTCATCATTCTTCGAGATATTGCAAATATTGGCTAATAAAGTCTGGTCTTTAATTTGGCTTTCAACTCAGAAACCAACCAGGAGCTGATAATGAATCAAGGGGGACTAAGTTTGTTATCTATGAGAGGAGATCAGGATGGTACTAAAAATGGCCAGAACGGTAACTAACCTAGGCGATCTCCATTTTCCACATCCTCATTGGCTTTCCCTTCAACTCTTCAAGTAGCCTTGTCTCTGGGGTGAGTTTTAAACTTTTGATTTCATTCTATTTATTGTTCTTTCTTATATTATCATAATACAAGGCAGCAGTGTTGCAGAACAAAAAATTGCTTATGATACTATGACGTATATGCTATCCAATGCCTTGGATTAAAATGTCTTGGTAATCAAAACCATGAACTCTGTTTGGATGATTCATATTCATATTCTTGTGTCTTTACCTTGTTTATGATTCAAATGGTGGGTAGCATTTTGCTTAAATTTTGGTACTTTTCTGTGATTTCAGAATCAATATGGACCAGGGCACTGGCGGATGCAGGTAAGGATGAGTGGGGGCAGTGGTGGTTTAATACATATATTGATATCATATCATATACTTAAGATCATATACTTGCATATTCTCATATAAATTGAATGAGTACTGATCAACTAGAAATCTTTATTCATAATTGCAGGAAATTCTGAGTACAATAGAGCATGGTGGAAGATTGACATAATTGCAGGAATCTTCGACTCCACAAGAATGATTTATTTTGTAATTTTTTGTTTTCAAAGAAGTAATTGATATCATCAAAGCATCAAACTGCTATTCATATCTTTGTTCTTCTTTTTGAAGAAGTAATTGAAAGTTTCAGTTTCAGTTGATGTAATTGATCATTAGACTTCAGACTACTTTCTTTAGTTTCAAGGGACTTCTTTTTAATTGCATATATTGAAGAATTTTTTTTCCAGATTTGAGATTATTTGAGTAAAGCCCAGCCCGGCCCGGCCCTATCTAAAAGGGCTGGCTCGTGCGGAATGGGCCTTAAGGGCGGGTAAGGGCTTACGTATTGAAGCCCTGGCCCGGCCCTAAATTTTGTTGACTCGGTCAAAGCCCAGCCCAGCCCTACCCTAAGCCCTAAAATTTAGGGTAGGGCTGGCCCTAACCCGGCCCATGATAGGCTTAGTCCAAAACAGGTCTAAAATGACTATAATACCCTCACTTCTTTTTTATATTATTTTTCTCTTTTTTTTTCTTTCTTTTTTTATACTCTCTCTCTCTCTCTCTCTCTCCTCTTCCTACGAGCTTGACTGTACCCATTTATTCTCCCCTAAAACTCTCTCAGCTTTCTCTCTCGCCGGGGCCATTCTCGGCCTTAGATCGGAGCTCAATAGTAGGATGGGGAGGTTGGGGTGAGGATTCAAAAGTAGGATGGCTGATGTTTGCTACTGGGTCGAGCGATGGTGGTAGCGTGGCGAGGCGGTGGCCGGAAGTCAAAGAAAACATGAGTAGAGGCGTCGAAGTTTTTAGGCGAGCCTGTGGAGGCTGGGATCTATGCCATGCATCGATCCTGCCTGGGCTTGAGTCACCTTCGACCTATCTTTCATTTGGTGGTGGCAGTGTTTTGAGTGGCGGCCGGACATCGCACTTTCTGGTGTAAACCATTTTTTTTTTCTCGATCTTCAATCCTGGGTTTGCTAGTGGAGTTGGGGAGGTTGGGGTGGAGCTGACTTCAAGAGCAGCTTGTCGAGATTAATCAACCTCAATCGGAGCCTTGGATATATCAAAATCTGAGCCAGGCGACGTAATTTGGCAGGGGCTTGGCGGTGAGGAAGGCGTAGTGGTGGGGATAGGTGCCGCCGAGGAGTGCGGCGTCATTTTGAGTGGAGTGGCTCATCAGAGAATGGGGCAGGGCTGTCGCTGCGGAAAGAGAAGAGATGGGTCGCCGTCTGTGGATGAACTCGAAGTCGGATATGAACTGAGAGAGAGAGCTAGAAAAAAGAAAAAAATAAAAAAGAGAAAAAATATATAAAGAAAGGAAAAAAAAAGAGAAAAATAATATAAAAAAGAAGTGAGGGTATTATAGTCATTTTGGACCTTTTTTGGACCATTTGTGTGAGAATTAGAGAGAATAAGGACTATCCAGTTTAATTTAAAAGGTAAGGGACTGAACTGTTTTTTAGGGAAAAGTTTGAGGAGTAACAAGTATTTACCTCAGGTATACCACTATGCAGTTTCCAGTAACTTCTGTCATGCTTGCAATTCTTTGAACATCTGATGCTAGTATAAACGTCTTCCGTTGATACCCAAATAATTCATACTCTATTTCAAATGTGATAGCACGCCCATCTTTAAATGTTTCCTCACTCCAATCGCAAAGTGTCTTCAATGCAGCTGGCAAGGAAGGTCCCAATGACTTCAAGCTAGCTAGAACCTCAGAGTTTTCATCTTCATCTTGAACCCCTCTCTTTCTCTTCCTCCTCTCAGTTTTATCCTTAGTAAGTTTCTACAACAAATTTCAACAATTAATGTAAGGCCTTCTGATCTTTTGAGGTTACATGATGGAGCAAGTTAATATGAAATATCAAAATTATTGTACATTAATGATTATAATAAGAAATTACCTTTTCAGGTGCCCTAAGGACCAGGTTTTTCGGCCATGCTACCCAACTTCCCATGGCTTGCTTAATAGTTTCGATTTCACCGGGCACAGGAAATGGAACTTTGGCTTTCTCCTCTATAGCACAATAGATTGAAACTTGCATATTACTATCTCCTGGTGGATAACCATGACAAGTTTGGGAGGGGTTATCGCATTCAATAACAGTAGCAAGAGCTACAATATGGTCAATTGAACATAACGCTAACTTGGCCTCAACCTCAGTTCCAATTGGCTGCAACAAACATCTAGGCATAAATTCCAATATATATGTGTGTGTGTGTGTGTGTGTGTGTGACTATACTAATCTGCAATAATTTCAGAAACCAATGTGGATACCTTTGATTTGAATCCTTGCTTTGTCAAATCTGCATATTCAGCGGGCACATCATGCTCTTGATCTTCTTGCTGTTTTGCATTATCTGCAACCTTGTCCGCGCAAAACACTTCCTCAATCTCCTTGGTGGTGGAGATAGAAATAGATTTGTCATGAATATCCTTCTTCTTCTTCTTCTTCTTTGGCACTGTGGAAGGCAGCAGCTGTTCCTCCATTGCATCTAAAATTTTAGTTAGTACATTTTGAACTGAGTTATCTTTAACAAGATTCACTGCTTCTTCTTCCACCCGATCCCCGGGTGGAAGAAGCTACATAAACTTTGCTTCTTTTTTTTTTTTTGTAAGTTGTTTTGTCCATTTGTGCATATCAACTTGTCCATACATGCATGCTTAATACACTTGTTTGAAGAGGCCAAGTAGTAGCGGACTTTACCCTGCCCAGAAAGTCGTAGCGGACTTTTCTCAATCACCGGAGTACTTCCTGCTTTAGCTCTTCCATCTACCTTTGCTTCTAGCTGTGCAAATTGAGCAGCCCAAAATGCCCTCTCTTCTGCAATTATCTTCTACTTGGCCTCTTCACTGATTTGGTCTCTGTGGTCTTGTAAAATCTTCTCCTTAGCCTCTTCAATGATGTTTTCTTTCTCCTCTGGTAGAATTTTATGCACACTCACTCTAACCGTTTCTTGGATGGACTCCTTTCTACGTTTAGGGAGGTGGAAGTAATACGAGGGATTCACATAGCCTCCCATGCCTCGCACTCTTCCAGGATGCTCAGGAGTCCCCAAAGCCAACGTCAATACATCATCACTTCCACAAGTGTTTAGTTCTCCAGTAGCAACCTTCTCCTTCAAGGTAACCTAACATATTGATAGTATAGAAAATAAGCATATCATCAACATAACATTAGATATACACATTGAAATCTTCACTGGATGCACTCACAATTTTTTCAGCACACTTCTTTGTCTCTTCATCCTTGAATGTGCCCTGCTTGGTTTGCCGTCCTTTAATCCACAATGTTGCCCTGTCAACTTCGTCGCTGTTCACTGATTCAGACTACCAAAAAGAAGCTAGAGTTCACTAAAAGTCAAAGATAAAAATAGGTCGGCAACTTAATTCAACACTAATTAGAAAGATCGTTAACTAACCAACTCTTCCTCCAATCTAGCATATCCCTTACGGGACATTCGGTGTGGATATTTGTTCCTAGAGTGCTGCTCTTGTTGGACCCGACATAATTCCTGCAAAACAGATGGACTGAATTAAATTGGTTTTCATATGGATTCATTACAAAAAAACAATGTAATGCATTAATGTAATACAAACCAGAAACTTTTCCTGCGTCCATTCAGCCACAAATGCAGTCCAATGATCTGCATTGATGAATCTGTAATCATCTGGAGGATACTTTAAGGACTCTGGATCATTCAGGAAAGGGATAATGTAATTCCTAGTGAGTCGAGACTTGAATTCCCTCCATTTGATGAAGCAGATTCATTTACCATTTTTCGGCTTTCAGGTCCAAGCACAAATGGCACCTACATACAGAAAAAGAAATAAAGCATGCTCAATATAAGTTACAATCCTTCCTTTAATATAATAGTATATTCACTCATTTAGCTTAAGAACAAATAAATCATCTCTTGATAAATCAAGCGGCGAAGTAACAGTCCAGGAAAGAGAGACTCTTAAATTATCCGGTGAAGTAATGTCGAGCGTCGGTGGTTGATGGTCAAGACAGACCGAAATCTGCACAAATCCACTTAAATTATCCAAAGCTGAAGAAGAAGAAGAACAAACCCTGAAAGAAGAACAAACCAAAGAAGAAGAACAAACCTTTTTGGGGAAAGAAATTCCAAATTAAGCAGCAACGAGTAAACCTCAGTCCACCATCAGAACAACAAGGCGAAAGCGAATCGAATTGAACCTGAAGCTCTTCGTATCGAGGCCCTAATTTCCAAATCGAAATCCAAATCGTAGTAGGGTCTTAGTAGAGAAATGGCCGGGTTTGATTTCTAGGGTATGAGTAAGAGCAGGTTTGATTTCCAAATCGATATCCAAATCGTAGTAGCTAGAGATCTTCCCTTTGGTTGCTGGCTATTTTGGATTTGGTTACTCGGTTGTTGTTTTGGAAGGAGTTGAGTAAGAGTGACTGTCAGGTTTGGGGGGAGTATGTAATTGGGGAAAAAGAAAAGGAGTAAGAGTGGTTGTCGGGTTTCAATTAAGTTGTTTGTGGGAGACTTCAATTTGTCTCAAGTTTCTCCAACAACAGATAAGAAAGTGACCGTTGTGTGAGTGTATGATGACAAAGCAGGCTAGGAGGGAAAATTTGCCGCCTGTGACTACATAGGTTTCATCAAATTAAAACTTTGCCGCTGTGCAACTTGCTTCCATGCTTAGACAACAGAAGTAAGACAATCTGTTTTACAAATTTGTACACCTTCCATTAGATGTACCTAGTACGATTTCTCAAAGTTCATACCACATTTCGTTACACAACAGATAAAAAAAAACTGTTGTGTGGTTAGTTCAAATTCCATTTTTGTGAGCTTGTTCTTGGAGAGAATTATGTACTCATTTCCCTCCATTCTAGGCCTCTCCATTACACAACATAAACTTCTTAAATCAGTTGTCCAATATCTTCCTAAAAAAATGGTTTTCAATTTGCTTCATTCACACAACAGAAATAGGTTTTGTACCGCTGTATGATAGAGTTCGTGTTAACACACAACAACATATTTGTGTTCTGTTATGTGATGAGTGTTGTGTATTTCGATTTTTGTAGTAGTGTTTAAGGGGATAAGGTGCAAGTTGTTTTCATTATTAACGATTGATAGAAATCAAGGTGTGAGTTGCTTTCTATGTTACGATTTGAAAAAAATCAAGGCGTGAGTTGCTTTCTTTATTTCGTGTTTTGAAAGAAATCAAGGTGTGAGTTGTTTTATTTGTTTCGTGATTTGAAAGAAATCAAAGTGTGAGTTGTTTTCCTTATCATTTAGGTGAGTTGCTTCCTTGGGTTGCATTACTATGGCATTGGTTATCGTGATATGGAAATCCGCCTTTGAGCGCCAAATATGATTTCAAACATTACTTGAAGGGTTTTGTTTTGGACTATGATCATGGATTTGAATGTTGAATTGAGACATGAGCATATAGATCCTTTTATGGGTAGCCTTGTTGATGCATGCTATTGAAATAAGTGGAATTGATAGATAATGCTATAATATATGCTTATTGACTGTTAGGTTGAGAGGACTTAACATGTTGTTGTTGTTGTTTTGAGTTACTCATACAAGCTTGCAAAAGCTTACCAGGTTTGTGTTTGCAATCCCAGTGCACTATTCCACGGTGTAGGGGTTTTCCTGCAGGTTAGGGTTAGCGTGGTTGAAGCTATAGATTTCCTTGCTGTTGCAGTGGTAGGTTTATTATCTAATTGTGCTACACACTTAGTAGTCTTCCGCTGTGTAATGAGCGTAGTGTGTGCAGTTACTTATTAAATTGATGCTTTAGTTTTGTTTGTAAACTTTGCTTAATGTAATATGTGACTTTAAAGAATGAGTCTGTATTTACATTGTGGGTTCGGGACATCGTTGGGTGCCTTGTTTAAAGGAAAATTTTCTCAGCTAGTTAGTATTGGTGTCCGAACCATCACGCCCGGTGCTCTGTATTTGATGTAATTGTTTTATTATTTATGTTTGAAATTCGGGGCGTGACATGGAGTGAAAGATCAAGGTTTGAAAATCAGCGGTGCACAACGAATTTGGAGCTTGATCAAACGGCAGAGATTGATCGATCTTGCAAGCTTGATCTTAGACGATCTAGACCAATCTAGGCTTAGCTCCAGGTATGAAAGTTGCTCAACTCTTCATGATGAACATTTCTGGATGGCTTGATTGTTGTGATTTTGAGTTTGGCTGGTGGCGGTGCGCCACCTCCTGTTGCGGCCCTTTGGCGGCATTCTAACCATGTAAAGGACAATTTCTGGTTTTATATATCATCTACTCGTCGATACGAGCGTTTTGATATATAATACGTAATTTTTGGAGATCATATGAATATGTTGTGATTTTAACGGTTTCAGACTGTTCGATTATTTGATCCATGAGGATTTGAGCATTCGATCAACTTGTGGTTTTGACATATTGATCGTAGATGTACTCCAGAGACTTTGGGTGGTTTCAGATGAGGTTTCGCCTCTATTGGCATTACATCCGAGTTGTAGTTCGATTTGGGGATTCAAACTTTAATCGCTTGCTTTGAAATTAGATGCTTTCGTACCACAAGTGGTATTAAGATGTGACCTTGATGTGATTATGTACGTAGAAAGTTTGTTGAGTGGATTGCGGCGATTAGTGCTTCTTTCAGTTTGTGTGTGAAGATGCAGAGAGATTCAGAGGTGAGTAATCTCACAATGTTCATGATTTACAAACGGAGTTACCTTTATCATTTTGGGAGTTATTTATTTAATTGCAAACTATAGTTGGTATTAGTAGGCATTGCTGAGTGAATGACTACGTGTATATATATATTTACTTGAAATATATATGTATTGGTGGATTTTGTTGATTGATGAAAACAATATGCATGATTATGGTCATTTATTGTTTTGTGGTGTGGCTTTTCGGAAAACAAATGATTGTGAAAATGTTGATTTCTATTGTTTTGAAAAGCATTGAGAATGGTGTAACATTTTGAGTCATGTGCGACTTCTTTAAATATTTTACTTCGAGGGACCGAGAGGCCCGAGGATTTAATGTCACAAGTTGACTTTTGGCAGTATATCGAGTAATCACGTCTTTGGTCGGACTAGCGGTTACGATTCAGTTAGAGCTCTAGTATGTCTGCCAGTGTATCTCATGGGGTAACGGAGCGAGGTTATTTCTAACTCATGAGTATGTGTTTTAAGAAATCAAGAAGTGAGTTGTTTTCCTTATTTATGATTTGAAAGGAATCAAGGTGTGAGTTGCTTTCTTTATTTCGTGATGCCAGAAATCAAGGTGTGAGTTGCTTTCTCTTATTTTTGATTTGAAAGGAATCAAGGTGTGAGTTGCTTTCTTTATTTCATGTTGACATAAATCAAGGAGTGAGTTGCTTTCTTTTATTACGATTTGAAAGGAAATCAAAGCGTGAGTTGTTCTCCTTTATTTCGTGTTTTAAGAAATCAAAGTGTGAGTTGTTTTCCTTATCATTTGGGTGAGTTGTTTCCTTGAGTTTCATTACCATGACTTTGGATATCGTGATTTGGAAATCTACCTTGAAAGTCAAATATGATTTTCAAACATTACTTGAAGGGTTTTGTTTTGGACTATGATCATGGATTTGAATGCTAAATTGAGACATGAGCATATAGATTCCGTTATGAGTAGACTTGTTGATGCATACTATTGAAATACGTGGAGTTGATAGTTGACACTATGAAATATGCTTATTAACTGTCAGATTAAGAAGACTTATGCATGTGTTTCTATTGCTGGTTTTGAGTTTACTCATACAAGCTTGCAAAAGCTTACCGGGTTTGTGTTTGCAACCCGATACACTATTCCATGGTGTAGGGGTTTATCCTGCAGGTTAAGGTGAGCGTGGTTGAAGCCGTAGATTTTCCTTGTTGTTGCAGTGGTAGGTTTATTACCTAATTGTGCTATGCACTTATTAGTCTTCTGCTGTATAATGAGTGTAGTGTGTGTAGTTACTTATTGAATTGATGTTTCAGTTTAATTTGTAAACTTTGCTTAATGTAATATGTGACTCTAAAGAACGAGTCTGTATTTACATTGTGGGTTCGGGACATCGTTTGGTTGCCTTGTTTAAAGGAAAAATTTCACAGCTATTCAGTATTGGTGTCTGAACCATCACGCCCGGTGCTTTGTATTTGATGTAATTGTATTATTACTGTGTTTGAAATTCGTGGCGTGACAGTGGCTGAAGTCGGAGTCTTGCGGACGCAGCTGTAGCCTGTAGGTGTCGGAAGCTAATTTTTTTGCTTTAACCTTATTTAGACTTCCGTTTTATCGTAAGCTTTGAAGGAGTGTTTACTTGTTAATTCGTAAACTTTTGTAATATAATATAAGACTCTAAAGAACGAGTCTGTATTAATATTGTGAGTTTCAGATTTTTTTTTTTTTTTTTTACCGAGATCACACTGTTCCTTAAAGGCTTCCTAAGCCCAGAGACTAATCTGTGCCAGGAGATCATGTCAAAATGCTTCTTCCCCCCTAGTCACCAAGAATATATTGGGATTAAACTCCAATAAGCGTTGGCGGGATTTGAACCCGGATGTGGGAGTTCCACACCTAGAGGCTCTTACTAAATCGACCACCAATGGTGGTTTTGAGTTTCGGAACTTAGTTGTACACTTGTTTTAAGAGAAAATTTTTCCTAATATTTAGGGTCGATGTCCGAATCATCACGCCCGGTATTATTGTGATTGTTTATTTGGTTTATTAATTTGCTTGAAAATCGGGGCGTGACAGTCGTTCTCTATATTTATCTAGTATTGAAGTTATATTTTTATTGAATGTAGAAAAAATAATTTAAATGAATTTATAAATTACATAGAATAATTTAAGAGAAATTTTTTTAATTACCAAAAGTAGTAGAGAGTCTAATCTCGCTCTCCATTTAAACTTTTAATTATCTCGCTCCTAAGTATAGAGAGCGAGATGAGACTCTCTATTGTTTTTATTTATTTAAATCTTTCATTTAAGTCGTTTTCTGTAATTTATAAATGCATTTAAACTTCTTTTTGTTTTTTAAATATATTATGTAAATTCATAATTAGTTAAAGTAGAGATAACTGATGCAGACGTATTTAAAAATTGGCTAGCGAAAATGACTTTTTTGTAATAGTAAAATGAGAATTGGAATTGGTTTACTCATTTCATTTCATAGCCCCTTTATATAGGGAAAGAATTACAACGGAAAGATCAATTACAATGATGACATTAAATGCTGATTGATCCGTAATAGTGTTGATTGATGGTAATCGCTGATTCCTTGATTTCCTCTCCATCAGTCGCTTTGACGAAGGCACATAATATGTTTTTCCCTTAACACTCCCCCTTGTGCCAAGTCAAAG
Organism: Rosa chinensis; assembly: GCF_002994745.2. Lineage (NCBI taxonomy): Eukaryota > Viridiplantae > Streptophyta > Magnoliopsida > Rosales > Rosaceae > Rosa > Rosa chinensis. The sequence goes on from NC_037092.1 coordinate 63,181,216, forward strand.
ACGAAATGGTGCATGAGTTGTTGCCTCACTAAAAACCTTGCAAGTAACAATAAAAACCCTGTGGGACAAAAAATACACATTGGTCGAAGGAAAAGAGCACAACACACCTTTTACATTTGAGGATGACATGTGTGTGTTAGACTCCCCCTGATCCTTACATTAATCAAGGGAGCTTGGAAAGTCTTCGCATTCCTATGCTTTTCACATGTTTCTCAAATATGGCCTTAGGCAATGATTTGGTGAACAAATCTGCCACATTCTCCTCAGACCTTACTTGATTCACATGAATCTTGAGGAGAACCTGTTGTTGCTAATTGTAGAAAACTTTGGCGATATGTGTTTTGTATTATCACCCTTGATATATCGTAGCTTTATTTGTTCAATGCAAGCTACATTATCTTCAAAAATGCAAGTAGGCTCTTCAGTGGTAGAACTCAAACCACTAGTCCCTCGAATATGTGTGATGATAGCTCTTAACCATGCACACTCACAAACCGCCTCATGTAGAGCAATGATCTCTGAGTGATTCGAGAAGGTAGCCACAAGGGTTTGCTTAGTTGATTTCCAAGGTATCGCCCTATTTCCAATGGTAAATATATAACCAGTGTGGAAACGACCTTTATGTGGGTCAGAGAGGTACCCAGCATCAGCAAAACCAACCAAAACGTCATTTGGCGTTTAGGTGTAGTGAGTGGTGCTTTCGCCATCAACATTTCCTTTAAGGTTGCAGTTCCATCTGCGGTCCCTCTTGTCTCTCTATAGGGAAAGAAGAGTCCTAAGTCAATGGTTTCTTTTAGGTATCGGACAATGTTCTTGATACCATTCCAGTGACGCTGCTTTGGCACTGAGCTAAATCTAGCTAACAAGTTCACTGAGAATGCAATGTCTGGTCGAGTACATTGGGCTAAGTACAATAATGCGCCTATTGCACTTAGATGGGGAATTTCAGCTCCCAACACCTCTTCGTCATCTTCCTTTAGACGAAATGGATCTTTCTTTGCATCCAAACTTTGACCGATCATGGGAGTGCTAGCAGGATGCGCTTTGTCCATGTTAAATCACCTAACTTTTGGACATATGCAGACTGGTGGATTAGTATTCCACAAACTCGGTGTTCTAGTTCAAAGCCTAGACAGAATCGAGTTTTCACAAAATCCTTCATCTCAAATTCGGATTTCAAGTAGCTCGCGGTTTCTCTTATTTTATCAAGAGTACCTATTATGTTCATATCATCCACATATACAGTTACAATTGCAAATCCGAAACTTGTTTTTTTTATGAATACACATGGGCATAATTCATCGTTCTTATATCTCTTCTCAATCAAGTAGTCACTTAGACGGGTATACCACATCTGCCCAGATTGTTTTAATCCGTAAAGTGAGCATTTCAACTTAATTTCAAATGCACACTGTGGTTTAAAGTCACTTGACTTGGGTAATGTAAGGCCATCAGTCAATTCCAGGGCGTTGTGAGAAACCTTGCACCATAAGGCGAGCCTTGTACCTCAAGACTTCATTCTTTTCATTATGCTTTCTGACAAAGACCCATTTATGTCCTACAGGCTTTACACTTGGTGGGGTTAGCACTACCGGACCAAATACCAGTCTCTAGCTTTGTCAGAGAATCTAATTCTGCCTGGATTACTTCTTTCCATTTAGGCCAATCTGCTCTTTGTTGACATTCTGCAACAGAGCGTGGTTCGATATCATCGTGCTCTATGATTTCTTGAGCAACAGTGTATGCAAATACATCATCAATGTGTATGGAAGATCTTTCTATCAACTCATACGCACTCTCATAATCCATTGAGATTTGTTTGTTCTCTGGAATCATTTCAAACATCGGAGCGTCCTCCAGTATTGATTCATGGACATAACTATAATCATAGACAATCTCATGAGAGGGATTCTCTACATTGATGATTGGTTGGTGCCTTACTCGCCCTCTTCTTCCTTGGGTGAGTGTCAATCGAACCAAGTGGCCTCCCCCTCTTCCTTGGGGAGCCACGACCTCAATCACACCTCCACTAAGTGCTGTTGCAGTGCCTCTATCTGCGGCACCGTGCCCTTTGTTGGGGACTTCTAACCTTGTAGGCACATTTGCAGCTGGTATATGTGATCTCGTCACTTTTGCTATATCAGTAAACGCATCAGGCATCGAATATGCTACGTTCTGAAGATCGATTATTCTTTTCACTTCACTTTCACTTTGTGAAGTGCAGGGATCAAAATGAGACAGAGTGGGGACAAACCACGACAATTCCTGTCGTTCCCTTGGAAAATCCTTTTTGCTATCTCCCCCTAACGACGGGAAGACTATCTCATCAAAGTGACAGTCCGCAAATCTAGCGGTAAAGAGATCACCTGTCAAGGGTTCCAAGTAGCGGATAATTGTTGGGGATTCGTATCCAACATAAATACTTAATCGTCTCTGAGGACCCATTTTGATGCGTTGTGGGGGCGCAACAGGCACATATACTGCTCAACCAAATATGCGTAAGTCAGGCTCATATCCAGTTACCAACTGGCTCGCAGAAAATGGTTGGCTAGCAGTGGGTCTGAAACGAATAAGTAAAGCAACGTGCAATTTTGCATAACCCTATGCAGATATAGGCAGGTTGGTGCGCATAACTAATGCCCTAGCCACCATCTGTAGCCTTTTGATGGTGGCTTCTGCGAGACCATTTTGTGTATGCACATGGGGTACATGATGCTCTACATCAATCCCAATAGACATGCAATAATCATCAAATGCTTTTGATGTAAACTCTCCAGCGTTATCAAGCCTTATAGCCTTGATAGGGCGATCAGGGTGGTGAGCCCTTAAACATATAATATGTGCTAGTAGTTTTGCAAATGCAGCATTTCTCCTAGACAATAAAACGACATGTGACCAGTGTGTCGAAGCATCCACCAGAAACATAAAGTACTTGAATGGTCTGCATTCTGGATGGATAAGTCCACAGATATCTCCTTGTATCCTTTATAAGAATGGAATGTTTTGTTTTGTGTCTTTAGTATAAGAAGGTCTCGATCCTATTTTTGCTAAAGAGCAGGCTTTGCAAAACGAGTGATGTGCCTTTGAAATAGTCAATTAGGCATAGTGGGATGGAGGTAGTGTTTCTGGTACTTCAGAAGACAATGACTGCATTTGAGCAGTACTAGGACCGACACCTTGCAGTGTGATGGATTTTTGTCTCATTTTATTTTTCACTCGAAAGAAGGGATGTCCATAGAAGTTCGTTAAAATACGGATCATCATGTCACGACCAGGGTGCCCTAGGCAGTTGTGCCAAAGCCTGTATGAGTCAGTGTCCCACATTTCATTGTTGGTGACAATATACGATTCAATTATCCGAATCATAGTGAGGTACAATCCACTAGATTGACTCATATGTTTCTCTAAAATGTGTTTCCTTCCACATTCATTAGAGGTAATATAAATGTATGTAGTTCCATTCTTACAGTGTGTTTTTACATGATAACCGTTGGCGCAAATATCTTTGAAACTTAACAATGTTCGATTAGCTCTTGATGCATACAGAGCATATCTCATATTCTTTAGAGTATTTCTATTTTAGGTGGAATGATAATCTTTTCATTCAAATAATTTTTTCGTTTTCTAGATGTATTGCTTTATATATTTATAGTGCTATTTTGAACCATGTAAATATGTGTAGTAAATAAAATCGAATAAACTCAGTGCTTCAGAATAAAATTCAAAATTTATTTATAAGCCAACGATAATCAAATCAAAGTCTTGTTCTAATTCATCAAACCATTATTGAAATAAACTTTAAGACCAAGCAATAGCCTAATTAAAAATGAGGCATTATGCCTTCACAACTGTTTTTGGAAAATAAAATAAATAAAGCAGATCAGTAAAACTCTGGGGCATCAGTTGACTAAGCAAATTCCTTGTTGCCATTAAAGTATGCAATTGTGAGGTTGACGTCTAGGTCATGGCCTCCTTCTTCCATATATCTTGTTCTTTAGACTCCCTATACCTCTTGTAATTGGCTGCTACTCTAGTGCTTGCTTGGTAGTTCTTGTACCAATGCCCAATGACTCCACACCTATAGCATGGTTCATTTCCAACTCTATCCTGTTTGACTGAATTAGGTGCCCTTTGCACCTTGTTTCCATGACCACTAGGGCCAGCACCACCATCTCTGCGCCATACATTGGGAAGGCCTCCACGGCCCATATCACGACCCCCATGTCCCTTGCCACGTGGTGCATTATTACCACGTGGGTAGGGGTCAGCACGTCCAATCCCATTTGCATTGGGGTTCTTTCCACCTTTCATTTTGCCATAATTAGCCTCGGGAATTTTCTTTATCCCAACAGGCCTGACATTGTTGTTCAAAAGAACCTCATTATGCCTCTCAGCCACTTGCAGTAGGTTGATCAGCTTATTGAATGTTGTGATTCTTTTGTTGTCATACTCCAGCCTATATGCTAGTATAATTGCTGAAGTAGGAAAAGTAGAAAGAGTCTTCTGGATCATATCATCTTCTGTGAGTTCCTTTCCACAGAAATTTAGACGTGCCTTTAGGCGCAACATATCCTTGTTGAAGTCATTGACCCTTTTATAGTCAAGCAAGCGGATTTCATTCCACTGAACAGTTAGTTTTGGGTGCAAGGTGTCATGCATGTTCCCAAAACGTCCCTTAAGGGCATCCCACAGTTCTTTGGGTGTCTTCAACTAAAGGTACTCCCAACGTAGGCTAGGATCAATATGTCACCTCATAAACATTAAGGCATTTGCTTTCACCTTGTCAGACGGTCCATCGTCTCTGGGGTCAGTGGAAGTTTTGATGGTGGCAGTGTAGTCTTTTGCCACGAAGGCAGTTTCTACATCGGAAACCCAATGGTGGTACTCAAGTCCGTCTGAGTCCAAAATGTCAAATTCAGGTCGAGTTGTATCAGCCATCTACATAAATAAGAGGGAAGATATAAATTACGCAGTCATAAAGACATCCACGTGAATTATTTTCCAAAAAATATGAATTAGAGTTCAAGACCAAGATTAGTAATGGTCACATTTTTTCTTCGATGCTATGTGAAAATATTTTATCACTGTAAGTGTGTGCGCATGAATTTTCTTTATCATGGCAAAATGGAGTTTATATGTTGCATTCTAAACAAAGAATAATCATAGCATGTAATAAAGAATAAAACATAGCATATATAAAAATAAATGATTTGGCATGCTCAAATTGCACAAATATACAACAAAATATGTACTACATATATCAAGCGTAAAAATAAAATATAAACAATAGTCTTTATGTGTAGGAATAATTATATAAGCGTAAAAAAAAACATGCTCAAAATTTCATAATAAAGCATAAACAATCATGCTTTAAAGATAATCATATAAAACATAAATAACAAAGCATGCTTTTAAGAGGATCAATATTATCTAACTAAACATGCTCAAAAGTTCATGATGAAAACATAAACAATAAAATATAAAACATGCTCAAGAAAATAAATAATTAAATATACCATAGTATGAAATTAAATAAATTAAAGAGAACATACTTGGTTTCGAAAAAAAATAAAATAATTCTAGCACACGCGCATATTGATGCAGGCGTGCGTGGCGATGTTTTTGGGCTTGAGAAAAACTGGGCCGCTTCCTCTCTCTATTCAGCAATGGGTCATGGACCTTGTTTTTTTTCTTTTTGTTTTTTGTTTCTATTTTTTTTTTTTCTGGGTTGGGTCCGTTCTTTGGACCCTTTTTCTTTTTTCATTTTTTTTTCTTTGCTTTTTTTTTTCTGGGCAGCAGGGCCTGCTATTTGTTCTTTTTGGCCGGGTCTTTACTTTGGGCCTGGTTTTTTTTCTATCTTTTTTTTTTAATTGGACCAGGATTCTTTTTCTCTAGGCCGGACATTTTCTTTGGGCCGGCTCACTTTTTTTTCTTTTCTTTCTCTTTTCTTTTTTTTTCTTTTCTTTTCCTCTCTTCTTCATCCTTCGTCTGGATTGCAGGTGGTGGCAGGACTGCTGTGGGTTTCGGGGCGTTGCAGCAGGGCACGCTGGGATCTGAGGCGCTGGGGCGCAGGTCGGGTCGAAGGCTTCGGTGTGGATCCGGAGACGTGCAAGGCGGAGGCGCTGGGATCTGGACGTGTAAGGCAGAGGCTGCGCAAGCCGGTGATGTGTTGTGCCCGCTGATCTGAGGCCGATGAAGTGCTGTGCACGCTGGTCTGAGGCCGGTGAGGTGAGGGGGTCTGGCCGGCTATGGAGGAGCAGGGCTGGAGCTCGCTGGGATCAAGTGCTGCTGGGATAGAGGCCGATCGACTGCAATGGAGGTCGATCTGCTTCTGGATAGAGATTTTTTTTTTTTTTTTTTGGGTAGCAGCAGAAAAGAAGAAAAACTTTTTCTTTTTACGGTTTTGGATTTATTTATTTTTCGTCGGAAAGAAACTAGAAAACTAGAGTTTTTTTCCTTAGCTATTGGCTCTGAGCGTGCTGATAACGTGTAAAAGTAAAATGCAAATGGAATTTGTCTACTCATTTCATTTCATAGTCCCTTTATATATGGATAGAATTACAACGGAAATATCGATTACATTAATGATACTAAATGCTGATTGAGCTGTGATTGTAATTCCTTGATTCCCTCCTCGTCAGTTGCTTTGACGAAGGCACATAATGTGTTTTTCCTTTAACAGTTTGAAAATAATTCTACTCCACCCTCGAACCACGTAATCATCCTAACAACCAACTTTATAATTTCTGAAAAGTCATCAGAAATTAATAACGAATTTCCGGGGTATTACATTTATATTCTCAGGAATAGGTTCTGACGTTGAGACGTTTCCCAATGATAACCATAATACAGGAACATTCTCACCAGACGGATTTTGAGTGTCAATGATCCAAGGATCGGGTTGTGCTAAAGTATCCTTCGAACCCATGGGCCTCCCACGCTTCTTAGCTGAGGCCATAATGCCACGACCTGTGATGCCATAGTGCCACTATCTATGGCGTTAGCGCCATGCCTACCTATATGTAGGGCGTCGTCCTCTTGTAGGGATGTCCATCCTTGCAGACACTTTTGTAGCAGATATGTGTGATCTCGTCACTTTAGTGGGAATCGAGATGAGACATAGTGGGGACATACCACGAAAATTTTTGTCGTTCCTGTTGAACGTTTGACGTTCTTTTCTCCCCCTAACGATGGAAATACTATCTCATCAAAGTGCCAATTCCACAAGACAAGCGGTAAAGAGATCGCCTCACAAAGGTTTTAAGTAGCGAACGATTGTTGGAACTTTAGATCCAACATATATGCCCATTTGTCTGTGAGGACCTATCTTGGTGCACTATGGCAGCCCAATTGGCACATAAATCACTCACTCAAATATGCGTAAGTACGAGATGTCAGACTCGTGCCCAATCACTAGCTGTAACGCAGAGAAATGTTAAGTGTCGATGGGTCGTAAACGAATTAGCATAGTAGCATGCAGTATTGCATAACTCCAAGAAAAAATAGGGAGATTAGTGCATATTACCAATGTCCGAGCTACCATTGTAGTCGTTTAATGGCAGCTTTCGTGAGACATTTGGGTGTGCACATAGGAATATGATGTCTGACATCAATCTCCAGCATTGTCAAGTCAAATTGACTAAATGGAATGATCCGGGTAGTGAGCCAGTAGCCTTATGATTTGTACTAGGAGTTTAGCATAAGCAGCATTACAAGTGGATAATAGCGTGACACGTGACTAGCGTGTTTGTGCATCAACCAACACCATGAAGTATTTAAACAGTTCACAAGTTGATTGAATCGGTACATAGAATTGGATTCTATGTAAAAACGGAATGAGAACTTTCGTATTATTTGCATAGGACGGTCTAAGTCTTAATTTCCCTACTAAACAGGCTTTGTAGAACAAGCAAGGGGACTTAGGAACAACCAATGAGGATTTTGGTTGGGTCGAGGCATTAGAAACACCATTGGAACCAAAATGGGTGATAACATAGCCACCTAGAGCGTCATCTTTAGGGTTGGTGCCGGTTTATGGCCTGTACGGATGACGGCGGTGCCAAGTATGTCAGAGGCCGTCCCACGTGGTCCCGGAATCAATTCCTGATTCTTGTTTCGTTTCGCTTAAAAGAATAAATGTTTGTGTGAAGTTTTGATGATACGGATCATCATATCATGATCAGGATGACATAGCATGTCGTGCCAAAGCCAATATGTCTCTAAATCTAAGAGAATTCTCTCGTAACATTATTAGATTTGATGGCTCAAATAGTGGTGACATAAAGTCCACTAGAGAGATATAAAAACTTCTCTAAGATGCGCATTTGTCTGCAATCATTAGAGATGATGCAAAGAAACTCAGTTCCATTCTCATTATGCGTTTTCGCATGAAGTCCATTGGCGCAAATAAAAGCTCAGATGGAGTTTATATGAATGAACTCAACATTTTATTAATACAGCCAACGAGTACATCAAAGTTTTTGAATCATAAATTCTAATATAAATTACTAGCTAATGCAAACAATGGTCATCACTTCTTTTGATAGCTCCAAATTAGACATGACATGGTAAGAAAGAAGAGATATCGGTAGAGTGATGCTCTCTTAATTACCACTAATCTCAGCTACTTTCCTAGACATCACTCCTACATTGGGTAAGCCTATTCAAAGAAAAGTTAAAAACCAAAGGCATCTACTAAAACATATGGCAATTGCCCTATTACATCATCTTGGAAAAATAAAGACTTAAACAAAATCGGCTATCTCTTGATCCTGGTCAGATTTGAAGTCTTCAACCCTTAACTCTAGATCATCATCTTGATATTCTTGTTCCACTTTGTGAGCTTCTCTTGCTTCGCGATGCACTCTGTAGGCGGTGGCAATATTTTCAGAGGCTCTACAAATGTGCGTCCAATGACCAGATACTCCACATCGAGAACACACACCTTTATGCTCGGGCTCCCTTGATTGAGGTGCTTTAAAAGCGCGATTAGGATGGCTCTTAGTGTTGGTGACGCCACCAATGTGGATGAAGGTGTTGCCTCACTCTCTCTTTCCATGTTGACCTCCTTAGTTCTATGTCCGCTTATATTTGCGGTTACCTTCTTAAACAGAGCAATTATATGGATCAAAACATCCAAATTGATCCCAAGAGTTAGGGTTTAGCTCATGGCATCCTCCCTTAGGGGCACCACGATAATTGGACTCCAGAAGAAATTTGTTCCCACAGTCTCGAATTATAGTTCTTGAAAAAGATGTTGTCATGCTTTTCAAGCACATTCATGGATTTAATGAGCTCATGGAGCCTTGTGATCAGTCTTGCATTGACCTCAATCAGATAGTTCTTGCAACCATCAAAGAAGAGATGGAGAAAGTAGAGAGAGTCCTCTCAATCAACATCGCATTTGTGATGTCTTTACCACAGAACTCCATTAAGGATTTTGATTATACACATTTATATTCGTGTAATTATATATAAAACACTAGAAATAAGCAAATCCTCATGTCAATTAATAGGTAATTAATCCATTTTTATTTATTTTGTAGAAAATAAGCGGAGTTACGAAAATGAGAGAAAATGGTGCGAAATTGGAGCAAATTGGAGTTTCCGACAAAAGGATGAAATTGTCAATGCGGATCAACTGTGGTCAACACCATCAAGGGAGTGAAATCAAATTGCCTCTAATAGAATGGGTGGAAGTGCGTAGAGGAGAGAAAAATGGCGAGAAGAAAAATAAAAAGAAGAGAGAAAGCAAAACAAAGTAAAAGAGAAAAGGAAAAGGAAAAAAAAAAATTCTGAACCATGCTGACGTCAGCACATCCCATTTACTTTTCCCTTCTTCCTCACGTGCACAGCTTTCTTCTTTTTCTTCTTTTATATTTCATTTTTCTTTTTTTCTTTTTTCCTCTCTTCCTCTCTCTTGTCACGTGCACCTTATCTCTCTCCATTCGCTTCAATTGCAGACCACCCTCACATCCATATATATTGATTCACACCAGACCACCCTCAATTCTATTCTATCACCAACAGTGCCGCAGCTAGCCTTGGGAGAGGGCTTGATTTTGTGCTTGAATGCAACTTATGCACAATAAGGGCACGGTCATCAAAGAAGTGGGAAATATTTGAACCCGAAATTATCGTACCACGGTCATAAAAAAAGCTAACTTCAATCCTTGGTTATGCCAATGACTAAGTCACCAACAATTAACAAATAAACGTAGAAAAAAAAAATAGCACCAAGCTATTTACATGCCCGACTCGGAACAACCAAGCCTAAAATGGGTCAAGAGAACCACAAGTGAATGTGGAAACTCACAACCGAGTGGTATTGACAATGAAAGTGGTTTGTGAAATTTGATTTTGATTGCGAAAAATAAAATTGACAATTGAAAATTAAAATTGCGACTAAAGATAAAGATAATATAAACTAATCAAGAATGGAAATTAGGTCACTAGGGTATCCTCCTAACCAAATTTAATGCACAAATATATTCCAACAATGGTCATTCAATTCATAATGGCATCAAGAATCGTACCCAAGGCTTTTCAAGGCTCATGGGTCATTAGATTCCTTAAAGGGTATTCTTACTCCGGATCAAGGGTCGTAGAAACTCAATTTGGACAATCTAGAGCCTTGTTAGGGCCTCTAGTTGCACCAAATGGCGAAGAGTCCTAGAATCAAGGTTCTCAAGCTAGCCAATACGGCAATCAAAATTGGTATTGTAACTAACCATGTTCTAAACAAGTGTCCTAACTATAAATTAGAGAAGAGATTAGGTCCCCTAATTTGTTCTAGACATGCTCATGTACACATTCAAGAGTTAATCAAGCTCTTACGCATGCATCTAAGCCAAATATTATAGAATAGAACATATGCCAAACACGAAAATGAAAACCATTAAATCAAAACATATTTATTACATTAAATCCATGCTAGGGCTCAAACCCTAGCTTCCTAAATAGACTACTCACAACCCATTAAAAAATCAACAAAAATATACATTAATTAAAGAGGTAAAGGTGAAGAGGAGTGAGAAGCAACAAGAACAAGTCACAATTTCTATGGAGCAAGTATGACTAGCCTTGATTTAATTGATTTCCCACTTTTACCCAATCTCAAATATTGATGCTCCTTGAAATCCCTTGAGAAATTGATAAGGATTTGATGTGGAGTAGTGAAGATTAAAAGAAAATATAAAGTGGCTATGGTGGTGCATGTGGTGTTTTGGAGAAGAAGAGTGGATGGAATGGTGGTGTGCGGCTACTGTTGAAGAGAGGAAGAGGAATGGGTCTTGGTGCAGCGCTGTAGCTGCTGTAGGGTAGAGAGAATGAGAGTGGGATGACAATATAATATATATGGTTGGTGGTTGGTCTCTAGGCTACCGTTGACGAGAGAGAGAGAGAGAGAGAGAGAGAGAGAGAGAGAGAGAGAGAATTGCACTAGGAGAGAGAGAGAGAGAGAGAGAGAGAGAATTGCACTAGGTGGCTTTCCTCGTCTGAAGAAAATGGAGATAAGAAAAGGGTACGTGGTACTACACGAAAGGAAGAGCATGGTTTGAAATTGGTCAGCAAGGCATAATTAAGCAAATGACCAATTGATTAATTGATAGGCCAACACGTGTGCAGCATTCCAAGCCTTCTTTCTTTCTTTTTCTTTATCTTTTCTATTTCTTTATTTTCTCACATATATATAATCTTCTCCACGATCTCAATATATTTTCACACCAATCATCAAGGAAGTAGTCGGGTTTCACTTCTCTCACTGACATTGACCGGAGCCACTATTTTGTCTTTTTCTCGGAAACTCCAATTTTGCTTAATTTTTCACATTTTCTCTTGATTTCCTCAATTCTGCTTATTTCCTACGCAATAAATAAAAGTGGATTAATTACATAATAATTGACTTGAGGATTAACTTATTTATAGTGTTTTAGATACAATTACATGCATAGAAATGCGTGTAATCAGGGTTGCTGCCCTCTTCCCTCCTCCCCTTCCATTTTCACATTTTAGTTAGTTTTGTTTTGGGAATTTAATGGATAACTCACCCAAGACTTCAAGGATTCATCATGGGCTTCAACCTCTACTAGATTTAAGATTTGGGTAATTGTGGGAGTTGTAATTCAAGGGTAGTCATACTAGCTTTTTAGCTAATTGTGACTATCCTTGTTTTCTCCTACATTTCTCTACTCTTTTATCTTCGAATTTTGTAATTTTAATGTCTATGATTATTGGTTGTGAGTAATTTCTTTGTTGGGGGTTAGGGTTGTGTTCCCTAGCCCAAATTTGATGTAATGGATGCTTTATTTAATTTATATATGGAATTCGTTAATTATTGGATGCTTGTGTTTTATGATAATTGATTAGAATGCATGCTTAGGAATTGTCAACCCTTGGGTATGTATTTTAATAAGTCTAGATTAAAATTTAGGGGATGACATCCTTAGATTTTAGGGCTAGAACCCCGATTTAATATTCTTGGGAAGTACAAGCATGGTTCACTACATGATTAGCTCGATCGCAATTATGGTGAGCTTGGTTGCCTAATTCCTCAATCTCTAGGCCTCTTGATGTGAATTAGTGACCATTGAACCGGCTTTAATTCATGTCAAGTGAGTTCCTATGGCCCTTGAACCGGAGTAGGAATACCATGAAAGGGAATTTCAGCCCTTGAGCCTTGGAAAGCTTTAGGTACGGCTTCTACCATCTTTAATAAATTGCGTGTAAATCAAATTAGCATCTAGAGCATTGAATTAGGGTTAGAATTCATCCCTAACTACCAATCCCCTATTTATATTCTTTTTTTTTTTACTTTTGTTTCCTTTATTTAATTTAGTTGTGAATTAAAGTCTCCATTTAAATTCTTGCACTTTAGTTATTAGAAATGCAAATTGCATTTTCGGTGACATTTCCTACTTCATTGTAAATAGTCATCACTAAGCTCATAGCTTTGATTAGGCTTTGGTGCAAACCAAAGCCGAGCATTGCTAAGGCTTGGTGCCTTAGAGTAGCATTTTTATATGTTTTCTTTTTCTTTTTCTTTTGTTTGCTAAGTGTCTTTATTTCTGATTGCTCAAGGATTGTGGGTTAGCCAGTAATCCCCGTGGTACGATAACCTTGGGCATAAGATTTTCTTATCTTGACAATGATACGCGCGCTTGCGTAAATGAGTATCAAGTCAGATTTAATGCAAAGGGCCTCTAAATTGTAGTAAAAAATTGACTTAAAATCACAGAAGCGGAGGATATGCCATCTCACTTCTAGTTCCGGAAGTAAGGAGTCATAGACATTCCTAATGGAGCAAAGTCTAATTTGTTCATCCTGAAAAAAACAATTAAAGGGGGTAGTTTCAGAGCAATAAGCTGCCATGAAAACAATAAGAATTTCTTAGCGTAATCGCTCCCACGAAATTCAATTTCAAGAGATCTTTGATTAGATCCAAACAATGATGCAAGTTGTCGATCGTAAAAGTCTCAACAAACCCTAGTTTTAGAGATCTTAACAAACCGAAGTTTGAAGATATCACGAACCCCCACAGTTTGGCTTAAGAATCCCACATAGAAAATAATTGGTAGGTAGAAGAAGGGAGGTTACAAGTCCCCAAATAAGAACAAAATATAGAAACGTAGAGAAAATAAACCAAAGCGAGAACTTTAATGAAAAATTACCATGAAATAGAGTGCTGGAAAAAGTCGCTGGAAATTGGCTTGAAAGAATCACTTGTTTTAGGGTTTTAGCTAGTTCAGTCTTTATGCAGCCGGTTCAGTGGTTGCAGCGATAGGTTCAGTAAGGAAGGGACCGGTACTTGGACTTCCGATGCTGGTTCCAAGCTTTTGGGGTCCAGGCATTGCTGTGTGGCCGGTAGTGGTGACAAATGTTGGTTGGAAAGGTGTGAATCGGTGGAAGATTGTAATGGCCGGTTCTGGGCTTCTGGGGTTGAGGGCTACTCTCTGTGCCGTGAAGGCTATTAGGGTTTCAAGGTTTTGTTTTGGGTTTCAGGGTTTGGCTATTTTTTTTAGGATTAAGACTTCTATTGATAATGTGTTGTAAAGAAACTGAATTGGGAGAATAAATTGTGTATTCCATTGACAATAGAGGCCTCTTTATATAGATGATTATAAGGAGAGAATTTAAGTCATACAAGGAAAGATAATCATACAATGATTAGGCTATCTAAGAAGATATCCACAAGACTAAACCCTATTACAATTGGAACAAGTTACTAGAGTTTGGGCTAGACACATATTCCATGTATCCTTAAACATTTTTCTTTATTTTCTTAACTTTTCAGTTTTAAGGTGGAGTAGAGGAGATAAGGGCAGATTGGGTCGTTCAACGGAAATCAAATGTAAGGGATGCGCATCTAAAGACAATTGATGTGCAAATAAAATTTCCCTTTGTCATATCTAATTTGGATTGAAAAGAAATAAGGATCACAGGTTCTTTAAGAATAGTAAAGATATTCATTTTAGGTGGAGGGATTACTTTTTTCTAAGTGGCATGGTCTTTAAGGACAAGAGAATTTGGGAGATTACTTGTATACTTTCATTGATAATTAATATGGGCCTCCTTATATAGAGGATTACATGTACATTATCTTGGAGTACAATGAATCTTAATCAAATACAGATTAGGAGATCTAGAATATTCTACCATATTACAACTAGAACAAGTAATATAATTCGGGTTTCCTTTAACACTCACCATTGTGCTTTCCAAACAGTGGTGCTTTTCACATTACCTTGTTAAAAACCTTACCGAGTAACAAAAATCCAGTGGGACAAAAATAACCTTGGTTAAAGAGGAAAAAGAATACAACACACCCTTCACATTTTGAGATCAAAACGTGTAGATATCTCCCTCTGATGTCTGCGTATCTCCCTGATGACTACGATCATGGGAACTCGAATAATTTTCATAGACCAATACTTTGCACATGTTTCTCAAATGTGGATTTAGGTAAAGACTTAGTAAAGAAATCTGTCACATTGTCCACAGATCGAACTTGGTTCACTTTGATCTTGAGGAGAGTTTGTTGTTGCTGATTGTAGAAGAATTTAGGCGATATATGCTCGGTGTTGTCGCCCTTCATGTAACCTTGCTTCATTTGTTCAATACACCAACATTATCCTCATAAATGCTTGTAGGCTCATCTATGGTAGACTTCAAATCACAAGTACTTCGAATATGGTAATTATGGATTTCAACCATATACATTCACGAATTTCTTTGTGAAGAGCTATAATCTCTGCATGATTCAAAGACGTCGACAAAAATCTATTTTATAGACCTCCAATACATAGCCAATTTGGGAACAACCTTTATACAGGTCAAAGAGGTACCCGGCATTAGCAAAACCTACCAAAACATCTTTTGATTTTTGGTGAGGGACAGGGGACGCCCGTCATCGATACCGGCGATGGCTCTGCTCTCAATGCATGACGAGTCCTAATCCATCACATCATCCTTCGTTTTCTCTTTGTAAGGATAGAAGAAGCCCATATCTATTGTACCCTTTAAGTATCAAAAGATATTCTTTGCACCGGTCCAATGGTGCCGCGTTGGCGTAGAGATATATCTAGTTAACAAGTTCACAGAAAATGACATGTCTAGTCTTGTGTGTTGAGCTGAGTACAATAATGTGCCTATTTCACTTAAGTAGGGCACTTCGGCCTCTAACACGTCTTTGTCATCATTTTTGGGACGAAATGGATCCTTTTTAGGGTCAAGGCTATGAAAGACCATGGGAGTGCTAACATGCTTAACTTTACCTTCATCAAAGTGCCTAAGCATCTTTTTAGTATAAGCCGATTGGTGAATCAGAATCCCATTGGCACAGTGCTCATTTTCTCAATAGAGACAAAACCATGTTCTCCCAAGATCTTTCATCTCAAACTCTGATTTCAAATGTTTAGTGGTTTCAATTATGTTCATGTCATCGACTAAACAGTGACAATCCAAATCTCGAATTTGTCTTCTTAATAAAAATGCATGGTCATAGTTCACTAATAACATATCATTTCCTAATCAAGTAGTCACTTAGACAGTTATACCACATTCGTCCGAATTGTTTCAATCCATATAGTGAGCGTTTTGACCTTATTGCAAATGTGCTCCATGGTTTAGAGCTACTTGACTTGGGAAACTGAAGTTTATCAGGAACCTTCATGTATATTTTGTTATCTAAATCCCCACAAAAATACGCTGTCACCACATCCATAAGTTGCATGTTCAGTTTTTTGAAAACTACCAAACTGATAAGGTAGCGGAACGTAATCACGTCCATTATGGGAGAATATGTCTCCTCGTAGTTGATTCCAGGGCTTTGTGAGAAGCTTGCTCCATAAGGCAAGCTTCATATCTTACAATCTCGTTTTTCTCATTAAGCTTTCTAACAAAGACCCATTTATGTCCAACAAGTTTTATGTTAGGTGGTATTGGCACAAAAGGCGAATATACCTTCTTCTTCGCTAGTGAATCAAATTCAGCCTGGATTTCATCTCTCTATTTAGGCCAATCTTCTCTACGTTGACATTCATCAACGGAGAGAGGTTCGATGTCATCGAACTCAATAATCTCATGTGCAACAGAATACTCAAATACATCAATGATGATGGTGATAGGAGCATAATATGCAACATTTATATTAGTATTTCCGTGCATTTTGTCATGCTATTTATCTTAATATCAAGTATTAATGGTTGTTTTATTGTTTCAAGATTCCTGTGGAGCAAAGGAGAAGAAAAAAAAAAGGGAGAAAAGACGCATGAAATGCAAAATCGGAAAATCTGCCTGTGTAGATCAGCCAACTTCGACAGAGAACTGAGTGCAGTTCAGGATGAACTAGATGATGATCTTTAACTTGTGAAAAGACTCAGATGTCTAGTTGTTAGAGATTTTTATGGTTCGTCAATATCATTTTTTTAGAAGAAGTTATGGCCGATTTAGTATAGGAAGGTCAAGCTGGGCGTAAATCTAGTTTTTGACTGGAATTTATATTTACATGAAGATTCTGGAGTCTAGGACATCCTACAGACTCCCCTATTCCTACTTGGATACGAATTGGAGGAGAAAAAATCTAGATTGATGGCAAGGAATTATTTTATTGGCTAGACGGATGTGGACCAATCAAAAAATTCAAAAGCAAACCTACATCAATTTGGAGTCAGATTCTTAAGCAGACTTGGAGAAGGAAGCCAGGGTGGATGTCTACTATATATAGGCGCCATTATTCAACATTTTCATCATCTCATTCTCTCACTTAGATGTCTGAATACGCTTGTTCCCTGGTACCTAAGAATTTCACAACCCTGAATCAATTTGTTCTTGTTCTTGCTTAAGCCGTGCATCCATCATCCTTCCCTTGGAGTTCTCTTGTGTTATGGTGCTTCAAGACTTCACCAGAGGAGCTTCACAACATCTTGCATTCAAGGAGTTGTCGTGGCCACTTTGATTTTTCATCCATTCTTTCTTTCGGTTTTTGTATCAGGTAACATTATGATTTCTTTTGTGTTTTCGTTAAACATGTGGAACTAACTTCTTTATAGTTAGAGGCTATTTTTGAGCCCCAATTATGTGATTGACAATGTTTATGTTATCCTAATTCGAGAATTATGTTTGTGGGATTGATTGTTTTGATTTTGTTTTATTGATATCATTTACATGTTTATGGATGCGCAACATAAAATTTGACGCATGTGATTGATGCTAGAATTCGGTTTATGCTTTGTAATCCTATTTCATGAGTAGAAAGAACTATAGGACAATAGTTTAAATAAAAACAATTGGAATTTGCATGCTATAAAGTCTTTCTTTACTAGGATGAATTCTATTATCAATCAAACTTCCATATGTGCTTTATGATCTATGTATCCATTGAATAAACTTGCTTATGTGCGTTCACTAAGTGTTTTGATATCACATGCATTAGAATAATTTTAGTTTATGTGCCTACACTAGGTTAAATAACTTAAGGGAAGTAATAACAACATAATTTGCTTTGAACTTGTTCTTGATTGATATCTTTACCACGACATAGTAATTGGATTAAGATGCATAACATGTCTTGATCATATTGGTGGTGGATTTACATGCTCTTAACTATCTTATCTCATCTGATCATCTTCTTATTTTATAATTTGCATTTTCAAATCCTAAAACTCCCCTTGTATTTGCGTTAACTTCTTCTTCTCCCTCTTTCTATTTTCTTTTATTTGTTTTCTATTTTAGTTTGTTTGTTTCATGATTAAGCAATAATATCCTCAATCTCTGGCAATGAACGATTCCTGCTTATGCTATACTACTATCTAACAATCTTCTGCAAGATTAAGTTGAGTGCTAGTTTTAGCATATCAATGGAGTTTCTATCCCACGTCCCATGTACATTAGTATATAATTCACAGAGATCTCTATATTCTTAGAAGTAGGTTCTGACGTTAAAGCGTCCCCTATAGATGTCTCTTGGACATGACCACAATCCGGAATATTCTTGATAGGAGCATAAAATGCGACGATTATATTGTTCAATCCTTTACATTCTACTTGGCTATTTCCTTGAAAATTTTGTTTTAACTTTGTTATTTTCTTAGGTATTTTGTGAAGCAATTCAAGAGAAAAGGAAGCTTTAATGAAGTAATAAAGGCAGCAAACATAAAGTACAAATGTAAAGTACAAGGTTTGATAATTTCATTGGCTAAATATCATAAGAGAAGATCACGGAATTCATCGTGCATTACTATTTCTGCAAAGCTAGAAACTAGAAGTTCAAAATCAACTTCTCGGATTGAGATTTGGAGGGCTTTTGTTGTAACCATTCTAAAGCACTCTTACAGTATGGGCTAGCAATACTTGAATAGAAGATGTTGTAGTCCAACATGAGCCCAAGATCTAGTCAGAAACTTCAACTAGGTAGCAGAAAATCTTGCTCAAAGTAGGCTTCCCGATAAGGCAGAATCCATGAGCTTTCTGGATTGCATTTTCAAGGAATTTTCTCGTGGACTTAACGGAGGTTTTTCACGAAGTTTCTTGTCAGTCCAAAAGACATGATGTCATACAACAAAGAGAGATTGAGAACCATCCAAAAGGTGGCTGCAAGGATTCGTTCATAGTCCAAGAAGGTATCAAGAAAATAAGAAAATCAGAAGTACCTTTTCTCGGTGCAACCTTTGAGGAAGTTTTTGATCGAAATTTCTAGAAGATTTCAAGGAAATTCTGAGCAGTTTTGAGGCAGTAATATCCCATTTATTGTGTGGCAAAAATTTGTTCCAACTCATGAAAATTACCTTGCACAATAAAGTGAAGAAAAGTCAATCCTGATTGAAGAAGGAAAGGGTTTTTAGACGTTGTTTTCTAGTTGTTTAAGGAGTGGTTTCTGCCATAACTTTGAAGACTTGTCGTGAGCTTTCTAAAGGCTTTTAGAACTAATTTTGATGCCATGATGGATGAACAATCAAAGGAGATCAAGGATTGGGGTTGTGTATGTGGCCCTCAACAGTGAGACTCTTCACCAACATGTCGACATACACCTCTATTATGGTACCGATATGGTCAGCAAGCATAGTGTTCACCACGCACTGGTACGTGGCATCTACATTTTTAATTCCATGGGGCATTACCTGGTAGCAATATAAGCCCTTGTCAGTAGTAAAGACTGTGTGTTCCTGGTCAGCGACATCCATCTTTATTTGGTTATAGCCTGAGTGGGCATCCATGAAACTAAGAAGCTTGTGTCCCGCCGTGGAGTCAACAAGCTGGTCAATTTTAGGTGAAGGAAAGCTATCATTAGGGCATACCTTGTTGAGGTTTGTATAGTCAATGCACATGCGCCATTTCCCTTTAGCTTTCTGTACCATGACGACGTTGGGCAGCCATAAGGGGTAACTTACCTCATGGATGAAGTTGATGTCTCCCAGCTTCTTCACCTCTGCATGTATTGCTCGATACTTCTCCTCATTAAACGCTCTACGCTTTTGGCGTACAGATGTCGCAGAGGGGAGATGCTAAGTTTATGTGTTATCAATGCCGGTGATATGCTTGGCATATCTGCATAAGAAAAAGCAAAAACTTCTTGCTTGGACTTGAGAAATGTGATCAAAACATCACAAGTAGGGGGTCCATCCTTGAACCAATCCTGACCTTGCGCTCTGGGTGTTCCTCATATAAAAACACTGATATAATCTCTTTAATAGAGTCAGGTTATGGTACCTGTTTTACTTTCTTCTTCTTTTTCTTATATGTGTCAATTGTTGGATCGTCTTTTAGATCATCTGATTTGTTGTTGGGGGTAGGGATGTCAGCGAGTGAGAGAATCTCACTGGTACCTTTAGCTCTCGCTACTATTAAGGAATCACACTGTCGTGCCATCTCCTGGTCTCCCCAAATCGTTAAGTTGACATCGAGGGTTGGGATCTTCATCATTAACATGTGCTTGACTATGAAGCACTGGAGTCCCCAGATGGCATCCGTCCCCAGTATAACATTGTAAGACGATTAGCAATAAATAATGATGAATTATGTGGAAATGGATGCAACGATAGGTTGGGTGCCCAACATGATATGTAAGGTATCAAAGCCCAAGGGTTGTGTGATCTCACCTGAGAAATTGAATAGTGGTTCATGATTCCTGTATAACTTGGTGCGGCCACGTTGCAATCCCTTGTAACAATCGTGAAATATCACGGTGATGGCTGCCCCAAAGTCAACCAATACCCTGCTGCAAAGGTAATGGTCAATCTGCATCATGATCCGGAATGGATCATTATGGTGTCGTTGAATGAGAACCTCAGTTCGTTGAAAAGTGACTGAGTCCAAGGGAACCTGTTCCTTGCTACCATCTTTGTGAATTCCAAATACCTGCCTACCCTGAGGGCATTGGCGTTTTGCATATCGGTGCTCTACACCTCGCTGTGCCCCTCATTTATAGTCAATACCATGCCATAGACTTCAATGGCGTTGACACTGATAGTAGGAGTCTGGTACTGCTACAGTTTGCCTTCTTGGATCAAATTCTCTATGGTGGTTTTAAGAACATAGAAAAGGTTAGTTTCATTGCCGGAATCCTCGTGGTAAGTACAATACTTACCATTATCTACCTTTTTCTTACCCTTGTTGGATCTTCTCTAGGGAGGGGGAATGATGTCACGGTGATTGTGCCAAATTTCCTCATAGGAGGTGGTTAAAGTTGTAAAGACTTCATACCTGTGATTTGGAGGTTTAGTATACGGTGTGTCCCGGTTACGGTCAACATCAGTATACTGTTCCCTAGGTTTGTCTTGGTTCTTA
Source organism: Rosa chinensis (assembly GCF_002994745.2). NCBI lineage: Eukaryota > Viridiplantae > Streptophyta > Magnoliopsida > Rosales > Rosaceae > Rosa > Rosa chinensis. The sequence goes on from NC_037092.1 coordinate 63,202,495, forward strand.
CCATAGTGCTGATCTCGCCTGTCCACACTGTTACTGGCCTTGTCGTGATAGTGTCTTCTACCATCCTGTTGCGGCTGTTGCGCCGTTGCAATTAAGGAGGTTGATTTTATGCCAGTATCAGGTTTCCCAAATGTATATCTGTAAACGCAAGAATCTGAAAACAAATAGAATGCCAGTATCAGGTGTACAAAAATAATAATTTTATTAATAATTTAAGTGCCGGTTACAATCTTTAGTAATCCTCTGATTTTTTCTCCGACAATGTATTTCACTCAAGGGTTTGATGCTTGATCTTGAGTCGTATGATGGTCACGAGAGTTGACACGTGACGAACGTTTTGGCTTGAGGTTGGTGAGGAACCGGCTATTTCGCAGCTTGATGGTTCTTCACAAGCTTGGGAGGCTTCTGAAATTTTGAGAGTGTTTTCTTCTCTGTTTTTTTTTTTTGGGCTGAAGTCCTTCTCTTGATTTGAGAGGTGGTTCTCTCTCAATTTGGAATGCCTTGATGACACGTAATTAATTGCATTTTCCTTAATAGCATAATTAAATCAATCAGCCTCAATTAATTGATTTAATCACGACTATTAAGGAATTAGCCAATTAATTTGATGGCTGATTTTAATTGTATTTCATTAATAGCATAATCAAATCAATCAGCTTTAATTAATAGATTTAATCACGACTATTAAAAAATTTAGCCAATTAATTTGATGGCTGATTTTAATTGTATTTCATTAATAGCATAATCAAATCAGTCAGCTTTAATTAATCGATTTAATCACGACTATTAAGAAATTTAGCCAATTAATTCGATGGCTGATTTTCATGTTGATTATCAATTTAAATAAATTGACATCTAATTAGCAGACAAATTTAATACTTGATTTGACCCGGAACCAATTGATTTAATTTGATTGATCCGCTTTAATATCAATTGATTTAGTCGGAACAAATTCATTTATTGTCGTCGGGCCTTTCATGTGTCGCCACATGTCATTCTCTGAGTCTGCTTGGTTTTGCTTTCTCACAAGCCATGTGCACATTTTGTGGGACCCACATGCCGACTAAATTTGTTCGGTCATAATTTCAAGTGTTGACCGAATTATATAACAAATTTTATTTTCATTAAATTCTTGTGTCTACAAATGCCCCCACTTTGAGGTGCGCCATAAACACGTCGTCCCGCGCTAGAGGTGTGACTTGAAGTATGAATTTGACTTCATTTTTTTTTCTTTTCATAACTTGACGCTGCGCTTTGCTTCAACGTACCCAACTTCTAAAACTCCAAAGTTGTAATTATGGCACAATGAAAGGTGGAAAGAACCCCAATGCAAAGGGGGTTGGACGTGCTGATCCCTACCCACGTGGCAACAATGCACCACGTGGCAAGGGACATGGGGGTCGTGATATGGGCCGTGGAGGCCCTCCCAATGTATGGCGCAGAGATGGTGGTGCTGGCCCTAGTGGTCATGGAAACAAGGTGCAAAGGGCACCTAAGAACCCTTTAGTCAAACAGAATAGAGTTGGCAATGAACCATGCTATAGGTGTGGAGTCATTGGGCATTGGTACAAGAACTGCCAAGCAAGCAACAGAGTAGCAGTTAATTACAAGAGGTATAGGGAGTCTAAAGAACAAGAGACTCACTATATGGAAGAAGGAGGCCATGACCCAGACGTCAACCTCACAATTGCAAACTTTAATGGCAACAAGGAACTTGCTCAGTCAACCGATGCCCCAGATTTTGACTGATCTGCTTTATTTACTTCATTTTCCAAAAACAGTTGTGAAGGCATAATGCCTCATTTTTAATTAGACTATTACTTGGTCTTAAAGTTTATTTCAATAATGGTTTGATGAATTAGAACAAGACCTTGATTTGATTATCGTTGGCTCATTAATAAATGTTGAATTTTATTCTCAAGCACTGAATTTATTCAAATTTATTTACTACACATATTTACATGGTTCGAAATTGCAATATAAAGATGTAAAGCAATGCATCTAGAGAAAAAATTATTATTAGAATGAAAAGATTATTATTCTACTAAAATAGAAATACTCTAAAGAATATGAGATATATTTAAAGTCAAAGACGCTCTGTATGCACCAAGAGCTAATCGAACCTTGTTAAGTTTCAAAGATATTGGTGCCAACGGTTATCATGTAAAAACACACTGTGAGAATGGAACTGAATACATTTATACTACCTCTAATGAATGTGGAAGGAAACGCATTTTAGAGAAACTTATGAGTCAATCTAGTGGACTGTACCTCACTACGATTCGGATCATTGAATCCTATACTGTCACCAACAATGAAATATGGGACACTGACTCATACAGGCTTTGGTACGACCGCGTAGGGCACCCCGGTCATGACATGATGATTAGTATTTTAAAGAACTCATACGGTCGAGTGAAAAATAAAATGGGAGAAAAATCTGCCACACTGCAAGGTGTCGGTCCTAGTACTGCTCAAATGCAGTCATTGCTTTCTGAAGTACCAGAAACACTACCTCCATCCCATTATGCCTCATTGACTATTTCAAAGGCAAATCACTCGTTTTGCAAAGCCTGCTCTTTAGTAAAAACAGGATCGAGACCTTCCTATGCTAAAGATACAAAACAGAACATTCCATTCTTACAAAGGATACAAGGAGATATCTGTGGACCATCCATCCAGAATGCGGACCATTCAAGTACTTTATGGTTCTTTTGGATGACTCGACACGCTGGTCACATGTCGTTTATTGTCCACAAGAAATGCTGCATTTGCAAAACTCCTAGCACAGATTATACGCTTAAGGGCTCACCACCCTGATCACCCTATCAAGTCTATAAGGCTTGATAATGCTGGAGAATTTACATCAAAAGCATTTGATAATTATTGCATGTCTATTGGGATCGATGTAGAGCATCATGTACCCCATGTGCATACAAAAAATGGTCTCTCGCAGAAGCCACCATCAAAAGGCTATAGATGGTGGCTAGGGCATTGGTTATGCCCACCAACCTGCCTATATCTGCATGGAGTTATGCAATATTGCACGCAGCTTTACTTATTCGTTTCAGACCCACAGCTAGCCAACCATTTTCTGCGTACCAGTTGGTAACTGGATATGAGCTTGACATTTCACACTTACGCATATTTGGTTGAGCAGTATATGTGCCTATTACGCCCCCATAGCGCACCAAAATGGGTCCTCAGAGATGATTAAGTATTTATGTTGGATACGAATCCCCAACAAATATCTGCTATTTGGAATCCTTGACAGGCAATCTCTTTACCGCTAGATTTGTGGACTGTCACTTTGATGAGACAGTCTTCCCATTGTTAAGGGGAGATAGGAAAAAGGATTTTCCAAGGGAATGACAGGAATTGTCGTGGTTTGTCCCCACTCTGTCTCATTTTGATCCCCGCACTTCACAAAGTGAAAGTGAAAGTGAAAAGAATAATCGATCTTCAGAACGTAGCAGATTCGATGCCTGATGCGTTTACTGATATCGCAAAAGTGACGAGATCACATATACCAGCTGCAAATGTGCCTGCAAGGTTAGAAGTCCCCAATAAGGGGCACGGTGCCGCAGATAGAGGCACTGCAACCGTACTTAGTGGAGGTATGATTGAGGCCGTGGCTCCCCAAGGAAGAGGGGGAGGCCACTTGGTTCGATTGACACTCACCCAAGGAAGAAGAGGGTGAGTAAGGCACAAACCAATCATCAATGTATAGAATCCCTCTCATGAGATTGTCTCTGATTATAGTTATGTCCATGAATCAATACTGGAGGACGCTCCGATGTTAAAAATGATTCCAGAGAACAAAGAAATCTAGGAGGATTATGAGAGTGCGTATGAGTTGATAGAAAGATCTTCCATACACATTGATGATATATATTGTTGCTCAAGGAATCATAGAGCACGATGATATCGAACCACGCTCTATTGCAAAATGTCAACAAAGAGCAGATTGGCCTAAATGGAATGAAACAATCCAAGCAGAATTAGATTCTCTGACAAAGAGACAGATATTTGGTCCGGTAGTGCTAACCCCACTAAGTGTAAAGCCTGTAGGACATAAATGGGTCTTTGTCAGAAAGCGTAATGAGAAGAATGAAGTCCTGAGGTACAAGGCTCGCCTTGTGGCGCAAGGTTTCTCACAACGCCCTGGAATTGACTACGAGGAGACATACTCTCCCGTAATGGAAGTTATAACGTTCCACTACTTAGTTAGCTTAGTAATTTCCGAAGGACTGGAAATGCATTTCATGGATGTGGTTACTACATATCTCTATGGGGATCTACATTCAGAGATATATATGAAAGTGTCTGATGGCCTTACATTACCCAAGTTAAGTGACTCTAAACCACGAAGTGCGTTTGTAATTAAGTTGAAACGCTCACTTTACAGAATGAAACAATCTTGACGGATGTGGTATACTCGTCTAAGTGACTACTTGATTAGGAAGGGATATAAGAACGATGAAGTATGCCCCTGCGTATTCATAAAGAAAACAAGTTCCGGATTTGCAATTGTAGCTGTATATGTCGATGATATGAACATAATAGGTACTCTTGATGAAATAAGAGAAACCGCGAGCTACTTGAAATCCGAATTTGAGATGAAGGATCTTGGGAAAACTCTATTCTATCTAGGCTTTGAACTAGAACACCGAGTTTGTGGAATACTAATCCACCAGTCTGCGTATGTCCAAAAGTCAGGCGATATAACATGGACAAAGCGCATCCTGCTAGCACTCCCATGATCGGTCGAAGCTTGGATGCAAGGAAAGATCCATTTCGTCCAAAGGAAGATGACGAAGAGGTGTTGGGAGCTGAAATTCCCTATCTAAGTGCAATAGGAGCATTATTGTACCTAGCCTAATGTACTCGACCAGACATTGCATTTTCAGTGAACTTGTTAGCTAGATTTAGCTCAGCGCCAATGCAGCGTTACTGGAATGGTATCAAGAATATTTTCGATACCTAAAAGGAACCATTGACTTGGGACTGTTCTTTCCCTACAGAGAGACAAGAGGGACCGCAGATGGAAACCCTAAAGGAAATGTTGATGGCGAAAGCGCCACTCCCTACACCGAAGATGGAACTGCAATCCCTAAAGGAAATGACGTTTTGGTTGGTTTTGCTGATACTGGGTACCTCTCTGACCCACATGAAGGTCGTTTCCAAACTGGTTATGTATTTACCATAGGGAACACGGCGATATCTTGGAGATCAACCAAGCAAACCCTTGTGGCTACCTCCTCAAACTACTCAGAGAGCATTGCTCTACATGAGGCGGTTCATGAGTGTATATGGTTAAGAGCTATCATCACACATATTCGAGGGACTAGTGGTTTGAGTTCTACCACTGAAGAGCCTACTTGCATTTATGAAGATAATGCAGCTTGCATCGAACAGATGAAGCTAGGTCATATCAAGGGTGATAACACAAAACACATATCGCCAAAGTTTTTTTACAATCAGCAACAACAGGCTCTCCTCAAGATTCAAGTGAATCAAGTAAGGTATGAGGAGAATGTGGCAGATTTGTTCACCAAATCATTGCCTAAGGCCATATTTGAGAAACATGTGAAAAGCATAGGAATGCGAAGACTTTCCAAGCTCCCCTGATTAATGTAAGTATTAGGGGGAGGTGTAGACGTCAGGGGGAGTCTAACACACACATGTCATACTCAAATGTAAAAGGTGCGTTGTGCTCTTTTCCTTCGACCAAGGTGTATTTTTTGTCTCACATGGTTTTTTGTTACTTGGCAAGGTTTTTAGTGAGGCAACAACTCATGCATCATTTCGTCTTTGACTTGGCACAAGGGGGAGTATTAAAGGAAAAACAGATTATGTGCCTTCGTCAAAGCAACTGACGGAGAGGGAATCAAGGAATCAACGATTACCATCAATCAGCACAATTAAAGATCAATCAGCATTCAATGTATTTAATGTAATTCATATTTCCGTTGTAATTCTATCCCTATATAAAGGGACTATGAAATGAAATGAGTAGACCAATTCCAATTGTCATTTTACTTTAACAATATATATATATATATATATATATATCTCGTCAAGTAACAATTCTCAATCAATTCTTTTGTAAAGAGCACTTTTTTTTATTCGTACTAATACTCTATTCTTCATTCAAATATGTTAAGATACTTTAAAATAAAAGAAAATCTTGGTGCTGAGGAGTTGTCGGGTATAAATACCTCATTAGATTCATCTGCTGCAAAAAAAAAAAAACAAAGAAGAATGATAGTAATTTAGAGAAGTCTTGTCCCAAAATTAATGAAAAATATCCTTCTGATCATGGAAATTGTCCTCCAATTTCAACTTATCATCCGAATGTTCAAAATGAAGTACGTAGATATTATCTATAAAAAGGTCCTTGCCAACCTAGAGCTCACGAGTTTACTGATGATTGCTTGATTTCATATATTGAGAAATACATTTTTACTAGCATAGATAATGAGACTATCATACAAGGATTTCAAAATATGAAATTTCATCAAGGGCAATTACCATTGTAATAGATAGAAATTACATTTAAATATTTTGTATTGTGTTTTTTTTTTGGTACCGCATTGAACCTAAATTCCTGACTCCGCCATTGAACTGATCCCTAGACCTTTTAATTAAATAAAGGCCTCCTCAAACACAATTTTCAAACTTGTCTTCCTCAATTATAGTGACTTTAAGATTCGGCTGTTAGTTTTCAGTTACCTTGCTCCATTGCCTTTTGTCCTTGTGTAGCAGAAAAGCTATCAAACAATAAGGTGACTTGTCTTCACAATCTTCTTCCCTAATAATCGAGGAAAACAATGCTTGTGCTTTACCCATTTTATTTATTTATTTATTTTCTGACAGAAGCTCACAACTCACTGGTTGACTACTCCTTGGCCTAGAAGGCTAGAAGCTTGAGTTGCGCGAATTATTGGCAGTGGTAAGGCTGAGGTACGTCTGTTTGTCTTCTCTTCTAATTAACCCTTCTTTTATTATTATTCTTTATGTACGTGCTGTGCCTTAATGCTATTATGAATTATTCATGATTCCAATGTTCCTCCTTCTGACATGGTACGGACATACATTCACGTGTAGAATCAATTACCCAAACCATGATTCATCTCTTAACCATTCTAATTTCTAATCATTCTTCTTTCACATGCCCCACACCCTCTTTCATCATGACGTCATTGCATTTTTTTTTTTGATGTCGCACAGTAGGTAAATGATTCTGAAAATTGTTTTAAATATTATTTCTTCTTTCTTTTTCAGAGTTCTGGTGACAATTGAAGACCTCATTCCTGCTTTCTTTATTTATGGCACGTTTACTTACTTGAAATGAAAAACAATCATTAATCGGAGATAAATGAAATGAGAGAAGAAAAGAATCAGTATTGATTCCGGAGGATTGATTCCTAAACTCATCTCCCCCCTTTGTAATCAAATTTCTGAATATTCTGGAATCGATTCCTGATATTTGTGGGACCTACACCCATTCCGATTCCTTCATATGTTAGTAAATACATGAATTCTTTTACCCGGAATCATTCTGATTCCTTTATGTGTTAATAAACACATGGATATTTTTACTCCGTAATCATTCCATTCCATTCCAAATAAGTAAACGTGCTCTTACTGTTTGCTGTTACTGATTTCTTGCCCTGGCCTCCGCAAATCATTAAGACTAAGGTATGACTTTTTGTCCTTTTTTTATTATTGTTATAACCTGATCTTTGTTCAATCATCGACCTTTTGACAATATGACAATATATATATATATATATATACAGATCCTATCCAGAGCGGAGCTCCGCTTTGAAAATTAACCTGTGAAGTTCAAGTTTTGGGTCACTTTTCGGTCGCATATTCACATCTCGACCATTCAGTTTTTAGGTACTAGTGTATAGATCGTCTCTGCAAATTTTCAGCCAAAATGATGATCGTTAAGGCATTGATAACTGCCTTAAAGCTAGTACGGTTCAGGTTGACAGATTTAGTCCGTCCATTGGTTTAAGCGAGTTAGATACCTTAACGATCATCAATTTGCTTGAAAATTTGCAGAGATGATCTATACACTAGTACCTAAAAACTGAACGGTCGAGATGTGGATATGCGACCGAAAAGTGACCCAAAACTCGAACTTCACACGTTAATTTCAAAGCGGAGCTCCGCTCTGGATCGGATCTGTATATATATATATATATATATATATATATATATATATATATATATATATATATGCATGTGTAGGCCGAATCACCCAAAGCATGATTCCATGATTCATCCTTCTAATCATTTTCTTTCACATGCCCCACACCCTGACAATATGGACAATTGGACATGCATATTCATATATCTGCACGTGCATACCAAGCATGATGATTTTTTTTTTTTTTGGGTCTGAATTCAAAGCGTGAATTCTTTTTCCTTAATCATGCTCTGTCACCTTCCTCCACAGTCTTCTTTTCTCATGATGCCGCTGTCCCTTTTTTTTGTGTTCTTCTTTTTCTTTTTCTTTTTTCTCTCTCTCGCACCTTACATGCATTATGAAAATTGTTTTAAATATATATATTTTTCCTCTTTCTTTTCAAGACTTTGGTGATAAATGAAGAACGCGGACGACCTAAGTACTTGGATTTTTTTCACTTCTTGATCGTGGGAAAATCTACTCAAAGTAGTTAGACTTTGCGTGTTTGTCGACGTCAAGGAGAAGAACGTGAACGTCCTAAGCGCTTGGATTCCTCCACCTTTACACGTGGTAGGGTCCACTAAAAACGGTTAGGCTTTGCGTATTTGGTGGCTCACGAAGAGAATAATGCGAACGTCCTAAGTGCTTGGATTCATCTACGTTTGTGCATGGTAGGGTCCACTGAAAGCGGTTAGGCTTTGCGTACATCGTCAGGCACTTGCGATCGCGCTTCTAGTCCTTTTGTGGCCATGGCTTTCTTCAAGTGCTTCAAGAAAGGGACAATCACCATCCTCGAGCATCCGGAGGACACTCAAAGTGATGGCACTACTCTGCAGGTGTATCCATCATTGACTAGGCCTCAAGCAATTGATGTCCCTCCTTATGACCCTTCAGCTCACATCCTTTAGTGGACTCATGTGGCACCTCGCCAACTAGCTAAATAGAGATCTGGTCATGACAAACAAAGCTCAAACGTGTTACTGCTGAAGTCTTCGCATCATGATCAGAACAACCCTCAGGTCCCATTCACTCTTCTCAACGATCGTATATGCAACGATTCAGTGCAGTGAAGCAGTGCATTTCAAGCAAACGGGGGCTTCTCTTACACAGAGTTCTACTGGGAATAGGTAGAAGATATCTTAAGCAGGAATGGAAAGCTTACTCGGGAGGCCGGTCTCTATCGAGCGATATTCGCCTCACAATTTAGCTATGACTGTGTTGCACTGCCATACGGGCTTTATGTGAGCATTGGTATCCTACGACGAATACCATCCACACTTCTAGCGGGGAAATATCCATCTCCCTCTGGGATTTGGACCAACTTTGAGGTTTGCCCATTGTCGGGCAATTTTATGATGAGGTTGTTCCAGCTGCTGAAGAGCTTTCTATAACAAGCAAAGGGAGTCAACAGAGCCGCTATTTGTTTCTCGCCTACCATAAGCTCTGTAAGGAAGGCCAAGGGTAGAAAGTGAAGATAACTTCATGGATACAATATTGGTATAGAGGAGTTTTGCGCTATAAGAGGCCTCTGAACAAAAGCACCAGGAACAAAAGAGATCTGCCCCAGAATATGTTTAATCTATTTGGCAAGATCCATGAGATCCGACAATGAACTCCTGCAGACCTTGCAGTATTTGATGACTTAGGCATGGATGATGAAGATATAAAGCCCACCTATTTGGCTGCCTTTCTTGCTTGTTGCCCTGAGACAACACCGGTTTGATTCGTCCAGGAGTATTCAAAGTTGCCAGCAAAATGTCACAGGGTCTAAAATTTTGCCTACCAATACCGGTGTTGGCTAGCATTTATTAGGGTTTGAACGAGATCTCTGTTTCCAGTGATCCAGGTAATTGTTCAGCTGCTCTTCCTTTTCATTATATATACGTATGACTAGCAGAGTACTTCAACACCCACTTTCAATCTCCACTTCCCAACAACCTAAGGCCCCGTATGGTTCGCTTCTCCGGAGAATTTTTAGCTAAGCATTTTGGGGACTCACAGGCTCTTTCTTTGTTCAATGCATGTGACAATGTGAGGATGGATGCATTTGCCAGGGTATTTTTGGAGAGCAAAGTGATTATCAACCGCGATAACATCTCCCATTTAGACTTCATATATCTCATCAGCCTTCGATCCGGGTATCTTTCTCACAGACAGGATAACCGACGAGTCATTCAGCCATACAGTCTACATCGGTTTAGTCGACAACTTGGTTATATCCAAGACATTCCTAGCAGCCGTAAGAATGACATTCGTACTGGCGTATTGGCTCTGACTTATAAACATTGGGATTCTTGCACTAGAATGAACACCAAGTGCGTGGTAACGTTGCCGATCCAGAGTGCTATCACGGAGTACATGGTTACCCGAGACTATGTCGATTGTTGGTCTAAAGTGTACCGTTCTACACCAGTGAAGACAACGAAAGTAGCGCCTACTAATGGACCACTGAACAAGTCTCTGAAATCAAAAGAAGATAAGAACGTCACCCGTGCAACACCGCCTCATCACAAAAATGTTATTCCTTGTGAAGTTGAATGTAGCACCAACGTCCCTGTGCCTCCTAATAGGACTTTGCTTCCAAGTAGTGATTGTCAGACTCATCTGCTCAACACTCTAGAAGATGATGGGGACTCTTTAGATTCTCACGTTGCTTTGGCTCATCCACCTAAGCTGAAAAGACTTGCCATCAAAGAAAGAAGGCATAGTGGAAGCAACAGTAGCAATAATAGTGAAGTGCACTTTAAGCGTCCGAAAACTGACACCAGTCTTGGCCTTACTTATTGCGATCCCAATGCTGAGTTTACTCTGAATACTGACTTTCTTGGTGACATTCCAACTTCTTCACAACCGATGCTGCCACGTAATGAGGTAACCCTTTTTTGGACTTGCGTCAGATTTTATTTTTTTTGGAACTTGAATTGTTCTTTTCCTATCTTTTCAAGGTGCAGAGTTTGATGGTCATCCACTTTGGGGGAACGATGACGCCTCTTCGAACCCTATACGTGTTCCTTCTACAGCAGAATTTGAGGCTTACTCTTTACCCACGAAAGGACATCCAATGCAAAGAAAGACTCACAGCAAATTGACCCTACAGGTACAATTCTTAACTCTTGTGTATTTTCATTGCACTTTAAGCCTTTTTTTTTTTTTGTTAAACTAATGATACATGTACATGTCCACTTACCAAGGTGCATCCTCCCAAGCCTCTGAACACCATAGCCTTTTCTGAGGCCTCTCTTGGTGGAGCTGCTATTATAGATGCTAGCCAAAGACTTCGTGATATTCGTCAACAAGCTGCTACCGCAGTTTTTGAACAAATTGAAGATATGCTAATGAAGCACTCCTCAAAGATCATTCTTTCCAGTAAAGGGGAATTTGAAAAGTTGATAGCTGAGCTTAGCCTTTATGGGATTGATCCTTCATCCGTAAGGGGCAAAGTTGAGGGATTGTTGACTAGTGCTGACCAATAGAACTTGGCACGGCTTGTTTGTTCACGCAAGGCCACTCCAGGCACACGTAATCAACGTCTAGCTGACACAGAGTCAGAAATTGCAAAGGTCACTTCAATTGGTCAATCTGACTCTGATCATCGCCAATCTGCACTCAAGTCTTTGGAGAAATTAAAGGAGGAACAGCGAAAATTGGAGTAAACAGTGACTTCACTAGACGAGAGACTTCTACTATAGGAGAAGAAGCTTGTTGACTTAGAAAATGAGAAGACTCAAATCAAAGAGACCCCCGAAGTGACCACTGCAGAGCTTGAGATGACAAAATCATTGCGAGATATTTTTGAGAGCCACCGTAATAGCTTCAAGGGTTTAACTTGGGTGTGAAGAGCTATTCTCCATTCGTAGTTTATGATGATTTTTCATTTTGCTTTATTACTTGTAATAAGTCAAACTTTGACAGTCATAACTTATTATGGAAATAAAGTACTTTTCTATTTATTTACTTTATGAATGGTAAACAAACCCTTTATTTTTATTTTATGTGACTGAACTTGAGTTTGTTATTCCCAAGCTGCCTATGTATCCTTCCAATGAAGGAATCAAGTCATCACGTAGTTCAAGGGTTTATGATGATGATGATTTTTTTTGGTCCTTTTTTCTGCTTGAGCCTCCCTTTCGGGTTTTCAACTCAACGGAATTTTTTTTTTGTGCCATGTGCAGTTTAGGCTCGTGCTGGCTAGGAGCGTTTTGTAGCCGATATGCCTAGTGAGGCTGCTAGCAAGAGCGATGCTCCATATGCCGAAGTCAATACCGATGCTATTATCAGGGAGTTGTTGCGAGAGTCGAAGACGGCGAGGCGATGTAACGTCGAGCTTCCTGACAAGAACATGTATGTGACCGATCATCGGGTGAACATACAGCTACCTGATGAGGTGTATTTGAGATTTCTCGATAGTGTGTTGGAGTACCTCAATAGGCAAGCCGAGGAGCAAGCCAGTACTGAGGGGTATGTGGCTCAGTGCCACCAAGGGCCGGGTGCCGAGGTGGCAGCACATTCTCAGGAGCGGGAGGATGAGACGAGTCGACGTTCCCAAGTACTAGCTGGGGAGCTCCTGTCCCCCGAGATGCTGGAAGATGCAAGGTAGTCCCCCCAAGTCATGGCGGGAGGGGTGGAATGTGGTATCGTAAATAAGCAATCGGATTCAGTGGTTGAAGTGGAGATCTCCTTCGAGGAGCTGTTCGAAGAGGCTGAGCAGAGTCAGAGTGATGGATGTTGTTTTTAGGGACGATATCGGTTGTCCGGGATCGCGGGAATTAGTTACTGTCGACAGTGGGGAGGCTGAGGTGACTAGCCAGGCCATTGGTGATGCGGTTCCGGTAGCGAAAGTCCTTATTTTGGGGGGGGCGACATCGAGGATACTCAGGTTGTCGAGACGGAGACCTATGTTCAGGTTAGTGAGGTAGATGGGACCCCAGTGTCTGATACTTGTGCTCGTACTGACGGAGCTAGGTCGAGGAAGAGGGCTGTCTCATAGCTTCGTCTTGGGAGTCCCCCAGTGGGTGTTAGTGTCAATCCTCATGGAGGAAAGAGGTCTCGGGTTGATGACGTAGCGCGCTTGAGGTCTACAAGTGGAGGCTCTCGTGACGAGGTTGCTGGGGGTCTCGGACGTACCCTTAGCCAGATTGGGATTACGGATGGTGCCATCTTACATATGGTTGCTGATTTGCGCAATTACCATCGCGATCACGGCCGTTTCAATGCTGAGGATCCTCATCTTGGGTATCGCGAAGCCCAGGAAAGATTGATGAGGGTACGTACCGCGATTTCTTTGTATGCATTCCGTTTCTTTTGCTTTGTATTTTGGGGAGGTTCTGATGTTTGGTGTGCGATGTAGGCAGTGAACATGAACCATCAAGCCTCCGCCTAGTTGCTTGCGCACTTTGATCTGGAAATTGCTCGACTGCAAGGGGAGCTGAACGTCGAGAGGAACACTACTGCAATTGCTTCGCCTTTTTACTTCGGCAACAGTTGTCGTCGCAATTGACACCCTATTGCTACGGAAAATGTTCTGTCGAGATTAAGCCTCATCATTTGCGACGGAAAATCTTTGCCATAGTAGTTTTGTACTCAATTGCGATGCCTTTTGCTCTTGCCGTCGCAAAACGTACTTGTATATGTACTTTACCAAAAGAAAAAAAACAACAGAAAGAAGCCATGGCAATACATAAACGTCACCGTATTACTCTTGGCGCTAACCCAAATATTTTTCCCTCTATTTTTCCTTTTGTTTTTTTGACCAAATTGCTTACTAACAAAACAGCCCTAATTCTTTTTCCCTCTTTTTCCCAAACATCACCTCTCTCTCTCTCTCTCTCTCTCTCTCTCTCTCTCTCTCTCTCTCTCTCTCTCTCTCTCTCTCTCTCTCTCTCTCTCTCTCTCTCTCTCTCCCCCAAGCTTTGCAACTCCTCGAACTGGAACCTACCGTCGACACCGACGAGCTCCTGTGCTGACTTTGATGAGTGGACGAGCTCCTCCTTTCCTTCATCAAATAAACTGTAACAATAGCTCCTCCTTTACCCAGACACAACAGATCAATTCTTAAGGTAAATTCCGTTGTTCTTTCCATTTGTCTCTCTTTAATTCTAGGGGAACAGTTGGTTGTATATGGGAGTTCAATTTTGATATGAAACTAATTGAGATTTCTTTCAAATTTGACCACTGGTGGCCAATCCTCCTGGATAATCTTCATGTTTAGTAAATAGATGGATATCTTTCTCTTAGACATCGATACAATGACTAGTTTGAGGTAGAACTTGATTTGAATTTTTTTGGGTTGAGTTTGAGTTTTGAATAAAGAGTTCAACTTTTTTATGGGTGATCTGATATTGTCAAGTTTTTATGGCTGAAGAACATTGCATGTTATAGTTGTGGACTCTACACTCTGTACTGACCAAAGATTTGATGAAGACCCTTTTCATTTTAATTGGACTGCTTTCTGTAAACCTTTTAAATGAAGGTAGGATGCTTAAGTTGTTAATTAAGACTTGCATTTGATTGTGTTATCTAAGATGCGTATTTTCTATCAACTATTAGGCTGCAGTTTTCTCATATAGTTGTGGGTATTAAAGAAACAACTTTCTAGACTTTCCATTCACTATAATTTTGATATAGTCACTTTGAAAGCCATGTTTGCAAAAGGCAACAAGTAGTAAAAGTCAGTAACTTGTTTACAAATCAGGTAGCAGTTAAAAGGGGTTGACTGACATTTTTCGAGTCTTGCTACAATGCATTTATCTTAATTGTAGACTTGTAGCTGAGATCATTTAAGCGATAGCTTCAACTCTCAAAGACTACTATCAACAATCAAATTCTCCTCATTTGGTCTTTAACTAGATAGAAAGTATATAGAAGCTGGGGAGAGAAGGCAAGAAAGTTGAAAGAAATAAACAAAAATATTTGTTGTTGCATGCTCGTGTGCTAACTTCCCTAAGTTAGAAAGATAAGTGCCTTAATAATTGATGACCAACAAGCATTATTACTTTGAGTTGTGTTCACTTAAAAGCAACCTGATGTGATAGATCTTGGTCAAAAGTGGGGTTACATGTACATATTGAGAAAAGTGGAGAGATTTAATGACAACATGAAGTATATTTAGATAGTTGTCTGTAGTAATAAATACAAATCATCAGGGATAATTCGTTCAACAGAAAATGAGGTTATTTTTATTTAATTTTAAATACTGCACTATTACAACAGAAAGCATTCTGATTAAATAAACTACTTGACTACACTTCATGAGCTTAAAGTCTGGCTTGACTCCTATAAAAGGAGGCTATGGCTTTCCTGCCATATAAAATGTAAAATTTGTCCAGTAACTGATGTTGGAAATTTAGTTTCAATACTGTACATTTTTTTCACTTCTTTTGTTGTACTTGACATTCAATTCTTGTGGTTCAATGTTGACAGGCACATAGCAGCAGGGTTTCTAGTTTGAAATCGGTTTCTTTTTCCATTATTGGGAAGCGCTTCCCATCTCCGGCTTCAAGACCTAGACGCTTTCAAGTTGCCTATTCGGTAAGTTATTTCATTGTAATACTATTGCGACTCTTCTTTGTTTTGTTTACCCCAACAATCTCATAGATAAATTTTTACATTCTTGGATTTTAATCGATAGGTCCAGTTTAATTGTTGTGGCATTGGATGAGAAGTTTTTAGTGTTAGTTTCCTTTAAGTGCAAACTTTGATTAGAGACTTGGAACATCAATTTTTGTGCAGCCTTATGTTTACGGTTTATTCCTCTTTTCAAAGAGGTTCTATAGTGAAATACAATATTCTTTGTATACCAGAACCATGTGATAGGTTTCTTGTTTATGGAGGTAAGGTCCCAACAACTCTATTGGATGTAGATTTGGTGAATTAGTTTAACGGTTCATGACCATTGAAACCCCTATCTTTGCATTGTTGTATATGGAACTTTGCATTCTTTTAAGGTACTAATTCTATTGAATGTAGGCATAAAACATTACATCATGCATTATACACTTGTTTATCTTAAATAAAAAGACATTATATCATTTACATAAAATATAACTTGCACAAGACATACATATTCTGATGTAGCTTAATGAAACCAAGACACAAACTTCTAAATAATGGAAAACTTCATTAACACAAGTATGTAGCTTTGATAAACCTTTAGCCTTTGACATACATAATCTTGACTCAATGTTTTGTTTGATTGATCTAGAAAACTTGCATTTCACAATGGATAAGAGTTGGATTAACATAGGGAACAGATAGTCAAAGAGGATTATGGATAGTTATGAAGAATTTCTGAAGTTTGCATACACTAATAGGAAGGAAAGTGAATTGATAACTTGTCCATGTAGAAAATGTTGCAACCGACCCATTTGTTTGCCCAAAGAAACTGTCCGAAAACATCTCAAAGATAATGGCTTCTTGAGAAAGTATATGAATTGGATTAACCACGGAGAGCCTCTAATTGCTACTAACCATGCCAACTCTGAAATTGAAACTGAAGTTGATTTAAATGTCCAATATGATATGTTTGAAATGCTGCATGAAGCTATGGGCATTCCAAACATGGGTGAAATTGGTGATCCTCCATCAGATGATCCCCAAGTTGGGCCAAACCAAACTACTGCTCATTTTTTAAAGCTATTGGAAGGTACACAACTTCCACTATATCCAGGCTGTACACGCTTTACTGCCTTATCATTCATTGTTCGAATAATGCATAATAAAGTATTGCATGGGTGGTCAGATAAATCATTCACCGGCTTACTCAAGAACTTGGCTAGTGCTTTCCCTGAGGGTGTATTACTTCCCAAGTCCTACTATGAGGCTAGAAAGATAACAAAAGATTTAGGTTTCACCTATCAAACTTGGCATGCATGTAGGAACAACTGCATGTTGTTCCGAAATGATGACATAAACCTTGATGAATGTACAGTATGCAAGAAGTCTAGATGGGAAGATAAAAATGACTCTACAGCTGATGTTTGAACTAGAAAATCTAAAAGAAAAGTAGTAAAACAAGTTAGATACTTTCCTTTGAAGCCAAGGTTGAAAAGGTTGTTTATGTCATCAAAAACAGCAAAACTGATGAGATGGCATGCAGAAGAGAGAAAAAATGATGGTGTTTTTAGGCATCCTGCTGACTCTATGGCTTGGAAAGACTTTGATGCTAAGAATTTTGACTCTTCAAATGAGATTCGAAATGTGAGGCTTGGGCTAGCATCTGATGGTTTCAACTCTTTTAGGACAATGAATATAGTTCATAGCACTTGGCCGGTGATTGTGTTTCCCTATAACTTACCTCCTTCATTGTGCATGAAGCAGCCATTTCTTTTTTTATTTCACTGCTTATTGATGGTCCTAAAGGAGTAGGTGACAAGATTGATGTTTATATGCAACCATGCTCCCCCAAATCTCAACATCTTCTATTTACAAGTACAAATATCAACTTAACAACATTAAGTCCACGATTATTAGAGCAATTCTAAAACAAAAGGTATAATAGAAATAAAAGTAAAGAGGGTGAAGGATTGATAGATCCTACAATACGGAAGCAGTGACAACTATGCCTCCATGCACGCCTAACCTCAACTAATTTAGCCTGCAAACTGGGCATTTGAAACCGATAACCGTGTAGAAATGGACTACCCAAAACCTGTAGAAAAACATTTACACTTCTAAACCATCCATCCTTATACTCCTTGAGCCACCATGCTCCCCCAAATCTCAACATCTCCCATTTACAAGTACAAATCTCAACTTAACAACATTAAGTCCACGGTTATCAGAGCAATTCTAAAACAAAAGGTATAATAGAAATAAAAGTAAAGAGGGTGAAGGATTGATAGATCCTACAATACGGAAGCAGTGACAACTATGCCTCCATGCACGCCCAACCTCAGCTAATCGAGCCTGCAAACTGGGCATTTGAAACCGAAGGGCCCAGGGGAAAAGTATTGAAAAACACGTTAGCGTGAGTGGACAAAAATAAATAATCAAGATAATTTAAATGAAGCAAACTTGAATACTTTCCCACTTATTTAAACTTATAAAACCTCGATGCATGTAACGTTTATAAAACATATTTCTTTAAACTCAAAATCTCGTGAAAATATACCAGCCCCGCTGGTTAAAAGAATCGGACTAGCCCCGCTAGTCAAGTAACAATAAAGGATATGGGGAAAAGATGTCACCATACGGGTAAAGGAACCCGTAACCTCGACTGCCACCCACACATAGATTGTGTGAGGAGGAGAGCTAATAACCTCGACTGCCACTCACGTGAGGAGGAGAATCCTCGACTGCCACTCACAAACACAAAGTAAGTGAGGAGGAGACACTATCCGAACGACCCGAGTATGGTGAGGAAAACAATTGAAAACCAGTAAATCCATAAAACCATAAAGCTTCCCCAATATCTCACGAGAAAAAGATATCTTCCAATGGCGTGGCCCCGCACGCCAAAACATTCTCAAATCCGTAACCAAACCCGGAAATTAGTATGAGAACAAATTCATTCGGAAAATCCCGTTTCCAAAAATATTCCAGAATATCTCAAAATTGGCTACTAAATATAATAGGTAATCCGAAAATCATCTCGGTAAAATAAATCGTCGAAAAAAAAAATCACGTAAATCATATTTCCAAAACCAATTCCGAATCTCCCTTGAAATCTCAAGAATTGATAATTAATCATAATAAAAATTTCCGAAAATTACCACTGAATAATAATTAGGTAAATTTCACATAAATCAAAATTCTCAAATTGAGCATAAAGAATCTTAATTCAAAAGTTCAAACCAATAAATCAATTAATAATTCAAACCAAATTAAAATGCTCGATAATTAAATTGATAAATCAATAAAATCAAAATTTGCGGAAATTAATTTGCATGCATCAATTAAAATCAAAAGTCCACTCACAGTTCTATTTAGGAGATTGCGCATACGAGTTCCTTCGTCGAGCAATAGCTCGGTACATCACCTTGTACACAATTATATTCCATGAATAACTATTCAACAATTAAATACGATTCCCAAAATAAAATCCTCATAAATCATCTCTCCACTTCTTCTCGGATTCAACCCAGATTCTACCACTTATGCCAAAGCGTTAATTTAAAGGTTCCAAGGCAGAACCGAGAGATATCCGACGGTCGGATTCTCGTAAGTCGATAATTGAATTCTAAATTCCGGAAATTAATAATCAACACAAAACTTCTCAAATTTTCAACCAAATTCACATCTACAAGTTCTACAACAATTATAGGATTTAAATTGGCTAAAAACAGGAATTAAAACCAGCCCTACGCGCCACCCAAAGTGGCAGCGCGTGGACCCCACCTCCGATGGCCATCAAATTTTGGCAGCAGCAACATCACAACAGACCCAACAATTTTCTCAACTACAACACATTCCAATTTTACCTTAAAGCACTCAAAATTGGCCGGTGAAGAAACCCAGAAAAACTTCTGAACCCAAGAATTTGCAATCGTCGATTCGACCTCCACACTGCAAATTGAAGTGAATGGCCTTAGGGGAAATGATCACCGGCTTGAGGTGCCCCTACTGTCCCAATTTGGTGGTCGGAAATGGCCGGAAATGGCTGAATTGCCGGAAAAGCTCAAACTTCGCCCATGCGGAACCTTGCTTCGATTCGAGGTTTCCCTGCCAAATCGTTGTAATATAAGGTCACTAGGGTGTAGAGGGGGAAGGGGCGTTCCTATGGTGGCCGGTTACACGCCGGACAGCGGTGAATCGAGGGGAAGAAGGGAGAGGCAGACGGGGAGAGGTTGGAGAAGGAGAAAGAGAGAGTTACCGGGTGGGTTTCCAGAAATGGAAACCTACTGTGGTAACTTTCCATATATATATATCCAATTTATCATGAACAGTAACTTCCGTATTTCACCCATAACTTTCGCATATGAACTCCGATTTTTACGTATCACATATGCACGCGCTTGGTTTAATGTCTTCTACAACTTTCATGAAGGAAATTTTCTCAAATTTTGACCCAAACAAAAAGTCATCTTTTAGGGCCCCCTAAAAGTACCAAAACGACAGTAAAAGTGAAAGTAAAGGTCGTTTACAATCCAAATGACTAGTAAATCAGTAAATTCAGGTTCGAGACGTTATAAGGGACATATCAGAGGGTACTGCCAATTGGAATACGATGAGGTGGTGGTTAGAGGGTACTACCGACTAACTACCTCATGCCATGTAGAGGGGACTGCCAACCAGATGACGCATCGGATGGTACTGCCAACTGGAATACTATGGAGGGTACTATTGACTAGAATATTGTCTGAATGGTACTGCCTACCAGACTATCACCTGGAGGGGACTGTCGACCAGGTAATGCATGCATGCACCAACATACTTACCTCCTCGAATAAACTAAACTCAATCTCGTTAAAATATTATACTCAAGAAATCTCGATAACTCGTTTGTACTCAAAGTATTAAATCTCCACGTTTCTCCCAATAACTTGATATTCGCATAACTCAAAAATAGCAAATGTTTTCGGAAAGAAAACTCAATATTAATTCTATAAATCCTCAATAATAAATCGTCGAAAGCATATTTCGTGAACTCTCGATAAATCAATCATACTCAAGTACTTCAATATCATATTCATACTATTTAAATATCCAATTTACTTCACAATGATTCGGTATTCAAAATCTCGATAGAAAGTTACCATAAACAGTTGCTTTTACTTTTTTGTCCATAATTTCTTCATACAAACTCCGATCTATGCTTACCACATGTCCACAGACTCGGCTTAACGTTTTCTATAACTTTCATGAAGAAAATTTTCTCAAATGAAGAACAAAACAAAAATTCAACTTTTATGGCCCCCCCTAAAAGATCGAAATGGAGTCAAAAGTAAAAGTAAAAGGCATTTACCGTCCGAATGACTAGTAAACTGGTAACTTGAGATTTAGGACGTATCAATACTACATAAGATAAACAAGAATCAGACATACAACCTTAAATCAAAATGTCAGAAACATTCATTCCCAATTCAAGCGACTAACTTTTCACACATAGGAAATCTAATAACGATATAGCCTTACCAAATTAGATTGTAATTGAGTGATTTTATGCATATATGTAGTTGAAGAGAATTAAGAGTTTCTTTTAGTTTGACATCGATCAATTTTGGTGAAAGTCCAGAATGAAGTCGCAACTCGAGAATGTAAAATGTGATCATATCACGTAATATAACATACTAGATGAGGGCAATATAGTGATGAGCTCGGAATGAGTTCTCAAAATTAACCATGTTGACAATTGTTAGTATATAGCAAGTAGGGATCATTCTATTCAGGGATTAAGGGTACTCTTGTCATTTAAACATCAAAGAAGAAATTATTAATTACATGTATACAATATATACGAAAATTACAAAGAAAGGGGTTTTGAAAAGTGTTTGTATTCTAATCTAATTAAACTAACTACAATGATCAATTCAAACCATGAATTAAAATAGAGATAAGGGGGAACAAAATATGTATGATGAAGTTAACAATCATTAACACGAAAACAAGTAATCTAAACATAAACCATGGATCAAAATATGTGAATGAAAAAATCAATCAAGAACAGAGATGAATGCATACAAAGTTCTTTTTACCTTTCTTAGTTAAATTAACTAGATAAATGCACCATAGTTAACCCTATTAAACATGTAATGCTAGTGAGAGATCAATTCATCAACAAAACATATTTAAAGCATTAAACACTCAGAAAGTTTGGTCGATTTAAGCCAAGAACACAAGTTGGAACGTCATACAAGCATGCAAGACTCTTCATTGATTTACCGAAGGAATTATAGGTTTTCCACTTAGAAATTAAGACCTAGAATGCTAGCATATCTTTATTTGGATTCAATTACATGCTCAATATTCTAAGTTTGCAACCAAAGAACACAAAACACATAAAATGTGGGTTATTCACTACTAAAAAAACTGCATATAAGGACACTGGAACAGAGTCCTCTAATACATTTAAGGACTCTCTAAAAAAGAGTCCTCTATCCAGTAGTCATTGTAAGTCATCTACAAGAACACTGGAAAAGAGTCCTCTTTTCCCTACTAGGACACCTAAACTGTGTCCTTAAAAGCAAAAAATCAGTGTCCTTGTATCTATAAGAGGACACTTGAATTGTGTCCTTATATCATCAAAAACAGTGTCCTTGTAACTATAAGAGGACACTTGATTTGCGTCCTTGATTTATCAAAAACAGTGTCCTTATATGTCTAAGAGGACACTTGAGTTGTGTCCTTACATCCGAAAATAGATGTCCTTAAATATAATAGAAGATACATAAACTGTGTCCTTAAAACTGAAAAATTGTCCAAAAAATATATATTAAAAGTATGATGTATAATCCAATTCAAGTCCATATCACAATACATATGACTTTGCCAACCAAAACAATCTTCAAACTAGCAATATTTAGTTCAATACAATCTCAAATCTTCCAGCTATACTCAATTACAAATGAGAATAATTCAAGATATTGAGTATTTGGGATAGACTACACTAACATTCTAATTGTTTACAGTATATTTGATTTCTTGAAAGTGAAGGGTTCAGATAGAAAAACCATGTTGTGCTGCTTGGATTGGCTATAGCTATACTATCCTCTCTTGCAGGTAATGTTTCATCGTACAGTATTGTGCAAGGCATCTTAGGTAATGCTTCATTTTCCTACCGCAAACCAGCACAAAGTTCAACAAGTGCAGATTACAAATTTTCCTGGATTAAAGCAATGATCAAAACTTAGCTTATATGAAGCTAATAGTGACTAGAATCCTTAATCATGCAAAATAAGCCTAGTCTTTAGCTAGGAGCGAAGTCATAGTTTCCCTAAATCAAGTTTAGGACAGTGAATATATATCAAGTAAAATAAGCATCAATTTATATATATCTTCTAAATTAAGTGTGAATATATTTCAAGCAAAATAAGCATCAACTTATATATATAATCTAAGAAAGAATATTTGACCTGCAGCTGTCCTGCTTTCCTCAATAAAACTCCAAAACTTATCCTCCTTCTCTTTGTCGATAACAAACCAAATATGATAATTGCAAACCCCTGCATCATCAAAAACATCATACAACGCTCACTAAAAATATCTATCATCAAGAAAAGAATCCTACAGCTACACAAATCCAGACTTGTCCATTTCCTATAAATCAACAAACAAAGAAGGAAAAAAAGTTTATGATTCAAACCTCTTCTGTCCTAACTTAACAGTTACTAAACTGAACTTTCACTCTAATCACTGCAATAACCTCCAACTTCCAAAGAGAATTTATCCTTATAGTATTGATCTGCAAAAACCGAAAGCATCATTAAGGCTAAATAGTTTGCAGGCTTCACTTCATCCATATACAAAAACTGCAAATAAAATTACCATTTGCTATAAGCTTCCAAATATTGAATAATGACCAAAATTATGCATTGCAGGTTCTTCTCCAATTCAATAAGACACCAATATGTTAGGCCTCCATAATTACTATTTGTAATCAGTTAATAATCACTGTCATAATAATACTGAAAGAGTAGAAATATCATACAAATTGATTCCAAAGTAAAAAACTCTACAACAATATCAATGAAAAAGTGCAGCTGCTTTCAAGTAACCCAATATATATAACTACATGTGCTTTTAGCCCAAAAATTCATCTAACAAATCACAAATCTGTGATCCTCATACTTCATGCAATACCACTGCAGCATCACATCATCAACATATCTACAGTGATTAACAAATGAAAGAATCCTTTTCTTATCTATTTAAATACCTGACCTTGTCTGATTAATAATACCCTAACTTAAAAGTACACAAAAGCACTTGAACAACCTAGCTGTTAAGGAACTCACAGGGATTTAGATAAATTAACTAAAACATATGCAGAATTTACATAGGCCATAATTGTGTTAGACAAAGTTTGAATTACCTAGTTATTGTGCTTATCCAGCTCAGGAGTAGTCTCAGATCTTCTCCTAGCTGTTGCCGCTTTCTCTCCCTGCAACCTCCCTGCAATCAGCTAAAACATTTAGAAATCATAAACTTATATCAAACTAAATATCAGAATACTTATATCTAATACTCAAGGTAATTGTTAGACTCTAAAAGTAATTAAAAATGAACAAAGAAGATAATCTACAATCCCATAAATATTCATTCCACATTTGAAGTCATAACACCAAAAGCATACATTCTTCATGATTGAATAAGAAAACTGGTAACAAATTTCAAATTGTACAAACTTGCAACAAAAATAGATGTCATCAGAAAAAAAGAAATGAACAATAAACTTACCAAATAACAGTTGAAATTGAAGTTGTTGTCCAAGCTCTCTCCAATCTAATATGTAATGCTACAAAAACAACCCTATAAATAAGCAATCACTTTCTCTCCCATTGCTTCCAAATACTAACACTTTTAACATATATTTTCAAATACATTGACAAACAATTCATTTAATCACAATTAATCAAACATCAAAACTGCAGATTTGATAGAAAATAACAGCTATAAACTACAACCAAACAATTAATCCAATAGACAAAGACGACCCTAAATATCTACTTGCAGAACCTCACACTATCGAAAGAAAACAGAAACAATTTCAATTACATTAATTTGTTTTGGTATATACTTCTGAACAAAAAGACCTTTTTTCCAACATCTCAACCAACCATTCCATAAAAGAACATTAGCTAATGTGGGCGAAGAGCAGTGTTTAGGGTTCGTTGTTTGAAACAGAACCCCACAATGAGGGTAAGCATTGTGGATATGTGAGGACACATAACTCGGTGGTGTGCTAGCGGCTGGAGCTCTTCAATGGCATCGTGGAGGTGTCTAGGGAAGGCGGCAAGGTCAGAGGTTTAGAGAGAGACGACGGCGACGACATTGCGAAGAGGATGCAAGGGTCGGAGGTGCCGTATGAGCATATCGGGACGATGAGGCTCGACATCTATAGAAGAGTAGTTGAAAACAAAATTAAACATCTAAGATCTCATCCACATAATTAAGGAATATAAATTGAGCCACTGGCATACCATCTAATTCTGATTTAGATAGAGAAGAAACCCACCGCCAGTCAACACTCTTAGATCGGAGTAAACTCTTGGATCCTGGTGAAAGCAAACCAACGCCAGTCAACACTCTTAGATCGGAGAAAACTCTTAGATCCTAGTGAAAGCAAACCAACAGGGAATCATGAAGAAAACAATTGTTACCCAGAACCGTAACACACAGATTGAGAAGAGAGAGAATATCCGTAGTCTATGGTGACTGAATTCGACGAGGAAGAGATGCAGATAGAAGGGTAGGTCCTAGGTCAACTTAAAAATAGAAGCCAAAGTGTGAATTTGTGTGGGGGAAAAAAAGGTGGGAAGTTTAACTTTTGGCAAAGAAAAATGGGCGGGGCAGCAAAGTTTGGCCCTGTTTTTTTAGTCTGTGTCCTCATAAGGTTATTAGGACACCTTGATAAAAATGTGTCCTTATATGGTGTCCTTATATGCAGTTTTTTTAGTAGTGATTCGCACAAATCAATGAACTTAAATCATCACATATAGAAATCGCAATTTACATATTCTAGATACCTAAAATATTTTCATGCTTCATGATTATTGAAAACTAAACATCAAAACATAAACCCAATCATATCAAAGCATCAAAATTTCCAATAGAATAAACAAAACATTCGAATTGTTTTATACAAACTAGAACCCGAAAACAAAGAGTTTATGGTCATGGTTACACTTTTAAAGGAGCTTCAAGAACGCAAGAAGATCTTCAAAGGTGGTGGATGATGATGGGGCTCACGGAAAGGATGGATGGAGGATGATGGAACTTGCTTCATGGCTTCAAGGCTTGCACAAAAGAAGAAGGCCGAAACTTTGTGAGAGAGAAAAAAAAAAAAGAGGTATACGAATTTAATTCTAGTTTTTGATGATTTTCACGTCTCAACTCCCTTATATATATAGAGGACGGCATGGCTTGTTATAAAAGTCTTTCTCTACTTGTTCTGCATCTTCTGACCAATAGAAATATTCCAAAGGAAGTAGAAGTCATTGCCGAAATTCCCATGTATTTAGTCCATATTTTGGCCAACTTGCATGTAGAATGTAATCAGGAACCTAAATTGATAATTATTCTCTTTTATTTTCTTTTCTTGATTCCACACGAAGTATATTTTCCTAGAAACTCTCCCTTTTTGTGTCATGCTGAAATCTTCTTGTATTCTCCTTTATTTTTCACGGGAAAACCAAATAATGTGCAACTAGGACTCCTTCAAGACGTCAAGGACATTTCTAGAAGGTCACATACTTCAATCTTTGGGCCAGATTTTTCCACTTGGACGTTTCAAAGCCCATCTATGTATGATGCCAATTTTTGATCTTCTAGAACATTCTTGTACAACCTTGAATCATCTTGAAGCCACAACATCTCCTAGCCTTCCCAGGTTTCCTAGTATCATCAGGACTCCTAATGCCAACAGGTTTCCTAATCCATTTAGGACTCTTCATTTCCGAGATGTTCAGGAACCTCACTGAGCTCTCCTAGCCTTGTTCAACAGGGACTCCTAGTCATGTTAGGTTTCCTTTTCCTGGTAAGAATGGGTTTCCTTGTCTAACTGAGATTCTGTCATTTCTCATTTCTGCCATCATTTCCACGAGCTCATTCCTAGTTGACTCGGGATTCCTACTTCAACTAGGATTCCTTCTCCTAGTAGGATTGGGAAAACTTCATTTCTCCATTTCTTTGTCATTTATGCGCCTCATTTCTTCCTTGCCGTCATTTCTTTCATTTCTAGCTCTTGATAGCTCATTTCCTGCGTTTGGAGCTCAAATGTTAAGGAAATAACTAAGTAAAATGTAGAGACAATGTCATCAAAAACGTCGCAAATATTGCTCCTATCATATAGGTAAAGTCAACAAATGATCTCAACTTTTGGATCTCTTAATCTAGAAGCATCAATTTAGCATGCAGCTTGTGAATTATACATTGGGAAGTGGGAGATTGAATTATAATCAACAACCTATTATTTTACCAAACAGCTAATCTGACTTAAATTAATAAATAAGCAGCTTAAGCTACCTAAACATCGGGGCCAAATAGGGCCTTACAGTGGTGTCAATAACCCCAAATCGGTAAAGCTAACATATAACACTGAAAAGCTAGGTGGGCAAAGCAATAACAGTCCCAAATCTGCATCAAGTTTAGAAGGGTAGTTGTGAACATGACTTCAAATAATTAATAAACTTGGGTGGTGTTGTGTAGCAGCCACATTCAAATAAGATTTGAGAGCCAGGTGAAATTTCGAGTGTCATGTCCATTTAGGGTGCCCAAGTACTAAAGACACCAGCCAAAAAAACCAGCAGCAACAATTCTTCTTCTTCAAGTTGAAAAGCTTTAGTCTCATAACGATCCTGAAGAACCCAATAAGAAGGAAAAAGAGCAGTACATAGCAACTAGGTGAACTGAAACTATGAACTAGAGAAGTTTCGAGTAATAATGCCAACATGGAAACGTCATAGCAACTAATAAATTCAAAAGCAGCTACAATGCATACACCAAAGTTACTCTTCCGGTATCCTTAGCAAAACAAAAACACGGAATTGATCCTTGAGCATAAAAGAGAAAAGCTTAATCACTATATATTCTGTAGTCTAAGATTATTTCCCTATAGTGAAATAAGAGGATCAGTGATAAACACGACATTGATCCCTTCTTACATAAATTAAATATTGTAGTAGTACTAGACCATGATCATTTCGATGACCAAACTTCACAGTTTCAAGTTGACCTCACAGCTTCAAATATTCTAGTCCACACACCCCATTGATCAACCCTTTTATGTAGTGGCCCTTTATGTAATCTGCCAAAGTTGTTCCACAGTATATTGGGGGATTTTCTGCTAAAGTCAACACCTTGATTGGCTCATAGAGTCTCCCTGCAGAATTTTCAAGTGGAAAATGCTTGAAAAAACATCCCACAAATACTGTTGGACCTTCCTTCTTGGCAGGTACTCTATGCATGCCGCTTTTGTATCTATTGTTTGAGATTAGCTGCACCAACACGTAAAGCCATTGTTAGAAGTTGTAGAACAGCTCTTCGCAATTGAAAAGGCAATACAATAAACAATGAATATATACAAACAATGCTTCCCTGCAACAAATCTCCAATTTTCACCATGAGATCTCCGGGCATAGGAAGAGTCAAATAAGACAAGATTGAGAGAATGAATTTTTCTGATATATTATTACACCCATTCTGTGGTGTATATAAACAGATGACAATCGTACTACAACGTACTACACCTATTGTGTACAACCGTACTACACAACATATACAAGGTAAGTAATTACAACAATATATTCCCTTGTAGTCTATTCCTAATAGGGAACGATGACTCACACTAACACTCCCCCTCAAGTTGGCGCATATACATCAAACATGCCCAACTTGCTAAGTGAGTCTATAAACGCCTTCATGGAAACTCCTTTGGTAAGTACATCCGCAAGTTGCTCTTCAGTTGGAACAAAAGGAAAGCTAATAATTTTGGCATCTAGCTTCTCCTTTATAAAGTGACGATCAACCTCCACATGTTTAGTACGATCATACTGTACTAGATTCTGTGATATGTCAATAGCTGCCTTGTTATCACAATACAATTGCATGGAATTTTCGAGTTTGAAACCCAGATCACGTAACAGATTTCTCAGCCACAACAATTCACACACTTCGTGAGCCATACCTCTATACTCGGCCTCAGCACTAGAACGTGCCACAACTTTCTATTTCTTACTCTTCCATGTAACCAGATTACCTCCCACAAAGGTAAAGTAACCTGATGTCGACCTCCTGTCTGTGATATTTCCAGCCCAATCTGCATCTGTGAAGCCACAAACCTCAAGGATGTTGTTGTGTTTAGAAAACAGTACTCCCCTTCCTGGAGCTGACTTCAAGTACTTCAGAATCCGCATAACCGCATCCATGTGACTCTCACTCGGATTATGCATGAACTGACTCACCACACTCACTGCATATGCAACGTCTGGTCTAGTATGAGCCAAATAAATCAAGCGCCCAACTAACCTCTGATAGCGAGCTCGATCAGTAGGTACCTAATCTGGATACTCAGTTAAACAATGGTTCTGCTCAATAGGAGTGTCAATAGGTCTGCAATCCAACAAACCTGTCTTTGTCAGCAAGTCAAGAACATACTTCCTCTGGCACAGATAGATTCCTTCTCTCCCCCTGGCTACCTCAATTCCTAAGAAGTACTTAAGTTCACCCAAGTCCTTCATCTCAAACTCAGAGGTTAGCTGTCTCTGCAATCTATCCATCTCAACAGTATCATTACCAGTGATTACCATATCATCCACATAAATAATTAGAGCTGTTACCTTCCCTTGTTGATGCTTGAGAAATAAGGTATCGTCTGAGTTGCTCTGCCTGTAACCAACCTTCCGCATAAACTGTGAAAATCTTCCAAACCAAGCACGTGGTGACTGTTTGAGACCATACAGAGATTTTCTCAATCTATAGACAAAATCACCAGGAGAAGCAACTACATACCCAGGTGGAAGGCTTATGTACACTTCCTCGGCTAACTCTCCATGAAGAAATGCATTCTTGACATCAAACTGTCGGAGTGGCCAGTTTAAACTAACAGCAAATGAGAGCAAAACCCGAATAGTGTTCATCTTGGCAACAAGAGCAAATGTTTCATCATAGTCTATACCATATGTCTGAGTAAACCCCTTTGCTACAAGGCGTGCTTTGTACCGATTCACTAATCCATCTACATTATGCTTCTCAGTAAACACCCAACGACAACCTACAGCCTTCTTGCCTTGTGGTGGAGGCACAAGTTGCCAAGTATTGTTCTTCTGCAACGCCTCCATCTCTTCCTCCATTGCTTTCCTCCACTTTGGATCCCCCAACGCATCCTGCACTTTGTTAGGTACTGATACAGCAGATATTTGATTCACAAATGATTCATATGACTTAGACAATCTCCTAGTGGACATATAATTAGCTACTGGGTATTTTGATTTGGCAGTAAGAGTAGGTTCATATCTTTTGGCTGATTGACCCCGAGTGGTCCTATTTGGTAACACATATTGCTCAACACTAGACTCACTACTACTAGTATTAGTGGGTGGACATACCTCAAATGAGTGATCTTCCGTACCAGGAAGCTGTGGGTTAGGGGTAGAAGCGATGGCAGGAGGGGCAGTTGTGTCTTCAACCTCATTTTCAGCCATAGAAACTGGTGCCTGGATGCTTGGAGCTACTGCTTCAAGAGGTGACGAGCTGATGGTCTCAACTGGATCCGTCAAAATACCTCCTGCCTGTGTGACTGCTTCCTCTTCTCCTTCTGTTTCCTCCCCCTCTCCATGATACAGCTCTTCAAAATATGAATTCTCCCCCTGAAAAGTTGTATCTGAAGAGGAAAAATAACTCATGTCCTCAAAGAAGGTAACGTCCATAGTGACATAGTACTTCTTGGTAGGTGGATGATAACACTTGTATCCCTTCTGATTCCCTCCATAGCCAACAAAGACACACTTAAGTGCCCGGGCATCCAACTTAGACCTCTGGTTTTTAGGAACATGGACAAAGGCAACACAACCAAAGACACGAGCTGGAAGATTATGAAAGGAAGGTAAGGAGACATGTGATGCAAGAACCTCAAATGGAATTTTGCCCTGAAGGACGCTAGATGGAAGACGATTGATAAGATGGGAGGAAGCCTGTACAGCATCGCCCCAAAGATACTTAGGCATATGAGCAGTAAAGAGAATGGCACGAGCCATATCAAGTAAATGACGGTTTTTCCTTTCAGACACTCCATTTTGTTTTGGTGTTTGTGGACATGTAGTTTGGTGAACAATCTCATTGGTTGTAAAAAACTCTTGGAAAACATGATTAACATATTCCTCCCCATTGTCAGAACGAAGGACTTTAATGGTGCTATGGTATTGTGTTTGAACAAGAGTATGAAAAGTTTGAAAAGCTGGAAAGACTTCATCTTTGGTTTTTAGCAGAGCAACCCACGACAATCTTGTACAATCATCAATAAACAACACAAAGTATCTCATACCCGACACAGTGGGTTCTCTAGATGGTCCCCAAACATCAGAATGAATCAACTCAAAAGGAGCAACACTTTTATTAGAAATACTAGGAGAATAAGTAGCACGATGACTCTTGGCAAAAACACATGTTTCACAATGTAAAATAGACTCATCCACACCAATAAACAAAGTAGGCATGGTTTTTCTCATAAGACTAAAAGAGGGATGCCCTAAGCGGCGATGCCACAACCAAATTTCACTTAGCTTATAAGAACTCGAAGTCAAAGCGGCACGGGACTGTACTCCTGGTTTCTCTCCTGCGTATGTCTGATCCAGATGGAACAACCTGCCCCTCAAATACCCCCGACCAATTATCTCCCTGGTGAGAAGATCCTGAAAAATCACATACATAGGATAAAAGGTTACGGAGCATTTAGACTCATTATTCAACTGGGGAACAGATATCAAATGGTGGGACAAGTCAGGCACATATAACACATTAAGAAGTTCTAAGGTAGGAGTAATACGAACTGACCCTGACCCTAACATAGGAAATGCCTCACCATTGGCATTGGTTACATAGGACACTGGTGCTGAAGACAATTCAGTAAAATATGATTTGTCATAAGTCATATGATCGGAGGCACCAGAATCAATAATCCATGTATCAGAACCAACAAAAATAGAAACCTTTAAAGCCATACCAATTTTACCTCGACCAGCTATAGAGGCTGTAGAGTAACTCCACCTGCTGTATGATGATCTTGGCCAACTACTCCATAGAAATCCGGTTCTTGGACCAATTGAACAACAGCTGCTTTCTCCTTAGGACGATAACCTTGCTTTTTAGGTTTAAGGTGTGGGTTCAACTTCCAACAAGTCTCCCGAACATGCCCAAGGTCATTGCAATAAGAACATTGAGGACGAGGGCGGTTGGTGAAGTTTTGTGGGAAACCTTGCTGATGAAGTGGAGCTGAACTCTGCTGCTAGAGGAAAGGTGCCGGTGACTTGGCCTGAATGACTAGGCTAGATACTTCAACTTGTGCATGTTTGACACTTTCCTGTTGAGACTCATCCTTGCAGATGTATGTAAAAGCTGTGGTCAAACTAGGAGGGTCTGTCATTCTAAGCAATTCTCCCTTGGCACTGCTATGCTTCTCATCAAGCCCTCTCAAGAATACATGAACCCTTTCTAGCTCCTTCTCCTTCTGGTACCACACCAGATCTTCCTGATTCTTGATCTTGCAAGGACGCTTCTGATTAATTTCAGCCCATACATTCTTCAGCTTGGTGAAATACACAGCTATTGGTTGCCCATTCTGTTGCATACTAGCATCTTTACACATCAATTCATGAACCTGTATAAAATCAGACTCGTTGGTATACAAATCCCCCAATGTCTTCCATATTACCTCATCAGTTTCACATTCCTCCACCATATGTAGCACATCATCAGTCATGGCTCGAAATAGAATTGACATTACAAGCCCATCATCATCTGCCCACTTAGCATAGGCATCCACATCATCTTCACTAGGAGCCTTGATTGTTCCAGTCACATACCCCATTTTGTGTATTCCACGGAGATAAACTGACATAATCTTCTTCCATGTTCGGAAATTGGTACCATTGAGTTTGGTACCTCCGAAAGAACCACCTTCTGAGCTCTTGATAGAGACCTCAACCTTCTGTACCTCATTGGCCTTAGAACTTTGACTGTCATCACCACCCATTGCAATAGTATAATAGCAAAAACACCACAAATCCCAAAGTATGCAGCGGAAATAAGAACATAAGGCTCCAAAAAAAAAATAATAATAATAATAACAGTTTTTTTTTTTTTTTGGAACCTGTTTTACGGGTTGACTGAGTGAGTTGACCGAGTGGAGCTCTTGACCGAGTGAAGCTGGAACGATGGGCCAGGTTGGATTAGTAGGCGACCTGACCCGACTGGAGAACCGGGTTGGATTAGTAGGCGACCTGACCTGACTGGAGAACCGACAGGGATGAACGAGTGGGCCACCTGACCTGAAATGGAGGCGACTCGTCTGGAGAACAAGCAGCGACGCCAGAAACTGGGCAACGACACACGGCTTTCTGGGCGACGAAGAAATCGACGGTGGGCGAAGACAGACGAAGGCGGTCTATAAAGAAGAGGCCGGTCTGGTAGTCGTTCTTGTTCCGGTAAGATGTCGACGATCTGAAGAGATGAAGCCGAGATTAGACCCTAACAGAAAAGGGAAGACAACTTTCCTCTAATTCCGAGAAAACAAAGAAAGAATAAAGAGACAAAGTCCTTTTCGGATCTTTGCTCTGATCCCAAGTCAAATAAGACAAGATTGAGAGAATGAATTTTTCTGATATATTATTACACCCATTCTGTGGTGTATATAAACAGATGACAATCGTACTACAACGTACTACACCTATTGTGTACAACCGTACTACACAACATATACAAGGTAAGTAATTACAACAATATATTCCCTTGTAATCTATTCCTAATAGGGAACGATGACTCACACTAACAGGACATTAATCCACTGGTTTTGATACAAAACCTGGAGCGCATTGACATTATCTTGAAGTAGCATGGTGAAAAAAGTATTACCTGTGTGTCTGCCAACACCAATAGTCAATTCAAGCTCAGGGCATGGTGGATGGTAATTTCCAACAGTAAGATGTCCATTTGCACAATCCAAGCCTATAAGGTGGTCGGGTTTCAGCCCAAGTCCCTCTGACAGCAACTCAAACAAAGTGACGCCCAATTTGTGAGCATGTTTAGAGTACTGCATAGCTATGTTTCTCTAAAATTTTAACTTTTCACAAATCAACATTTCTTGATCATGCGACTTCAAATCTATTTGAGGGAGAAATAAACTTATTATTTTCTGATGAAAGTAAATTAACAGTAGAAAACTCGTAGGATTTCTTGTTTGTATGTATTTGTAACTACAGCCGTAGAAAGAGAGACTAAAATCCTGAGTGCTTAAATAAAAATCCCAACATAATACCAAATTCGGTTTACCATATATACATGGAAACCTCAGGAAATTCCTGAGGATCCAAAGGCTTAGAACTCATGTCATAAACGAAGGAGTCCCTCCAATATTGTAGAGAACCTGATCGATCGACCTGACTTATGGCTACCAACAAAACTGACCTTCCTCTTGGGGTCCGTAATGTACGTAGTACTCAGCTTTCACTTCCTTGGGTAGCTCATGAAACCCACGCATCACCTGCAGCATCTCCTCTAATACTTTCTTAGGTATCTCATGGTTCACCACCTTGGACAACCCCACGCCGTCCGCAACTGGTCGGACTCCATCAATCACCTCTCGCATGCCTGCTCAAGCCAACCGCTGCGTCCGAGGTCCACCACGGCAATACTAAATTCGGTTTGGGTTACTTGGCCGTGATCTATTGGGAGATGGATGAAAATTTGTGGGATTTCGTGATTCCAGCATCGACTATCCCTTTCACACCAGCTTTGGATTCATCTAAGGCCTTCAACTATTTGAGAAGAAGGTCTTGGTCGCTTGAACTCTTGGCCAACATTTTGTAGTATCATGTGTTTGTACTCAAATTTGGATATGGAATACTCTGGAGGGGACAGGGGATAATATTGAAATGATGGCCAAAGCCAGTGTGCAATTATATTGAATCAAGCACTATTGATCAACTGCCCAGAGCGGAATGTGATGTAAGCCACCTTCTAACTCCTAATTCGATCTGTAAATGATTTAATTTCTTCATATGTGAATTGCGTTTATGTTAATTAACTATGCATGATATACTGATTTAAGCTATGTAATCAAGTGCGCCCAAATAGGAATGAGAAGTGTGCTGCCACCATCTAACCATGATTTGAAACAAACAAATTAAATCATTTTTGTAAAAGTAAAAATGGATTGGAATTGGTCTACTCATTTCATTTCATAGTCCATTTATATAGGGAGAGAATTACAACGGAAATATCAATTACAATGATGACATTAAATGCTGATTGATCGGTAATCGTGTTGATTGATGGTAATCACTGATTCCTTGATTCCCTCTCCGTTAGTTGTTTTGACGAAGGCACTTAATATGTTTTTCCTTTAACACTCCCCCTTGTGCCAAGTCAAAGATGAAATGGTGCATGAGTTGTTGCCTCACTAAAAACCTTGTCAAATAACAATAAAAACCCTATGGGACAAAAAATAAACCTTGGTCGAAGGAAAAGAGCACAACGCACCTTCTACATTTGAGAATGACATATGTGTGTTAGACTCCCCCAGACGTCTACACCTCCCCCTGATCTTTACATTAATCAAGGGAACTTGGAAAGTCTTCACATTCCTATGCTTTTCACATGGTTCTCAAATGTGGCCTTAGGCAGTGATTTGGTGAACAAATCTACCACATTCTCCTCCGACCTTACTTGATTCACTTAAATCTTGAGGAGGGCCTGTTGTTACTGATTGTAGGAAAACTTTGGCGATATGTGTTTTGTGTTATCACCCTTGATATAACCTAGCTTCATCTGTTCGATGCAAGCTGCATTATCTTCATAAATGCAAGTAGGCTCTTCAGTGGTAGAACTCAAACCACTAGTCCCTCGAATATGTGTAATGATAGCTCTTAACCATATACACTCACGAACCACCTCATGTAGAGCAATGATCTCTGAGTGGTTCGAGGAGGTAGCCACAAAGGTTTGCTTGGTTGATCTCCAAGATATCATTGTGCTCCCAATGGTAAATACATAACCAGGTTGGGAAAGACCTTTATGTGGGTCAGAGAGGTACCCAGCATCAGTAAAATCAACCAAAACGTCATTTGGCTTTCCGGTGTAGTGAGTGGAATTTTCGCCATCAACATTTCCTTTAGGGATTGCAGTTCCATCTG
Organism: Rosa chinensis; assembly: GCF_002994745.2. NCBI lineage: Eukaryota > Viridiplantae > Streptophyta > Magnoliopsida > Rosales > Rosaceae > Rosa > Rosa chinensis. Next base: position 63,238,696 of record NC_037092.1, read on the forward strand.
CGATCCCTCTTGTCTCTCTGTAGGGAAAGACAGTCTCAAGTCAATGGTTCCTTTTAGGTATCGGAAAATGTTCTTGATACCATTCCAGTGACGCTGCGTTGGCGCTGAGCTAAATCTAGCTAACAAGTTCACTGAGAATGCAATCTCTAGTCGAGTACATTGGGCTAAGTACAATAATGCGCCTATTGCACTTAGATAGGGAATTTCAGCTCCCAACACCTCTTCGTCATCTTCCTTTGGACGAAATGGATCTTTCCTTGCATCCAAACTTCGACCGATCATAAGAGTGCTAGCAGGATGCGCTTTGTCCATGTTAAATCGCCTAACTTTTAGACATATGCAGACTGGTGGATTAGTATTCCACAAACTCGGTGTTCTAGTTCAAAGCCTAGACAAAATCGAGTTTTCCCAAGATCCTTCATCTCAAATTCGGATTTCAAGTAGCTCGCGGTTTCTCTTATTTCATCAAGATTACCTATTATGTTCATATCATCGACATATACAGCTACAATTGCAAATCCGGAACTTGTTTTCTTTATGAATACACAGGAGCATAATTCACCGTTCTTATATCCCTTCCCAATCAAGTAGTCACTTAGACGGGTATACCACATCCGCTCGTATTGTTTCAATCTAATTGGAAACGCACTCCGTGGTTTAGAGTGACTTGACTTGGGTAATGTAAGGCCATCAGGCACTTTCATATATATATCTCTGAATCTAGAACCCCATAAAGATATGCAGTAACCACATCCATGAGCTGCATTTCCAGTCATTCGGAAACTACCAAGCTAACTAAGTAGCGGAACGTTATAATGTTCATGACGAGAGAGTATGTCTCCTCGTAGTCAATTCCAGGGCGTTATGAGAAACCTTGCGCCACAAGGCGAGCCTTGTACCTCAGGACTTCATTCTTCTCATTATGCTTTCTGACGACCCATTTATGTCCTAGAGGCTTTACACTTGGTGGGGTTAGCACTACCAGACCAAATACCTGTCTCTTTGTCATAGAATCTAATTCTGCCTGGATTGCTTCTTTCCATTTAGGCCAATCTGCACTTTGTTGACATTCTGTAACAGAGCGTGGTTCAATATCATCGTGGTCTATGATTTCTTGAGTAACAGTATATGCAAATACATCATCATTGTGTATGGAAGATATTTCTATCAACTCATACGCACTCTCATAATCTATTGAGATTTCTTTGTTCTCTGGAATCATTTCAAACATCGGAGCGTCCTCCAGTATTGATTTATGGACATAACTATAATCAGAGACAATCTCATGAGAGGAATTCTCTACATTGATGATTAATGGATCGGTTTGTGCCTTACTCGCCCTCTTCTTCCTTGGGTGAGTGTCAATCGAACCAAGTGGCCTCCCCCTCTTCCTTTGGGGAGCCACGACCTCAACCATACCTCTAGTAAGTGTGATTGCAGTGCCTCTATCTGTGGCACCGTGCCCTTTGTTGGGGACTTCTAACCTTGCAGGCACATTTGCAGCTGGTATATGTGATCTCGTCACTTTTGCAATATCAGTAAACTCATCAGGCATCGAATCTGCTACGTTCTGAAGATCAATTATTCTTTTCACTTCACTTTCACATTGTGAAGTGCGGGGATCAAAATGAGATAGAGTGGGGACAAACCACGACAATTCCTGTCGTTCCCTTGGAAAATCCTTTTTCCTATCTCCCCCCTAACTACGGGAAGACTGTCTCATCAAAGTGACAACCCGCAAATCTAGAGGTAAAGAGATCGCCTGTTAAGGGTTCCAAGTAGCAGATAATTATTAGGGATTCGTATCCAACATAAATACTTAATTGTCTCTGAGGACCCATTTTGGTGCGCTATAAGGGCGCAATAGGCACATATACCGCACAACCAAATATGCATAAGTGTGACATGTCAAGCTCATATCCATTTACCAACTGGTACGCAGAAAATGGTTGGCTAGCAGTGGGTCTGAAACGGATAAGTAAAGCTGCGTGCAATATTGCATAACCCCATGCAGATATAGGCTTGATGGTGGCTTCTGTGAGACTATTTTGTGTATGCACATGGGGTACATAATGCTCTACATCGATCCCAATAGATATGCAATATTCATCAAATGCTTTTGATGTAAACTCTCCAGCATTATCAAGCCTTATAGACTTGATAGGATGATCAGGGTGGTGAGCCCTTAAACGTATAATCTGTGCTAGGAGTTTTGCAAATGCAGCATTTCTTGTGGACAATAAAACGACATGTGACCAGAGTATCGAACCATCCACTAGAACCATAAAGTACTTGAATGGTCCGCATTCTGGATGGATAGGTCCACAGATATCTCCTTGTATCCTTTGTAAGACTGGAATGTTTTGTTTTGTGTCTTTAGCATAGGAAGGTCTCGATCCTGTTTTTGCTAAAGAGCAAGCTTTGCAAAATGAGTGATGTGCCTTTGAAATAGTCAATGAGGCATAATGGGAGGGAGGTAGTGCTTCTGGTACTTCAGAAGGCAATGGTTGCATTTGAGCAGTACTAGGACTGACACCTTTCAGTGTGGCGGATTTTTCTCCTATTTTATTTTTCACTCGAAAGAAGGGATGTCTGTGTGAGTTCTTTGAAATATGGATCATCATGTCACGACCGGGGTGCCCTAAATGGTCGTGCCAAAGCCTGTATGAGTCAGTATCCGACATTTCATTGTTGGTGACAGCATAGGATTCAATGATCCGAATTGTAGTGAGGTACAGTCCACTAGATTGACTCATAAGTTTCTCTAAAATGCGTTTCCTTCCACATTTATTAGAGGTAATATAAAGGTATTCAGTTCCATTCTCACAGTGTGTTTTTACATAATAACCGTTAGCATGAATATCTTTGAAACTTAACAAGGTTCGATTAGCTCTTGGTGCTTACAGAGCGTCTGTGACATTAAATATATCTCATATTCTTTAGAGTATTTCTATTTTAGGTAGAATGATAATCTTTTCATTCAAATAATTTTTTTCTTTTTCTAGATGTATTGTTGTACATCTTTATAGTGCTATTTGGAACCATGTAAATATGTGTATAGTAAATAAATTTGAATAAATTCAGTGCTTCAGAATAAAATTTGAAATTTATTAATAAGCTAACGATAATCAAATCAAGGTCTTTTTCATAAATCTAATTCATCAAACCATTATTGAAACAAACTTTAAGACCAAGTAATAGTCTAATTAAAAATGAGGCATTATGCCTTCACAACTGTTTTTGGAAAATAAAATAAATAAAGCAGATCAGTCAAAATCTAGGGCATCGGTTGACTAAGCAAGTTCCTTGTTGCCATTAAAGTCTGCAATTGTGAGGTTGACGTCTGGGTCATGGCCTCCTTCTTCCATATAGTGAGCCTCTTGTTCTTTAGACTCCCTATACCTCTTGTAAGTGGCTGCTATTATGTTGCTTGCTTGGTAGTTTTTGTACCAATGCCCAATGATTCCACACCTATAGCATGGTTTATTGCCAACTCTATCCGGTTTGACTGAAGGGTTCTTGAGTGCCCTTTGCACCTTGTTTCCATGACCACTAGGGCCAGCACCCCTCTGGAATTTTCTTTGTCCCAACAGGCCTAGCATTGTTGTTCAAAAGAACCTCATTATACCTCTCAGCCACTTGCAGTAGGTTGATTAGCTTATTGAAGGTTGTGATTCTTTTGTTGTCATACTCCAGCCTATACGCTAGTATAATTGCTGAAGTAGGAAAAGTAGAAAGAGGCTTCTGGATCATATCATCTTCTGTGAGTTCCTTTCCACAGAAATTTAGACGTGCCTTTAGGCGCAACATATCCTTGTTGAAGTCATTAACCCTTTTGTAGTCAAGCAAGTGGATTTCATTCCACTGAAAGATCAGTTCTGGGAGCAAGGTGTCATGCATGTTTCTAAAACGACCCTTAAGGGCATCCCACAGTTCTTTGGGTGTCTTCAACTGAAGGTACTCCCAGCGTAGGCTAGGATCAATATGTCGCCTTTGAAACATTAAGGCATTTGCTTTCACCTTATTAGATGGTTCATCATCTTTGGGGTCGGTAATGGTGACAGTGTAGTCTTTTGGCACAAAGGCAGTTTCCACATTGGAAACCCAACGATGGTACGCAAGTCCTTCTAAGTCCAAGATGTCAAATTCAGCTCGAGTTGGATTAGCTATCTACATAAACAAGAGAGAAGAAATAAATTACGCAGTCAAAAAGACATCCACGTGAATTATTTTCCAAACATATGTTTCAAGACCAAGATTCGTAATGATCACATTTTTTTTTCCGATGCTATGTGAAAATACTTTATTACGGTAAGTGTGTGTGTATAATGCGCATGAATTTTCATTACCATGGAAAAGCGGATTGTATATGTTGCATTAAAAATAATCATAGCACATTTAAATATACCATGTATAAAAATAAACTACATGGCATGCTCAAATTTCACAAATATACAACAGATTATATACTACACATAATAATAGCAAGAATATATCGTGCATAAAATAAAATGTAAACAATAGCATAATACAAAGCGTGTGTAGGCATAATTTAAATAAGCGTAAATAAAATAAAAACATGCTCAAAATTTCATAATAAACCATAAACAATAAAATATATAATCATGCTTAAAGATAATTATATAAAATATAAATAACAAGGCATGCTTCAAATGAACAAAATTATCTAACTAAACATGCTCAATAACAAAATATAATAAAAGCATAAACAATAAAGTATAAAGCATGCTTAAAAATAGAAAATATAAAATGCTCATGCTTTAGGTTCCATGAATATATATGACACATATAATAAAATATATGGAAAACATACTTGGTTTCGAGAAAATAAAACGATCCTAGCGCACGCGCGTGTTGATGCAGGCGTGCGTAGCAATGTTTTTGGACTTGAGAAAAACTGGGCCACTTCCTCTGTTTTTCAGCAGTAGGCCACAAGACCTTTTTTTTTCTTTGCTTTTCTCTTTTTTTTCTTTTTTTTTCTGGGCTGCAGGCCTACTTCTTTTGTTTTTTTTTCTCTGCTGGGCCGCAAGCCTGCTTTTTTTTTTTTTTTTTTTTTTTAAAAAATCTAGGCCTCAAGGCCTGCTTCTTTGTTTTTTTTTTTTTTGGATTGTTGTTGGGCCGAGTCCTTTTCTTTGGGCCGGGTCACACCGTTTTTTTTTTCCTCTCTTCTTTTCTCCGTTTTCTTCTTCTTCTGGGTTCTTTTTTTTTTTCGTCTTCTGACTCTCTTGCTAGAGATCTGCTGTCGGCATTCAAATGGCTGCTTCAGGTGCTGGGCGAGTTGCTGCTGCAAGATGGGCTGCTGCAAATCGAGTTGCTGCTGCAAGGGTGAAGGCGGGGTAGGCTGAGGTGAGACCGCGGCTAGGCCGGATCGGTGCTGGGATGGGCTGTTGAGCTCAGATCTACAGCGAGGTCTGCGTGGGCTGTGGGGCGCGCGTTGGAGGCCGGTCTGGCCTGCCAAGACCTGCGCTGGATGGTGGTAGGGAGCAGTGCTGCTGCAGGCGTTGGACTGCTGGGGCATGCCACGTGCAGGTGGGTTGGGGTGGAGTCCCGTGTGGGCTGGCGGCAAAAGGAAAAAGCCGGAAATTTTTTTTTTTTGTTTAGGGTGGCTGCAAAGAAAAAGTTTTTTTTCTAGGGTTTTGTTTCTCTTGGCTATTTGCTCTGAGCGTGCTGATAATGTGTAAAAGTAAAAATTGATTGGAATTGGTCTACTCATTTTATTTCATAGTCCCTTCATATAGGGAGAGAATTACAACGGAAATATCAATTACAATGATGACATTAAATGCAGATTGATCCGTAATCGTGTTGATTGATAGTAATCACTGATTCCTTGATTCCCTCTCTGCCAGTCGCTTTGACGAAGGCACATAATATATTTTTTCTTTAACAATTTTAACAAATCTCGCTTTGGTTTTGAATTAATTTCCACCACCTACTTTGTGTAACAAAGTTAATTAAGATTTTTTTTTTTTTGAGATGAAAAGTTAATTAATTAAGATCACATTTAAGAATTTAAGATTACAGATCACATTTTTTTTTAGCTTCTCTGTAGTGTGTTTAGTCCGTAATCCTTATTTTAATTTATGACCAACTTCACATCATCAGGTATAATCGATACGCTACGCATACTGAGGTAATCAAATACCAAATTTTCATATACACAATATCATCCCAAAGCCATTAAAGGAGAACCCAACTAACCTTGACACCAAACAAGACCAAAACAGATTCCCAGTTTGGAGAGCTCACTCCTTTGACGAAGAATTTTTCAAGTTGGAAAGATCCTTCCTCGATCTGTACAGACATGCAAGAAGGATCAGAATTTAAGGACAGCCCAATACCTCGGGACTGAATCGAGATAGAATAATTCCTTACCCCTACCTCACTTTAGCACAGAGGAGGCCCTTGGGGTGTGCATGTGGTGCAGGTGCACAAGGCCTCTGATTTTCGAAGGCCTCCAAATTTCGTAATGCCTTTATGTACATATATATAAATTAAAAGTGTGAAAGTATATGATGAACCATTATAGTTATTTGATTTGACCTGATATGTCTTGGGTTTGAGTCCCTTGAGCCTTTCTATTTTTATGTTTTTTCTTTGGTCTTCTTCTCTGTTCTTTTGTTTGTCTTTCTTCGTTCCATGTTTCTTCTAGTAAGGCCTCTCTATTTTTATTTATCTTTCCTTTTCTGTTATCTTCATCTCGTTCTTTTATTTGTTTTCCTTTTTCATTTTCCTTCTTTGTTTTGTTATGTTTTTATCCCTCCACTCTTTTCTTGTTTTATTTATACTAAATATTCTTTTTAGTTCTTCAACTGAGATCATAATTAATAAAGTTTCACTTAAATTTTCGCACTAGGCCTCTTAATTTTCAGGACCGGCCCTGCTTTAGCACAACTCAAAGGTTTGCCTTTTGATGACGTCCTTCTTCTGTCAACTTTCCCACCTCAACCCAAAGATAAGAGCTGGACTATATATCAAAATTTCCAAATGCACGCAGCGTCTTGAACTGGTCCTGAATCCAAAGAGAGAGTAGAGAGACTCTCTTGTGTTGTACTCTTCAACCCATGATTGATGGAAGCTCACAGGTACTGTGTTGAGTGACAAACAGAGATGAATAGAATGATGAAATTCGAGATGATTTGCGGTGGTTAGGACTTAGGAAACAGGTGGAAGAGACTGCATGTGAATCTCGCATAGCTTCGCGAAACAGGTACATGCAGGTTCCGGTGACAGCTGGGTTATATTTATATCGGATTATGTCAAATGTCGGTTTTACCCGAAACTGAATTGATAATATCAGCTTCTACCCAACCGAATTGGGCTGACCCAAATTCACAAAGCCCAATGTGTTCTTTTGGCCAAAATTTCAAAATCTTAGTAGAATTGAGTAGGCACTAACAGAGTAGCTATATTTAACTATTTTTGAAGCAAAATTCGACTGCAACAAACTAGTTATAGCTAAGATAAATTTAACTTTAGCTAAAATTGACAGCTATATTTAGCTAGAGAATCATGCATAGTTAAAGCAAAAGTTATATTTTTCTCTCCTTTTTTATCCACATGTCAGTTTACAATTCGATGAAACATAATATATCATTTACAAATAGCTACTATTGTTGGAGTAATATTGTTAAATCAATAGCTATATTTCACAATCTTAGCTAAATTTAACTAAAAAATAAATGATACTGTTGGAGCTTATTTTATCTAACTAAATACCAATAACCAAAAACTAATAAGTTACCAAAAATAAGCTGCCATGACTCCCTTCCAAAACGGTAACCCTGACTTGTTGTTATCCGTCATGCATGGTGTGGATATGATGTGTGATGCATCGGTTCTCAACCCCAGGAACTGAGCCCACATAGCACCATCCATCGCCTACTCCCTTGCTACCAACGTCATGCCATAAGACATTGAGACTGTACATTGGTCTAGAAAAGCCTTGCCACATTCATTCATGATGCACCCTTCCTAATCCATCCCAACCCACATCAAACCACCAACTGCAACCACAAAACTTGGTCAAGAACAATCCATCCTCTGAGCATCAACATATACACATCAAACCAAGCCTAGTGTCACGAGCCGCACTTAAGAGTACTGCTATCATGATACTTTGCAAAGGAAATGCCAAGAGGGGCGAGTCTTGGAGCCCAAGGGCGAGCTTGAAGCTAAATGGAGGGCGAGTGACATTGTTGTAATTAAGTGGAAGTTTGGGTTCGAGGTACTTCGGCTTGGAATTTGGAAAAACTCAAAACACGAGAAATGTCCGGGACGTCGAGACGAGTTCAAGGCACTTGACTGCATGTCATTTGGATTTTCTATGAATTAGTTATGGCATATTATTTTCCTTGGCTATTTTGATATTTCCTCCCACCTTGGTCGTTTAAGCAAAATATGCTTTATAGGGGGAGACTTGGTGTCAAGCTCTCCACCACCCTCGGTGTTGGCCTTCATGGGGCACTAGGTGAGTTTCTCCTGGGCACCCATGGGGGCAGGGCACGTGTCGTCAGAAAAGGGCGGCATATGTTTCCACCAGTCAGGATGTCTCGTGGACGATATTGGCCGAAAGGCCGATATTGCGGGTCGGCGTCTAGGACGAGGTTAGTATGAGGGCGATCCTTATGCCATCAGTGTTAGAAAAACATGTGGGCTTAAGGAAGATATGTCGGGACCTCGTGGTGCTCATTGGTTATAGAGCAAGCGACGTGGGCATGTGTTAGGGTTCGACCTTGCCCAAAGCAAAGTGATGCCAGTTAGCTTGGGAGGGACGACTCCGTGCTAGATTGAAGGAAGCTTAAGACGGGCATCGATAATGAGTTGCTCACATGAGCGGCGTGCCAACAAGTAAGACGACATACCCGCTTGAGGATTGGCATACGAGGTAGAATATGCCTTGGAGCCATGACAGTCATCAAGAAGAGAACATGATAGCCTCGTTAGATGGGGAAGGCCACAAGGCCTAGATGGCTTATCAAGGTGACACTCAAGGCTTAAGTATGTGAGTATGTGTTTCCCATGAGCCGAATGGGTTGTAGAAGTGATGCCCACGAGGCGAAGTATGCGGGCATGTCTTGCCCTTGAGCTGAGTGGGTGGTGTAAGGGATGCCCAGGAAGCGACTGAGATGTGCATAACATTAAGGAACAACCCAAGGAGGGAATGTGAATGCTAACTTGGTCTCGGTACATGGTCATGCTACTTGCTATTGACGTGCGGGATGCACCGCTGGTCAGTAAAGGGCTAGGACAAGCCTGGATAACTCGGAAGCCTATCGATTGGGTGAATATCTTGGAAGACAACCATAATACAAGGAAGCGATCGGTTAGTCATAAGATGTAAGACTCATGTGTGAGTAGCTTTCGTTGGTAAACCCCAACAAGTAAGGGAACGATGTCGAAAAGGGTCAAGTTGACAAGAGAAGCACACAAAGAAAAAGAAAAATAGAGTATCAAGGAAGAAAGGAAGTCAGGCTTGCCTCAGTTAAGTGGAACCATGGCGCCCCACGGGCTAATTCCATTGTGTATAAAGTTGGCCTGTGACACCTAGCTTGCTGCCCTACCACTTCAAAGTGTCACGGACCAACTTTATACGCAGCGAAATTAGCCCATGAAGCGCCAAGGTTTCTCTGAATCGAGGCCAGCCTAAGTTCCTTTCTTCCTTGATACTCCATTTTTGTTTTTCTCTATGTGCTTCTCTTGTCAACTTGACCCTTCCCGACATCGCCTCCTTACTTGTTAGGGTTTACCAACGAAAGCTACTCACACTTGAATCTCACATCTTATGACTAAATGATCGCTTCCTTGTGTCATGGTTGTCTTCCAAGATACTCGCCCAACCGATAGGCTTCTATATCATCCTGGCTGACTCGCGTACATCCTACACGTCGATAGCAAGTAGCATGACCGTGTACCCAGACCAAATTGGCATTCACATTCTCTCCTTAGGTCATTCCTTAGTAGCATGCACACCTCAATCGCCTCGTAAGCATCCCTTGAACCACCCACTCAACTCAAGGACAACACATGCCAACATACTCCCCCTCATAGGCATCACTCATATAACCCACTATGCTCATGGACAACACATGCCCGCATACTTCGCCTCGTGAGCATCACTTGCACAACTTACTTAGCTTATAGGCAACACATGCCCACATCCTGCGCCTTGTTAGTGTTCCTTGTACAACCCACTCGACTCATGGGTAACACCTGCCCGCATACTTAAGCCTTGAGTGCCATCCTGACAAGCCATCTTGGCCTTGTGGCCTTTCCCATCTAACGAAGGTACCATGTTCTCTTCTTGATAACTGTCATGGCTCCAAGGCATAATCTAGCCCGTATACAAATCCTCAAGTGAGCATGTCGTCCTATTTATTGGCACACTGCGCAAGTGAGCAACTCATCCACGATGCCCTTCTTAAGCTTCCTTCAGTTTAGCACGGGTCGCCCCTCTCGTGCTTGATGGCATCACTTTGCTTTGGGCAAGGTCAAACCCTAACACATGCCCACGTTGCTTGCTCCGTGGCCAATGAGCATCACGGGGTCCCGACATATCTTCTGTAAGCCCACATGTTTGTCTAACGCTGATGGCATAAAGACCGCCCTAATACAAACCTCGCCCTCAACGCCGACCAGTAATATCGACCTTTCAGCCAATACTGCTCACGAGACATCCTGACTCATGGAAACATATTCTGCCCCTTTCTGACGACACATGCCCAGCCCCCTAGGCCCCCACGAGTGCCCAGGATAAGCTCACTTAGTGCCCCTTGAAGGCCAGCACCAGGGGTGGTGGAGAACTTGACACCAGGTCTCCCCCTATAGAGCATATTTTGCTTGATGACCAAGGTGGGAGGAAACATCAAAATAGCTGAGGAAACTAATATGTCATAACTAATTCATAGAAAATCCAAATGACATGCCATTGACATCAAGTATGTTGAACACGTTTCGACGTCTAGGACATTTCTCGTGTTTTGAGTTTTCCCAAATTCCAAGCCGAAGTACCTCGAACCAGAACTTCTACTTAATTACGACAATGCCACTCGACCTCCCCTCTTGGCATCTCCATCACAAAATGTCACGATATCACTACTCTTAGGTGCGGCTTGTGACATCCTACCCCACTTATAATGTCAATGCCCTCATTGACGTGCACTCCTTCTTTTCTTCAAGATGCTCTATAGGCTTGCAAACGGTTGCTTCATTCACTGACTACTGTCCCTCCATTCTTGGAATCACTTCTCGTGACGACCTTCTCTCACCCACACATGAACTTGGCAGATGGATTCTGTCACAACCTTCTCATGCCCACTCATGAACTTGTCAAATGACACTCTCGTCACAACCTTCTCGCGCCCACTTGTGAACTTGACAAATGATAGTCTTTCCACAACCTTCTCGCGCCTATTTATGAACTTGGATAGAGACAACAAACGCACTGCTTGCGTGCTAGACACCACTTCTACATCAGCCATCTAGAGTATACCATTCCACTACCGTATGTGATCTTACCTTCTTCCCTAATCATGCTGGCTCCCCTCTAGGACTTCTGACTTCCCTTTCTATTACTTACTAAACTCATCTTTGGCGAGACACCCTGCACTCTCGTAGTTGCACCTTTGGGGTTGTCTGCCGGCTTGAACCATCTTTGTTTTCAGACCTCCTCGTACACACTCAGTTGCTCAGAGTTTTCTTCTCTTCCTGTTGCTGTCAAACTTATCTTTGGCGAGACACCCTGCACTCTCACAGTTGCTCATTCTTGGGTCTTCTGCCGTCTTTGAACCATCTTTGTTCTCGGGCCTCCTTGTACACATGCAGTTACTCAGAATCTGCTTCTTCACCTTTGGCCCTTGTGGCCTTGGTGGGCTCCCCCACTTTTCTTCGACATTCTCATTTGAAACTTTGTTTGAACAATGCCCATCAAGCTTGCAACTTGTACAATTTTTCCTTCCAATGTCCATGTGGTATCCTCACAAATTTTGACGGGAGTGTGTCCCTCTTGGACGAGGCTCTTTGGCTTTCTCCACTTCTCCAGCACCTTGCTTACACATTTCTGAGGGGGTGTGCCCTCTCGGACAAAAGCCATCAACCAACTATGCACATGACGCTCCGCTTACACCCTCTTCAATGGAAGTGCACTCCTTTGGGTGAGGTTTTCCCTTTCACTTATCACATACATAGCACACTGCACTACTAGCAAAAGTAACAATGCACACTGATTTTAGACTTACTGACTTTCACACTGATAAGAAATCTGTGGGATTTGCTTTCTAGCAACAGATTTCAGTGTGAATGATCAGCTTGACCCTACATGAGCACATGTTGACAATAATTCTCACTGAAATCTGTGTGATAAAAATTGTTTTACAGATATCTGTGTGCCCCAAATATTTAATAGATACTGACGTCTGTGGGAAACGTTCTACATAGAGATATCCGTGTGTGATAGCAAAATATAAATTATTAGATAATTTTATGCTCACAGACATATGTGACAAATGTTTTTCACATAGATATTTGTGTGTGATAACAAAAATATAAATTATTAGATAACTTTATGACGACAAACATCTGTGACAAATGTTTTACACACAGATATCTGTGTGTGATAGCAAAAAATATAAATTATTAGATAATTTTATGCCCACAGATAACTGTGAAAAATGTTTTACACACAAATATCTGTGTGTGATAGCAAAAATATAAATTATTAGATAATTTTATGCTCACAGATATCTGTGACAAATGTTATACACACAGACATCTGTGTGTGATAGCTAAAAAAAGGTTAACTAAAAATCTCTTTCTTGCCTTCAAAAATTGAAAAACTTTATCTTCTCTCTCTCTCTCAATTTATTCCCATCTGCTGCGCATTTATCTCTAGCTTTCTTACCTTTCAAAACTGACCGTCCCTCCATCTCTCTCTCTCTCTCTCCATCTCTCTCTCTCTCCATCTGCTACGAGACTATGAAAGTCAAAACGAAAAAACTGCATTTATCTCATCTCTTTTCCCACAGCCTATTTCAAATACTCAACTATCCCATTCTCAGTCTCATCTAACTTCTAATTGAAAAACCATTCAGAGTTTATGTCCACACCTGCACGGATAGATCGGGAAGAAGCAGCCCCAGAAATTGAAGGCGGATCGTGTTGCTGGATCAGTTTTGGTGGATCGGAAAGGAGATGACGTCGGTGCTCTGATCGGCGTGATTGATGACATCGTCGGAGTATGCACTTCTTTCTGGTTGGTTCACCTTTCCAATCGTTGTTCTGTTTGAGATCCCGCCTGTGTTAGGCTGGATCTGGTCCGATCTGTTGGATGACTGAAACTGTGATGCTTGGATTGGTATCTATCACCTAGTTTGTTGTTGAGCATAGTGGATCGGCTTTCTTCCTCTCTCTCTATTATCTTCGAACCCAAATCCGATCTCCAATCTAAGAAAAAGATAGTTTGATATCAGGTCTTTACTTGATCCCTTATCTCGATATTATGCTCAAATCGTTTAATTAGGATCTTGAATTGTTTTTAATCTTCTTGGTTCCTGTTGTTTGTTGTGGAATAGATGTGTAGGTTTATGAAAATATCTGCGAAATGAGTTTTTTATGTTCTATGCTATTGTGATAGATGCTTGATTAGTTACTCTCCGTTTGAAGTTTTGCTTCTTATTTCATCTCAGCTTAGAAGGAGCAAGCCAAGAGGACAAGTATTGATGTGTGGACTTGCTTTGATTATCAGCCTCAGTAAAATAGCGTTGAATGTTGGTTTTCCAGGGAGTACAACTTCGAAAAGAAGGAGCAAAACAAAATAGTAGCAGCTACATTTTTCTTTTCTTATTGTGTTGTTGTATTATGTTTTTCGTTGTTCCCTTGTAAATATTTACTGGGATATTGGCGTTCATCCTCCGCTCCCTCCCTGTATCATTTCTCAAATAAATTGGATATTTTGATGATTTCTGGGTATCTTGAATTACTATTATTGTTTTGATTATTAGATAAATGTTTTTAAAAAAAATATTGCAACAAAAGAAAAGAAAAGAAGAAGAAATGTTTATAATTTTGGCCTCAACTCACACTGATATTTTCAGTTGATTTGATTGATATGAAGCAGATGATAGGTGGGTCGGTCCCACTCAAAACTTCACACAGACCTTTTTATCCGTACCGAGAGACTAACACCCACCCACCCAAATGCCACAGACAACGAATCTGTGAATGTAGGGTAGCTAATGGCCTACGCATACAGATTTCAGTATGTATAGAACGTTATACACACTGATCGCAATCAGTGTGTAATGGGTTATTTGCTAGTAGTGCTGCTTACACATCCTTGTGACCGTCCCGCATGTTTCTTCGAGTAAAGACATACGACCACCATGGTCCACAATCTCCAATCTCACTGTGGGATTGGCACCGTCCACATCAACTAGGCTCTCTTTAGCCTTTAGAACATGCGCTTCTCGCATACTTGGCCATCATGGTCTCTGATCTTCACTTGTTCGACCCTCCTTGGTCATTGCATAAGCTTACTTGAAACCAGAAGGACGGTTACTCAATTCACTTTCTCTTAACATGATAGTTGACAACTCATGTCAAATGTTGTGGCTTACATGAACTTGACCATCTCCAGAGCAACAATGAATTGCTTTAACTTCCTTGGCGAAATGCACTTATCTCGCGGCTTACAATCTCAAGGATCCTTCCAGAAACACACTCTTTTGGCGGCTTATAGTCTCCAGGAGAATGACGACTTATAACTTCCTTTGAGAAATGTGCTCCTCTCGCGGCTTATAATCTCAAAGAGAATGCGTCTCTATCAACTGATTTGCTCATTTGACTCTTCATTGGACACTGCAGTAGTCCACCACAACTGTCAACGACTTGATATAAATCTCATTTCCTTCTTCTGACTCCCAGCTTGCTTGTTTTCTCAACATTTGGGCGCTTCTCGGCCCATACTTCAACTTTACACTGATGGAGCAAGGCTGCAACTCATGCCTAGTTGCTCAATGCATCCGCTTCAACTAGCTTGTTTAGCTTACTTCACCGTTGTCTAATTGGTATCCACTTGGTAGCACTCAGGAAAAGATCCTTGTCCACACTCCTGTCAGGGAAGGCCATTCCCCACGAATGAACCAACCCCGCTCTGATACCAATTGTCAAGGGCAACCTTTATATGCAGCGGAATTAGCTCGTGAGGCGCCAAGGTTTCAGGTTTCTCTGAACTGAGGCTAGCCTAACTTCCTTTCTTCCTTGATACTCTATTTTTCTTTTTCTCTATATGCTTCTTTTGTTAACTTGACCCTTCCCGACATCGTCCTCTTACTTGTTAGGGTTTACCAATGAAAGCTACTCACACATGAGTCTCACATCTTGTGACTAACCGATCGCTTCCTTGTGTCATGGTTATCTTCCAAGACACTCGCCCAACCGATAGGCTTCCGTGTCATCCCAGCTTGTGTCAGCCATGGCTGACTCACGTGCATCCCGCACGTTGATAGCAAGTAGCATGACCGTGTACCCAGACCAAGTTGTCATTCACATTCTCTCCTTGGGTCATTCCTTAGTAGCATGCGCACCTTAGTTGCCTCGTGGACATCCCTTACACCACCCACTCAGCTCAAGGGCAACACATGCCCGCATACTCACCTTCGTGGGCATCACTCATATAACCCACTATGCTCATGGGCAACACATGCCCACATACTTCGCCTCATGCATCACTTGCACAACTTACTTAGCTCATAGACAACGCATGCCCGCATCCTGCGCCATGTGAGTGTCCCTTGTACAACTCACTCAGCTCATGGGCAACACCTGCCCGTATACTCAAGCGTTGAGTACCATCCTGACAAGCCATCTTGGCCTTGTGGCCTTTCCCATTTAACGAGGGTACCATGCTCTCTTCTTGATAATTGTCATGGCTCCCAGGCATAATCTAGCCCGTAGGCCAATCCTCAAGCGGGCATGCCGCTCAAGTGAGCAACTCATCCACGATGCCCCTCTTAAGCATCCTTCAGTTTAGCACGGGGTCGCCCCTCCCTTGCTTGCTGGCATCACTTTGCTTTGGGTAAGGTCAAACCCTAACACTTGCCCACGTCGCTTGCTCTGTGGCCAATGAGCACCATGGGGTCCCAACACATCTTCCATAAGCCCACATGTTTATTTAACTCCGATGGCATAAGGACCGCCCTGTTACAAACCTCTCCCTCAATGCCGAACCGCAATATCACCCTTTCGGCCAATACTTTCTACGAGACATCCTGACTCATGAAAACATATGCCGCCCCTTTCTGACGACACATGCTCAGCCCCCTAGGCCCCACGGGTGCTCAGGAGAAGCTCACTTAGTGCCCCATGAAGGCCAGCACTGGGGGTGGTGGAGAGCTTGACACTAGGTTTCCTCCTGTAGAGCATATTTTGCTTAAATGACCAAGGTGAAGGAAACATCAAAATAGCTGAGGAAACTAATATGTCATTACTAATTCCTAGAAAATTCAAATGACATGACGTCAAGTGCGTTGAACTCTTTTCGACGTCCCAGACATTTCTCGTGTTTTGAGTTTTTCCAAATTCCAAGCCGAAGTACCTCGAAGCAGAACTTCTACTTAAATATGACAATGCCACTGGCCCTCCATTAGCTTGAAGCTCGCCCTTGAGCTCTAAGGCTCGCCCCTCTCGGCATCTCCATCACAAAGTGTCACGATAGCACTACTCTTAGGTGCGGGTCGTGATACAGAGCAATTCACCACATGCTAGTTACACAAGCAACATGATCTGTGGTCTGCCACCCCAGTACGTCTAGTAACCAGCCACTTGTGGACAGATCACCTGAATTGAAGCACCATAATAGTTATTGCTACTATTTGAAGAAAAAAAAAATGATTTCGCACGCCATCCCCACCGCTTGAAGACCCAACCCAAAGAAAGAGAACAACGCATGTTTGAGTGCACCAATCATACACCGACATGGTAAGGCGTCGTCACCAACGTTGACACGTTCTACGAAATCCAACCCTAAATGTGAGTGGGTCACATTCTGAAAAATATATTTTTCTCAATTTTCAATGAATTACTTGGCGATGTTTTTAAGATGTCTTTAGCTTTTATTTACGACTTGTAAGCAATCATGTTTCTATATTATTAATAAAAATTAGATCATATTTTAATAGACTATAAAAAAAAATATATATATATATATATCTACTTTTCTTATAAGGTTATAACACACTTCTTGCTCATTCATACATAGTTCTAAGACCCCATTTGATTTCAGCTCAATTAGAGTCTCACTATAGTCCTTCACCGTTTGGAGCAAATGTACCAAATATGTGTCACAAAAATTGATTTGTAACCTTTGTTGGAGATGCATATGGGAGTTATCAAAATGTAGACAGAGAATATAATCATTCTCTTAACAACTTAAGAGGCCCGTGTGAAGGACATTTAGATGCATCCATTATGGGCATTATTGGTATACAAGTCAACTCTAATAGAATGAAAGAAAGCCTAAGCTCATTTGTCCACCTTATAAAGACTCAGAGGGACGGCCGTAGATCCCTTCAAAAATCTCCCTGGAATAGAAGCCTCTATACCACGTGAAATACCTCGAGAAAATCCATTAGGTATTATTTAGGTGTTGCTCCACTTCTATGCATAAAAGCACCCTAGGTAAGACCACAAATCTTCAAGTTGACCTAGAGGCAATATGTGATATGTATGTACGCGTGTACGTATTGCTTGTAAAATTAAAAAGTTCCAGGACCTGCACATGACTCTACAGATCCTCAAAAGACTTTGATTATTGATGAATCATGAATCCAGAATTTTCTTTGTTAGGTCGATTGCATATAACTACAGCAAGATGAGTATTTTCGTTCATTCTTCTGCCTATGTGGCTTCCACTAGCTGGGCTCATGTTCAAGATTCCCATACTCGTCGAAGTCGATCGACCGTCAAGGTTGACTTTTTCTGTAAAGCTAGGGTTTAGCTGTTTAGGGTTTTGACCTTGGAATTGGATTAATATTAATGCTAAAATGGCATGTGTCAGTAACTGGAATGGTGCGATATAGTATAAAGCTTCTCGATCTCTTTAGGTTAAGATAGATCTGATCTATAGAGTCCCATGCACTTGTGTCAGATCCTTATTTCTGTACAAGAAATAATTACGTACTGAAACTACAGGAAATAACTATATTTATGTAATTAGTTATGGGAGTGAATATATATATATATATATATATATATATATATATATATCGATCAAATCATGTTATAAACTTGTAAATATGTGGTTTCGATCTATCAGCACATGACCCTTACCGGCCACCATTCATGTGGGACTCGAGCTATGAGGCATTTTGAAAGCATTATTGTTATCATTTTTGTTTTTTTCTGGTCGTGCATTTTGAAAGCATTATGAGAGGGAGAAAAATTAGTTATTAAACTTGCGCAAATTTTAATAATGTTGGCTTAGATTAACTTATTGTATGTATATATATATATATATATATGTATATATATATATATATATGCAAGTGGAGAATGATACGTAGACTATTATATAGATTAACTAGATGTGTTTTTATAATAAAGTACATGTTGTACAACAAGAGAATGAAGGATGAGTTCAGATTCATCAGGCCGCGCTGATATTTTACAATGTTTTAAATGAAAACAATGAAATTTCATAGACAATCACTTATAAAATAAGAAAAGTTCAAAAAATGTTCGGTTAAAGTAAAGGCCAAAAAGAAGAACATGATAGAAGTCCATTTCTGTTTTCATATATATCTGAATTGAAGATGAGGATAGGGAATTAAGAAAATAAAAGAGATTCTAAAAAATGATGTAACCTCAATAATTTCTTTTTCTTCTTCTTCTTCTTCTTCTTTTTATTTTTAATATTAGGCAACGACCTTTTAATGGAAGTTGCAAATACTTGGGTATACAAGCTTTTTTTTTTTTTTTTTAATTTCTATTATTTGGCATATAACTGTTGTCCATGATTCATTCATATTGTTGAAGCAACTTTGACTCTTTGAGTCTAAGAAGTGCTACAGAATTGCTCCATGATGATGCGCGATCCATCTGTAGAAAGGACCCACGGAATTCTAATGGTAGTGCATACACTTTTGTGGACTTCTTGGTTGGTCAGTTTAGGATTTATACCAAGCTATGACATCATTTCATAATCAACATCTGTGATTATTCCATATGGATGAAATCATGAGATTTTTTCTTTTTCTTTAATTACAGGAAGAACAACAGTGTTTTATTATTTACTTATATCTTGAAAGTATTGCTCAAATATTAAAAAAAAGGAAGTGACATCAACGAAGTTATAGTTAAAAACTTAAAACATACAAAATGATTCACCCAAGTTACAAACAATTTCCCTACATAATGAAGTATCAATTATTGCGATTACACAAACAAATACTATCAGGTTAGACAAGCATTTCTTCTACCAAAAGAGGTACTCATTACTAATGTTTATGAACGAGCACAATAGACTCGAGATGTACGTAGCATACATCCGAGGCACCAAGGTGAGTTTTTGGTTCAAGTTTCAAAATTGATTCAACTGGATATTTAAAGTTTGAAACTCTTAAATAAAATTCACCAAGATTTCAGACCAAACCTAAGTAATTGTAATCCCAACTAGCGGCAGAGGGACTACGGAACTAGCTGAGTCTCATGCTCCACCAAGTTTCCAAAAAATATATATATACTATTAAATAAATATATCACACTTTCTTCTTCTTTGTTGTGCCGCACGAACAAAAGAAAAAACCTTCTTTGGATTCCTCGATCTTCCAAGAAGAAGATTTGAGGCCTGAGATTATTGTGAGATTTGAGTTAGGCAGCAAAAGGGATCTGCACACACTTGATTCAAGAAAGGGTTCCGATTTGAGGCCTGAGATTGCACTAATTATGGAATTGGTAGGGAAGATGGTATGAAGAGGGTTTTAAGTTGTTCAATGTTGAGAAATTAAATATAGGGTCCTTGACCAAAAGCACCAAAATGAGCTAAAATTGTCTCACTTACCCCAGCAACATATTTTTATTCCCACTTACCCGATTTGGAGCAAAATGACATTTTTGCCCTTGAATTAGTTATTTAATTACATTTTAGGTCACTCCTCATTTCTCTCTCTCTCTCTCTCTCTCTCTCTCTCTCTCTCTCTCTCTCTTCGAGCGTACAGAGCGTGGGCCTGAGAAAGTTTCACGGCGACCATGGCCGGCTAATTTTCTAGCTGCGTCGAGTCTGAGGAAGCACTAAGGTTCGGATCGCTGCCGGAATTCTCTTTCAGATTCCCAGCACCGCTGCCAAGCGAAGGAGAAGCAAGAAGAAGAGGATCGCCGTAATTGCAGTATCCGTCGGCGATGTCGAGGTCATCGTCTCAGTCAACTCCGTCTGTGATGCCCGGCCTTTGGAAGGACCTTCCGGTCAAGCTCCACCACAAGGTCTACAGATTCTCAATGTCGCCGGCGTGTACCTCAATCTCGCTTCGAACACTTTCTCCTGTGAGATTCCGAGAAGCAGCGCCAGCCTTGGTGACAGATTTCAATCTAGAAAGGATTGGCGAAGGTGAGGACCATGGAGTTGGAGCCGACATCGTTGTTAGTGGCGCCGGAGACGAGTTTGCTGGTAGAAATGCGCCGACGTCGTTGTTGGATGGCTGCTTGGGTGCCCAAATCAGATTATTATTATTATTATTATTTTTTAAGAAATGGGGCAAAAGGAAATGGGGGAAAAAATGTTTTGAATGTCTGTTGGGGTTCAATAGACGTTTTGAATTGATGTAATCTCCTTTCTTTTCTTTTTTTTTCTGTAATTAAAGTTTTATTTGTCTAAATTTAGGGAGATTAGTTCCCATTTTGGCGACTGAAAGTCCTATTGGGCGGCAATAGATGTCTATTAGTGGGCAATACATGGCTGATAGTCGTCTATTGAGGGGCAATAGACGTCTATTAGGGGGTAATAGACTATTGGGGCAATAGACGTCTATTGGGAGGCAATAGACCTCTATTGGGAGGCAATAGACCTCTATTGCCCCTCTATTAGGGGGCAATAGATGTCTATTGGGGGCAAAAACATAATTCCGGTGAGATTTTCAACAAATTCCTGTGGGTGGCAGCTGATGGCCTGATTCCGGCAGTCGGTGATCGGAATCCGGCTAAAGTTGGCTAGATTCTGGCGGCCGGTGATCTGAATCCAGCAAAAGTTGGCCGGATTCCTGCGGCCAGTGACCGAACTCCGGCGGCGGGTGATCGAGCTCCGGCGAAGTCTCCTATGGTCTCTCTCTCTCTCTCTCTCTCTAAGTAACAAAGGGGTGAGGGTAAAATTGTATTAAAAAAATTTAAAAACAAAAAAAAATCTTAATGAGGTATTAGGGAAGACCTCCTTAGAGTGTTTTGGGTAAGAGAGAATTAAAAAAACTTAATAGGGTAAGTGGGAAAAAAATCTCTAAAAATGGTGTAAATGAACAAAAACCCTTATATATATATATATATATATATATATATATATATATATATATATATATATATATATATATATATACAGATCCTATCCAGAGCGGAGTTCCACTCTAAAATTAAGGTGTGAACTTCGAGTTTTTGGTCGCTTTTCTGTCGCATATCCACATCTCGACCGTTCAGTTTTAGGTACTAGTGTATAGATCATCTCTGCAAATTTTCAGCAAAATTGATGATCGTTAAGGTATCTAACTCGCTTAAACGAATCGACGGACTGAATTTGTCAACTTGAACCGTACTAGCTTTAAGGAAGTAATCAATGTCTTAACGATCATCAATTTGGCTGAAAATTTGTAGAGATGATCTATACACTAATACCTAAAAACTGAACGGTCGAGATGTGGATCTGCGACCGAAAAGCCACCCAAAACTCAAAATTCACACTTTAATTTCAAAGCGGACCTCCTCTCTGAATAAAATCTGTATATATATATAATCTTGCTCTACTAAGGAGGTCCTTAACTTAGCTTAAGGAATGGATTTCCATATTTTGACCACTTTTCAATCACATATTTACATGTTAACCGTTCAGTTTTTGGGTATATATGAATAAATCATCTTTGCAAATTTTTAGTATGATCATTAAGGCATCTAAAAATGCAATTTACATGAATAAACCGAATCTATCCAACCTGAACCATTCGTGTAAATTACAGTTTTGGATGCCTTAACGATCATCAATTTAGCTGAAAAATTGCATAAGTGATCTACTCATATATACCTAAAAACTGAATGGCTAAGATGTGAATATGCGATCAAAAAGTGGTCAAAATATGGAAATCTGTTCCTTAAACTAAGTTAAGGATCTCCTTAGCATAGAAGGCTTGTATATAAATATATATATATATATATATATATATATATCTATCTATCCATCTATCTATCTATGAGAAAATTTTATAAATAATACCCCAAATAAAGTTCTTTCATTATTGTGATACATCACATTTCAAAACTATCATATTGATACCTCAACATTTAAACCCAACACAATTTTAATACATTCTGTTTATAACGGTGTCAATTCTATGGGTATTTTCGTCTTTTCATTTACTCTTTTTTTTTTTCAATTCTTACCCTCGTAATCATTAAACTCTCTCTCCACCATATGCTACTCTCATTACTCATTAGTCTCTTCAAATGGTACGCATCACTCACTCACTCTCTCTCATTCATTCAGGTTTTGATTGTTATGGGTTTGTTTATTTTTGGATGATTACTGCTCATATATGCATCCCTATCTCTGCTCCTAATTCACAAAAGTTTCAAAGATCAAAACCCATAAACCATTACTGGGTTTTGTCTCCTATGTGTTCATCTCTGTGGTCATTTTTGTTTATCTTGCTCAAAGCCAGAGTTCGAATCGTTTTGACTAACAAAGAAACAACATTGACCACCTTTAATTTCAGAACTTGGGGCTATTTGGCTATTTTCCAACCATAGCAAACTGATCTTGTCACCTTGTAGAAGGGTTTGCGAAATAGATCCATGCCAGCTCTGTCATTCTTGTAGAGATGCTGGCTCTTTCATTGGCCTTGGAAAAAAGATGGGACAAGATTGAAATTGAATGATAATCAAGTGATGCTATTGATGCAATTAGGGGAAAGAAACATTCAAAATGGGAAGTTTACCCAATTCTCAGTCAAATCAAACGAAAACAAGACAATTTTTTTCAAATTCGATAGAGTTGGTTAACCGAGAGGCAGCTAATTGCTTGGCCTCACTTGCCAGCGCAGGTTGTGCGCTGATGAGGCATGGGTCATCAGACCCCCAACCTCCCTCATCCCCATTCTTTCGCGGCGACAAGGACTATATTGTCGCCGACAGAGGTTGAAGATAGAGGCAATGACTTTGGATTCAAATAGCTATAAACATGGGGAGACCAGTTCGGGTTCAGATTCTACTTTGGAATTTATGGGGGGGGGGGGGGGGAGAGAGAGAGAGAGAGTATTCTATGATTAGAAGGGGGGGAAAAACACAGAAAATGAAAAGACAAAATTGCCAATGAAATAGCTTACATGGCAATGAATTTAATGTCGTTATAGGCAAAGGGTATGAAAATTGTGTT
Source organism: Rosa chinensis (assembly GCF_002994745.2). Classification (NCBI taxonomy): domain Eukaryota; kingdom Viridiplantae; phylum Streptophyta; class Magnoliopsida; order Rosales; family Rosaceae; genus Rosa; species Rosa chinensis. The sequence continues at coordinate 63,262,331 of NC_037092.1, forward strand.
GACTTTAAATGTTGAGGTACCAATGTGATAGTTTTTAAATGTGATGTACCAAAGTGATGAATGAGCTTTATTTGGGGTACTGTTTGTAAAATTTTCTCTATATCTATACTACTATTAAGAGAAGAGGGTTTGTTAGCCAGAATTTATAATTTTGACAGAAATGAGCCCATAAAATTAATAAACTTTGAGAATTAATTAAATCATAAGGTCAATTATGACATTTACAAAATATATTTTTATTAAAAGAATAAACAAAAAAAGAACCCACAACCCACTCTTCTCTCCCATTATCTCTTCTCTGCAATAACCGTTTTCTTTTTTTATTGCACATGCAGAGCATGTGTGGAGAAAAGCTAGTATATATAAATTAAAGTGGACATATGTTGCATTTATGGGATGACTTTATGAGACTTATTATCATTTTTTAGGTTACTGTAGCAATGCTAGCTATTCTTTAGTCAAGTTTTAGCCAAAGTAGCTAAAAAATTATTTTGGCTAGCCAATTTTAAAATATGTTTGCATTAATTCTCTCTATGTTAGCTAGTTTTGAATTTCTATTATTTATTGAATAAAGAAAAAATAGTTTAAATGTATTTAGAAATTACATAAAACAACTTAAAAATTAAAATAAATGTCTTAAATTAACAAAAATAATAGAAAGCCTCATCTCACTCTCTATATTTAGAAATGAGATACCTAAAAGTAAAATAGAGAGCCACTTAAAATTGAAAAAAAGGTAGACACGCTCTCTAGAATAGCTAAGGAGCCAAGAAAGAGAATCTACTAAAGATATTTTACTAGTATAGATGGTGAGGCTGTTGTGAAACAATTTTAAAATATGAATTCTCGTCGAGGACAATTACCATTATAATAGATAGAAATTTCATTTAGAGATTTTTTATGGTTTGATATTTTTTTTGTGTCCCAATAAGCTTAAGATTTTGGCTCCGCCACTGGTCCCAATAGTCCTACTTGACAAGAAACTATCCAATCACCACTACGAAGACAGTAACATTTCTAGACGTACCTTAACATACCGGCCTCTATAATTAGGGATGGCAAAAATCCCCACGGGGTAGGGTACCCATCGAGTATTCGTCCAAATTTTACTTTGTCAATGCAGTCAAAGTTAACGTTCAAATTGGACGGAACAGTAAAATTTGGGCACGGCTGATTGAAATTGAAAGCACAGGGGTGTTGCTGATCAAATTGAAAGAGCAGGGACTGGCATGATATTACCCCCAAACCACAGGGTACTAAACTGAAATTTATCCTATATATATATATATATATATATTTTTGACATTATTCTGTCAATAAATATGTTCAAAAAAATGAAAGATTCTTTTAATAAAAAATCTTTATCAACATGTCAATTTTCCTTGATTGAAATAAGAAATTTATTTTATTTTGATGTTTGATTTTAACTTCATATTTTACAATCCATAATTATTTGTATAAATTTTTATATAATAAATTAGTAATATTGTTAACGGGGATTGGTGGGGGGGGGGGGGGGGGGGGGTACGGGGACCTAATCCCCAATAGGGACGGAGACGGGGAATCCCTATAATATTGATGATTTTAACTTCATAGTTTACAATCCATAATTATTTGTATAGTAATATTGTTAACGGGGATTGGGGCGGGTAAGGGGATGGAGAATGAAGTCGGGTATGTGAATGATAATTTAATCCCCTTACCCTAACCTCCCCATTGCCATCCCTACTACAATCAGGGTAATTGTTTAATCACCAAATAATAGTTATTATTATTATTTTTTCAATTTCATGCAAGCTTCATGTCCATACTCCATACTAATTTTCTTAATAGAACTAAATGATAAAGTAATGTGAGGTTCGCATCCAAAACCAATTGCCAATGAATTGAATGTCCCAAATCCTTATAAACTCTTAGGCAATGTCCCATATTTTTCCCATGTGAGATGTTTATATTCTCAACACACCCCTGCATGTGTGGTGGATTTTCAAGTCATACACGTGAACAAATTTTGGGTGACGTGGAGCCCGTGTGGCCGTTAGGCATGCACACGTGGAATAACCCGCTCTGATACCGTGATAAAGTAATCTATGATTCACATCCAAAACCAATTGGCAATGGATAGAGTGACCCAAATCCTTATAAACTCATAGGCAATATCCCATATTTTTCTCATGTGAGATGTTTATATTCTCAACACTAAACGCATCTTAAAACCCACTCATACATTTTACTTAAACCGAAATATCTCTAATTAATTAGAAGCAATGACTCTGTTTGTTCCACAGAGGTGTTCACACTAAAACAACCTGGTCCGACTGAATGTGATCGTAATGGGATCATTTGTTCAAAAATGATAACAAACCTAATGTTCCGTTCTTCTTTTCTTAGCTTCTGTAACTCTAATGGCAACTCACCTACAAAAATACGACTTGACCAATTTAGGTTAATAACAGCGAGTGTTCCATATATACTTCCATTCATACTTTGCTTCCTTTAATTTTTCTAGCTGTTTTCCCATGGATAAAATAATTCCAAACCTATTTTTGGTACTGCTAGCTACAAGCAAATCTATTCAGCCTACAGGTTTCTTGCAACGATGAACTCGTCAAAGTTTGGCAAAAACCCATAAACTTATAAGCTTGCTGCAACGTTCAATTAGGCATCTTTATGCAAAAGGTCAAACTATATATTCAATATATAGTTTCACATTATTCTCTACTAATTATCTCTTCCCTAGCTACTCAATCTTTATGCCCTAATGTATATGCTTCCATTCCCTGTAACCTCGACGTGGCCTCTTCATTGACATAAGTTGTGGTGGTGGTGGTGGTGTGAAATTCAGGTTTAGCTTTAAGCTTGCTTAGTTGAAGCAGGAAGAAGCTGGAGATCCCTTGGTTCATTTGATTCATTTTTACTTGATCCTCCCGTGGTTCTTTCTTTGATTCATTTTTACTTGATCCTCAAGGTAGTGTGTGTAACATATCTGTCTTTCCCTTGAGTCCATATATGGTCTTTTCATGGTACATGTACTGAACTTATTAGGCAAAATTAATACTATTTTTCTTGGAAATTGGGTTTTGTCAATTTTGATCCCATTAGCTAAACTGTTTAATTTTCGTTAAACAATGATTATAAACCTTCCTAAGGTTCAGAAACTTAGACCTTGATTGGTCAATTTATGAATCCAGTACGTAATTAGTAAATTTGAGTCAGAGAGTTGTGTTAAACACACCAGTGCCGAAAACGCAGGGGAAGCCCTTTTCTAAGGCGTCAAAGCCGGCTTTAAAGTGGTGACTTAAGGGTGGAAATGTGAGAGTTGTAGTGAAGGGAACGCGTTAATTATCAAACCATTCTCACATTTTGTTTCTCATTTTGTTTTAATATAGGCGTTAACCCCATGTGAGCTTTGATGCATTTTCCATGGGCTGCTTCCCCTGCACTTCTTGTGACCCTTTCTTTTATGTATATAAAAACCACTCGATCCGTTAGCTCGTCAACAAAATCAGGACCTGCTTAGTTTTAAAGCCCTTCTTGGCTTTTGCTATCTCTCCTCCTCCTTTTCATCGTGAACTTGACCCTCCAAAGGCTTTTCCTAAACGTGGTTCTACATTCTTGTGCTGCGTAGTTGGTGGTGAACTCCAATTGTTCTACGAAATTCCTCCGAGACAGTTCTATACATATCATCTTCTACTTTGTTTCAAAGAGATATCACTACTCCTAAAAGTTTATAGCATTTTCCAATTTGGTTTGTGTCTTGCATCTTTTGGTAAGCATCAAGCTTGGCTATGCATGTATACAATTTTGAGGTTTAGTGGGAGTTCTAAACTGATGGATTGTAAATGTTTCTTGCAGGTGTAACACGATTCTGTATACTTAAACATCATATGATGGGACTTGATCGAAATACGAATACGAGAAGTAGGGATTACTTGGAAGGAATGCTGAGTGATTATGTTGGAGGAAAAGCCAAGGGGAAACCTCAGAAGAGCACTTCTGCTAGGCTTGTCACAGCTCTCACTTGTCTCCAGTTTGCCTTTGCAGTTTATGCAACATTCCTTCTCTACTACATGAGCCCTTCCATCGATTTACGAACCAAACCAGACTTCACATGGGCTACCAAGATTGCACAGCAATGGAAACAGTACATAATCCCACCCCACATCATTGGTCACTATCAAGATTCTGTTTCTCTTGTGAGATTGGCCGACATCCAACCCATCACTCCCTCTGAAATTTGCGAGCACGAAAAGATTGATTTCGAGCAGAAGAAGTCCAATGATGCTCAGATGATCAAGCTGAAGACAGAGCTTTACAATGAGGTGTTGGACTTCCAAAGCAAGAACATTGGTACACAAACTCTTGCTCAGCTGATGGCAATGAAGTCCAAGTGGGATTTGAAAGGTCCCAACAGACCAAAAGTCACAGTGATCTTGAACCACTTCAAGAGGAAAACACTTTGTGCTCAGCTTGATACCTTGCTCCAACAAACCCTTCCTTTCCACCATGTTTGGGTTCTTTCATTTGGGAGTCCAAATGAGCTCTCTTTGAAGAGAATCGTCGACAGCTACAACGATTCAAGAATAAGCTTCATAAGTTCAAGCTATGACTTCAAGTACTATGGAAGGTTCCAAATGGCTTTGCAAACCGAAGCCGATCTTGTGTACATTGTTGATGATGACATGATTCCTGGGAAGAAAATGCTGCAGATTTTGTCTCATGTAGCAGGGACAGAGAAGTACAAGAACTCGGTTTTGGGCAGCATAGGAAGGATTTTGCCATTTAGGCAAAAGGACTTCACTTTTCCAAGCTATAGAAAGTTCAGGTCTAAGGAGGCAGGACTCTATTTACCTGACCCTGCATATGATATCACTCTTGATAAAATTGTGCAGGTGGACTTCCTTTCCAGCTCTTGGTTCTTATCTGCAGAGCTGATTAAGACACTTTTCATTGAGACACCCTTCACATTTTCGACCGGCGAAGATCTGCACCTTAGGTATGTGTTAATTATGATTACAACCCTTTAACTTCTGCGTTTTTGGTTATTTTTATCTGCGTTGAAGTTTTTACCTTGAGCACAAACCTACATAGTAAATTGGAGTTACCTTGAGTCAACAATATCAAGTATATATATCAGAGGGTTATTGATTCTCAATATCTATTGGGTACACTAAAACCATGATTTGAATGCCTTGGTTGGATTAATTTAACTGATGCCTTGGTTGGATTAATTCAACTGTCTAGGGATTAAACTTGATCCTATTTACTGGGAAACTCTTTAGACTTAATTTGAAGTTCTAATTCTGTACTTAATCAGGTTTCTTTTCTTAATTGATAAATTGGGTTGAAGGAATCTTAAACTTACACTAATAATGGAGTCAACTTGTCTTTTATACAGCTGAATAGAATACCTTCTATTTAAAATAGGTATTCTATGCCCTGTTTCCACTATTTTGATTTTCTGCCTCCACTTGTTTGTCTTATGTATATAATTTACTCCACATTATACATGTTCATCTTGCTCGATTAAGCAACAACCTTCTTGGAAAGATGGTTCTCCTTTTGAGATTCCCTAATAAAGCATTAGGGGCTTGTTATTGCACTCCATTGGCCAAAAGAACATTTTGGCCAACACCATTAGGGATATACACTAAAAGGACTTCACCAACCACTGAAAAAGGATTTATTTATTTATTTTAGATTATTAAATAGCAGTTCCAAAAACAAAATTTCAAGTATATCTTGCAAACATTGGAAAATAGATCACATAAAGAGGGAACTAAAGTTTAATGATGTCAAAAATATATTGAGAAGACTTCTTGTCAATAAGGTACTATATCATTTATATGCTTCTAGGTCTCTAATGATGTTCCTTTCTTGATAAAAATGCAGTTATCAGCTTCAAAAGTACAGAAATGCTGGCTCATTTGTTCTTCCAGTTGACCCAAAGGATAAGGAAACTTGGGGCGACAGTGAACATAGACTTGCTTATGTATCCGAAACCACTGTAATTTTCAAAGACATTGTTCAAGTCCGAGACGATCAATGGTGGAAAGCACTATCTACTGGTTATATCACGCAGTGGGCTGCAATGCATCCTCAAAAAATTGATGCCCTTTTCTATGCTCATTCTATTGATGAAGTTAAAGCACTTGCACCTCTTATTGAGAAATTCAGGTCCACTGTTGGAAAGAAAGCTTACATCGCCGTCTCTGGAGGCAATTTCTGCCCTTGTGAAGATGCAGCTACTGCACTCAAGTGGCCTAAGTTGGTATGCAAAGAGCGGAGGTTTAAGATCTTCGATTTGGCAGTGGGGGCTCTTTCAGGGATATCAAACTCGGAGGTGGTAGTGCTGCAAGGAGTATATGCTAGCATGAAGGGGTTGATCAAGATTCATAACCCGAGTGTGGTGATTGCAGTGGCTGACATTGATCCTAATGTGAAAAAAATTTTGAAAATGGCAACAGAGACTAATAGGAATGGTACAACATTGGTCCTTTTACCACGGCCTTCAATATCAAAAGTTCTTTGGATGGCTGATCTTCGAACAACAGCATTGCCAAGTAAGAATCCCAACTTTTCTCTTATTCAAATTCCCTGTAACTTAAGCTAACTCAATTATATGTTCTACAAAATATTTAATAAGCATTAATTTGTTAACCAACAAAATTTATGCTTTGCAGATTGGAACAGAATGCGGATTTCTATCAACATTATCACCCAAAACCGGGTGCATTCCCTTACAAGGCTTCTTAAATCTCTCAGTGATGCATACTATCTTGGGGATGAGGTACCTATCAGCTTCAACATGGACAGCAAAGTTGATGAAGCAACTATTAGATTAGTAAGCTCATTTGACTGGCCTCATGGCCCTAAAACTCTCAAGAGGAGGATCATACAAGGAGGGCTTATTCGAGCTGTCAGTGAGAGTTGGTACCCTTCATCTGATGATGATTTTGGTCTGCTACTCGAAGATGATATCGAAGTCTCACCTTACTACTACCTATGGATCAAATACGCCCTCTTAGCCTACCACTATGATCCTCAAGTGTCTCTCCCCGAGTTGTCCTCAATCTCTCTCTACACCCCTAGGATAGTTGAGGTGGTGAAAGAAAGGCCTAAATGGAACCCAACACAGTTTTTTAAGAACATTCATCCAAACACACCTTATTTCCACCAGTTACCTTGCAGTTGGGGAGCAGTCTTCTTCCCCAAGCAATGGAGAGAGTTCTATGTCTATATGAACATGAGGTTCACCGAAGATGCCAAGAAAAACCCGGTTCAAATTCCAAAGTCCAGGACTAATGGTTGGCAAGCGTCATGGAAAAAGTTTCTTATAGACATGATGTACCTCAGAGGATATGTGAGTCTTTATCCAAACTTTCCAAACCAGGCAAGCTTTTCCACTAACCATATGGAACCCGGGGCTCATATCAGCGCCAAGGACAATGTTGTGAAGCATGACAAGTCAGATTTTGAAGTGCCATTGTTGAAGGAAGATTTCCGAAATTTCTTGCCAGGTGGCAAATTGCCTCCGGCCTCAAGATTGCCATCTTTGAACCTCTTCAACATGCCGGTTTCTCTTAAAGGCTTAAAGGCAGCTGGAGCCAAGTTGGGGCAGGATGTGATTGGATGCAACAATGCCACTGAGATAGTCATGGTTGATCATCAAACCGGTCTACCAGCACGCTGTGCCAGGTTCTGATAAATCGAATTGTTATTGATCATTCTTTAATTTTATAAACAAATATAGTTCTGTTTCTTCATTTTTTATGTGGGAGGACAAAAAACAGAGTTGGATAGGATGGGATGGATAGGATTTTAGCAAAGAAATTTGGGATCATGTTGCTCACTAATGTTGTAGTGCAGCCTAAAGGGGTTTGCAGAACTACATAAGCAACCAAAATGGTTCATGTAACTTTGTAAGCAAAAGGAAAGGATTGTTCAATGAATGAAAATCTCTCTGAAATGGTTCAATCTGGCAAATTTTCTTTTTAATTATCATATACTACACTTCTTCACTTTGTATTCAATATCTCAATTTCTCTGAATGTTATTAAACTTGTTTCTTCAATAGAAAAGCAAGAGCAGCACAGCATTTCTACAGCACTATTAACAGAGCAATATGTAATAACTCCGGTCCAATACGAGACAATGGATCCCAAATGTGTTGGGAAACGTAAACATGATCTATAAGGCGCCCAACACATAATTGGGCTTGTGATTCCCCATCGGGCTGGCCGAATGTGAGAAAACTTGTAGAAATACTCTTTCTCAATATTCTAACCATAAGCGATTTACTTGACCTCCAGGAATCCTAGGTCAATCTGGCATAAGAATTTCTACCTTGTAAGGACCTTAACCAACCCTATGTAAACCACATTTCACACGGTAAGGAGGTAAAGTCATTCATACAAATTTAAGCAATTCACTTTAATCAAATGCACCCCTAACTTGATCGTCGGAGAGTTCTTGACCGACATCACCCCAACGTTATAACCATCCGAAGAATTTCTCTCTCTTGTTACAGGTCATCTTCGTTCGAGTTACTATGGTAGAGAAAACGAGCAACACAATATCCTAATTGAGCAACATGGTAATTGAAGAAGAAAAAATCACCTTCCTCCCAACGGAAGAAAAGAGTGAGATTTTGAGCAGATGCCAAGAGGCAACTTCCACCGCCAATACATGCAATTATGATACGACTGAAAATTCTTTGGTTAAATGATTAAAACAAAAATTTTGTATATGCACGCTCAGAAAAACCCGAGCATTAGAAAAACAATAAGAGGAGGCAGATCACCCTCCTCATAAACCCCAAGTTGTCCCGTCAGTGTCCTTATGACCAAGACCATATAAGGGGTCGGGCCCATAAGCTTCCAAATCCCCCACCACCGGCACCTCCACAAGAAGATTTGGGGAGAATTGATGTGTTCATATTCTCCTATATTCTATGCCTCTTTATCTTGATATTTATGTTTAGTTCTCCTTAATTATGATTCATTTGCATCTTTTAGTGTTTTTGTAGGTTTGTTCCATAGAAAGAAGAAAAGAAGCCAAATGAGCTAAATAGGATTGAAGGCAATCTGCAATCCCAAGTCTCAGAATCTGCCAGTGCAGAACATCCAAATTCTCCGAATTACTGGGAAAGTAGCAGATCGAATTATACAATGTATATCATTGGAAAGCTACGAATGTCTACTTTCTGTAGAATTTTACGAATCTCGATTTCAATACTTCTGGAGAAAGTTATGATTGTTTGATTGAAGATAGGTCAGAGCAGAAAATCTGCTTGGGAATTTACAAACGTTTGTGGAGGACTCAAGTTTTGTGGCACAAGATCATCAATCCTAATGTTTCAAAGAAGTTAATTCAGATGAGAATTCAATGATGAACTTATTTATACTTTTATTGAAGATATTTCAAGGTTTTCCCATTCCAAATGAAGAAAAGAATATGATCCCAAGTCTAACAAGGAAACTTGAAGCCAAAGATGAGTGGGAATCTTCCCTATAAATAAGAGAACGAGGTTCACATAGAAGGAAGTCTCGAAAGCACAATGTAGACGCCTACGGAGCAGAGACGACTCATCCATCTTCTTCTTCTTTTCCTTTCTTCTTTTTATGTTGTTCCTATGTTTTATTTAGTTATCTTTTGCTAAACCTTTTTCTAGGGTTAGGATCATGCCCTAGCATGATTATTTATGTATGTTAATGTTTTATTGATGGATTTATAGTTTCGTTATGATGAATGCTTAATCACTATTTGAATTTATGCTTTATGTTTAAATTCTTTGATTGATCACCTTAGGACTTTGCATTTAGTAATTGGAAGACAAATTTGAAGCAAAGATGCAATATAATTTGATTAGCTTCTTGTGATAAAGTGTGGTAAATTACATTATTACTTGAGAGAGATAATGGTTTGCTTGATTCTCTTGTTTTCTAAAACGTAATGAATCCTTTGCATGTTAAATTTATACCTGAGAAAGATAGACTACATAGCTAGGGTATACGATCTTTACTCGAGAGGGAGAGCATCATACACTTAAGGAAAACTATGGTCTAAGTGCCGTACTTGAACTTAGATACGGGAATTGTCATCTAAAGAAACAAAAGAATCTGTTAATTGCATTGAAACATAAATAAGATTGTTGGTGGTTGATTCTAAAACCCTAGGTTCTATCATCTTTGCTATTTAACTTTTTTATTTTTTTTTTATTGGGGGAGGTTAGCGTTAGATAGTTAGCAACACATACACCCTTCAGAGGGTATCCCAGCAGAGCCGGACTAATCCCTTTCAAACGTCACGAGGCATTAAGCACCCATTAGCTAGTCACCAAGGCCTCATAGGGATTCGAAAGTCAGACTTGGGGGTTCCAGACTAGGACCTTCTCCTGTTTGTTTGTTTCTTTCTTTAATTTTCACATTTTCTTTATTAAAAAATCTAAAAACAATATCTTTTATCTCTGGATTGTTCATTGTCTTTTTGTGATTTTGTGTTTGGATTAATTGAGTTAGAATTTAAATTGATTATCAATTCTCAGTTGGAACGACCTCGTACTTGCACACTATACTAACGATGATTCGTGCGAGTTTTAATTAAAATTTCACAACAAGAATCATATCAAAGGAGAAAGCTCCTCAACCAAGCCGCGCTCCAGATACACACTACCGGCTATGGTCCTACATTTGGAGTCTTCTTGAACCACCACCATAATTAAAGAAAACGATTGAACGGTTGAACCAGAATTGGCTAATTCAAGCCAATTGCCATATGTAGTCAAAATTACATTGAGAGAAGCAATCGTTAATGGAGACTTGTTCCTCTCCAACAGAAGCCACCAAAAGGTAGTTGAATCTGTAGCAAAAGGGTCTAAGACATCGCTCCCAATACGTGAGGAAACCCACAAACCATCATAGAGGAAAACTTGGATTCGCCATTGATTCCTTCGCATAACAATCATCCTTGGAGCGAGATGCCATCAGAGGTCGATTGAAGTCGACATTGAGAGAAAAATGCCTCTGAAAGACAACACTGAAAACCTAGACTAGGTCGATAAAAAGAGAGTTGCGCTCTCATTTTTTTTCAACCTAGCTATCATAGGACCTTTAATGAGTTACTTGGCAAATCTAAAGTCAGAATATAATAAGTTCAAATTCGAAGTTATATCTAGTCAAGCTAATAATGAAAACTTTTTCATTGCAGAGTGTGTCCAATACTTTTATACACCTTTGGAAATGCAAACTTTCTCTTAACATATGTTACATAGCCCTCAATATTTTTGACACACGATCTAACATGTGCATGAATGCCACATGAAATAACCACAATGACAACCAACATTTTACAAAAACGTTTTTTTGTTCTATACACCTCCCTCGCATTCTGATAGTAAGAACCAAACCCCCTCCCCCAAAAAAAGAAAAAAAAATCTTCTTTTAACTTGTAAGGTTTATCTTTCTAGATGGTACATTCTAGTTTGCAACCGTTTCTTCAAAATTGACCAGATTTTAAAACAGCAATACAAGAAAATTTTCAGTTTTGTTGGGTGAAGGAATTGAAGTACCATTCCGTTGTTTGTTTTATGGAATTTCACTCCAGTCAAATCATTTATTTCAGTTTTCTTTTCAACCTTACGTAGCCTAAATAATGTAATCTCTCTCTCTCTCTCTCTCTCTCTCTCTCTCTCTCTCTCCTGCTCCTCGTCCTCCTACTCCTACCCCCTGCAAAAAGATCCCCAAATTTTCCCCCCTCCTCAATCCTTCTCTCCCATGATGTTCATTTCAAGAACTGATAGAGATATATATAGTGTCTAGTTATCTAGAAAGTGTTATGCTGATGCAGAACGGATGGCAGCCCAATTCGAATAGCAGTTTGATCGTGCAAAAGGAGGAAAATGAAAGTTACTAGTAGCTACGACATAGCTTGGTTTCCGATTGAAGCGCGTCATAGCTTTCCGGAAAGGGAATCGCTCCAGGAACAAAACTCGTTGCTATGCCACGATGTGTGGGTTTTGTCAGGCTTTCGGGGTCGTTTAGGGCCTCAAAACTGCAATTTACTGTTTTTTCGAATATTTGGTTTCCTAGTTTTTTTGGGGTTTGTTTTATTTTTACCCATGGGCTTTAAGGTTTCATTGTTAGTCGCCCTAGGGTTTCTTTTCTCATATATAAGCAACCTTAAACGACTGCAGAACTATTTTTTTATCATATTATCAATCAAATTGAGATTTATCTCTTTTATCTCTGGTGGACTCCAGAACCTTTGTTTTAGGTTTATTACTTGTAAACCTAGGTGATATTTTTCGACTGCGTCATATGCCTTGATAGGGCAGTGTTTGTTTCTTCACAGTACAATACTATTGAAGGTTTTTGTGTTCAACTCGTTTGTTTCATTGATTAATTGATGTACTATTCTTTTGTGTTGTAAGTGTTTTGTTTTGTTGGTGGTTGTGGTGAGAGTCAAAAGGGAAGGATAACGTCTAGTGGTGTTCTGTCTCGTTTGCTTAATAATTATTTCTAGATTTCATGTTTTGTTCTATCAGTTTTTCCTATTTTCTCTATTGCTTTTGCAGATTAGATTCATTGTTCTCCTATCCACACGTTGTGAAGAACTTGAGGAATAAGAACTTGTGTACCATCGCTTCTCTTTGTCATTGGAACAAGTAGATACATGATCTTCTCATTGTTGGGTTGATATCTGAACAAGTTTCTAAATAGGCCTTGATGCCTAGAGAAAGAAGCACCTTTAACGAAGCTGTACCAAATTCCGGTGAACAACCAGCTATTGTTGAAACGGTTGTCTTTGCAACTGCTACGGTTGGTTCATCTGAGCAATTACATGCGGATGGTTGTGGCCCAACGGTTGTTTGTGCTTTAAAATTTGGAACATCAGTTACATGACTATTATGGGCCACATGTCCACTACACTCACGTGACTATTTTGAGCCTCACATGCCTACTACAAGACAGACGATGGATGATTCTACATGTCATCATTTGGCCCGCAGGCCCAACAGCTCATGGGCGCTCGCCTGGCTCGGCCCACAGTAAAGCCCATCTTAGCCTTGCTCATTGGGTACGAGGCAGGGCTAGGGCGGAGGGTTAAAAGCCTAGGCCTGGCCCATTAAAGCCCGCCCAGCTCAGCTTTATAATCCTAGCCCGAAAGCCCATTTAATTCTAGTATTAGTATTTTTTTATGTAGTTATATTGAACTAATTATTGCATTGGGCTATATTTTCCTTTAATTTTGTATTTTATTTTGTTCAATCATTAACATATCATAATTTTTTCATAGCTTTTTGTATTTTTTTTATTAACAAAAGAACATGACAAATAAATATAATGGGCTCGGCCCTCCTCACTCAAAAAGCTCGTAAGGCCCTGGGCCCATGGGCAGCCCTGGACCTTGATTTTTAAGAAAAGCCTAGCCTTGCCTGGCTCGAAAAATAAAATAAAAATGTTGTGGCCCGGCCTAAGCCCATTAATTTTGGGTAGGGCCGACCCTGTCATGCCCATTGACAACACCTAGATGATTCACCATCCAAAGGGAGAGGATCCTCTCCTGAGCAAAGTTTTCACCTGAGCTTCCTGACCTTTTAATCAGATGAAGACACGTGTTATTGTTTAATCCAATGGTCTACAATTACTCTGCCACTCCTACCACTCCTCACGTGTCCTTTTCCTCCTCAACTTTCTTTTCCTTCCCTTCCTCTCTCCAGTTCTTCTTTTCCTTATGTTCTTTGCTCTTACAAACCAAAATTGCATTCGATCCCACTATTTGTAACATCGAATTGCAAAAGGTTTTTTATGACTTGACTTGACAAATAAAGGGGATAGGAAGAAAATTTGAGATCATTCAATTCTCTTTGTTTTGAGGAAAATAATCTGGGATTCCTTTTTCAGTAAAGCTTTAATTATCTGTGGTTTAGATGTTTTCAGCTCCTAATTTGAGATTTCAACTTCACCCAAAAAAAAAAAAAATTCAAAGAGTTCATTGGGAAAAAGAATTTTAGCAATTGCTCTACACGTTCTTCATCCCTCGAATTTGGGGTCAGTATTTTGGATTGATTCAGTCCTTATCTGGGTCAATCGCTGATGGCTTTCAATGAAGAGGAATTGGAAGAGGGTGCCATCCAAGGGAGTGCATCCCTTACCCGTGTAGATGGTGGTGAGAGCAAAGAACAGAAGGAAAAGAAGAACAAGAGAGAGGAAGGGAAGGAAAAGAAAGTTGAGGAGGAAAAGGACACGTGAGGAGTGGTAGGAGTGGCAGAGTAATTGTAGACCATTGGATTAAACAATAACACGTGTCTTCATCTGATTAAAAGGTCAGGAAGCTCAGGTGAAAACTTTGCTCAGGAGAGGATCCTCTCCCCCATCCAAATTGCTTCTTCATGTGATGCAACTGGAAGCTTACTAGTGGCTATTTCAAAAAGAGTGAAGGGCTCTTTTTTGGCAAAGCAAAAGAGTTGTACATGATAAGGGATTGCAAGTGGCAAGACAACGTGGTTTTACGCATGTCATTTTGGAATCTGTTGCAAAAGAAATTGTCTCAGATTTCCAATGTAGGAAAAATTTTTTTGTTTCTTTTGTTCAGTTCTTATAATTTTGTCCCGCGTGATTGTAATCAGGCAGCGCACCTTCTAGGAAGGAATGTACACTCATGTATGTTAACTATTTGTTTCAATGATAATTCCACGTTCTAAAAAAAAAAAAATAATAATAATAGTAACTGCTCAGGGGAAATGAATCTCAATAAAGATCGAGCGTTTTAATGTCCTCCTTTTTTTTTTCCTTATCGAATTTTTTTTTTCCTATTCATACCCCTTACCAATCCCTTCTAAATCAAACAACATTTATTATTCTCGGATCTCTAATACGTGAACCACAGGAAACCCTCTAAGTCTTTAAAATTTTCAATTTATTCTTCACCAGTTGATTTAGATTCGAACGGAATCACTGAACACTACACTTTTCAAATTTATCAATAAATAGCATTAAGTAATAGCATAAAACTGCAATTTTCCTAAGTTTACAATGTTCATCTTTTGCAATTTTCCGTAAAAATCCTCTTGTGGGTGATCAGTACGTGGCGCGCATTGAAGAAAAAGACAAAGGAGAAACCGATACGTTTCAAAGTGCAGCGGGGCAATTTCGTCACACAAAAAAATTGGAGCCAAAAGCCCAGAAAATCCAGAGACCAGAAAAAAAAATGTTTAGAATTCCATTCTAAAGTAAACTCTTATAGCCGTGTGTAGGGTGTGTAGCAGCACATTGTCTCCCTCCTCCTCCCCCACCACGATACGATCGTCCACGCGCGCGTAAGTTTCAAACCCTCGAAACCTCTCTGTTCTGCAATGCCATTCAATTTCGTGGGTTTTCTTGCTTTCTTTGATTTCCATTGCGGTTCGTTTTCAATCATATGTTGTGATTGAATGTGATATGGGAATTGGGATGAAATCGTTGATGTTGATTCTGGGTTGTGATTTTCATGTCGAAATAGGAGTGAAAGTTGACGGCTTTGATTGGGAGGAGATTGAAGAATGCAATATTGGGTTAAGCAGTTGCTGAATGAGCTTTTGAGTTAAGAGTGTCAGGGACAACAAGAATAATGGGCACTGTAAACCGCAGGTCTCAATTTGATAGACAAAGACGATTGACATATTACTCTCTGTTCTGTTCTGTTCTGTTCTGTTTCTTTGGTGTTTTTGTTAATTGTTAATTTTGATTTTACAGTGGGGTTAGAAAAACAAATGACAGTGCCAGGGTCATTTTCTATACAAGTGTTGGACTTCTCTTTGGATTTTTCATTGGTGTATCATTGCAGGCAGCTTTTCTAACAAAGGTATTATATATTGGGCCAACCCTCTACCAGAATTGGTTTTGTTGAATTAGGATGCATATATGTATTTGATGTGTTCGGAATTTTGCAGGTTAGGTTTTCACTTCCATCTTTTGATGTATACTTTCCCGGAACAACTAACACAAACAAAAGTCTTGAGGATGAAGGATCAGAGGGTGTTCCTAAGGTACTTATTATGGTTACTGCCTGAATATTTTGTTCATTGTTGACTTTTCATTTTGTTCAACTTTGAAGAGCAATGACTCATTGTATAGTTGTAAAAGGATGTAATTATAAAGATTCAATGTTCTTGTAATTTTAACAAAAAAATATATGATGTAATCATTTGGGAGAACATTAAAATTCCTGCAAAAAGTTCCTGTTTTTAGTAGGTGGTATGGGCTGATATTCCCTTTATATATTATGCCCAATTTTTCATGGCTCTGTGTTTAGGAAATTTTCTAATCTTTCTCTATCTTGAACGTATCCTCACGTTTGTCTGTCAATGCATGGTTCATATATACAGCTGTCTGATCAAATATGCTTCCTTCTCATTTTCTTCTTAGCACTTATCATTAAGTTGAGTGGTGACATAGAATTTTTTTCAAGTGTTAGTGCCAGCCATAATTTATGTTCATTGTATGATTATTGTTGTTTTGTTCATTTGATTACAGATATATGTTCCAACAAATCCTTCTGGTGCTGAAACGCTACCACCAGGAATTGTTGTTTCACAAACTGATTTGTATATGCGCAGATTATGGGGTGAACCCAGTGAGGTATGATATATGTTATTGATAGTGAAAATAGCAGCTTTCCTTATATTTCAAAAGGTATTATCTGGAATGTCAGAATAAATTAGGTTTCATTTGTTTTAAACTTTTGAAGTGGATAAGGGTCATTGGAAGGAAATATCAGTTTGAAAATATGGTTGTAGGTGATGGTGGTAATTTTAGCCAAACGGTGTCTCTGTGCACATATATTGCATGTGTGACCTGCTGACAATGACCGAATAACAGTTACTCTCTAGCTTTTGAGGGTTTTAGTTATTGTCCATGCTCCTTTATTATTTAGGTTTCTGAAAATGTCTTACTACAATACCTTTGAATCTGCAGGATCTAAAAACAAAGCCAAAGTACTTGGTAACATTTACCGTTGGTATTAATCAGAAGAAAAATATTGATGCAGCAGTTAAAAAGGTTTTATGATGTGCCATTCTTTGTGTTTGTTTTATTTATTTTTTATTTCCTATTCTACAATGCTGAGGTTAAATCTTACATATTGGTAGTTCTCTGAGGATTTCACTATCTTGCTTTTTCACTATGATGGCCGGACTAGTGAATGGGATGAATTTGAGTGGTCAAAGAGAGCAATTCATGTTAGTGCAAAGAGACAAGCAAAGTGGTAAGTATCGGTGCCTTTGATAGTGTAAAAGCTATCATATGAGTAGCTTTAACTGATGAGCGACATAGTTGAAGTCTTTATTCTTTTCTTGCATTCTAATGTAGAGTGGAACTTTCTGCAGCCTGTTTCATTAGATATTTTTCAATGTATCACAGGTGGTATGCAAAAAGATTTCTGCATCCTGATGTTGTGTCAGCTTATGATTATATATTCATTTGGGATGAAGATTTGGGGGTAGAACACTTCAATGCAGAGAAGTAAGTTTCTTTTTCATTGATCATATTTTCTGGTCTTTTCTTTGGTTTTTATTATTCAAGTTTTAGTAATCATGTCTCTTGTACCTTATTCTCCCATTGATCCATGTGATTTTGCAGGTATATTCAGTTGGTTAAGAAATATGGTTTGGAAATCTCTCAACCTGGTCTTGAGCCCAATAATGGTTTGACATGGGAGATGACAAAGAGGAGAGGTGACAGAGAAGTCCACAAGTACTCTCTCTACTTCCACGCTCAACCCGTTCCTCTAATACACAGACACTTGTCTCATTATATAGCTAGAAATGTGCCATGTTGTGAAAATTGATTGTCACCTTTTCTTATGTCTGGATTGATAAACAGGGATACAGAAGAAAAACCGGGCTGGTGTAGTGACCCACATCTTCCCCCTTGTGCAGCGTATGCTCTCTCTCTCTCTCTCTCTCACTCTCACTTAGAGCATTTTTTGTGTGTACTTCTGCGTGCACATTACTGTTGATACTCATGCTTTTATGATGATTGAAGTTTCCTGCTTAAACAATGTGGGTATAACTCACCTGACACAATGTGTCCATTTATTAGCTTCAGTTGAAGTTTTTAAATTGAGCTTTATTCAGTTACCAAGGTGTTTGGACTTTGGAGAGTAGGGATTGTTAATGTGGGTATACTTATAAATATTGCAAGAGTAAATTAAAATTGAGCTTGAAGGAAGATTTATTATATGACCAGGCAGAAATTTCGTTCTTCTGCTTAATTCTGAATTTCTGATGTCAAACTATGGTTGAAATTAGTCTAACAAATAACACTTCCATCTGAGCATCTTTCAGGTTTGTGGAAATAATGGCCCCTGTCTTTTCTCGGGAAGCTTGGCGTTGTGTATGGCATATGATTCAGGTATACTGTGTTGTGAGGATTTTCTGGCTAGGCTATTCATACTTGAGGACTTTAAATTAACTGATATTTTATTTTGAATGATTTTTGCTACTTCTTTCGTAACATTTGAACACTTGGTAATGAAATTCTTTTATGATACTTGTAGAATGATTTGGTGCATGGATGGGGATTGGATTTTGCTCTCCGAAGATGTGTAGAGGTTAGCAGTTTTTTTTCGAGTCATTGTTGATATCTGTCTTCAGTAGGATTTTTGCTTCTGTTATGCCCTATATTGTTGGTTATCTTTCAATTGCATACTTTCAAGCCTCCACTGGAAGATTCATGCTGGCACAGTAGTAAAGGCTTGGCAAAATGCAATGTTTCATTCAATTGTCCCATTTATTGGTTACTGGCATCACCTGTTATTGGCCCCTCCAGTTGCTGCGTAATTATTTAAAACAAGGAAATATTAAAGCAAAAAATGAAGGTTTACCCTTTGAAGAGATAACCTTGCATGAAATTTACTTTATTTAATATTTGCAGAGTAGTTTTCTAAAACCCATGAAACAATGTGTTGACAGTAGGGCAGCAATAACTAACTGCACCTGTCAATACCAAGGAACTTGAAAGCAAGCGACCCAGTTCTAGTTTAAATGATAAAAACTTAATATCTTTGAATTCAGTTTTAATGCAATTCTTGATTAGTTTTCCATACTTGAATTCGAAGAGATATCCCATGTTTAGCTAGTTCAGGTAAGAGTGCAGTAATGTTTTTGGTTCATAAGAATACCTATCACCTATGGACGTTTTGGCATTAATTTATTTACGAAATGCACTAGTTCTGAGTGTGGATAAATGTTACAATGTTTAACTATCAGCATTAATTTGTCTGTGTTGCTCCATACTGTTCATTTGTTGCAATGCAACTACTAAATGAGGTAGGCCTTTGAGAAAGCCCTAATACTGTTGTTTTCCATTCCTATTGTCTCACTAGCCTGCACATGAAAAGATTGGCGTGGTTGATTCACAGTGGATTGTTCATCAAGTGATTCCTTCCCTTGGGAGCCAGGTCAGTCATCATTTCTGTGTTCTCTAGTTTTGCATTGTTTCCAAGTTTTAATCTCCTGTTGGGTATATTGTAAGAGGGTGGAAAAGTAGGTTACGAAAAGAAAAGGTCCAGGTTTTGATCCCTTCTGATGTAGCCGAAAAATGTATTGGTTTCTCTCTCGTGTAGTAATACACCTCATCATTATATGCTTATGGTACATAGAGAAGTTTGTCTAATGCATCTTCCCTTGGTTAGCATTAGAATATCCCAAGAACATAAAAGGGTCAATGTATGTGATATAGGTGTGATTTGGGTTGGCTAAGTCCTCTTCTTCTAATTTTGCATTTAGGCCATAAAAACGGATGCCTCTGTCTAGGTGAACATATCATGTGATGAAAGTTAGTTAATACCACATCTTATAGCAACTTTGTTGTTATCTTGATTAATGGAAATGCATATTATTTGATTTAATAAGGTAAACACCTTGTCTTTCTATAATAAGCCTGCGAATTTTAACAATTTTCAAACCATCATCAATTTTCAGGGAGAGTCTGAAGATGGAAAATCGCCCTGGGAATCGGTACGTGACACGGTATCAAGATCTTATTTCTCCTCCACTTTTTTTGAATTTGATATATTGTCATACATGGTTGGATTGAATATTTTCTGTTCTTGCACGGTTCCCCTCATGCAGGTGAGATCAAGGTGCAAAAACGAATGGGCTGAATTCCAGTCTCGCATACTCGGTGCAGACAAGGCATACCTTGCTAAGAGGGGAAGGGGATAGAGTATGAATTACTTCCTTTTAAACAAATAGCATCCACCCCCCATCCCATCCCTTTTCCAGCATCTTGTACATGTTTTCCATCGACCATGAAGGGGGTGTCAAAAGAATCCAATTCCTACTGTATTATTTTTCACTTTTCTGAGCCAGATTTATGTATCTACACACTGATAGTTTTATAAGAGAAGAGAATTTTACACCCACCAATGATCCTGTTTTGAGTATCTTGCTTGTGCATGCGGTTTCTCCAAGGGTACCAGAAATTATCTTACCAGCAAAGTCAGAAGGAAGTTGGATTCAAATTTTGCCTGGATTTTTGAACAAATTCACATTTGTATCATGTTCAGAACACGTTACTCAAATTCTTTATTTTACAAAGTACGGAAAGATTGCAATGAAGTTGAATTTGTTCATGTTGTTGAGTTTGGTGGATTGTTTTTTTTTTTTTGTTGCAGCATGTTTCTAAATTTACATATTGTATACTGAGTTGTGACAAGTTTTTTTTTCTTTTTTATTAGAACTGTTTAAGGAAAACTGAATTGGGAGAGAATTGAGTCGTACTTTCATTGATAATAGGGGCCTCTTTAAATAGAGGATTACAAGCATAGAGATAGAGTTGTACATGGAAACATAATCGTACATTGATTGGATATCTCCTAAGATTCTCCGAGAATATCTCTAATATAAACCCTATTTCAACTAGAGCAAGTAACCTCGAGTTTGGGCCAGACATATATTCTGGATTTACTTGAACACTCCCCCTTGTGTCGCCCAAACGTGGTGCTCCTCTCGTTGCCTCATTAAAAACCTTGCCGAATAACAAAAACTCAATGGGGCAAAAATAACTTCAGTCGAAGGGGAAAAAGAGCACAACACACCCTTCACGTTTTGAGACCATACATGTAGACACCTCCCCCTGATGTCTGCATCTCCCCCAGACGACTACGGTCATTGGAATTCGGATAACTTCCGCAAACGATGCTACCAACATGTTTCTCGAAAGTGGAATTTAGGCAATGACTTAGTGAGCAAGCTTGCCGCACTGTCCTCAGATTGAACCTAGTTCACTTTGATCTTGAGGAGAGTTTGTTGTTGCTGATTATACTTGGTGTGGTCGCTTTTGATGTAGCCTTGCTTCAAAACAAGTAGCATTATCCTATATGCCCGTAGGCTCATCTATGGTAAACTTCAAACCACAATTGTTCGAACATGCGTAATTATGGATCCAATCCATATACATTCACAAACCACTTCGTGAAGAGCAAGAATCTTTGCATTATTCGAAGATATAGCGACTAAAGTCTATTCTGTAGACCTCCAAGATATCACGGTCTTTACCCATGGTGAACACTTAACCAGTTTGGGAATGACCTTTGTATGGGTCAGAGAGATACCCAACATCAGCAAAATCTTCCAAAACACATGTCGTTTTGGGATGGGGATAGTGGACGCAGGCCAGTGTTGGCAGCGTTCCTGGTGTGTGATAGGTCCGAATCCATCATCTCTTTGTAAGGATAGAACAAGCTCATATCAATCATACATCTCAAGTATCGAAAGATATCTTTTACACCAATCCAATGGCGTCGCGTTGACGCAGAGCTATATCTAGCTAACAAATTCATGGCAAATAAGATGTCTGGTCTTGTGCATTGAGCTAAGTATAATAATGCGCCTATTGTACTCAAGTAAGGCACTTCTGCCTCTAGCACATCTTCATTATCTTCCTTTCAATGAAGAGGATCCTTTTCAAGATCAAGACTACAGACGATCATGGGAGTGCTTGAAGGCTTAACCTTGTCAAATTGCCTAAGCATCTATCGACACTATGCTCAAGTTCCAAACCGAGACATAATCGTGTTCTCCCATAATCCTTCATCTCAAAATCGGATTTCAAGTGTTTAGCGGTTTCCTTTAACTCTTTAAGGGCTTCTAATGAAGTTCATGTCCAACATGAACCGCGATAGAATCTGAAACTTGTTATGGAAACGCGTGGGCATATCCCTTCCCAATCAAGTAGTCACTTTATTGAGTGTTCCAACCTTATTGTAAACGCGCTCCGTGGTCTAGAGCCACTTGACTTGGGTAAATGAAGTTCACCATGAACCTTCATGTATATTCCATATCTAGATCCCCATATAGATACGTAGTGACCACATTTGTAAGCTGCATGTTCAGTTCTTTGGAAACTACCAAACTGACAGGGTAGTGGAGTGCAATGACATCCATTACTAAAGAATATGTCTCATCGTAGTCATTTCCAGGGCGTTTTATGAGAAGCCTTACGCCATAAGGCTAGATTGCCATCTCTTTTTCTCATCACGCTTTCTAACAAAGACCCATTAGTCAACAGATTTTATGTTAGGAGGTGTTGGCATCACTAGCTCGAAAACCTTTCTCTTCGTTAGAGAATCCATCTTAACCTAGATCGCATCTTTTGATATCATCGGACTCAACAGACTCTTGCGCAACGAAATGAGCAACTACAACAACAATTATGATGGAGTTCTCATGTACACTAGTGTAATTTTCATAGAGCTCTATATTCTCAGGAATAGGTTCTGACGTTAAGGCATTCCCCAACGATAACCATAATCCGGAAGATTCTCATGAGAAGGATTTTGAGCCTTAATGATCAAAGGATTGGAATGTGCCAAAGTATCCTTCAAACTCATAGGCCTCCCACGCATCCTAGTTGGGGCCATAGCCTGTAACGCTAAAGTGCCACTCTCTATGGCGTTGGGCCATGCCTACCTCTGTGTAGGGGTGGTGCTACGTCCTCTCGTAGGGACGTCCATTCTTGCAGGCATGTTTACAACATATTTGTGTGATCTTGTCACTTTAACAGGGATCGAGATGAGACATAGTGGGAACAGACTATGACAATTCTTGTCGTTCCTGTTGAACATTCGTGTTCTTATCTCCCTCTAACGACGGGAAGACTGTCTCATCAAAGTGACATCTGCAAATCTAGTGGTAAGGAGATCGCCTAGCAAGGGCATTAAGTGGCGGATGATTGTTGGAATCTCAAATCCAACTTAGTTGGCCATTCGTTTGTAAGGACCCATCATAGAGTGATGTGGCGGCGCAATTGGCACATAAGTGGCACACTCAAAGATGCGCAAGTACGATACTTGTACCCAGTCACTAGCTGTAACGCAGAGGTAGATTGAGTGTGGGTCGTTGACGAATTAACATAGTTGCATGCGATATTGCATTACCCCAAGCGGATATAAGGATATTAGTGCGCATTACCAATGTCCTGACTACCATCGTAGTCGTTTTCGTGAGACCATTTGGGTGTGTCCATGAGAATATAATGTCCAACATTAATCCCATTGCAATATCCATCGAAAATCTTCGATGTAAACTCTCTAGCATCGTCAAGTCCAATTGACGGAATAGGATGATCCGAGGAGTCAGCCCATTGTCATATGATATTTGCTAGGAGTGTAGCATAAGCAACATTACAAGTGGACAATGGCAAAACACATGACCAGCGTGTTTGCGTATCAACCAATATCATGAGATATTAAACGTCCGGAAGTTGGTTGAATCAGTCCATAGAATCCCCATGGATTCTATGTAAGAACATAATGAGTATTTTCATATCCTTTGCATAGGACGGTCTCAGTCCTAATTTCCCTAAGGAACGGGCTTTGTAAAACGAGCAAGAGGCTTTAGAAGCAACCAATGAGAATTTTGGTTGGGCCTGAGCATCTGAAACGCTATTTTAAGCAAGTTGGTGATTGCAACATCACCTGGGGCGCCATCACCATGATGGACGCTATCCATGGTGTCATAGATAGGGACTGTGCTAGCCCTAGGCTGGTGGTGGACGGAAGCGGTGCCCTAGGCAGCTGCGTCGGTCACACTTAGTCCATAAATCAACTTTTGATTCATGCTTCATTTCGCTCAAAAGAAATGATGTCCATGTGAAGTCTTTAGCAGACGGATCATCATATCATGACTAGGATGATCCATCCTGTCGTGACAAAGCCAATATGTGTCTAAATCCAAGTGATCTTCTCTCATAACTTTATTGGATTAATAGCTCGAATAGTGACATAGAATCCACTAGAGAGACACATAAACTTCTCTAAGATGCGTCTTCATTCGCAATCATTAGAGGTATTGCAAAGGAACTCATTTTTGTTCTCTACATGCGATTTCGCATGGAATCCGTTGGCTATTCATAGGGGCGCTAGGAGCGTAGAGAGTTTCTGTGACAGTAATTGAGGTGCCATTTGGCAAGTGGAACTTGGGCTATTCCATGTCCTTGAATTAATACTGATGGACCAGCCATTGTAGTCACAAAAGTCATATGCTCAGAATCAAAATGGAGTCATAAAGAACTCGAAATTTTATTCATAAGCCAACGGAGTTACATCATTGTCTCTTTGACTAAACAAAATCTAATCCAAAATGAAAGCTAATGCAAAACAATGGTAGTCGTCTAACTTCTTTCGGTAATTCCAAAATAAATGTGACTAGGTGAGTAGAGAGATGTCGGTGGAGCAAGGCTCACTTAAGTACCACTAATCTCAGAACCTTCCTAGACATCACACTTACTTTGAATAAGCCTACTTTGAAGAAAAACTAAACCATTATCATTTACTACAAAAATATATGGCAATTGCCTATTACAACTCTTGAAAAAATAAAGACTTAAACAGAATTGGCGATCTATTGATCCCAGCCAGATTTGTAGTCTTCAACCCTTCACTCTAGATCATCTTCTTGATCTTCTTGTTCCATATAGTGAGCTTCTCTTTCTACACAATATGCTTTGTAAGCGGTGACAATTTCTTCACAAGCTCTACAAATGTGTGCCCAATGATCAGACACTCCACATCGAGAACATACATCTCTTTGCTAAAACTCCATTGATTGAGGTGCTTTGAAAGCGTCATTTAGATGGCTCTTAGTGTTGGTGGCGCCACCAACATGGCCAGAGGCGTTGCCTCCCTCTCTCTTTCCACGTTGACCTCTTCGGTTCCGTGTTCGCCTATTTTAGCGATTACCTTCCCAAGTAGAGCGATTATATGGACCAGAACGTCCAAATGTATTCCTAAGATTAGGGTTTCGCTCTTGGCGCCCTCTCTTTGGGGCGTGACTATAATTGGATTCCAGAATATGCTCTGTTTCCACGGATCTCAAATTATAGTTCTTCACAAGGATGTTCTCAATCAACATTGCATTTGTGATCTCTTTACCACAGAATTCCATTAAGGATTTAATGCGAAGTACTTCTGAGTTGTAGTCAAGAACTAACTTGAAATCACAGAAGCGGAGGCTATGCCATCTCACTTCTAGGTCAGGAAGCAGGGAGTCACGGACGTTGCCAAATCTTTCATCGAGTGAAACCCACAGCCTTCTAGGGTCTTCTTCATTCATACACTCGTACTGGAGCGGATCATCCATATGACGAGTCATTAGGATAATGGCTTTCGTCTTATTTGTCTCTAAGGCTGCTATATTGGCTTCCAAAGCTTGAGCTTGCTCAACAATTAGCACATCCTGGCTAGGCTCGAGGATCGTATCTAGGATTCTACCGGCCTGGAGATGCTGACGAACATCACGAACCTACCTGTGATATCCAGAGCCAGTTGTTCCCAATGGAGCAAAGTCCAATTTATTCAGGTTACTCATCCTGAAAGAGGACAAGAAATTAGGGTTAATTTCGGAGCGTAAAAGGCTACCACGAAAATAAATAAAATTTCTGAGCGTAGTCGCTTCTAAGAAATTCGATTCCAAGAGGGGTTGGATTAGATTGAAACAATGATTTAAGTGGTCGATCATAAATTCTCTACAAACTCTAAGTTTGGAGATCTCAACAAGCTCCAAGCTTGGAGTGAGCACGAACCCCCACAGTTCGGCTTAATTAGGTCTCCCCTATGATGAAGAAAGGGGGGTAGATGAAGGGAGGTTGCAAGTCCCAAAAAAAGAAGAGAAATTGAATTTAAAAACTCTAAAAAAAAAAGGAACGTTTAGTAAAAAATACCTCGAAGAAAAAGTGGCCGGAAAAAGTCGCCTGAAAATTAGTCGGAAAGTGGCCGGAAAAATCGCCGGAAAATTCGTTGACCGGGAGTTGACCGGAAGGCTGACGTGGCAGTGATGATGTGCCAGTGTTGACTTGGCAATAGGTCCCTGTGCTGACGTGGCTGTGGGTCCTCCTTCTAAAGTGGTAGTGGGCCTGCGTCAGTGGGCCTCTGCCTTGGGCTTGGTCTTGGGCTTCTGGGCTTTTTAACCTTTCCCTTTTTTTTCTTTTCTTTTCTTCTTCTTTCTTTTCTGCCGGTTCAAGGTGCAACTGCTCAGGTGGCTGGTTCATGTATTTTTAGGCCAGTTTTTGGACTTTTTCTTCCGATTCCTGAAATTTCTGATCAAGAGGCTTCTGCTACCAAAATTTGGTGGAAATTGAAGGTCCGGAAGATGGTGAACCAGTGGAATATTTCCTGCAAGTTGTTTGGAGCTTTCAGTGGCCGGTTCGGTGGGTTTCTGGCCTGTTCTTGGGGTGGGGCCGCCAGTTCTGGACTCCTGGGATTGAGTTCTTCAATGTGTGAGGTGGAGGCAGAAAATGCTTCAAGGTTTTGTATTCAGATTCAAGATTTTTAGCTTCTTGAATCAGGGTTTGGCTATTTGTTTCAGGGTTAAGGATTCGTGCTGATAACGTGTTTAAGGAAAACTGAATTGGGAGAGAATTGAGTAGTACTTTCATTGATAATAGGGGCCTCTTTATATAGAGGATTACAAGCATAGAGATAGAGTTGTACATGGAAACATAATCGTACATTAATTGGATATCTCCTAAGATTCTCCGAGAATATCTCTAATATAAACCCTATTTCAACTAGAGCAAGTAACCTCGAGTTTGCGCCAGACACATATTCTGGATTTACTTGAACAAGAACAACTTTTTCCTTAGTTGAACTCAAAGCCTTCTATTTACAAAAGAGGGACCAATATTACTACACCAAATGGTATTGGGCTTATTGACCAAGTTTATGAACCATTATGGATTGTCCAAACTACTCTCTAGTCTAAAAAATGAAAACTCATAATGAAATCAAAATATTATTATTTTTGGTGTAGTTAGTGATAGGAAGAGTATTTTTCAGAGCTAGGGTTTCTCTCTGCCTCCATCGTCTCTCAGCATCCTCGAAGTTTCTCACCATGGTCGATGAAGTATCAGCATGTTTGGCGGCTACACTAGCTATCTCGGAGGACAGAAGGACTTCTTTCGGTCTGGGGCTTCCATAATCACTTCTTGATCTGGAAGCACCGCGAGCGGTATATCTTTCAATTCCCATCAACGGATGACTGATTGAAGGTGGTGGATGGATGACCGTTGTTTTTTGGGAAGTTTGTGTTGGCCATGTCTGAGTTCAATGGCTTGTGTGATGTGGCAATGGTGCCTAATCACTTTGTTTCCAGTTTGGTTGAGATCCTTAGCCTCCTACCAGCCTTGATGACAGAGGGAGTTGTTGCTTTGGTTAGTTCAACATTGGGTTCAGTGGTATAGCTTGATAAGTCGGGTCTACGGCGCAGAGTTGGGCCTGGGCATAGGTCCAATAGGCGCAGGCCTAAGGCCTCTAATTTCATGGGCCCCCAAAAAATTTACATCTCCTTTTATATATATGTAAAAAAAAAAAAATGAATATGTTTGGAGACTCACTGCTGTCGTGCTTCTGACTCTACATGACTTTTGTTCTTTCTCAAACCTCCCGGCTCCCACCTCCAGAATCGGAGATTCTCAATTCTAAGCAACAAGACTTTTTTTTTCCAATCAACAATACTTTTTTTTTTAAAGGAGAGGAACGATGGATTTAGTTTAAATTTATAAATTTCTCTTTGACTAAAAAGGATGAACATATGAAAGAAACTCTTCAGGTTCTTATTATCGATCAATATATGCAAATTTTGTAAATATATTTTCCTGAATCCATGCCTTTGGTTCATCATGATTTTTTAACTGAAATTGCTTTATTTAAATCTTAATCTTGAATTGTTGGGTTTGTCCTTACTAGGTTAGTTGCGTTTCTCTTTTTGATCACTTTTGTTCATCACTTACCAGTCTTGGCTAGCTAGATTGGTGCCTTTATGAGTTGATTCTGATTTTGTTTTTCATTCTTTCTGGGACTTTCTTTCATACACTCTATCTAAACCTTGAGCTATCAACAAATGATTTGCACATGTCTTTCCTGTATTGAAAAAAAAATTAGATGCTTTGCATACTGTGGTGGACTCGTATCTCATCGCCTGGTTAAGCCTCACGCAGCTAAGCTTCAAGCTAAAACTCTAAAAGAATTTCAAGGAGCCCCATTTTTTTAGTTCGCCTAGAGCCCCGAAAATCTCAAGGCCGGCATCTGCTACAACGCAGGTGGCGATTAGGGTTAGGATTCAGCGTGTAATTGCCTCCTCAATCAAACAGGCCTATCCGCAGATGACCTACGAATTTACCTCTGGCACCTCTGCAATAGTTCGCTTCACGTATGAACAACTAGTAGGTTTTGCAAGGTGTGT
Source organism: Rosa chinensis (assembly GCF_002994745.2). NCBI lineage: Eukaryota > Viridiplantae > Streptophyta > Magnoliopsida > Rosales > Rosaceae > Rosa > Rosa chinensis. The sequence continues at coordinate 63,291,054 of NC_037092.1, forward strand.
GGGATGATGGAATACCCATCTGCAGACTGTTCAAGGCTGCCAGTGGCCATTTGTGGTGTCACTGAACCCTAGACCAAACCCTAGCCCGATTGTGGTTTTTGAGGTGCCTAAAACGCAGGCTATTTCTGCTTGCATTTCTAGGCTGGTTGCTTAAGCCTAAGCGATAAACCTATTCACCCTCCACCCCGAGATCATTGCCTTCCATTCCCAGTGTCCCTACTGAGTTATTGGCCGCTTAATTAGCACAGTTCAAGTTTTGAAGGCTACTCCTACTCTTGTGGTATCTCCAGCGCCCCTGGCTCCTATAACAAGTACTAAGAGGGTGGCATCGTTAGCTCGGGTTCCGTACACAGAGCATACAAAGATGGAGCCAATCTACTCTAATGCAGCTTGATTTTGAACCATCAATGGCATTAAAGAACAAGATATAGGGTTATTCTAGTTTCTCCTACAAAGAAGTCCAAATTTGGGCATTCTCCTGGCCGAAGAATAATCCCAAACCTATTGAAGCTTAAGAAACTCAAGCTATCGGCTAAACGAAAATTGAGGAAGAAGCGCGCCTTTAAGCAGGCTGTTAAGGTGCCTCTAGAAGTTATGGAGGGCATGGATGTGAGCAAAAGTCAGCCTGTGATTGTCGACAGTGCCTTTGAGTAGGGTACTTTGCGAGAACATGAATAAATTAGGGTTAGTTATTGTGTTGTTTCAGAACTTTTTTCCTAGTAGTGTCAGGAAACTATTTTCCCCATGCTGATGTTGCTTTGAAGTTACTTTAGGGTTGTCTAAGAATAGCTCAATCTTGTCGTAACTTAACATTTGGGTGAGCTATCTTTGTGATGCTACCTACAGTTTACTGTACATTAATGAATTGACACCCACATGCATTATCTCAAAAAAAGTTTATGAACCATTTTGAGTAGCAAACATTCCAACATATTGAGGTTTAACATTCCTCTACAAAAATGTTTAATATAATGAGTAATGTTTACACAGTCACCCGTGATAAAGGATTTTCTAAGCATCCACTCTTATTAAGTGTTGAGATGATTTTATATATATCCAGGGTTGAAATTCAAGGATAAAACAAAATCAACGAAAGAAACCTGAACCAAAATTAAGGTATGTTTTCTGTTAAGACAGCTTGTTGAATAGAGTAATCTTTCGATCAGGTGGCTGTTCGGGTAACATCAAGTACTGGCCGGCATCCCAAGAGTGTTTGACAGTCGATAATACCTAGTGGATAACTCTGTCGCCGTATACTAATACCTACAATGGACAGGTTAACTTGAAGACGAGTTGAGATGGAGTCGCAAACATGCCCAAAAGCTGATGAGAGTAATGTTCACTTAGGTCATGCTTGTAGCTTTACCCGAGAAGTCTCGAGTACAGACCCTGCTTTCTTGCAAGTTTGCTTTACCACTGAAGCGGAAGAGTAGGAGGTCAAGGAGTGGTTTTAGCTATGTTGGCAGCGTCTACCAAAGGAGCTCGATCTTCTGCTCGTTTAATGCGACTACTTGTAAAAAACGAAATGGAAATCCCAAATGGAACGCTCCCCCGGAAGGTTGGCTGAAAGTGGATGTGGATGGAACTTTTGATATTCATACAAAGAAGGGTGGCTAGGGTTTCATACTTCGAGATTCAGTTCGCACATGAACATGCCGAGTTACTGGCATGTCAAACTGCCGGTTGATTATCGATAGAGGTGGCAAACGGGCCACAAAGCACGAGCACGGCACGGGCCCGGCACGGCCCAAGCCAGTTAGTGGCCCGGCACGACCCAAGCACGTTAAAATAACGGGTCGGGCTGGGCCTAAGAATATTGGCCCATTGGCCCAGCCCGGCCCGAGCCCGTAATGGGTCCGGCACGGCCCGAGCACGACATATTGTGGGCCGGCCCGTTACAAACACAAAATTTCATTTTGTTTTTAAAAATATTAAAAAACTACAATGATGAGATTTGAATAGGAGACCTTTTTATTTAAAATCTCATGACAATTCCACCAATGCTTTCTTTTATATTGTCAAAATAATGAAACAAAACATTATATCCTTGTTTTGACATAAGTATTTTTTAAGTATTTTTTTCTAAATATTAAATATATGTTTATTAATAAAGACTAATTTCATAATAATACAACTATAGAATGAAGGAAAAAATAATAGATACTAAATCTTCATTATATTAATAAAGATTAATCTCACAATAATATACCAAAAACAATATATTTTGAGTTTTTTCTTTCTTTCTTTCTTATAGTGGAATATAAAAAATTATTAGAAATCTAATCTTAAAAAGCTAAGATTAAGAAAAACGTTGTAGAACTTAATTTATTTTAATTTTCTAAATAGTTAAATAAATTTTATTTTTATTTGTTCAAATTAAGATTTTAAAATCGTGCTTTATAGTGGGTAGGCACAAGCACGGCCCGTTATTGACCCGGCACGAGCACGGCCCAGAACGATATGGACTCGGGCCATGGGCCGGGCCGGGCTTAATGTTTAAGTAAATGGACCGGCACGAGCCCGGCACTATAATAAATTGGCCGGCCCAAACACGGCACGAAGCACGACTAGGCCCGTTTGCCACCTCTAATTATCGAGTGTTCTCTCTCTCACCGGTGATTATCGAGACAGACTCTTCATTGGTCAAGCTGCAACTTTCACAGTTGACTGTTCTAAATACTCTACTATCCTTGGGGATCATGTATTAATTAGGCCCTGCCTTGCATCGGACTTTGCCATATTAAAAGACTGCTAACACTACTGCATGTACACATGTTAGCTAGACAATCTTTTCTTTCTGCCCGATCTTTTGCTTATTGGTCTATTAATAATGACCCGCTTTTGTTTGTTTTGATGACCAACGACCCGCTTGAATTATTTCGGAACATTCCTCTTCGTAAATTCAATAAAGTCGACCCTTTATTAGTTCTTTTGTAAAAAAATGAAAAAAAATAAAAAAAATCAACGAAAAGACAATGATGTCTAACAAAGAGAAAGTGATGAATGGAAAAGAGTAAATATATTCTACCTTTTAAGTCTATTCTTAGTTTAGGCCAAACAAACTCAAAAGCTCATGTAGCTTAAATGCCTTTTTTTTTTGCATGAGCCCAACAAACAGTGAATACGATTATAGACCTTTTCTTTTCTTTTTCAATTGGAGTGAGACTAAAGTCGAGTCTTCACCAAACATTAATTGAACTTGAGGAAGGTGCCAAACCATATGCTTGCATTTGCAGATACCTCACCCTCCTAAAAGAAACGTTTCACCTATCACCTTCCCCCCCTGCTTGTGCGCTAAGACTGATTGATATTTCCAACGTTAGTCTCATGGTTAGTATGTCCAAGTTTGTTCTTTTGGTTAGTATTTTCAGCTTAGTTGAAACAAAGTTAGCCTCCTAATATGTAAAGATTCAATTCATGGTCTAAAAAGCCCTTCTCCTAACCTTATAGGATTACTAGCATTAAATCTTGTTTACCACATTCAACTGTTGTATTTGTTGAAAAACTCTGTTTGAAAGCGGTTTAAAAACAAGAGCCAAATTTAAGTATTATCTAGCATCATGTCTGTGCTTATCTATTTGCTTAATTTGCATTATCTATTAACTTAATGTGCTTATCATATACATACCACTTCCAACTTCGAATTTGCTATCAAATTTTTGGACTTGAACACTAGAGGATATATAAACGTAATTTTCTCTATTATCTGTTAAACCAAGTAAGAGGATAAATGTAAGCAAAAGATGGCCATTTTCCATTACATGAAGTGCGGAAAGGGTGTTTTTGGCAATCAAAGCAAAATCCCTCAATACGGTCATTTGAATTTGTCAGTTGTAACTCTAGTTGCTTAGATCGGCCGTTAACCTGCTTCTGGAATCTTAATGGGAGCCACGCGATGAAAACAGGACCCAGCAGTCTATAAAACTAAACTCCGTCTGGCACCAACCACAAAATTAGCTAGAGGCCTAGAGCAAACCTACATAATATAAAGCCTCCGAAACCTTGTAATTACATGCATACATTCTCATACAAGCCACGACCACCTCTCTCTCTATCTGAGGTTCGTTATACCAATACAATCCCACCTCCAGTTTCTGAAACCTGGGTTTTGTAGCTCAAACTTGCTGCACTGGTGATTTAGCTTCATGGAGTTTTAGCTAGAAGCCGTACGTATTGATACATGCATTAGGTCATCGAGGTTCATTGAGGGATTTCATCTCTCTCTCTCTCTCTCTGCGATCATAAACAGCGAAGATTTTGCAGAGTTGCAGAGCTTGTAAACTGCCGGTAGAGATTTCTGGTATCTCTGAAAGGTTCGTACTCGGCCGTCCTCTTCTTTATCTTTTAATTATTATGTGTTCATCATCGTGGAGCACATAAAGCTACCTCAACATGGGTAGTATAAAATTGAGCTAGCCAGCTAGGGAAATGGGTGTAGCAACAAATTGAACTGAAGCCTTGACAAAGTCTTTGTTGAGCAAGGACATTCTCTTTGTCCCTGACCAACTTGCATTGACATTCAATCCTCGTAAAACATACATCTTTTAGGTTCTTTTTTTCAGTTTTTGCTAATGACCTTTGGAATAAACAGCTCAATTGGAAAACCATTTAGCCATTATATCTTTAAAGAACATCATAGTTGGATAAACGATTAATATTATAGTCATGCCATAGTCACTAAGCAACTTAATTAACATTTTTTATGTAATGCATTTTTCCCACAAAAAGTTTTAAAATTTTCTCATAAATAGTATATTAAGTTTTATCAAGTCACCAGCACCCTTTCCTTTGTTATCCAAGTATTATTTGGAAGTAGCATTTGGCATGGCTTCTCACAAAATATCAATTAATTAGCTAGTGTACGAGTACATGCACCAACCTATAAAAACTTGTTTTCTTTTTCAGATAGCAATACATATCAGTAAGATGGGAGAAATGACTGGCTTCCAATTGGGCGTTATTGGTGCACTGTTCCTTTCAGTGGCATCATCTGTGTCCATTGTTATATGCAACAAAGCCTTGATGAGCAACCTTGGCTTCCCATTTGGTAACCAATATTTTCCTTTTTGTCTATTTTGGTTAGTAAAATGTTGAGCTTTAATTCTCAGACTTAACTAGACCTTTATTTTAATAACAAATTCACCAATGCATATATTAGTGTATAAATTTACATATTTATCTTCTTCTTTTTTGGAGCAGCAACAACACTTACCAGTTGGCATCTCATGGTAACTTTCTGCACACTTCATGTGGCAAATCGTCTCAATTTCTTCGAGAGCAAGTCAATTGACATGAAGACTGTCATTCTCTTTGGCATTCTAAATGGTGTTTCCATTGGACTACTCAATTTGAGTCTGGGATTCAATTCTGTTGGGTTCTACCAGGTATACACTGATTTCATCTCATTCATTAATTTTGGTATGACGACTTTGCCACTATACCTATTATTCCTTAATCAACGCAGTTATAATCACAAATGTGATGAATAAGAATGATACATAGTAGTGCACTTCGATCTAATATGCTCATTTTTCTAATGTGGTTATCTTAATTAAAAGAGAATCATATTCGAAGTTATAAGAATTTCAGATATGTTAGGCTTTTCTGTGTTTGTTATAACTTTTTTTTATACTCAATTTTCAGATGACCAAGCTTGCAATCATACCATTTACTGTGTTAGTGGAGACTCTTTTCCTGAAAAAGCAATTCAGGTAATGCATTTTCAATTTGTTCCCTGCCTTTTATTCAAAACATATATATATTCACTATTCCCATTTCAATTCTTACAGTAACCCTTTTCTTTAATCTACTTTTTGCAGCCAGCAAATAAAGTTCTCTCTCTTCCTATTACTTGTTGGAGTTGGCATTGCCTCTGTGACAGACCTCCAGCTCAATTTTGTTGGAACCATTCTCTCGCTTCTAGCCATCATAACAACCTGTGTTGGACAAATTGTATCCTTTCTAATTTTATTTTGTATTTTATGTTTTCTTTTTCCAACTACTTTCTGTTGTCACGTCTTTTTCCAGTAGGTTTGACTCCATAGATGGTTTTTAAAAGAGGTTGATTCTTAACTAAGCGTTCAATTTCAGCTAACAAACACAATACAGAAGAGGCTCAATGTTTCTTCTACTCAGCTACTCTACCAGTCAGCACCTTTTCAAGCAGCTATTCTTTTCGTCTCCGGACCTGTGGTGGATCAGTTCCTCACCAAGCAAAGCGTCTTTTCCCACAAATACTCCCCCATAGTCTTGGTATAGTCTCCTTTACATATTTAATTGCAACTATAGGACACTAATGCATAATTAATAATCACAAATGCAGATATTTATGTAGGATAATATTCCCTTATAGGTAACTAAAATCACGATTAATGCATATATACTTGATGCTATTTTCAGGAGGCTAATTCCCTACATGGTAATTAAAATTTTTCAATGATTATGTGTGTAGGTATTCATCATACTCTCATGCCTGATAGCTGTCTCTGTGAACTTTAGCACCTTTTTGGTGATTGGCAAGACATCACCAGTGACATATCAAGTGCTAGGGCACCTCAAGACATGCCTTGTTCTAGGATTCGGCTATACATTACTACATGACCCTTTCACTGAGAGGAACATAATCGGAATTCTGGTGGCCATTTTTGGGATGGGATTGTATTCATATTTCTGTGCACAAGAGAACAAAAAGAAACAAGCAGCTGACGTTAAGGATGGTGCTCCACTTTTGAGTCAGGATAAAGATAGCCATGAGGTTAAGAAATTAACCAAGAACTCTCTTGTTTGAGTGATTGATAGGATTTTCTTTTACACACTGAGTTTTAAGTCTCCTAAGACATTTTGATGGGTGTAAATGTTTTTTATTCTTTCTTTCGTTGACAACTTGGGTGTGGGGTTTAAATGCTTCATCATTAGAGCTACAATATCCCACAAAATTTTCACACACATTGAATTAATAAATTTGTTATTTTCTTGTATTTGAATCCTAAAACTGGTAACTTTTACCAAATTATATGTGTACACTACACCAATATCATAATCAGACGACAGCAACAATTTTAACTATCATCCTAAATCATCAAACAACAACAAAAAAATTTCTGTCGTCTAAATTTTCAAATCAGACAACAGTTGTTACATTGCTGTTATGCGACTGTAATTCCGACAATGGTTATTTTTTTTGATATTGTCTGAATCAATCAATTCAGACAACAGTTATTACATTGGTGTTATCCAAAGTTGGTTAACACAATGGTTGACAAAAGATGTTGTCTGATTGTTTTTAATCACACAACAGTTATTTTTTCTCTGTTGTGCAATTTATATTAATACAATGGTTGAAAAAGATGTTGTCTGATTGTTTTGATTCACACAACAGTTTTTAGTTGTCTATTGTGCCACTCTCTTTCAAACAATATACTTGAATTGATGTTGTTTGAGTTTAGGGTTCAATATGCTGGCGCCCTAGAATTGGCTTTAACACTTGCCAAATTTTCAATTTTCACTTCCCTCCATTCGACCAAATTTTACATTTCACCTGGAGTAGTATATAAAGGAAAGGGAACCCTAGCCTTTCCTCTTTTTCCCCTTCTTCCTCAGTTCCTCTCTCGAGCCACATACGCCTCTCTCTCTCTCTCTCTATGGGAACAATTATACATGTATAAATTGACTACTTGTTCATGGACTGCAGAAGGAAAAGACCATTGAGACAACCTACATTACAAATCCCAGATCAATGATGCAAGTAAGTATCCCCAAGTACTGAAGCTTTCCCTTTTTTTTTTCCTTTGTTTGTCCCTAACTGGATATGAGCCTGACATTTTACACTTACGCATATTTGGTTGCGCAGTATATGTGCCTATTGCGCCCCCATAGCGCACCAAAATAGGTCCTCAGAGACGATTAATGACAGGACCCGCCCCGAATTTCACCCTGAAATTCGAGGTGACCCTGTGCGGCCCACCTTAGGAATAACTCTACCGAAAATTCAGCAGAGTCACCCCTAAAAAATGGACTACCCAAAACCTGTAGAAAATACATTCACACTTTTAACAAATCATTCATAATCTCCTGGAGCCACCATGCTCCCCAAAACCCAACAACTCCACAAATTACAACTAAAATCCAAACAATACAACATAATCCAAACTTACAATATTTGTCCCACAAGTTATCAGAGCAATCTAAAGGAGGAAAAGAATTCAAGATACAAGTGGGTTCAATAAATAACCTACAATATAGAAAACAACACCAGCAGATGCTATGCCCCGAATCCTACTATGCCGAACCAGCTACTCTGCAGACTGGGCTTTTGAAAACGAAGGGCCCAGGGGAGGGAAATCGGACTAGCCCCGCTAGTCAAAAATAATATAATATATGGGGAAGAAGTATCACCATACGAAAGAAGGGAGCCTCCCAGGCTCTGCTCTACTCACCCACGAACACATAGTAAGCAGGGAGGAGTACTAATAGGCTAGCTAGCAATAAAAATAAATCGACCCAGGTATGGTGGGTAAAAATCATATGAAAATCGAAAATCAGTAAGGCTTCCCCAATATCTCACAAGAAGAAAGTAATATTCCAATGACGTGGCCCCGCACGCCAAAACATTCTCGAAATAGAAATACATTATTTAATTTCGGAAATCACCTCAGAAAATAATTAGTCGAAGTTCAATATAAATCACAAATTCAAATCGAGCATAACAAACTTAAATTCGAATTTCCAATCGATATGGTAATGAATACTTAAATCCAAATAATATGCTCGATAATCTAAAACAATAATTTAAATCACTAATCCTTTTCCCAAAATAAAATCAATATAAATCAATATCAATTTCCCGAAAGTGAATTATAATAGTATGATCATTAATTAAATAAATACTTATGTCAGAAAAACAATTGCATGCATCAATATTTAGAAAACAAAAGTCCACTCACAGTATACGGCTAACGTGGTATCCAAGCGTAAGGATCCTCGTCGAGTGATGAGTCGGTATCTCGTCCTGTACACAATCATTCGTACATAATTAATTACCGGACCGAAATTGAATTACGAAAATTAGGTATTGAAACTCTAAACACCTCCTTAAACCCAACTCCTTCAATCCACTTCGGATTCCCTCCAAACTACACCATAGAATCCAATTTGTCGATTTATAAATTCTAGGTATTATTCAAGAGAAATCCGATCATTGGATCCTCGATATTCGATAACCGGTATTTTAGTTTGTTCAACAATTCGAAATCCAATTCCAACTCTTCCAATTTTCACCAACATCACAATTACAACCTCTATAACTCATGTACATTTTAATTAATTAAAAACAGAAACCAAAACTCTGCCCTACGCACCACCACGCGCTACCCACAGTGGCGGAGCGTGGGGCCCACGCGCCACCGGTAACAACCTCCACAACTGGCTACCAAATTCCATGTACAACATCAATTCAACCCACTGATCAATTCTCTCAACTACAACACACCCGAATTATGCCTTAAAACAATCGAACCCGACCGGTGAAGAACAACCCAAAAAAACTTCAAGAACCCTAGAAATTGCAATCATCAATTTGACTCCTACACTGCAAATTGAAATGAAAGACCTTAGGGGAAATGACCTATGGAAAAAACCGAACCTTCAACGCCAGTTTGGTGGCCGGAGATGGCCGGAATCGACGAAAATCCCAAACTGCTATAGTAGACTTTGAGGCTCAATTCCGAGCTCCTCTGGTCAAGTGACCGCAAAACACCACCGCAGGCATGACAAGGAGGAGGAGGCGAGCTTGCTGGTGCCCGGATTCTGTCGTGGGTCGGCCGGAGAAGGGAGAAATCGGAGGAAGAAGAAACCGGACCGAAGAGGAAGAAAAGGTCGGGGGAGAAGAGAGAGAAAAAATGGGTAGGTTTCCAAAAATGGAAACTTACCACAGTAACTCGGCTATTTAAAGAAAGTTACCATGAACAGTAACTTTAAACTTTCGCTTACGAACTCCGATTTTTACGAATCACATATGCACGCGCTTGGTTTAACGTCCTCTACAACTTTCATGAAGAACATTTTCCCAAATTCTGACCCGAACAAAAAGTCAACTTTTAGGGCCACTAAAAGTACTGAAACGACAGTAAAAGTGAAAGTGAAAGTCATTTACCGTCCAAATGACTAGTAAACCGGTGAATTCAGGTTCGGGATGTTACAATTAAATATTTATGTTGGATACGAATCCCCAATAATTATCCGCTATTTAGAACCCTTGACAAGCGATCTTTTTACCTCTAGATTTGTGGATTGTCACTTTGATAAGATAGTCTTCCAGTCATTAGGGGGAGATAGGAAAAAGTATTTTCCAAGGGAACGACATGAATTGTCGTGGTTTGTCCCCACTCTGTCTCATTTTGATCCCCGCACTTCACAATGTGAAAGTGAAGTGAAAAGAATAATCGATCTTCAGAACGTAGCAGATTCGATGCCTGATGCGTTTACTGATATCGCAAAAGTGACGAGATCACATATACCAGTTGCAAATGTGCCTGCAAGGTTAGAAGTCCCCAACAAGGGGCACGGCGCAGCAGATAGAGGCACTGCAACCACACTTAGTGGAGGTGTGGTTGAGGCCGTGGCTCCCCAAAGGAAGAGGGGGAGGCCGCTTGGTTCGATTGGCACTCACCCAAGGAAGAAGAGGGTGAGTAAGGCACAAACCGATCCATTAATCATCAATGTAGAGAATCCCTTTCATGAGATTGTCTCTGATTATAGTTATGTCCATGAGTCAATACTGGAGGACGCTCCAATGATTAAAATGACTCCAGAGAACAAAGAAATCTCAATGGATTATGAGAGTGGGTATGTGTTGATGGAAAGATCTTCCATACACATTGATGATATATTTGCATACACTGTTGCTCAAGAAATCATAGAGCACAATGATATCGAACTACGCTCTGTTGCAGAATGTCAACAAAGAGCAGATTGGCCTAAATGGAAAGAAGCAATCCAGGCAGAATTAGATTCTATGGCAAAGAGACAGGTATTTGGCCCGGTAGTGCTAACCCCGCCAAGTGTAAAGCCTGTAGGACATAAATGAATCTTTGTTAGAAAGTGTAATGAGAATAATGAAGTACTGAGGTACAAGGCTCGCCTTGTGGCGCAAGGTTTCTCACAACGCCCTTGAATTGACTACGAGGAGACATACTCTCCCGTAATGGACGTTATAACGTTCCGCTACTTAGTTAGCTTGGTAGTTTCCGAAGGACTAGAAATACAGCTCATGGATGTGGTTACTGCATATCTCTATGGGGATCTTGATTCAGAGATATATATGAAAGTGCCTGATGGCCTTACATTACCCTAGTCAAGTGACTCTAAACCACGGAGTGCGTTTGCAATTAGGTTGAAACGCTCACTTTACGGATTGAAACAATCCGGGCGGATGTGGTATACCAGTCTAAGTGACTTCTTGATTGGGAAGGGATATAAGAATGATAAATTATGCCCTGCGTATTGATAAAGAAAACAAGTTCCGGATTTGCAATTGTAGCTGTATATGTCGATGATATGAACATAATAGGTACTCTTGATGAAATAAGAGAAACCGCGAGCTACTTGAAATCCGAATTTGAGATGAAGGATCTTGGGAAAACTCGATTATGTCTAGGCCTTGAACTTGAACACCAAGTTTGTGGAATACTAATCCACCAGTCTGCGTATGTCCAAAAGATGCTCAGGCGATTTAACATGGACAAAGCGCATCCTGCTAGCACTCCCATGATTGGTCGAAGTTTGGATGCAAAGAAAGATCAATTTCGTCCAAAGGAAGATGACGAAGAGGTGTTGGGAGCTGAAATTCCCTATCTAAGTGCAATAGGCGCATTATTGTACTTAGCCCAATGTACTCGACCAGACATTTCATTCTCAGTGAACTTGTTAGCTAGATTTAGCTCAAGGCCAACGCAGCGTTACTGGAATGGTATCAAGAACATCTTCTGATACCTAAAAGGAGCCATTGACTTGGGACTGTTCTTTTTCTACAGAGAGACCAGATGGACCGCAGATGGAACTGCAATCCCTAAAGGAAGTGTTGATGGCGAAAGCGCCACTCACTACACCGAAACGCCCAATGATGTTTTGGTTGGTTTTGCTGATGTTGGGTACCTCTCTGACCGACATAAAGGTCGTTCTCAAACTGGTTATGTATTTACCATTGGGAACACGGCGATATCTTGGAGATCAACCAAGCAAACCCTTGTGGCTACCTCCTCGAAACACTCAGAGATCATTTCTCTATATGAGACGGTTCGTGAGTGTATATGGTTAAGAGCTATCATTACACATATTCGAGGGACTAATGGTTTGAGTTCTACCACTGAAGAGCCTACTTGCATTTATGAAGATAATGCAGCTTGCATCGAACAGATGAAGCTAGATTATATCAAGGGTAATAACAAAAAACACATATCGCCAAAGTATTCTACAATCAGCAACAACAGAGGGAGTCTAATACACAACAGAGGAGAATGTGGCAGATTTGTTCACCAAATCATTGCCTAAAGCCATATTTGAGAAACATGTGAAAAGCATAGGAATGCGAAGACTTTCCAAGCTCCCTTGATTAATGTAAGGATCAGGGGGAGATGTAGACGTCAGGGGGAATCTAACACACACATGTCATTCTCAAATGTAAAAGGTGCGTTGTGCTCTTTTCCTTCGACCAAGGTGTCTTTTTTGTCCCACAGGGTTTTTATTGTTACTTGGCAAGGTTTTTAGTGAGGCAACAACTCATGCACCATTTCGTCTTTGACTTGGCACAATGGGGAGTGTTAAAGGAAAAGCACATTATGTGCCTTCGTCAAAGTGACTGACGGAGAGGGAATGAAGGAATTAGCGATTACCATCAATCAACATCAATTACAGATCAATCAGCATTTAATGTCATCATTGTAATTGATATTTCCGTTGTAATTCTCTCCCTATATAAAGGCACTATGAAATGAAATGAGTAGACCAATTCCGATTCCATTTTACTTTTACAGTAGGATTTTATTAGCCTAGTTTTCTAAGTGTTGGAATTTTGTGTTGAGAATTTTGGTGATTGTTGTTGTGTAATTTTGGCCAAAAGAGAAAGAAAAGGAAGAAAAAGGAAAAGAGTTATTTTGATTAATTGGAAAAAGGGGAAAGTGGAGAAAAGAGATATTGGAAATTTATTGGTATTAAATCCCATTTAAAGGAGGGTTTAATTAGTGGGAATTTATTTGGTCTTGTAACGTCCCGAACCTGAATTCACCGGTTTACTAGTCATTCGGACGGTAAACGACAACTATTTCCACGTTTTACTTTGTTTCGATACTTTTAGTGGCCCTAAAAGTTGACTTTTTGTTCGGGTCAGAATTTGGGAAAATTTCCTTCATGAAAGTTGTTGAGGACGTTAAACCGAGAGCGTGCATATGCGGTACGTAAAAATCAGAGCTCATATGCGAAAGTTATAAGCGAAAAAGGAAAGTTACTGTTTACAGTAATTAGTATATATATATAGGAATTTACTGTGGGTAGATCAGATTTCTACCCAGCCATTTCCTCTCTCCTCTCCCCCCGATCTCTCTCTCCCTCACGTCGCTCTCCCTTCTTCTTTTTTCGATTTCTTAGCCGTTTGGCGTCCGATCGACGTGATTCTTGTTGTCCTTGGACCGTCTCTTCCTTCTCTACACGGTGGTGCCAGTGGGTATCGGCGATTCGGCCGGAAAATCCCGAATTTATGCAATCATTGTTAGTGTAGCAGTTTGCTTGTCCGGCGAAATTCTCCAGTTTCCGGCTATCTCCGGCGGTGAAATTGGTTCTATTAGGAGCGCTTCGAGTCACTGATCATCTTCCCTCAAGACTTCTAGCTGAAATTTCCACGTTTGGAAGGTGAATTTGAAAGATTTCCAAATAGGTGGGTTTGGAGATTTCCAGGTTTGTGTTCATTGGCAAAATTGGAGCACTTCAAGGTATTTTTGCACTTGGTCACAGTTATAAAAAATGCTTAGAATGTTGAGATGATGATACTGGTAAAATTTGGTAGCCAGATATGGTGGTTGACCGGCGGTGCGTGAATAGTGGCGGCGCGGAACAGTGCGGTGCGTGAACAGTGATTTATTTCTGTTTTAAGCCCATTAAATCCTATAAATATTGTAGAGCTTATTTATGAGGTTATGTGAAGTTTGGTGATTTTTGGAGGAGTTTGGAATTGTTTGTGATTTTCCGAAGTTCGGAGTTTTGTGATTGAATTGTGGGAAATCCGGCCGTCAGATTTCCCTCGTTTTCGTTATGAAATATGTAAATCAAGGAATTGGTGTTATGGGTGTGATTTGGGTTGAATCCGAAAAGTAATGGAGATAGGGATTTTCGGGTTTCGCTTAGGTTCATAATTATTGATTCGAATTGTCGTTTATGGAAGTGTACTTGTGTACAGGACGATATATTGAGCTACCGCTTGACGAAAGAACTCGTTTGCGTGGTCGCCAACCAGTACTGTGAGTGGACGTTTGATTTTGAATATTGATGCATGCATTTATTTCTCTAAAGTAATGCTTTATTTAATTATCATCTTTTATATTTTGAGCATATGATGATTTGCTATCGGTAGTGATTTTGGTCTTCGGATTATGAAGTGATTTCGGATTTGTTTGGGTTTTGAGATTTATGAAATATTATAAAGTGATTTCGAGAATGAATTATTTTCAGATTTTAAATGGAATTTTGGCGAGGAAACGATTGATCTAAATATTCTTTTAGCGTGTGGGACATGCTGTTGATTTATGTGACTTTTTACAAGAATTTCCGGGTACGGTTGGGAATCGTACTCGTGTTTTTTTTTTATGTTATTCGCGGTACTTATGGGGAAGCCTTATAGATTTACTGGATTTGAATGGTTTTTACCCACCATACCTGGGTCGTCATTTAGTTCTCCTCCTCACGTGGGTGTAGTCGAGCCTTATTAGTACTCCTCCCCGCTTACTATGTGTTTGCGGGTGAGTCGAGCAAAGCATGGGATGCTCCAGAGTGTGGGACACTCCGACCCGAGCCTGGGAGGCTCCCTTCTTTCGTATGGTGATATTTCTTCCCCATATCTTATCGTTGCTTGACTAGCGGGGCTAGTCCGATTTTCACTGTAGCCAGCGGGGCTGGTCTTATCTTCTTGAGAAACGAGATTTCAGTTTTACGATATATTTTTCGAATGTTGTGACTAGCGAGGCTAGTCGGTTTATCGTTTTGAAATTCTTGGATTTAAAGCTAAATGTGTTTTCTAATTGTTGCATGCATCGGGTTTTTAATGAAATAAATGTGGGAAAGTATGAAATCCTTTTTCTTTTAAATTGTTTATTTTTGTCCACTCACGCTAACGTTTTTCGTCTACTTTCCCCTAGGCCTTTCAGTTTCTAATGCCCAGTTTGCAGGCGTTATTAGTTGAGGTCGGGCGTAAATGGTTCGAGGCATAGTTGATGAATAGCTTCCGCATTTCTTCGTTTGGCTCTGATCAATTGTGGGTTAATGTTTTGGGTAATCCACTTTAGGGGTGACTCGGCCAATTCTCGGTAGAGTTATTTCTAAGGTGGGCCCCACAGGGCCACCTCGGATTTCAAGGTGAAATTCGAGGCCGGTCCTGTCAGGTCTAATTTTCAAAATATTGGAAATTGGTGTCGAAGATTTTGGTAGTTTTGATGTGTAATTTAGACCAAAGAAAAAGAAAAGGGAAGAAGAAAGAAAGTCTTTATTCTTGGAAGAAAAAGAAAATGAAGAAAGGAGTAAAAGTTGAATTAATTGAGTTTTACCGTGGAAAAGTGTTAAAAAGTGAAGAAGATAAATTTGGTAATAAGGTAAAGGTGAAAGTGAGGAGGTACAAATGGTAAAAGGTAAAAAGGTGAAAAGGGATGAGTAAATGGGTAAAAGTAAAAGTAAAACTTTATTTATAATTATTTACTTATTTATTTTTAATAAATAAGAAATAATGGGAAATAAGGGATATTTGGTCAAAAGTCAGAAGTCAAAGTCAAAAGTCAAAAGTCAACCCCAAAGTTGACCAGGGTTGACCGACCTTGTAAAACATGAGAATCGACTCGACTTTGGTCGCTCGGATTGGCGATAGTTTAGCGGAGCGATAATGATGTTTTTCCTTTTTAAGAAAGAAGTTAGTTTCCCAAATTTGTAAAGGTTAAAAGAAGTAATTAATGGCCTCATTGAAATAAAAAGGATTTAGTGTGCGCGATTACTTAGAGTTGATCATGACGTTTACCTGGATAATTACTTACAAACTAAGTAATGTTTCAGGAAACACGATCGTTAAGGAAGCTTAAGCGGAAAGCATCAGAGTGTGGAATACGCCGATATTTCCAGGTAGGGTGGGCTGTCCCTTCCTTGTTACAGGCATTTCTATATACGTGGAATGCTCTAGTATATTAATATGTTGTCTGCAAGTATGTTTTTGGCTGTTCATTAGTCGATGCCTCGTGATACCTGTGTTTTCATAACTGATAATTGTTGATTGTGAAAACCGAGGCTAGACTTGCATGTTAAGATATTGGACCCAATATATGTATGTACTTATGACTTGAAAGTGAATGGGACCTACACGCGTAGATTCCTAGGGATCCCACGGTGTCGATAATCGTGAACCTCCGGAGGGGGCTGTGCTTCTATGTTTGTCGAGGAAGAGTGAGTACCGACAGTGAACCAGTCATAGGAGACTCAGGGCCAGGAAATGGACACTTTCGCTACTTGTAGTCACAAGGACTACAGAGTAGTTGGCCGGTTCTCGAAAGATGACTAACCGGGTCGGTCACCGATTTGTTTTAGTTTAGCCGGCAGGTAAGTATCTCGGAGCTCCAAGTGTGTGAAGCATGCTGCATATGATTTCTCGAAAAAGAACAAACATGAATGTTTTTGTTTGCATTTGTTTTATTTGATTTTACAAATGCGCTCAATCTATATTCTAGTAGCTATGTTTTACCTATTAGTTTTCAAACCTAACTAGGGTTGGGTCGGCCCCTATTGGGCTAGCGAGGACGAAATGCTCACCCCTACAATTTCGGTTACGACGAGGTCACTCCGGAAGATCTGGACTAGAAGTGGATCGTTGGCCGAGTCCGTGTGTTTCTGTCCCTGTTGCTTGAAGTCTTTCACTTTTGGTACTCTATCAATTCACTCGTTTTTCTTTCAATGTTGACCTCTGTGAGGTCCGCCTACCTGGGAGCGCGCCTCACCCTTTGGCTTATTGTTGTTGTTGAACTCTTTTCATTTCGGTTATGATGTAAGCCCTAAGGCATCACAGTGCACTTGCCACTTTATTTTGAAGCATTTTCAGACTTGTTATTTTGAGTATTGGGTTGTTGATTTAAAGTCCTTTCTTAAAAGTCTTTCTTGGTCTCCTATTTTCTAAAAGTTGAAAATAAAGGCCTTGTAGTATTAAGTTGGTACGTCTACGGTACGTCTACGACGTATCGAGCTCCTATTGGCTTAATATTACAGCGCTGTGGTATACCCATTCGAGTCGCCACAGACACAAGGGGGAGTGTTCAAGGAAATCTAAAATATGTGTCTGGCCCAAACTCTAGGTTACTTGACTTAGTGGTAATAGGGTTTTAATTAGAGATAATCTCGGGGAATCTTAGAGATATCTATTCAATGTACGATTACCTTTCCTTGTATAACTCTGATTCTATGTCTTGTAGTCCTCTATATAAAGAGGCTCCTATTATCAATAAAAGCATGAATCATTCTCTCCCAATTTCTGTTTTCCTTAAACAAAATTATATTTTGAGACTTCCATTATTTCTTAAACCACATTAATATTTTTTTTTTTTTTTGGAAATAGGGTTTGGAAGTTGGCACCCGACCTAATAACCCCACGCCTTTTATTTATATTGATATTAATAGAATGCATCGGTGTATGAAATGGTTGAAGGAAGACATGAAAAACGTTCAGAGTGAGGACATGGTCTATATATTGATACGTGCAAAAGCATTCGCCAATTTAAACCCTGAAAAGAAACATAGTTAGTATAGAGCAAGTAGGGTATCGTTCTAAACCGGGGATTGAGGGTGCTAATTTGTGATACACAAAATTAAGAAAAGAATATACAAATATACATCACACATAATCACTAGAAACTCTAAACACAAAATCATACAAGTTCATACAAAATTACAAGTACAAGCATGCTTTAAAACTTAAAACAACAAAGAACTAGAGAGAGACATAGACTTTCACACGAAATAGAGAGCAAACAATGAAAGAGAGAACGAAACAACAACATATATATACATCAATGCCGAATTTAGAGAGAAAGACAAGTTAGAATAGGTTTTGGAAGTCTTAATCCTACTTATATACAATTTACAAGTCATATTCACATTAGGAAAACCATATACAATAAGGATTACTAGTTCTACACTAATTAGGAGTCCATATGCAAGTAGGAAATAAAATCCCTAAAAAACACAAACTAAATTCCTAAAAACCACCAAAACAATTCCTAGAAAACACCAAGAGTATATTTCGGCCAAAACAAATTCAAGAACCAATATTTACGATTTAACTACATTATTTTCAGATTATAAACTTGGTATTTAAGGTTTCATGCTACCTAAAAAACCTAAATCGATTTTATATATGTACACGAACAAGAAAACGTTAAAGAAATGAGGTTTTGAAGATCAAAAGATACATTTTCAGAAAACAAATAGAGAAAGAAAAAAAAACGTTTTTATATACATAGGTGGGAAAAGAAGAATTCTCAAGAACAATTTATCAAGAACTAATCAAGATCAATTCATTCATGCAATCTTTAATCTCTTTTGTTACCATGGAACGTTATCAACCCAAGAAATAAAGATAAAAGCAACCAATGTCCCTTATTTGACTTCCCTTTACACAATTGATTAAGCAAAGCACCTAACCAATATATTTCGAAGACAAGTATCACACAATCAAAGCAACTTGTAATCTCATGTTTCCGAATCATTACGAGCAAGTGAAAGTTTAGTCAATAAACATGCAAATTCAAATACTCAAAGCAAGTCTTTTCATCACATACATAATCCAATTTCGACTTATGTCCTAAGCCTTTACTACCATAGTGAATTAGGGTCACAAAGCATTAACCTAATTGCTAGCTCCAATTACATGCAATCATTCTATGTTTCGAACCAAAGAACAAGAACATATAAAAGATATCATTCAAACAAAATCAGATTATCATTCCATATTTCGGCAACCAACCAAGATCAAAGACACATAAACAAACCAAACATTGAAAAGAACATCAAAATTGCACTTAAAAATCAGTTTACATACTCATGGTTTTGATACACTCAGAATGAGTGCCAATTTAAACCTTGAAAAATGTAGTTGTTAGTATAGAATAAGCAGGGATCGTTCAAACCGGGGATTGAGGGTACTCACATGTAACACGAAAATAAGAAGAAGAATTTACAAGTATGCAACAAAAATAATAAGTATATATAGACAACAATTCGAAATATACAAAGAATCCAAGTTAGCGTTAAATTAGAAATCCTACTCCTACTAGAATACATTTTATAAGTAATAGTCAAATTAGAAATCCATTTACAACAAGGAATACGATTCATACACTAATTAGGAATACAATTACAAGTAGGAAATCAAATCCCTAAAGAACACCACCAAAAATCCCTAAAAAACACCAACCATGTTCCTAAAATACACCAAGCTAATTCCTAAGAAACACTATTCACAAAAACACTATTCTCGAAATTAAAGTATATTTTCATATTATTAACATATTATTTACGATTACATGCATACTAAAAACCTAAATCGATTTATTAACATATTATTTACGATTACATGCATACTAAAAACCTAAATCGATTTACACATGTACAAGAACACAAAAACGTAAAAGAAAGGGGGGTTTTAAAGATCAAAAACATAAATTTTCAGAAAACAAATAAAAGAATAAAAACATTTTATTTACAAAGGTGGGAAAAGAAGAATTTTCGAAAACAGTTTATCAAGAACAATTCAAGATCAACATATTCATGCATCCCTTAATCTTTCTTAGTCACCATGGAACAATATCAACCAAGACACAAAGATCAAAGCAACCAATGTCCCTTTTAACTTTCTTTCTTAAGTCAATTGAATTAGCAAAGAACCAAGACAATTTATTTCGAAAAGTCGACATCACACAATCAAAGCAACTGCGTCGAAAATCCGTTTTCAAATCATTAAGTTCAAGAAAGAATTGATAAACATGTAAATCCAAGCACTCAAAGCAAGTCAATTCATCACATGCATAATCTGATTTCAACTCAAAGCAAGCCTTTACTACTTATTCGAATTAGGGTTACAAAGCATAAACCTAATTACTAGCTCATGACATGCAAGTATTCCTATGTTGGCCACCAAGACAATAGTTACATGCGTTTACCACAAAATCAGATTATTATTCCATTAATTCGGCAACTAATCAAGATCAAGAACACATAAACACATCAAACATTGAAAAGAACATCAAAATTGAATCCAAAAATAGGTTTGTCACATCATAGTTTCGGTTTACATAACAGAAATTCCAAAGAAATTCTAACTACAAAAAAGACTAAACCGTGAAAATACATGAGAAGATGGTGGTACGAACAACCCTTGACTACGTCCCAAGGTCCAAAGCAGCTCCAAAATAGTGTACAAGTGATGATCACAGCTAGGAAGGTGGATGGTCACGGCAAAGCTCCTTGAAGATTATGAAAAACCTGAAAACTAGAGAGAACAAGTGAGAAACGAAATTGTGGAGAAAGTATGGTCAACCTTTGAACGTCAAATACACTAGGTATATATAGGGAGACGTCCAAAGTACTCCCAATTCATTCCTACTTGAGATAGGAGCATTTTAATGCGACGTTTTAAGTGTTATTTCCTCATATTTACTTAGTTATTTCCTTAAATGAATCCTTCTTGTTTAGGAAAGTTACTATTTTTAGGAAGTTTCTATTTTAAGTAATAATTTCTATTTTCAGGTCCTATGGAGCAAACGAAGCTGAAATGAGCTCAAAAGAGAAAGAAAAGCTAGAGAACGTTGGAGAAGGCTAAGACAAGGCACAAGGGCTGCAAAGATGAGCTGAAACGAAGAAATGAAGTTTTCCTGGTCCAGCCAGGAAATCTTGTTTCAACCAGGAAACCCTGTTCAGAAAAGGAAACTTTGACAAAGTAAGACTCCTAAGCCAACCAGGAAGTATGGTTGAAATAATGAAGGAAAATGATGATGAGAGAAGAGTCCTGGAGGCACTAGGAGACTATATGGCTTGAAGTGGACACATAGAGGCCCAAGAACCTTCTAGGTTAATGTGGATTTCGGCAAAATGGTGAAAGCCCAATTAATTTTGGGTTGTTGGAAGTAAGGAAGATATTTTTGGGAATTAAATCTGATTTTGCAATGGGAAATCATGAAGATAAAGTGAAAAATCAAGAGGAAATCAAGGAAAAACGTTGAGAAAATCTTGGGAGAGTTTCAAGGGATTGTGCAACAAGATAAGGCTCAAAACAAGTCCAGATTCATTCCTCAATTCCCTCAAGATATGTTGGCCGAAATTAAGGAATTAAAATCTGCAGTATTAATGTGAAAATCAAGAGAAAATCAAGGGGAGGACATTAAGGATAAAGCCATGAGAGATTTAAGGGAGAAAAGGTCCAAAATGCCTCCAGATACATTGTCTAGGTTCATGCCTAGATATTTGGCCGAAATTTATGAATAAAATCAGAAATAATCCTTGGAAATTCGGCAACAATATATTAGGGATTGATTTTGGAGCTTTTTGATTTGTTGGATGACACAAGAGAGCTGACATGGCGCTATGTGATTGGTCGAAGCTGTGTGGCATTATCAGATTAATTCCTTGGGAAAATAAAAGAAGGATCATGAAGCTTGGCTGTCCCCCTATATAAACCCCCTATGCTAGACGTTTTAACACACACTTTCATTCAGAAAATCCTCCATAACGTCATAAGCTCTCCCTTCCTCTCCACTCTCTAGTTGCAAGTTCCGCGTTTTCAAGCAAGGAGAGGAAGAAGAAGAAGGAGCCGTGAAGATCTACCTCCATCATCCACCTTGAAGACTTGCTTCTAAGATTCAAGATTCCAACGTTCAAGCTCTCCATCTCCATCTCCAACTCACGATGTAATTCATTCTTTTTCCTTGTAATCTTTTGATTTCCTTGTTTGATTTCGTAGGAATTTGTTTCTAGTTAACAATAACGTTTAGGGAAAAGTTTAAGCCCAATTTCTATGTTTAAATAAAGTGTTCGAATTCTATAATTGTGATTCTAAGTTGCTTATTTGAGTTTGTTCGATTGAATTTGCATGGGAGGCAACCCATTTCAACCGTAGCTATGGAGGAGCCATCAACGCAGAGATGCTTTCTTGAACTCTTCCTCTTTTCTTTTAATTTCGTAAATTTCAATTTTTTTTAGGATTTCTTGCGTTAACTATTCTTCTATGCTTGTTTTGTGCTTTGCATGCTTTATACTTGTTATACATTGAGGACAATGCATGATTTAAGTGTGGGTGAAGGGTTTAACATTTCACTTTGTTTGTAGAAACTAGTTTTGTGGTTATAAAAAGAAAACCAAATACAAAATCAAAAAATCAGAAAAATAAAAAACAGATTTCGTTAACTTTTGTTTTAGATTTTGCTTTTGTCTTGTGTTTTAATTTGTTTGTTTGTTTATGTAAGAGTCAAAATGAATTTTGGGTAATATCTTCTTCATCGTAGGCTCATCCAATGGGATGTGATGTCTAAGGTCTAGTTTGGATCCGAGAAGTGCATTACAAGTGAGCCTAAACCACAATGTGGAAGTAGCTCCGCCAAAATCGGTCCCCTCTTCACCTGGTCATGTTCCAAAGGAGTTACCAAAAGGAGAAGAGAAATATCCCTAAGTCCAAAACTCTTTTTGCTTGTTTGTTGAGTCACTATTGTTTTTGTTTTGTGATTGAGTCTTAGGATGCCATTTTAACTGTCTAGGATGAGCTTATATCTCTGAAATTAAGGCTAAAAGAGGATCACAAGATTGAGATAATGTTTGATGATATTCGTTGGTTAATTATGATTTATGAAAAGCATATGAATGTGTAGTAGATATGGTGTATACGTAACCTTGGTACAGAATACGAACATGTGGAAGATAAGTTATGATTCATAAAAAACCCTTGTGAGAATTTGAGCCATGTGCCCTTTCTTTGTTGAGTGATTAATGAAAAAATGAACTATACTCTTATTTTCTTGGCGATGATTTGTTGATCCCATTATTCTTTCATCTTGATTGGTTACATGCCATAGCTCTTTAATGGACTAGAGAATGCTAGAATTCACTTTTGTGCTTGTTGAAACTTTTATCAATACATGTCTCTAATTTCGGAAATGATAAAGGCAACTTAGGATTTTACCACCAAAGCCAAATAAGCCTGTGTCCCCAATTGTGCCCCTCGTGGGACCCCTCTAGTTTAACCATTTTGAGCCTATATTAAGCCTTTTTATTTCATCACCTTCAAAATTCCTTAACCCTTAACCCTAGTATAGTTATATCCTTACCCTTAGTTCTAAAGACTTAGTGGAGCTATATTTTTTAGACTTTGCTTGGAATTTTGGCGTCAAGGAAGATTTTTGAAGACATGAAGTAGTTCAAGTGTGGGGGTAGACTTGTCCATGAAAGAAAAATGTATGTTTTGCTGTGAGAAAAGAAAGAAAAAAATATTGAAATCGTAAAAAAAAATATATATATATATATATATATAAGTGTACGGCAAAATAAAATGAAGAAAAAATTTTATGTGCTATGGATTTTAGTCCCCTATACTTTGTGGATTTGGAGTTTGATTTGAAGTGAAGGCCCATTATTGAAGAAATTTGGTCTTTGTCCAATTCACACTTGTTCAAAAGAAGGTTAGAATGAAGCTTGGGCCCAACATGATGACATTTGGCCCTTTTAAAAGTTCATATGGAGAACATGACGTTTGCTAAGCTTGGTGGATTCAAAATTTAGTCTCTCTACATCAACAAGTGCTCTACTAGGTTTTTAGGATACTTTGTGATTTTCCTATCCCTTCGTTTCTTTTAACTTTAAGCCTTGGCCCCATTACAACCTTTTTATAAGACCTCTTTGATCCTTAAGATGGGACAACCTTTGATTTGTGGAGATGAGTTATAACTGTTGAACTTATGGCTTGGGTTCATTTGTGCATGTGATTGATATCATTCATGAGATCTTTGAAAAAAAAATATATATGTGCTTTCGTTTCTTATACATATGTGATACACTAGCTAATCTTTCACATATACTTGAGTGAATAAGCTTTTAAGCATGAACCTTGAATCTGAGAGAAGAAAGAGTGATATATCCATGTGAGGTTTGAATCACGACTTGTTTGATACATGTTGAGCTCCAACCATCACCGTTGTTACCCCCAAGTCTTACATGCTTATATGTGGATTATGTTTTATAATTAGCTCTTGAATATCTTAAAGATGTGATTCTTAGTTAAGTGCTAATCTTGGTGACTTGAAAGTATGAGATTTATGAGACAATATGTTAAAGGGCATAGAAGTCATTTTGTGTGTTAACGTTTTTAGAGTCTTTGTCTTTGACGTCTTTGGTTTTTCAAAACTTAGTCTTTGTTTTTGCTTTGAGTCTTTGTATTTTTGTTTGTCATATTAGTCTTTTTCTTTAGTCTTTTGGTTATTGTTTTTGTTATGTCGATTTTGCTAAGGGACTAGAAAAAGCTAAGTGTGGGGGAATTTGATAGGAGCATGAAATGTGACGTTATCAGTATCTAAACCCTATATTTCGCTAAGTTATTTCCTTTATCTTTATCAATTTAATTTAGTTAGTGCTTTACATGTAAAATGGAGTCTCAAAGTCCAAAAGTGACTAAGGAAGGCACAAGTGACGTGAAAATGGAAAGAAATGAAGAAATGGAAGTTCTCCCAGTTTGACTAGGAAAAGGAATCCCAGTTGGAGTAGGAGTCTGAAGCTGATTTGGACTAGGAGTCCTATTTGAATAAGGAAACCCAATTCTACTCAAATAAGGAATCTTAGTGTGATAAGAAGTCCCTGGGGATAAGGATTACTCAAGAAGGTTCCGGAAGAGTGTAGAAGCATCTCGGGAAAGAAAGCAGTATTTAACTAGGAAACCTGATTGCATATGGAGTTCTACTTGCACTAGGAGACCTGTGGAAGCTAGGAGAAGCCATGGAATATTCATGAGGCATCTAGAATGGCGTGGAAGACATGTGCAAGGCATGTGATGGCAAGGAAATTCTAAATGGACATAAGTTGTGCTTTGAAAGTCAAATCCATTACAGATTCGGAAATCTGCCTGTTCAGATCAGTCAACTTCAACGGAGTTTCAAAAAACTCAGAGCTCATAAAATTATGATATTTATATGGTTGGAATGTCACGCCCCGAATTTCGAATAAAGATATTCGAATCCGAAACGCGATAATTAAACCAACACTTAAAATTTCAAGAATCCTTTTCAAATAAATCAGAGTAATCAACAACAAGTGTTTACAAAAAAAAATCCAACGAATGGATAACAAATGTAAACGCCCACTAGGAGCATACCAAAAAATGGCAGTACGCTAACAAAAACGGTTATGAACCTAGCGCTGCCCGTACTCCTCGCCTCGATCTCAGCCCTGGTGATCCTGACCTGCAGGAACAACCGCTACAGCATGGAATAGTGCACCGGGATAGCAAACAACATCCCGGTAAGCTTGTGAAGCTCGTATGAGTAAACTAAAATAAAGTGACTCACATCACGCATGCTTATAACTTCTCAATTCGTGAGATAAATTAAAGCAACAATATTCAACTCCACACACAACCAAACATAAAATCACACTAGGTAACAATTAGTAATCCCTGCATCGAAAATTTAGTTCAGGAGATCACCAATGTCACCTAAATCAATTATAGTAATCCCTGCGTCGAAAGTTTAGTTCAGGAGATTACATTTAAAATCAACCATTAGAATGAAACGGAAAATCAATAAGGAAGTCAAACAACTCACACTAAAATCGATGATCACCCATCAACTCCAAACTAAAGTCAATGATCACCCATCAACACCCAATAAATCATATTATCTCAACTCATATCTTAATATAAAATCAAGTCCCTCCTCGGACAACAAAAGAAAGCATGCACTCGAAACTCTCTTTTAAAACATGTACCCTTGAGTGCCATAACACAAATTTATCCCCCAAGAAGTACAACTGCAGACAGACTAGAGCTCTAACTGAATCGTAGCTTGTCACCTCGGCCGAGGCACAAACCTACGACATCTTGCACTTCGGTTACTATTAAACTGTCGGACTTTGGACGCCCCCGTCCTCAGAACAATCCTACTTCGGTTACTATTAAACCGTCAAACTTTGGACGCTCCCGTCCTCAGAACAATCCTACTTCGGTTATCATTAAACCGTCGAACTGTGGACATTCCGTCCTCAGAACAATACATTTAAAACAAATCCCACATGACTCAAATACTTTCCTCAAGCAAAACACACTTTTATACAATAATCAACACATCATGATATAATCAAGAAATTCATTTTCAATTCATTTTTTACCTGGGAGCCGTAGCCCTATGAACCGTAGTCGATCGAGCTCATATTATTTCATACAAAACTTTATTTTTGAAAGCGATAAACAATTATCAATCAATTCCGAATAATAACGACTCGGTTCATAAACGAACCATGTGAGATTTACTCACCTCAAATCTAGCTGAGTCTTCTATCAATCAAAATCACAATAATTCATACGCTCGTCAACTCAATCGTCAAGTACCTAATCAAGTACGGTCTTTGCTTAGCAAACGAAACACGAAATAAACTTAAACGACTATCCAACGGTCGGCTTCTAAAACAAGGATGATCCAACGGACGGATCAAATTTAAACGATGATCCAACGGCCTGATCCTCACGGATCGTCCTTGGAAACATCCTATCAAAATTATATGAAAATCCGAAGGACAGATTCTCACTAACCGCCTCCCTAATCACTGTTTTACAATTATACGAAAATCCAACGGTCGGATCTTCGCCCGTGACCACACAAGGTCACTGGGACAGTCATATGATCATCATATCAAAACTTTAAGTCCATCGGACGGTCCAAACTTCTCAGATCAAAAATCAAATGATCGAAATCGATCGAAATCTAAAAATTCATAACTAAACCATACGATATCCGAAAAATGTGTATAATATGCCCAAATGATCGTATTGAAATGTAGAATCATAAAATGTACAGAAACTACATTTTCGACTCCCAGAGGTGGCCGGAAAGTTCCGCCGGAGTTAATGGCAGAGACGCCGCCGACCACCACCAATGGTGTAGGGGCCAAATTTCTCTTCTTCATTTTAACATTCTGGTCATTATTCATAACTAGCACAAGATCAGAAAATAACGGGAAGATGTCGGAAAGTACCAAAACAGTTGCGGTGGCCGGAAATTTTCCAGAAACCGGCGAGCTCCAGTTCGACGTAAAAAAGTCCACCAATGGCTTCGATCCCTTCTGGATATTTGTTCAGAAACTCAAGGTGAGCTCCCCAGTTCAAGAATAACTCAAAACGAACCTCTAAAACTCGAGATATCGAGATCAACAGTCCGGTTTCGATCTAAATCGGGGTTGGCTTCCAGTCGCCACCACAGGCCACGCTGCCATGTAAGGTTGCTTCTGGGAGCTTCAGGAGGTTGAGGTTAGCCTGGGGGTAAATTTTGATGAGCTTTGGTGGCTTGTAGCTTGAGATATCACGATTGGAACGAAATCGGGCTTAAACCGTTCGGAGCTTCCCGCCGCCGCTTCCGGCCGTGTCGCGGCGCATGGCTGCCCCTGGAAGCTGCGAAAGGTCGAGGTGGTGCGGTAGGACGTGGTCCGAAGCCGTTTGGTGGCCTGAGGGAGGAGAGAACGTGTGAAGAGCGTATGCTCTGTTCTTCGGCCGGAAGCGAGAGAGAGAGGTCGAGCGAGAGAGAGAAAGGATGCACAGTGCGAAAAGAGGAAAGAGGCCGGAAGAAAAAAAAGAAACTTTCCAAAAAAAATTAGGGTTTTTTTAGAGCTGGCTGCGGCACGATTGCCGACTTTTTTGGCGTAAGCCGAATACCGACCGAAAGCCCTCGGTTTCTCTAGAATTGAAACCGGTACCGTGCCGGAAGTTTCGGTTACCGAAACCTCGGTTTACCGAGTTAAACTGTCGGTATCGGTTGGTATTTTGACACACCGATCGTCGGAATTCGAAGGCGAGGAACAAAATCTGGCGATGATCCGGCGAAAGTCCAGTAACAAAATATGCAGTTTTTGTTCATCTAAAGGTTAATGAGCCTCATATGAGTCATATCTATAAATCTTGAGGTTCATAACCCTTAGATCTATAAGCCAAGTGAAGAAATTGAGAGGAAGAAGAAAGAAAAAAAAAGATGAAGAAGAAGAGATGAACCAGAAGAAGTGAAGAACAGTCGAAGAAGAAGAGATCTATTTGTAGATTTGATTTATGATTCAAATCTAAGAAGGAAGAAAGGGAAGAATGAATAAGGAAAACGATGAGAAAATGGAGGAAGAAGCAATAGAATGGAAGAAGAACAGAAGTCAGAAATGAAGAGAGAGAGAAGAAGAAGGTTTCTGGAAGGAGAAGGAAGAATGAATAAAAGAGACCGTCGTTTCGGGAAGAAATGGAAGGTGAGAACCTTATTTCGGCTGGTTCGGTATTACCGAACCTCTGCATTATGCAGTACCACTCCCGAACCGAGTACCTAGCTTCGGTACGGTACTACAGGTACCGATCCACCGGCTGCCGTATTTGTCGGCGCTGACACCTCCGGTTCGGCCGGTTTCCTGTCGGTTGCGGTAGGTTTGGTAATTTGAGCCAGCCCTAAGTTTTTTCTATATATACC
Organism: Rosa chinensis; assembly: GCF_002994745.2. Taxonomy (NCBI): domain Eukaryota; kingdom Viridiplantae; phylum Streptophyta; class Magnoliopsida; order Rosales; family Rosaceae; genus Rosa; species Rosa chinensis. The sequence goes on from NC_037092.1 coordinate 63,320,018, forward strand.
CGTTTTGGAAACTTTTTAAAAATGCGATAACTCCATCATACGAACTCCGATTTTCACGATCCACATATGTCCGAATTCGTATCGACGCATTCTACGACTTTCGTGAAGGAACTTTTCACAAAATCAAAACGTATAAAAAGTCAACTTCTAAAATCGTACGTTTCGAGCTTTTGTTAGTTCTTTATACTTCGATTCTCAAATAATCCCGAAAGAGCAAGTCTTTGAGATTAAAATTCGTGAAATTGAACATTATTAATTTCACACAAAATATATGAAATTAAATTGAAAATCGAGGTCACTACATGGAAAGCTAGGGATGTCTAGTTTCCAGAACTGTTTACAGCTCATCGATATCTATTTTCTCGAAGAAGTTATGGCCGATTTAGTGCACGGAGGTCAATTCTGCCGGAAAACTGTTTTGTGTCAACAAAGTCCTAAATAAACAAAACTTAGGAGAACCAAGTAGGAACGAATTGGGAGAGGTTTTGGGACGTCTCCCTATATATACCTAGTGTATTTGACGTCTCAAGGTTACATTCTTTTCTCCACAATTTCGGTTTCTCACTTGTGCTCTTGAGTTTTCAGGTTTTCGCATCTTTAAGTTCCTAGCCGTGCCATCCTCCATCCTTGCCGTGAATTCTACCTTGTGCCACCACCTTGGAACTGCTTTGGATCTTTGGGACGTGACTAAGGGTTGTTCATACCACCTTCCATATGTTTTCTTCACGGATTAGTGTATAAAATATAAAGCATGCTTAAACATAATTATAAATCATGCTTAAAGATAATCATATAGAGCATAAATAACATGGCATGCTCAAAAGTTCTAATTATAAACAATTAAATATAGAGCATGCTTAAAAAAATATAATGTGATGCCCCGGAAATTCGTAATTATTTTCCGAGGAATTTCCGGAATCTAATTTATGGTTATTGGACGGTTTCGTGGCTCGTGGACGGAGCGGAAGTGTTTCGGACGAAATTCTATTTGAAAAGTGTGACTTTAGGGGTGGCGCAAAGGTTGACTTTTTATTTGTAGGGATTCTCCAAAAACTTCCTTCACGAAAGTTGTAGAGCACGTCGATACGAGTTCGTGGACATGTGGAACGCGAGAATCGGAGTTCGTATGAGGAAGTTATGGCTATCGAAAGAAGTTTCCGTTTTAGTATAAATATGGAAAATCAGAAATTAAATTCATTATTTCCCTTTCCTTTTCCGGAAATAATTCTCTCTCTCTCTTCTCTCTCGTCCGCTCCTTCAGAAACGAAATTTTCCTTCTGACCCGACCCGGACCCGGTCGGAACTCACATCTCTAGCGACCTCTTCCGGTGAAACCAACCCAGAACGATTCGCCTCCTTGCTCCGGTCGTCTCTGTGGTGGTCTCTTACGACGATTCTCCGTCTCAATGGCAGTTAAAGGTGGCACAGATTGAAGAAATCGGACCCGGCCGGAAATCCTTATTCCGACGTCGGCAAGGCTTCGAGTTTTTTTAGTTGAGCTCAGAGTAGCCTCGCCGATAGATCCCTGGTGGTTGTTTGGATCGATTCACGTGAAACTTCGATCAACTCGGATTGGATTACTGTTCACGGCTTGTGAGGTAGTTTTCGATCCCTTAGGCTTGTTTTCTGACTTCGATCCAGTTATGAAAGTTCACAAGCATGCTTAGATGAAGCTCTTTGATGTTGGAAGTTTTGTGAAATATTGAGTTTTGGCCGGCGGCGGTGCGCCACCTCCTGTGGCGGCGTTCCGGCGGTGTTTCGGCCATGTATGGGACTGTTTGTGGCATTATTATGTTCTAGTCGTTGATACGAGCGTTTCGATATATATTATGCAAATTTTGGAGTTCGTATGAAATTGTTATGATTTTTACAGTTTTATACCGATCGATTTATTCGATCCGTGAGGATTCGAGCGTCCGATCGACTTGTGGTTTGGTCACATCGATCGTGGACGTATTCCGAAGACTTTGGGAGGTCTCGGATGTGGTTTTGCCTCGATTGGCGCCACTTTGGGGATTTTAGTTCAAAACAGGGGTTTCAGACTTAAATCGTTTGTGAATTATTACTGAGTGGAAATCGATTGTGATTAGGTACTTGACGAAGTATTTGGACGAGTTGTTGGTGATAGTTTTGGTTCAGTTCTGTATTGAAGACGCAGCAGGAGTTCGAGGTGAGTAATCTCACGAAGTTCATTCACGAACGGGTTGACCTTATTGTTTTGAGAGTTATTTAGTTAACTGCAAACTATAGTTGGTATTAGTGGCCTTCCTGAGTGAATGACCACTTATATATATATTTACGTGGAATATGTATATTCTTGTGGGTTGATGAGTGAATTGAAGCAATAGGTATTGATGGGTTTCATTCTATTGTTTGGGGGCTTGACTTTTCGGGAAACATTTTGTGGGAATTGAGAATTTCTATTGTTTTGAAAAGTGTCAAGATTTGGTGTGAGTTGCTTTGATGTGATTTGAAATCTAACGACCGGGGGTCGGAAGATCTGAGAGTCACAGGTTGTGATTTCTCCTTTTGGTTTGATTTAATGTTTTGATCTGATGACCGGGGAGGTATGATGATTGGAGGTCACGGGGTGACATCTCCTTTTGTGTGAGTTGAGTAACTTTTGGGTCCTGAGTGACCATTTTGAAAGGTTTTGATCTGACGACCTGGGAGGTCTGAGGATTTGGGGTTGCTGGGAGTAACCTCAGGCATATAAATCGGGACTTCACGCCTTTGGCTGGGTTTGTGGATACGATCAGTTAGAGCTCTAGTCTGTTTGCCATAGTACATCATGGGGGGTAGCGGGGAGCTATCTGATGCTCATGAGTACGTGTTTTTTAAAAGGGAGTTTCGGGGATTCTTTCTTTTAAATGTCCTGGGAGGACTTGTGTATCATATTTAATTGTCAGAGTTTCAATTATTATGATTTTGTCACGGGGTGACTTGTGTTGATTTGAGAATGTGTTTTAAAAGGGAGTTTCGGGGATTCTTTCTTTTAAATGCCCTGGGAGGACTTGTGTATCATATTTAATTGTCAGAGTTTCAATTATTATGATTTTGTCACGGGGTGACTTGTGTTGATTTGAGAATGTGTTTTAAAAGGGAGTTTCGGGGATTCTTTCTTTTAAATGTCCTGGGAGGACTTGTTTATCATATTTAATTGTCAGAGTTTCAATTCATATGGTTTGGTCACGGTGTGGCCTTTATTGTTTCTTTTGGGAAAAGAATGTGCTGTTTTGGGAAAACAGGGTGTGTGTGTGTCCCTTTTTACGAGTTGATGGGTTCCTCGTTGGGTGAGTTGTGCATGTGTGGTTTTGAGTTACTCATACGGGCTTGCAAAAGCTTACCGGGTTTGTTGTGTGGCAACCCGGTACACCATTCAAACGGTGTAGGGGTTAATCCTGCAGGTTAGGATAATCGAGGTTGAGGCAGCGAGCTTGCAGCTTTACGGTAGGAAGCCACCTTTGTGACTTTACTTTTGATAAGGACTTTCGTTGTATAATTACTCTGAGCAGCCTTTACGTTTTATTTTGTTGTTGACAATTTAATTCGTAAGCTTGTGTAATATATAACTCTTTGGATGCGAGTGTATATTTACTTTGAGGGTTCAGGACATCAATATGTGTGTAAGTTTAAGCGAAAAAGATTTCAGGTATTTTGTATTGATGACTGGACGTTCACGCATATATAATTATGGGGTTATATATATCGATTTTCATGTGTGTAAAATCAGAGGCGTGACATATAAACATAAATAAAATTCACATACTTTAAAAGCATAAAATAAAGTAAATAAATAAAACATACTTGGTTTTGAGAAAATAAAACAATCATAGCACATGCGCGTGTTGATACAGGCGTGCGTAGCGATGTTTTTGGACTTGAGAAAAACTGGGCCGCTTCCTCTCTCTTTTTAGCAATAGGCCACGGGGCCTTGTTGTTTTTTTTTTCTTTTTTTTTTTCTGGGCCGCAGGGCTTGTTTCCTTTTTTTTTTTCTTTCCTGGCCTCAGGGCCTATTTTTTTTTTTCTGGGCCTCAGGCCTGCTTTTTTTAAAAAATTGGGCCTGCTCTTTTCTTTGGGCAGGGTCAGCTCTTTTTTGTATTTTTTTTTTCTCTCTTCTTTTTCTTTATATTTTTTCTTTTGTCTCTGTTTTTTTTTTCCGCGTCTTCCTCCTTCTGCTCTTCTTCTTTCTCTGTCTGGTTTGCAGGTGGGTGTAGTGCCTCAATCTGGGTCGTAAAACCAGGTTGGTCCGGGACTTGTTCAGCAAATATGATCGTCGGAGGTCTGGTGGTGCTGGGATCGGTGCAGGCGGGTCGGGTGGCCAGGCGCGGGTTTGCCGGTTGGGTTGCTGCAGCAGCGGTGGCTGGAGGCGGGTAGGCTGCTGGCACGGGAATGTTGCTGTCACCGGATCGAGATGGAAGCCTGTGATGTAGGCTAGGCGTGCGAGGGGGGGCCTCGCAGGCAGGTGGTGGTCTGCTGTGCTTAGGGCTGGGCACGGTCCCAGACCGGCACTGGATTTGCTGGGACCGGGACCGGGACCGGCTTTTTTTTTTCGGGCCGGGCTTGCAGTTCCAGAGAATAGGGACCGGGCTAAACCCGGACCGGGACAAGCGGGCCCGTTTTTTCGGGCTTTCGGGGCCAACCCGTCTTTGAAAAAAAAAAAAAAAGATTGATAAGAAAAGAAAGCCAGAAAGGTTTTTGGCTTTGAAAAATCGAAGGGAGAAGAGATTTGGATTGCTGGGAAAAGAGAAGAAAGATCGTGGGTTCTTTTAGTTCCTGATGTCGTGCACGACTTGCGGTGACTTGGCGACGGCAGCGGAGGAGGACGAAGAGAACGAGCACGATGACGGCGCCGGAGTTGAACTTGAAGAGCGAGAGGTAGAGGAAATGAGGAATAATGGACTGGCTGATCTCTAGTTTTTGGAGGAGGAGCAAAGTTGGGGGCTTGGGGTTGACTGGCTAAGGAAGAAGAAGAAGAAGAAGAACTGAAGAAGAGAGAAGCAGAGGAGAGGAGGGGAATCGTGAAAGAAAGAAGAAGAAAGAGAGAGAAGAATGATAAAAGAAATATAAAAAAAGAAGAAGAAGGAGACAGAAGAAAGAAGATGCAGAGGAGAGAGAATAAAGAAGAATAAAAGAAATATAAAAAAAGAAGAAGAAGGAGACAGAAGAAAGAAGACGCAGAGGAGAGAGAGAATAAAGAAGAATAAAAGAAATATAAAAAAAGAAGAAGAAGGAGAAAGAATAAAGAAGACGCAGTGGAGAGAGAATAAAGAAGAATAAAGAAGAATGATAAGGATAGGTGGAGTGAAAAGTAGAAGGATACGTCAAAAGAGTGAGAGGGTCAGTACAAAAGATAAAAAATATGTTACTTGTATAGTCAAGTTCGGGTTCTTCGGTCCAAAAGGTCAGCAAAAGTCCGGGACCGGGACCGGACCGGCAAGAATGAGTTTGGGACCGAACCGGCCCGAAAACAACTATTTTTAGTCTAAAACCCGACCCGAACCGGACCGGCCGGTTCGGTTCCTCCGGGTTTTTCGGTCTTTCGGTCATTTATGCCCACCCCTAGCTGTGCTAGCAAGGGAGGCCGGTGGTGTACTATTGTGGGGTTGACGGCAGAGAGAAAAAAAAAAAAAAAATTTTGAAGCTAGGGGTTTTTTTTTCAATTTTCTTTTGGCTATTGACTCTGAGCGTGCTGATAACGTGTAAAAGTAAATCGAGAATTAGAATTGGTCTACTCATTTCATTTCATAGTGCCTTTATATAGGGAGAGAATTATAACGAAAATATCAATTACAATGATGACATTAAATGCTGATTGATCTGTAATTGATGTTGATTGATGGTAATCGCTAATTCCTTCATTCCCTCTCGGTCAGTCACTTTGACGAAGGCACATAATGTGCTTTTCCTTTAACAATATGCTTAAAATTTCTAATTATAAACGATTAAATATACCATAGTATGAAATTAAATAAATAAAAGAGAACATACTTAGTTTGGAGAAAATAAAACAATCCTAGCGCACGCGCGTATTGATACAGGCGTGCGTAGTGATGTTTTTGGGCTTGAGAAAAACTGTGCTGCTTCCTCTTGCAGGGGCCACAAAACCTTGTTGTTTTTTTTTTTAGGAATAGAGAGTGAGCATGGCAATTTGGACTCGAATAAGATGAAATTATGGAGATGAAACACCTATTAATATTATTATTTTTATTTTTTATTTATTTTTAGAATATTAGATGAAACACTTCGGATTTGTATAATTAAGGATATGAGATGGAACACATATTCGGATTTATATTGCTTTTGGAAATATGGAGCATGACAATTATCTCCATAGAAATTAAATGCTAAAGAAAATCTTCCTTCATTAAATTAGTATCACATAAGTAGCTTTCTTCATTAGTTTTGAATTCTTAAATTCAAATCCTCATGATTCAATTGTTACCCAAACAGATGAATTTGAAATCTTAGGATTTCAATTACTTAGATTTGAAATACATAAGATTTGAAATCAAAATCCAAATCCAAATTTCAATTCCAAACGGGGCCTAATATTTTTTCTTGTTTTGCTATATGCCTGATTTACTCTTGGGAAACCTTCCTTACGAGTGTTGATGTATAATTATAACATTTTGAAAGTATGTGATTTATGGCTTAATTCATGCATGCTTTGATTTCAAATTTTCATTGAGGAAAACTTTTGTATATAGCACCATGATTTCATACTATACATGTATTTGTTTAGTTCTTGTAGACCATAAGAAATAAGTTCAAATTTGTTGTTGTCAACTTATGTATCACCTATGCATGGGTGACTATTTTCTCTTTCGAAAGTATGATATCTACTAATAAGGTATGTTATTCATGAGATTTAGTTTTTCAAATAATTTCTTTTCTCAAATCTTTTGTTCTAGGTTTGAACTTTTCCTTTTGTACATTGTCATTTTAATTTGATCATTGTTCATTTTCAATCGTTACCTAATCGATAGATATGTGCATATAGGGATAAGTTAGAGATTTTCAACCTAAGAAATATGGTCAACTCGCAATGATAGAATACCTAATAAAGAGGTTAATATGAAAATTCCTAGAAGTGAGGTTAGCTAAACATATGCATCTAATATTTAGGTTGTAATTAAAATAAAAACCAATTAGATAGGTTAAAAACTTAAACCTCTACTTTTAAGTCAGGTTGCAAGTAAATCGATGAAAAACACAAAATCTACCTTTAAAATAGAAAGTTTAAATTACCAAAAAGTAAATTTCATATTCATTTAAATCTATAAAGCCTTTGAAATCACCTATGCATGGGTGACTATATTCTCTTTTGAAAGTATGATATCTACTAATAAAGTATGTTATTCATGATATTTAGTTTTTCAAATAATTTCTTTTCTCAAATCTTTTGTTCTAGGTTTGAACTTTTCCTTTTGTACATTGTCATTTTATTTTGATCATTGTTCATTTTCAGTTGTTACCTCATCGATAGATATGTGCATATAGGGATAAGTTAGAGATTTTCAACCTAAGAAATATGGTCAACTCCTTTTATCGAAAAAAATATGGTCAACTCGCAATGATAGAATACCTAATAAAGAAGTTGATATGAAAATTCCTAGAAGTGAGGTTAGCTAAACATACGCATCTAATATTTAGGTTGTAATTAAAATAAAAACCAATTAGATAGGTTAAAAACTTAAACCTCTACATTTAAGTCAGGTTGCAAGTAAATCGATGAAAAACACAAAATATACCTTTAAAATAGAAAGTTTAAATTACCAAAAAGTAAATTTCATATTCATTTAAATCTATAAAGCCTTTGAATTCAAAAAAAAAAGTGTAAAGAAAGGCTCCATAATTCTAGCAATAATGATGAGTAGAAGGAAAACTGCTATAATAATGGGACCAATAAAAAATCTAAAATTAAGGTATTTAAAGAGAACGTTAATTTTTGCAACTAATGTTTATCAGCTTTAAATAGTGGCAATATGTGTAATTTAGAAAAAAAGAAAGACAATATTTTATCCTACTTGTCAATAATTGGGTGTAGATTGAAAAAAAAAATAGTAGGTGGGTTTTTTCCATTAGATTTTATAGAAATTAAGTCTATAATGAATTCCTCCCTTCGATTTAGTATAGGATTTTATATATATATATATATATATATATATGTTTTATGATTCAATATATATTATGTTTCTAACAGTATATATGCGGATGCAGAAGATCAAACATTGAGTCTAAATAGTCCGCGGAGAATGCCTCCAGACTCAACTTAGTCGAGTACAAAACATCAGAGAACTTGTATCGGTCGTGAGGGATGCTACCTCCGACCAGTACTTGTCTGTCTCACAGAAGAACCACTCTTGAATGAAATATGCGTGGTATTGAGGTTGTGTTTTGCAACTCAAACCTTGACCAAATTGCCTTCTCTGGCGAGTAGAGGACCGGGTTGGGAACTGGGGCCCGCCCAAACTCCCAGTTGATAGGAGCAAGAAATGCTATATTTATAATGTTAAACTCTCTACACTTTGCTTAGTTATTTTCCTTATTATATAGTTTTTCACTTTATTTTATTTATTTAGGTGTATTTTCGAAGCAAAGGAGAAAATATAGAAGAAAAGATGTATGAAAGGCCAAAGCAGGAAATATGTCTGTGCAAATTAGTCAACTCCGACAGAGACCTAAGAGCAGCTCAGGATGAACTAGATGATGATCTTTATATTGGTGGAAATCCTCGAATGTCTAGTTTCCAGAGCTTTTTATGGTTCATCAATATCTGTCACGCCCCTGATTTTTAACACAACTAAAAATCGATATATAATCTCATAATTATACGTGCGTGAACGTTCAGTCATCAATAACAAATACCTGTAAACTTTTTTTTTCCCCTTTAATTTACACACATATTGATGTCCTGAACCTACTATATCAATATTGACCCGCTCCACAGAGTTATTGTCACGCCCCTGATTTTACACACATGAAAATCGATATATATAATCCCATAATTATACATGCGTGAACGTTCAGTCATCAATACAAATACCTGAAATCTTTTTCCCCTTAACTTACACACATATTGATGCCCTGAACCCTCAAAGTTAATATACACTCGCTCCATAGAGTTATATATTACACAAGCTTACGAATTAAATTGTCAATAACAAGATAAAACGTAAATACTCCTCAGAGCTCACTACAACGGAAGTCCAAATAACGGTAAAGTCACAAAATTTGCTTCCTACCGTTTAGCTGCAAGTATGCAACCCCAACTTCACCCACGATTTTCCTGACCTGCAGGATTAACCCCTACACCGTTTGAATGGTGCACCGGGTTGCCACACAACAAACCCGGTAAGCTTTTGCAAGCCAGTATGAGTAACTCAAACCACACACAACTCACACGAATCACGAGAATAACTTACACAAATCACGTTTAATTCAATAAACAAAGCATGAGATAAACTCACACGTTTAAATGAATAAACAAACACGTTTCAATCAAGAAACAAAGCACGAGATAAACTCACATGTTTAAATGAATAAACAAACGCGTTTCAATCAAGAAACAAAGCACGAGATAAACTCACTCAAATCACGTTTAAATCAATAAACAAGCACGGCGGACAGACATTAGCTCTAACTGATCGTATTCACTAACCCGGCCAAAGGCGTGAAGTCCCGATTTTCCCACCCACGATCCTCAACTCGTAAGCCTTTGGACCCGCGGTATAAATACCAAAACATTAAAGGAGTCACAATGGACCCAAAATGTTACACGAATCTAAAATGAAAGATTCCCTGTAATTGATCCCTATCAATTACTCCCGGTAAAAACCCATATTTGAATAAACCACCCGCGAACTAAAATGTTCCTCAAATACACAAATCTCAACGCTTTTCAAAACAAATCGAAATCAACATTTCCACAATCATTTGTTTTCCAAAAGCCACAACCCAAAACAATAAAAAGCATCATTTCATGCATATTGTTTCAAAATCCGCAAACCACCAAAACACATATATTTCACGTAATATATATATATATACGTAGTCATCAGCTCAGGAATGCCTACTAATACCAACTATAGTTTGCAGTTAACTAAATAACTCTCAAAACGATAAAGGTAAGCCCGTTCGTGAATGAACTTCGTGAGATTACTCACCTCAGAATCCCGCTGCGTCTTCTATACAGAACCGAACTAACACTATCACCAACAACTCGTCCAATTCACCTTTTAGAAGCACCTATTCACCAATGATCTCAAATCAGTAATGATTCATAACTAATTTAAGTCTGAAACCCCTGTTTTGAACTAAAATCCCCATAGTGGCGCCAATCGAGGCAAAACCACATCCGAGACCTCCCAAAGTCTCCGGAATACGTCCACGATCGATGTGACCAAACCACAAGTCTATCGGACGCTCAAATCCTCACAGACAGAATAATCGATCGGTATGAAACTGCAAAAATCATAACAATTCCATACGAACTCCAAAATTTGCATATTATATATCGAAACGCTCGTATCAATGAGTAGAACAGATATAATACCAAAAACAGTTCCTTAAGTGGCCAGAACACCGCCGGAACGCCACCACAGACGGTGGTGCACCGCCGCCGGCCAAAACTCAATATTTCACAAAACTCCCAACATCAAAGTTCTTCATCTAAGTATGCTTGTGAACTCTCATAACTAGCTCGAAGTCATAAAACAAGCTTAAGGGATCGAAAACTACCTCACAAGCCGTGAACAGTAATCCCAACTGAGTTGATCGAAGTTTCACGTGAATCGATCCAAACAACCACCAAGGATCGATCAACGAGGTTGCTCTGAGCTCAACCAAGAAGACTTGAAGCCTCGCCGACGTCGGAACAAGGATTTCCGACCGGGTCCGAAAACACCAACCTGCACCGCCTTGCAGCGCCGCCGTGGAGGAGAATCGGCGCTAGAGGACACCAGAGGGACGACCAGAGGGAGGAGACGAACTGATCTGGAAAGTTTCGTCGCCGGAGACTGCCGCAGTTCGCTGGAAAAGTCGGGTCGGATCGTCCGGGTTCGGGTCGGGTCAGCCGGATAATTTTGATTATGAAGGTGCGAACGAGAGAGAAGAGAGATAAAGGAAATAGTTTCCGGAAAAGGAAATTATGAAAATAGTAAGTTTCTCCTTCGGGAAACTTCTATTTATACCAAAATGGAAATTTCTTCCAATGGCCATAACTTTCTCATACGAACTCCGATTCTCGCGTTCCACATATCCACGAACTCGTATCGACGCGCTCTACAACTTTCGTGAAGGAAGTTTTTGGAGATCTCAATGAATAAAAAGTCAACCTTGAGCCCCCCCTAAAGTCATACATTTCAAATAGAAATTCGTCCGAAACACTTCCGCTCCATCCACGAGCCACGAAACCGTCCAACAACCATAAATTAGATTCCGGAAATTCCTCGGAAAATAAATACGAATTTCCGGGGCATCACAGTTATATATTACATAAGCTTACGAATTAAATTGTCAACAACAAGATAAAACGTAAATGCTTCTCAGAGTTAAACTACAACGGAAACCTTATTAACCGTAAAGTCATAAAAATGGCTTCCTACCATAAAGCTGCAAAGGCGCTACCTCAGCTTCAGCCTCGATTATCCTAATCTGCAGGATTAACCTCTACACCGTTTGAATAGTGTACCGGGTTGTCACACAACAAACCCGGTAAGCTGTTGCAAGCCCGTATGAGTAACTCAAAACAGTTAACACAACTCACACCAAAAATAAGGAAAACAACTCATGCTTTGATTCCTTAAAACACGAAATAAAGGAGAATAACTCACACTTTAATTTCCTTTCAAATCGAAACATAGAAAACAACTCACTCCTAGGTTCCTATCAATTGTACCAAAATCGTACCATAAAAACAACCCACACTTGAATTCTATCAATAAAACATAGAAAACAACTCACGCCTTGAATTCTATCAATAAAACATAGAAAACAACTCACACCTTGAATTCTATCAATTGTACCATAGAAAACAACTCACACCTTAATTTCTATCAAATCGTTAATAAGGAAAACAACTTGCACCTTGTCCCCTTAAAAACCATTAATAAGGAAGCAACTCACACCTTGTTCCCTAAAAATACGTAATTCATGAGTTATCAATAAGCAGTTCCCGTTACCCCATGAATTACCTATATGGCAGACAGATTAGAGCTCTAACTGAAATGTAACCACTCGTCCAGCCAAAGACGTGATTACCTGATATTCTGCCAAAGGTCATAGACCTAAAATCCTCTGGCCGCACAGTCCCTTGGAGAAAATCATTAAAGCAGTCGCACAGGACTCAAAAACATTACACAAATCTCAACGCTTTTGAAAACAATCGAAATCAACATTTCCATAATCATTGTTTTCCGAAAAGCCATAACACAAAACAATAAAGAGCATCAATTCATGCATATTGTTTTCATACCCAAATCTTAACACTTTTCCCAAGGTCATAGACCTTCAGTCCTCGGGCCGCACAGTCCCTTGGAGCAAAACATTTAAAGGAGTCGCACTGGACCCAAAATGTTACACAAATCACAACGCTTTTCAAAACAAATCGAAATCAATCATTTCCACAATCATTTGTTTTCCAAAAGCCACAACCCAAAACAATAAAACGCATCAATTCATGCATATTGTTTTCATAAATCCACAAACCACCAAAACATATATATTTCACGTAAATATATATCTATATGTAGTCATCCGCTCAGGAATGCCTACTAATACCAACTATAGTTTGCAGTTAATAAATAACTCTCAAAACAATAAGGGTATTCCCGTTCATGAATGAACTTCGTGAGATTACTCACCTCGAAACTCTCACTGCGTCTTCAATACAGAACAAGGTAGCCAATCCATAAAATAGCCATCCAAAGAATACTACGTCACGTACCTAAGGAATTACAGCTCTGATTCAGTCAACGAATCACAAGGAATAACGTTTCGAAACCCTAAATCGAACCAAAATTCCCAAGGTGACGCCAAAAGAGGTGAAACCACATCCAAGACCTCCCAAAGTCTCCGGAATACCTCCACGATCGATGTGACCAAACCACAAGTCGATCGGACGATCAAATCCTCACGGGTCAATAAATCAACGATATAAAAAACCGTAAAAATCATAAAAAATCCATTCGAACTCCAAAATTTGCATATTATATATCGAAACGCTCGTATCAACGAGTAGAACGTATATAATACCAAAAACAGTTCCTTAAATGGCCGGAACGCCTCCACAGGCGGTGGAGCACCGCCGGCGGCCAAAACTCAATATTTCACAAAACTCCCAACATCAAAAAGTTTCATCTAAGCATGCTTGTGAATTTTCATAACTAGCTTGAAGTCAGAAAACAAGCATTAAGGATCGAAAACTACCTCACAAGCTTTGAAATTTTGCTCAAACTGAGTTGAACCGATTTCCACGTAAATCGATCCAAACAAACACCAAGGATCGATCAAGGAGGCTGCTCTGAGCTCAACCAAGAAGACTTGAAGCTTCGCTGACGTCAGAACAAGGATTTCAGACAGGGTCCGAAATCCTCAAATTGCACTGCTGTGGAGGAGAATCGGCCCTAGAGGACACCAGAGGGACGACCAGACGGAGGAGACGATCCCATCTGGAAAGTTTCATCGCCGGAGACCGCCGCAGTTCACCGGAAAAGTCAGGTCGGGTCAGTCGCGGGTGAGGAGAGAGAATGGAGCATTTCTGATTTTTCCGGAAATGGTAAATGTGAAATGTAAATAGTAAGTTTCTGAAAATGGAAACTCCTATTTATAGAACTTTCCCAAAACTTCAAATGCTCATAACTTTCTCATACGAACTCCGATTTCCGCGTTCCACATGTCCACGAACTCGTATCAATCTCTACGACTTTCGTAAAAGAAGTTTTCGGAGATTCCCAACGCACAAAAAGTCAACCCTTGGCAACCCCCTAAAACCATATTCTTCAATTAATTATTCGCCTGAAACACTTCCGCTCTATCCACGAGCCACGAAACCGTCCAATAACCACAATTTAAATCCGGAAAATCCTTGGAAAATAAATACGAATTTCTGGGGCATCACAATATCATTTTTCTAGAGGAAGTTATGGAGGATTTGGTACAGAAAGGTCAAACTGCGTGTGAATCTAACTTTTAAAGGGAATTTCAGTTTTGAGGCCCAAATCACATCAGAAAGCCCATTTAATTTTTGCTTCATATATCAAATAATATTGCAAATGTGTCGCAATAGAGGATTCTAGAATGAGTTGGCATCATTTTTGGAGAATTTTAAGGAGTTTACAACTTGTATGTAATCAGGAAATGTGAAATAAGGACCGGATACATTCATGATTGCATGAATCTCTTCTTGGCCAAAATTAAGAAGATAAAATTAAGAATATATTCAGCAATATTTCGGCAATTAAACTCCTAGATTCGTGGTTTATATCAACTTACTTTTGGATGTTTTTCATTGGTTGGATGACGCAAAAGATATGACGTGGAATTATTATTAACTCTTGTTATGTGGACCAATGAATTAATTCTTTGAATTACCAAGATGAAGTAGAGAAGAAAAGGAATCAAGAGTGACGTTCTCCTATATATAGGGGCTGCCATCAACGTAAATCATACCTTGTACATACCATTCAACATCATTCTTTCATTATTTTCACACACCAAAAATCAAATTCCATTCTCTAGTCTTCTAGTTCTGCGTCTTCAAGCAAGGAGGAGAAGAAGCCATGCAATACATCAAGTTCCTAGCCGCTATCCACCCTTGTGCCATTCCTAAAAGGTTGCTTGCTTTCAAGGATTCTCAAGTTCAACGTCTCAAGGCTTTGTCATTCATCTTTCCCAATGTATTTCATCTTTTTCTTTGTAAACTTTTTAGTTTTCCTTGATTTGATTTCATAAACTATGAATTCTAGTTAAGATAACGTTAAGAGCAAAATTTATAGCCCGTTTATATATTTTTATAATAAATTTGTAATTTCTATATGTTGGTTTTTATGTTGCTTATGTGAGATTGCTTAATTGATTTTATATTACAGAAAACTTTTGCATGTTTATTTTCTTTGAGTGCATGCTTAAAAGTTATGCATATAATTGAAGTTAGATTTAGGTAAATAATTCACCTAATAGTTTTGTGAACCTATTTCAAAAGTAATAAAGGTTTTGGACAAAGGTCAAAATTAATTAAAGAGAATTGCAAATAGATAAGCTTTCTTATACTAGGTTGTGCACTTTGGTTGACATCCTTTCTTTGTTCTTCATGCATTGAATGTGTTCTTGATTAGCTAGATTTCTAGACTATGATTGCATGTTCAATAGGTTTAATTTAGGTGCTTTCACTTAGACTATATATTCAAGGAAAGTAAAATATGGGAAATCGTTTGCTTACTAACGTTTCATATGGTCAACTTTTTTCTTATGACATAGATAATCGACTATATGAATTGTAATTTATTTTCAATCATATGATTATGGTTTTAATCTTTGTTCTGTACGTATTTTACGTTTTTATTTTTGTTTCTTTTACTTTTTGATTTCAAAACCTCAAACCCCTAATTTACATTTTCATGTTCATATTCTTTTATTCTTAATTTTATTTTTGTAAATTATGCCTTATAAATACATTAATTCGTTATTTTTTTGCATGATTACATGTGTACCCTCAATCTCCGGCTTGAACGATCCCTATTTATTCTATATTGACAACTACATTTTGTATGGTTAAATTGTGTGCTACTTTTAGCATTTTACCAGCCCTCGGTACCTTTTGAAGTTCCTTTAATTAGTAGCACGTGACCAATCGGAACCAAGAGCATGTTGTCATTACACGTGCATGAGGCATCGTCTGGATGACCCACTGTGGGTCCCTGTCTATGATCTTCATACAACCACAAGTGTTGAGTGCATCTAGAAAGATGCCATGATCCTTACCCTCCGAGAACGACGCTTTCGGCTCTCCACCTCATACAAGCACCTCGGCCTCTATGACATCCGTTAACTTCAGTGGAACGAGTACTGCAGAGTCCGTGCTAGGGTAGGATCGTTTGTCGCTGGGGAGAATAAGAGAAGTTTTAACGACCTTGGCCGCGACAAAGTTGTACAATATGGCTCGGTTGTTCACGAAGATAAACAGGTTTTCGTCGACGTTAAGAAACACAAAGGGGTAGAGATTATTCTCTATCTTTGGCCCGTAGCTGGTTTCATCCAAAAATGCTAAATGTATAGCCTTTACAAAACAAACAAAACCTAAAATTCAAATAAAGTAACTATGCACAAATCAAGAATCGTCTTTCGACTCAAGAAAATAGTCAACTCAAGCCTCACTTAATTGAGTGGTCAAATCTGTGATTTATTCGAATTCACACTGAAAACTCTACATAAAAACTTAGTCCAGGAGATTATGAAATATCATCACGCTATAAGATACAAACATTAATATTCCTTTCATCTGAAGAGGAAACACAGGTCACTGTAGTGACAATTTCAATCATTGTTAACTTAAAAATAACACACTATTCTTTTATCTTAAAGGAGATATAGATCACCACAATGACGATTCAAATTATTGTTATCAGATAACAAAACAAACATTCTATTCTTCTTGGACAATAAAAGAATAATACACTTGGGACTTGTTTTAAACAATAATCACCACACAGTCATGGACATCATATTCTCTCTTGAAAAATAAAGGAAAAATACACTGAGACTCTTTTTATTCACTATATATGTGATGCCCCGGAAATTCGTAATTATTTTCCGAGGATTTTCCGGAATTAATTTTATAACTATTGGACGGTTTCGTGGCTCGTGGATGGAGCGGAAGTGTTTCGGGCGAATAATTAATTGAAGAATATGGTTTTAGGGGGTTGCCAAAGGTTGAATTTTTATTCGTAGGGATTCTCTGAAAACTTCCTTCACGAAAGTTGTAGAGCGCGTCGATACGAGTTCGTGGACATGTGAAACGCGAGAATCGGAGTTCGTATGAGAAAGTTATGGCCATTGGAAGAAATTTCCATTTTGGTATAAATAGAAGTTTCCCGAAGGAGAAACTTACTATTTTCATTTGTTTCCTTTTTCGGAAACCAGCTCCTTCCTCTCTCTTCTCTCTCGGCTGCTACCTTCGGTATCGAAGATTTCAGACTGACCCGACCCGGACCCGGTCGATCCGACCCGACTTTTCCGGCGAACTGCGGCGGTCTCCGGCGACGAAACTTTTCAGATAGGATCGTCTCCGCCGTCTGGTCGTCCCTCTGGTATCCTCTAGCGCCGATTCTCCTCCACGGCGGCGCTGCAAGGCGGTGCAGGTTGGTGTTTTCGGACCCGGTCAGAATTCCTTGTTCCGACGTCGGCAAGGCTTCAAGTCTTCTTGGTTGAACTCAGAACGGCCTCGTCGATCGATCCTTGGTGGTTGTTTGGATCGATTCACGTGAAACTTCGATCAACTCGGGTTGGATTACTGTTCACGGCTTGTGAGGTAGTTTTCGATCCCTTATGCTTGTTTTCTGACTTCGATCTAGTTATGAAAGTTCACAAGCATGCTTAGATGAAGCTTTTTGATGTTGGGAGTTTTGTGAAATAATGTGTTTTTGGCCGGCGGCGGTGCACCACCGTCTGTGGTGGTGTTCCGGCGGTGTTCCGGCCACTTAAGGAACTGTTTCTGTTATTATATATGTTCTACTCATTGATACGAGCGTTTCGATATATAATATGCAAGTTTTGGAGTTCGTTTGGAATTGTTATGATTTTTACAGTTTCATACCGACCAATTTATGCTATCCGTGAGGATTTGAGCGTCCGATTGACTTGTGGTTTGGTCACATCGATCGTGGACGTATTCCGGAGACTTTGGGAGGTCTCGGATGTGGTTTCGCCTCGATTGGCGCCACTTTGGGGATTTTAGTTCAAAACAAGGGTTTCGGACTTAAATCGTTTGTGAATTGTTACTGATTTGAGATCATTGGTGAATAGGTGCTTCTAAAAGGTGAATTGGACGAGTTGTTGGTGATAGTGTTAGTTCGGTTCTGTATTGAAGACGCAGCGGGATTCTGAGGTGAGTAATCTCACGAAGTTCATTCACGAACGGGAATACCTTATTGTTTTGAGAGTTAATTGGTTAACTGCAAACTGTAGACGGTATTAGTGACATTTCTGAGTAGATGACTATGTGTGTGTATATATATATATTATGGGATGTATATATATATACATACGTATTCATGTATTAGTTGTGGATTTGTGAAACAATATGCATGAAGCGATGCTTTTTATTATTTTAGGTTGTGGCTTTTGGAAAACAATTGGTGGGAAATGGTATTTCTATTGTTTTGAAAAGTGTTTGAGGATTTGAGAGTCACAGGTTGTGATTTCTCATTTTGAATTAATTTAACGTTTTGATCTGACGACCGGTGGTCTGAGGATTTGAGAGTCACAGGTTGTGATTTCTCCTTTTGAATTGATTTAACGTTTTGATCTGACGACCGGTGGTCTGAGGATTTGAGAGTCACAGGTTGTGATTTCTCCTTTTGAATTGATTTAACGTTTTGATCTGACGACCGGTGGTCTGAGGATTTGAGAGTCACAGGTTGTGATTTCTCCTTTTGATTTGATTTGACGTTTTGATCTGAGGGTCAGGTTGGCCTAAGGATTCGGGGTTGCAGGTTGCATCCTCATGGCAATATTATATCGTAAGATTGAACCTTGGCCGGGTGACAGGTTACGATTCAGTTAGAGCTCTAGTCTGTCTGCCATCGTACTTTAGGGATCTAAGTAGGTTACTTAAGACTCCTGGGTACATATTTTGTCCAGGTTGGACCGATTTGTTGTTTTGTCCAGGTTGGACCGAATTGTTGTTTTATCCAGGTTGGATCGATTTATCATATTCTACTTGTTAGGTTAACAATAGGTATGATTTATTTGTGTTGACGCTTTGTCCAGGTTGGACCTATTTGCTGTTTTGTCCAGGTTGGACCTAATTATTGTTTTATCCAGGTTGGATCGATTTATCATATTCTACTTGTTAGGTTAATAATAGGTATGATTTATTTGTGTTGATGCTTTATCCAGGTTGGACCTATTTGCTGTTTTGTCCAGGTTGGACCTAATTATTGTCTTATCCAGGTTGGATCGATTTATCATATTTGAATTGTTAGGTTAACGATTTATATGATTTTGTCACGGTATGACTTTCGTTGTTTCTTTTGGGAAAATAGTATTGATTTTGGAAGCATGGTATGTTTTCTTTATTCGCGAGTTGAAAGGTTTTCCTCGTTTTTGGCGTGAGTTGTGCATGTGTGTTTTGAGTTACTCATACGGGCTTGCAAAAGCTTACCGGGTTTGTTGTGTGGCAACCCGGTACACTATTCAAACGGTGTAGGGGTTAATCCTGCAGGTTAGGATAATCGAGGTTGAGGCAGCGAGCTAGCAGCTTTACGGTAGGAAGCCATCTTTGTGACTTTACCTTTGATAAGGACTTCCGTTGTATAGTTACTCTGAGCAGCCTTTACGTTTTATTTTGTTGTTGACAATTTAATTCGTAAGCTTGTGTAATATATAACTCTTTGGATGCGAGTGTATATTAACTTTGAGGGTTCAGGACATCAATATGTGTGTAAGTTTAAGGGAAAAAGATTTCAGGTATTTTGTATTGATGACTGGACGTTCACGCATATATAATTATGGGGTTATATATATCGATTTTCATGTGTGTAAAATCAGGGGCGTGACAATATAGGTCACCGACATCATAGTCCCTCTTGGACAATAAAGAAAGAATACACTGAGACTTTTTTTATTCACCATGCAGGTTACTATTATGACAACTCAAACGCCACTCAAGCCAATACAATTAGCTAGGGAGATCACACTACCCATAACATCTCATCAAAATAATATAATGATCATTTCAAAATATTATTTTCACAACTCAACACCGATCTCAAAACAATATAGAAATCACTTTCAAAATATTGTTTTTGCACCTCAAAACTTTCACAACAAACGTGAATTTTTTATTCTAAATATACAATCTACAATATAACTATTTCTTTTTTAAATTTATTTATTTTTCTCAGAAGTCAAGTCACAAAAATAATAATGTGATTGTAATCACAAAACATATTGTTTTTACTTCACAGGAAAATTACTCCAAGACACACACACACTCACATATGTAATCATGCTCTCACAAATGCCACTAATACCAATTATAGTTCACAAATTATATACAACTGAAGAATCAATTTAAATCAAAACTTCGTTTTCACTTACTTAATTATGAATGTTGACGAGCAAACTCATATATAATTCAAAACAAATATTTATTTTCGATAAATATTATTTCACAGCTAACAATTATTTCTAATAATACAATAAAATAAACTCCATTCATAATCCAAATTAATGTAAGCTTTACTCACCTCAATATCCTGCTGCGTTTCAAACATAAAACGAAATAAGCACAACCCACAAAAATCTACTCAAAACAACTTCATCAAGCACATAATCAAATCAAAGTCTCAACTCAGTTCAAAATGAAATACAGTAACGCTTAAATCTCGGAACATCCACTTGTAGCTAGACAAAATTGAAGATTACGCCAATCAAGATGAAACTTCATCCAAGATAACCTAATGCCTCTAAAACACTTATAGGAATAAAAATCTCTTGGTGGAGTAAGTGGGAATACCTTGGCCTAATTTTGTGCATTGGGTTAAGACCCCTTTTTCATTTTGACGCAGCTTAAACATCTAGATGTAATCTTCTTCTTTTTTAAGAGAATCTTTCTTTTTATCAACTAGGTTTGTTGATATGCTCTTCAACGATGATTGCAATTTTTCTCAAGACTATAATTTTTATTTTTATTTTAATAGGTCGTAAGAGTAATATCGAGATTAGAAAAATCCAAAAAATTAGAAATAGAAAAGGCTGTGTCATTTTCATTTTCAATGGGGAGTGAAATTCACACATCCCTTTCTACATATATGTCACTCCCATTTGATCTTTTCTTTCAGAATTTTTCACCTCTTAGTCTTATTTGCATTCCCAGATTAACCTTCATCTCTCAATCAAAATCAAACTGTAACATTGCATTCCATTAGATCTCTCTCTCTCTCTCTCTCTCTCTCTCTCTCTCTCTCTCTCTCTCTCTCTCTCTCTCTCTCTCTCTCTCTCCCCCTCTCTCTCCCCCTACATGTTCATAGAAAATCGAAACCAAGACTCCAAGAGGGACAAACATATAATTGAATAAGGAATATTCACTAGAATTTAGAATTTGCAATAGAAAATAAGAATGTTGATTTATATACCATCAGATCTTAAATTCTGAAAAACTGAAATTGAAAATTTTGTTACATTGGACATAAGTGATATGATATTGGGAAAACTCAATCATTAACAAGAGAGAATGAAGAAGTAAATCATCAAATACCATGAGAGAGAGAGAGAGTATTTGAGAACCCTCATATGAGCTAAAATATTAAAGTAATTTGGTCTAGGCCTAGCAAAACTATAATTAAATAACTAATGAAATCTATAAAAGGAATAGTAAATAAAATTCATAATATTAATAAACTTGTAACTTCTGTTTTTTCAATTGGGAAACTTCAAAAATTATGCTTCTAAAGTTAAAAACTTATTGGAAAGGAAAATATAAGTCTACTAGGATATAATTCATGAACTAAGAATAGAATACCTAATCAAAATAGTAATGAGTTTACATTACTTAGATAGGAGCGTGGTATTTACCTCGCCATTTTTCTGTTTTTAAGTGTATGTTAGACTCTGGTTTTTTGGCTGGTCATCTAATGCAATGAACCTTTATTTCAAAAAAAAAAAAAACCTAATCAAAATAGAATAATTCAACATGGGATTATTCAATAATTTTTTCTCAAGAAGATACCTAGTTGTTCTTTTCATAAAACCCCTCAAACAAGCGAGCTCAAAATAAATTTGATATGAGTGACATTTGTTTCTTCAAAGTTTTGATTTTATTGTTTCCAGCTACTTTGATTATCAATTGATATTAAAAAAAAAAAACTACAGAATAACAAATAAATAAATGTATGAATAAAAGTCACAAAAATTAACAGTGATTAACATAGTTAATTGGCGCAAACCAAAGGCAGTGAATTAACTAGTAAAACAATACAAATTTGTAAAGTCTACAAAAAAATCCAAGAGACAATAAAAAAAAACTGATAAGCTGTCGAATTGGCCTCTATTTTGTTACAAAAAGATTAAAAATAAACGAAAAGAAAAAATTATTCTGAAAACGTCCAGTTAGCCATCTTGTTCCAGTTAGGTTTATCCCAACTGAGATGTATGCCATTCTCATTCATCCACCAATACAATATCCTTTTGCCATTGTCTCAAGAAGGCTAAGAATACTCGAAACATGTGCCATACCAATCTTCAAGCCTAAATACAAAGCATCTGTAGTTAACATTCTCTATTATGCGTCATTCGTAATCAACACCCACTTTGAGTGTTGTAAATGGTTTTTTGTCAATTACATTGAGCTCTACAGATTTTGCCGGTGAGATTTCATTGATAAAAGTAATCACCTTCTCATTAGAAACATCAGCTGCAGTAGAGTTGATGGAAAAGGTGCAAGGCAGGACAAGGATTAGCATCAAATATTGGCTAGAACCAGCCATTTTGGGGCTCGGTAGCAAAGGGTTTATAAGGTGTTTGGGGCTCGGTAGCATAGCATCTATTGCTATTGTATTCCTTATTGTAGGTTATTTATGGAACCTAATTGTATCTTATTCTCTTTTTCGTCTTTTAGATTACTCTGATAATTTGTGGGACAAATGTTGTAAAGTTTGGGAGTTACACTTGTGTATTTGGATTATGTTGTATTGTCGGATTTCAGTTGTTGTGTTTTGGGGAGCAAGGTGGCTCCAGAAGAATGAGGATGGTTTATTAGAAATGTGAATGTGTTTCTACAGGTTTTGGGTAGTCTATTTTTAAGAGTGACTCTGCTGAATTTTTGTTAGAATTATTCCTAAGGTGAGCCCCACAGAGCTACCTCGGATTTCAGGGTGGAATTTGGGGCAGGTCCTGTCATTATATCTCACAAAAAGGGCAATAGAACTAAACAACATAAATAAACAAAAACTTTAAATAAAATAAAACTAAGGGTTGGGTCCAATAATTGGCTCTAAGCCCAACGTCCAGCCCAGAACAGGCCCATCTACAATATCTAAGCCCAATAGGCCCAAGCCACAAAGGACTCGTATCCCTCACTTTCAGCCCAAGGCCGCATCTGCGTCAGCCCAACCACCATATCTGTCGCCCCCCCCCCCCCCTAAAAAAAAATCGTCGTGCTTTCATCACCAGCGCCTCCATTGGCGTCAAACCAACAGCCAGCCATCCCGTTCCCCACCTCACACTAGTCGGCAACTTGTAGATCTGCATCAGGATTCGATGCAGTCGTTCCAACACCGCGGACAATTATCCAAATTCGGTCCACCCATGGCCATGACGAAGCCACGACTCTGATCTGACTCTGATCCCAGCCTAATCCAACTCTGAACCCAGCTCACAGCCACCCCTGCAGCCAAGAAGGATGAACAAAAAGTCCCCCCAACCCTAGCCTCTGAACGTTAGATACGCCCACTGCACAAGCATCCCATCCTGCCGCACCAATGCCAAGCTGCAGCAGGACAACTATGAACCAACACCCAGCTGCAACTAGACAGGTACGAAGGATGACAACGACAACTCTTTAGGGTTTCAGTGTTTTCTCTCGACGAGAAATTTGACAAATACTTTTTCTATTAGAAAACAAATGTGATTTATGTGAATTGGTTGGTGACTTAAAAATGATTTGAAATGTCATTGTGTTGACAAATGATTTTCTTTAAGAGGAAGGAGAAATTAATTCAGTGATGTTAATTGCTGATTTTATCTTGACATTAAATGATGTGAGATTTTGTTGATTGTGATTTTGTGTAATCGAATTTTAAGTTGAGATACTATATGCATGTGTAGGCCAGGCACAAGTTGGTTTATCTAACCTGATAACCACTGAAAGTGGCCTAGTGGTTCTTGCCTAGTTGGGTGTGCTCCCCAACCTAAGTTCGAATCCCGAAGCTGTCAAAGTGGCCAAGCACTGTGCTGCAATGCACAGTTGGAGCATTTTACATGCGCCGAATGGGCTTATCTTGGGCCTAGGAAGCCTTTAGGTTCCCCTTGACAAAGTCAAAAAATCTAACCTGATACTGAAGGATGTGAAATTGATAATGAGTTTGATATTACTTATTTGATTTGTTAGGTTGAGATATCTAAAGCATATGTTTTATGTTATGATTGTTTGAGTTTACTCACACGAGCTTTAAAAGTTTACCATGTTTATTTGTTGCAACCTTGTGCACTATTCGATGGTGTAGAGATTAATCTTGCAGGTCAGGGTAATCGTGAAATAAGCCTATATTACAATAAGCATCAAGAGAACATTATAAAATAATTCCAACAGTCTCCACTAAATCTATGTATTGATTGTATTCAAACAAGTACCAATTAGCAAAGAGTGCACAACTGGCTACTCTATTTGCTTTGACAAAACGGTGACATAATGGAAAAATTACTCTATCATGAAGAAGCATAAATACAAATAGCTCAGTTTTCCTACTATATTGCCACACGGAAACAAATTCGTCAACACTCTATCTCATCCTGCCATTAGGAGGTTATGTCCATTTGATCAAGTAAACGGCTCGCCGCCTCGTTAGGCCAGAAATTATTGTATTATTATTTTAGCGATATAAGTTATTAGAGACATTTTGAGTTTGCAAAGACCCATATACCCCATATGGAGTTCAAACTATACTGTCTGTCTAAACATGCAAAAAATAAAATAAAAAAATTAACGCGCAACGCACTTGTATTGAGACTCATCGTAGAATGTAACAATCAACAACTCCTTAAGAAGTTTGTTAGCAAAAACTTTAAGAAAACACAAGGCCAATACCGATCATGTCTCAATACTTTCAATTTCAAACCCCAAAGGGTAAAGAGCACCCAAACCACTCAAGTTATAAACGCTTAATAAAAATGGGCTGTGACCACTTACCCAATTTCAGCATGAACATTGCCCACTTACTCCACCAAGAGTTTATTAACCCCATTTACCCAATCTAACCTATAGTGACAGTATTGCCCCCTATTAAACTCTATCCTCTCAGACTCCCCTTCTCCTCCTAGACTCTCTCTCTCTCTCTTCCTTCCCCTACCAAGCCGACTCAACGACCACTACAAGCCACGAAGATGCCGAGTCCACCAACCACCATCGGTCTCGAAGATGTGAGTTCACCACCATCTGCGCCGGACGACGAATGGACGTTGATCGATAAGGCGGTCGATTGGGGATGGAGATCTCGGCGTCATGGAGATCTCCGTGATGCAGGAAATCGCTGCTCCCTTCTGGACGAAGACGACAACGATGATGAAGAAGAGAGGCGGCGACGAAAAGCTTCAGAGGTCTCACCGGCGCTGCCTTTGTCGGTGATGTCGTTCTTATCAGCTATTCCGGCGCCTAGGAACTCGGCGACTGGGTCTGTTCGACGGCGTCGGTGTGGATCCGGAGACGTGGGTGATCCGGTATGGTAGTGGAGCTGTCGTGCGTTGCTGGGTTTGCAGGGGCCGCGCGGGGATGGGCTGCTGTGTCAGTGCTCGGTGCAGCAGCAGGTGGTGGACGTGGGGGTAGTGGGTTGTCTTGGATGAGTTGGGTGCCCAAGCGACTGGGTGCCCTTAGCAAATCGATGCTGGAGTCGCCGGAGGAGTGACATTACTCCGGTTGCTGCGTTATTTTATTTTTTTTAAGAATTGTTGTTCAGTTCTTTTTTTTGGCAAGGAACAGCATTTTTTTTTTGAATGTCTATTGGATTGGAGGCCAATGATCTACTATCTGTTCAACAATGTGAGTAATCTGACATTGCAATGTAACTGTGGGGTTTGTTTGATGGTCTACTGGGGGGCAGTAGACACATTATTGGCCACCAGTAGACTTTGATACGAGGGACAGGGATCACTATAGTGTGGTGTTTTGATAAATTACCTGTTGTTTTCTGTGTATTAAAGTCAAATTATCTGTGAATCTTACAAAATGGTGCATTTTTGGTGGTCTATTGGGGGGCAGTAGAGACGTTGGACTTTGTATTGGGGGGCAATAATATGATTACTGGGGGGCAGTAATATGATTATAAATTGATCAATTGTGCCTGTAGTGTATTCATTTTGGTTTTGGGAGTTCATACAATTCACTGGACGACAATAATATGATTTTTGGAAGGCAATAATATGATTACTGGGGGGCAGTAATATGATTACTGGGGGGCAGTAATATGATTACTGGGGGGCAATAATAGCCGGATTCCGGTCATCGGTCGCCGGAATCCGGTTACCGTTCGCCGGAGTCCGGTCACCTGTCGCCGGAGTCCGGTCGCCGGAGACCGCGCCGGCCTCTGGTCACCGGAGCACAGCAAGGTGGAAGGTGACTTCTCTCTCTAAGTGAGAAAGAAGGAGAGGGCAAAAAAGTCTCAAAAAAAAAGAAAAAAGAATTAATTGGGTAAAGGGGAAATAATCCCTTAGAGTGTTTTGGGTAAATGGGGTTAAAAAACAGTTGGTGGAGCAAGTGGGCAATTTTTAGCCTAAAATCGGGTAAATGATCATTTCCCCTAATAAAAATTATCTATTTTTATTTCAAAAGAATTAAATGTTTAATCCAAACTCAATTTCTAATTGTCTTTTATCAATTGGCTTTTTTCTTTTTATCATTTATTTTTGTATTTCGAAGAAGAAGAAAGAAACAAAAACAAAAAAGTGCATTGAAACTGTTGGGCAAAACTGTAATCTCATACAATATTATTTGCCTGTCAATTTGTCTCATTCAGGTGTGCACTCATTCAGTTGCTTTTAACAGAGAGGGAAGGCTGAGAGAGAGAGAGAGAGAGAGAAGAATCCCACCCAGAATTCCAAAGATGAACTCCCCTTGATTCTCCCTCTTCAATAGCTGGATTGCGTTCACACCATTTCCACTTTCTCTTCTGTATTTTATATTCTCTGTCTCCACCATTCTACTAAACCCGGGTCCCACATAGGCCTTGCATGGACATATTTTGGTATTGAGAGAAGTAGAATTTGATCGAATTTGAGAGGTGGGTTTGTTCAAGAACCAGGCTTTCCGAGATGGGTACTTCCCAAAATGATCAAACAATGGAGGGTTGGCTTTATCTCATTCGTTCTAATCGGATTGGGTTACAGTACTCCCGCAAACGCTACTTTGTTCTTCAAGGCCATCTTCTTAAAAGCTTCAAGTCACTCCCTGTTTCTGGCAATGAGGTTCTTCCTCTACTTTTACTCAGTCCTTCACTTTCTTTGAATTTCAGTTCACTGAAAAAAAAAACAAATGAAAAGAGAGAATCTTGATGTCTTTGTTTCTTGATCATGTATAGATTTTTGTCTTTGTTGCGGTTAATTGTAACTCATCGTAGTAGAATGGTATCAGAGTTTTGGTCATTGAGTATTTGGACTTTGTTGTTTGAACCCTATTTGTATTTTTGTCAATTTTGAATGGACCACTTATGTTTGTTATTGATTGTGGGACAACTTGCTTCAGGTTTTTATTACACATACATTTACTATAACCCTTAGTTATCTGGCTCTCTGAGTATGACTAGACATGGATAACTGGTTTTGTGTTTTCACTGTTTGATGATTCCATTTCGGATAATCTGGAGAGTGTTGAAATGTAATTATGGAATCTTGTATAAATGTGTAACTTTTGTGGCCGGCTTGGTAGCTTTTTCTTTTATGTTTCCTTGTAAATGCTTTTCTTTATACTCATGGGTTGCAGAGGTTAGAGGTGCCTTTGTCTGAATCTTGGCGTTGGAATCCTACTTTTAGAAATAAGTGCAGAAAATTATGCATTCTGGTTTTCTACTGTCCTTTTCATATAAAAACTTTTGAGCTTTTTCTTCATTTATCATCATTTCTTGTTCTTCAGCACACATCTAGTCCAGCAGTTTTCAACCAAAATGGATATTAAGGATCTTTGCTTATTTTTATTTTAATGCAAACTGAATGAGGAACCTTGAGGATGTTTCGCATACAGATATTTTGATTGAGAATTGTGTTTCCGTCCTTTTGCTTATAGAATTTTCATCATTATGAGGTTTAACTAACAAATAAGAACCTTGCTCATTTTTCTCCTTGATCTGTATATCAGGATCCCATAAGAAGTGCTGTCATAGACGCATGCATCCGAGTGACTGATGATGGACGTGAGAGCATTAGTAGAAAAGTGTGCACCTTAGACAGTCTCCTAATTCAGCAATGTGTTTATTAGTTCCTTTTGCTGATTACTTTAGTGACAGTGATATATTTTTATTAACGCTGTTTTTTGCAACTTTTAGGTATTCTTCATATTCACACTGTATAATACGTCAAATCACAATGATCAACTTAAGGTGTGGTAACTGCTTTCTAAAAAAAATTGTTTCTCTTACAAGTTGATGGAAAATAATGAGATTTTAATTTCATAGTTGGGAGCAAGCAGTCCAGAAGAAGCCGCAAGATGGATTCATTCCTTTCAGGAAGTGGCTTTAAAGGTTTTAAAACGCTTGGTTTTGTTATTCTACTATAGATTCTTATGCTACCTGTGACTCTAATCTCTAATTGTCTATGCATATATGCAGGCTGGTCCGGATCATGGGAGTAATGTTTTGGAATGTTCAAGTAGCATATGGAAGTCCTTTAGGTGTGATTATTTATCATCACTTTATTAAATTCTCCTTTTCACCTGGTCATGTAAATTGGTGTGAATTTTTTCATTGGATGTCTAGCAAACTTGGATAACATGCTGGTTGCAGTCATGGTCTATTCTTGTAGCTCTGAAATAATTCCTCCTACTTCTGTTATCTAATTGTCTGAGTACTAAGCAGGTTTCATATGTGCAGATTAGGTGGATCTAATAGGGGAAGTCGTATTAGTTCTATAGACTGGACCCTTTGTTCTTCTACACAAACTGATGCTGTGACATCCGATGTAATTGCTCCTTCACCTTGGACAATCTTTGGTTGTCAGAATGGTAAGAGCCATCTTTGAGCATTTTAAGGTGCTGAAACTGCATTTTAACTTTATTCATGTAATGTAGGTCTACGACTATTTAAAGAAACGAAAGATAGGGATTCTCATGGGAAGGTTGGTTGGTTTTATAATCATTACTCTAAGTGGTTGTAAGAAAAGGCATTTGTGTTATTGACTGTGAATCTATCATGAGCAGTGGGATGATCATCCTGCCATAATGGCAGTAGGTGTGGTTGGTGGAACTTCAGAAGCCATATTCCAGACACTTATGTCCCTTGGTCCCTCAAGATCTGAGTAAGTTCCCTGAGAACATGATACAGAACCCAGTAAGAGAAGGCTGGAAATGACTAAACTAAACTATTCCCTAGGAGACACAAAACAAGCTGAAACTATAACTCTTTGAATTTATAATGGTAAAATACGGTCCAATACAATGACACTCAGGCCTATATATTGAGGCTGTACAATTACAAAATATCCAAAGCTCAAATATATAGATAATGTCAATCATAAGCAAGCTTAAAATCCCAAGGTAGACAATAACACCCTAGCTATAATCGTACAAGGTGCGTACATGCACATCAGGATCTCTATCATGACTCTTTAGCCTTTTCTATGATTATTAAATGTTGGAGGAGCAGCTTATATGTTTCCTGAAATCTGATCCAAGGATATAGTTCCCTCTTAATCCATATCTGCATTATTCTTCTGGTTAATTTCTCATTCAAAGTGTCATATATCAAGCTTGTTTGTAACTAACATGCAAGTGCACAAATTGGCTTGTAGATGGGACTTCTGTTTCTACAAGGGCAGCGTGGTTGAACACCTTGACGGTCACACTGATATCATTCACAAGCAGTTATATAGCGATTGGATGCCATGGTCAGGCCCAGGGCTGTAATTTATTTGAAAATATTCTGAGGCAGTTGCCTAAATGACTTTTTGTGTAGTTATCTTATATAATCAGCATATCATATTGCAGGGGAATGAAGCCGAGAGATCTATTGTTGCGGCGGTATTGGAGAAGGGAAGATGATGGGACATATGGTAGTATTCCAATGAAAGGACTAAAAAATTAAGTTAACGTTTACATTTATACAACTAATTGAAACAAGTTTTAACATCCTTTGGACAGTTATTCTCTACCATTCTGTGTTCCATAAGAAGTGTCCATCTCAGAAAGGCTACGTCCGCGCCTGCCTTAAAAGTAATGTATGCTTAGTATTTAAATTTTTTATAAATCTCCTAGACCTTACAACTGTGTGTGCATGTGTTGTATTTGATGCAGTATTAACATTAGATTATCTCGACATGTATGCAAATTTCCTGGTATGGCATGCATATTTCACTTCTGTCATGCCTCCCAAGTTAACAAAACTTGTTTTCCTTTCGCTGCTTGTTTGAGTTTAAATTTAATTTGTGTAACTGCTTGTTTTAATATTATTTTAATTTATAGACTGCGGGAACTGGGAAGCGAATAATTTGGAACTTACTGATGGGAAGATTTTGAGACATTTACAACTTTCTTGCAGGTGGAGGATATGTTATATCACCTGTGAACCAAGGGAAACATTCAGCTGTGAAGCACATGCTTGCAATTGATTGGAAGTACTGGAAATCTTATCTGCAGACTTCTTCATCCCGATCTATGACCATCAAAATGCTAGGAAGAGTTGCTGGTATTATTCTTCTGTTGAATGATAGATCTTTGCATGCATTTCTGTCATTGTTTCACAGTAGTTTGGTGCGTTGAATCAATCTAATATTTACACTATTTTTGTATTGGCAGCACTACGAGAGTTATTCAAAGCAAAAGTAGGAAACTATTCTTCCTCAGAGTTTTCATCTGGAGAGCTAAGGAGAAATTTTGGTGTGCATCAAAATGAAGGGTATGGAGAGGCTGATGCTCTGGCACTGACTGGGGATGGGAGCACCAATGAAAATATATTGGAAGAAGTGGATAACTCACCTTCAGAACATGCTAGTCTTGTTAGCTTGAATGATGCTTCTGATGAATTCTTTGATGTGCCTGAGCCTCCATACCATGATCAATCAGAAACTGACTGGACTCCTGATTTTGGCTCTGATATCTATTCACAGGTAATGATTTGGGTTTAAATTTGTCACTTTTGGATTGCAATTGTTCAGCTTTATGCTCCATTTGGTAATTGCAGAATGTGGTTTACACTTGATATTGTACTAAAAAATTGCTAGTTGCACACACAGACAAGAGACACCACAGACATGCAACGTGTATCTGTTTGCTCAATCTTATTTACGTTTGGATGCACTTGTTTTTATATGCATTTTAGATAAAGTTTAGCTTGATTGAACTTTTATGCCCTTATATGTCAACATGTTTACCTCTGTACTTGATTTTCCATACTTCATCTCAATACCTCTGCACATAAAAGTTTTTAACTCGGCTTTGATTGTACTAGGAATTGCAGGATACACGTCATCCGAAGTTATCAACTGCTGCTGGTTTTGTGAAGAGATTGCATGATCTTACAGGTTGTTATAGATAATTACTAGTTTAGTTTTAAGATATGTATGGCTTGCTATCTAGTAGTCTTCCTTTATCTAGGTTTTTTGTATGATTTCATGATGGCTGGATATCATGTGCTGCAGTTCAGAAGAGGGGCTATGTGGACCTACAAGAGATGACCAGGGAAGACAGTATGTCATGCAACTATGGGTTCACACTTCCAAAAGATTCAACTTGTTCTTTGGCTTGCAGTTGGACTGAGACAGACCCTTCTACTTTTCTAATTCGTGGCAAAAGTTATCTGGAAGACCGTAAGAAGGTTTGAACAGAACTATGTTTGAGATATTGTTGCCTACCGTGAGTGTTTTAGAATGAAAAAAAAAATGTATCTTCTTATGTTCCAACTATGTTTATTCGACCCAAAAATTGTGGTTGCACAGTTGTGTGCAGTCCAGCTTTAAGCTTGCATGTCCATTGGATGCCGATTTAGGATGGCCTGCTTTTGGAGTGTTGATTTATGTGTTTCTGTGTTCTTCCAATCTCTGTTTCTTTGTTAGTACATTTTGAACGAGAACCTCTTCTTATCTGCCGCAACGAAGATAATGTGTGCTGAGCATTAATTTGCGATAATAGTTACTAGGACTTTCTAATCTGATTGCAGTCCCTTAAAGTCAAATGGCAGTTGAAAGTCAATATTATTATTCTTAGACACTCACAGAGTTTATGAGGAGTGCAAATTGACATTCTCTGTTTCCATATTCTCTTGAAAGACTTCAGTTGGCAGTTTGTAGCTTATGTTTTGGTCCTTTTTTCTCTTTTTGTTTCTTTTATGTTTTCAGGTTAAAGCAAAGGGCATGTTGATGCAAATGGTTGCTGCAGATTGGCTAAGATCTGACAAGCGTGAAGATGATCTTGGAGGTCGTCCTGGGAGCATTGTTCAGGTTATTTTTTAACTGCAGAATTCATTTTCTTATTAATACAATTTTTTTTCCACCTAATACTTATAAAGTTGATTGAAAACTTTGAAAAGCTGGTACAACCATGTCTGTAAACAAGCTTTTTATTCTACAGAAATATGCAGCAAAGGGTGGGAAAGAATTCTTCTTCATTGTGAACATTCAGGTAAACCAGTCATAATTTTCGTGTTGTCTTCTGTATGGTATTGTATAATTTTTCACCGAACTATCTGTTATATAAATCAGGTTCCAGGTTCAACCACATATAGCCTAGCGCTATACTATATGATGAGTTCTCCAGTTGAAGATGCACCCTTGCTAGAGAATTTTGTTAAGGGGGATGATGCATATAGAAATTCAAGGTTTAAGCTCATACCGTACATATCTAAGGTTAGTAAATGTGGTAATGGCATACTTGGTCTTTGCTACATATCTTTGTTACAATGTACGGAAAACAATGTATAAAAGCACCATTTGCCTGAACAATTTATACTATGTGTGGCTGTGTGCCTGCCCGTAACTTTTACCGTTGTTGTTTAAGTATCTAGATCCATGAATGAAACTTATATCATCTCTATCTCTCCCTTTCTGTCTCATAATGATCTTGAATCTGAAATACATCTTCTTATTGGTGAAACAGATGCACTGTCATTCTCTTTTTTTTTCTTTTTTTTACATTAATATTTTTTCCATCATAAATTCCATCCCTGAGTATGATATGATTTGGGTCATGAGAATTGATGATTATGTCCCCAGGGTTCATGGATTGTTAAGCAGAGTGTGGGAAAGAAGGCATGCATCATTGGTCAAGCACTTGAAATAAATTACTTCCATGGGAAGAACTACGTGGAGGTACATTTTCAGTAATAGGCTAATAGCAATGAATGCACTTTAAAATATGTTGCTCGGTTGTGTAAGCATAACTTGCATATTAAAGTATAAGGTTTCATACTACCATATGTTCTCTAATATGACAGAGTACATGTATCATCTCTGCTTTTGAGTGACAGTTCTGTAATAGAACAGTGGGAGGGCGTTGCTATATAGTGCCTATAATAAAAATGTGGTATCCAGCATATATTGGGATTTGCCCTTTTTGTAATATGTGCTAATTTTTTATTCAGCTTGGTATTGACATTGGATCATCAACAGTCGCAAGGGGTGTGGTTAGTCTTGTCCTTGGGTACCTAAACAATCTTGTGATTGAGATGGCATTTTTGATACAGGTAAACAATTCTTTTATCATATCGTAACAATTGATACCCCAGTTTGTTTTGTCTAAATATTTCCCTTCATGCTTAATTGTCAATCTTTTTTTCCCAGGCAAATACGCCAGAGGAGCTTCCAGAGTATCTTCTTGGGACCTGCCGCCTTAATCATCTTGATGCCTCTAAGGCCATTTTAGTGAAACCATGATCATACTCAACAACAAAATGTGGCTTTTATGGAAATTGGGTCATATTGTTGAATGGAACATAAAACATAACTGACGGAAAAGCAGGGCTGGTTTTTCCCTGCGAACTTTGCTGGAAGTAGTCATTCTTTTATTCAATCAATTCAATATTGGGAACAAGGCATTCCTCATTAGTTATAGATATTGTTAGGGTAGGTATTCCACCTCTGTACAGATGGCATTCCTCATTAGTTTTCATTCCCTGATTCGGATTTGTGATTACTTTTCCCTCTAGTTTTATTAGTCATCATTCTATTACCAAATGTTGCTTCTGTACTATTGTGACTAATCTAGAGTTTGCCAAATATTAGAAATCAATTTTTGCCCATTATCAAATGGGTATCCAACCCCCTTATCCTGATGCAAACCCAGTGAAAATTTGGGGAGGTCATTCAACCAGCATTTTGTAAAAGAAAATAAATGATAGTGAAAATGATATTCTTAATTGGAAGGGCTGGCCCAATGCAGGAGAGGCTGTTGACCTGTTGTGTCACACAGAATTTGCTATTTTCAGTGTCATGCAATAGAGGGTTGTAGCTAGCCTCACGCAGAATGTATCTGAGAAACAGGAAAATTGTAACAAATAGAACTCATTTGATTTTCATAGGATGCCTCTCTCTCGCAGAATATTAGTTAGGTTAAGTTTAGCAACAAGAATTGATGCAGTTGAAAATGAACCTCTTGCTATGAAGACGATAACTGTTTTGAGTTATGGGATGTTGGAGGAACCAATGGTGTCTGTGATACAGTTGAATTGAGTTTCTATACACACAATTACAAATGTTGGCACCCTGATGTGATTGACTACATATCAACATGTATTATCCTACGTATCTTATTTGATTGGTTAGTTTGGAATAATATAAATAATAAAAAGTGAATTTAATTTAGAATACAAAAATAGTTATAAAATATTGAATAAAGTAAGCACTTCATATATAAAACGTTGGGCTCAAGTCATTGAGTCCTACTACAATTATACAAAATGGCTGTTTAATTGTATTTAGTTTTTTTTCTGATCGAAATCAATTCAACCCATTATGACGAACTAAAAAACTTTCAACTGTGAGTCCACAACTACATTAAGAGATTGCGTTTGATTCCTCCATTAATATTCACATCAAAATTCAATACAGGCATAGACTGGGCATGCTCACTATGAAAATAGTGAAAACTAGACTTCGCAATAGAATGGAAGGCGATTTTCTTACTGACTCTATGATTATGTAAATTGAAAATGAAATCATTGAAAACTTTAGTATAGACTTGATTATTAATGACTTTTGAGATATGCAAGAGCGACGAGTCCCATTTTGATGAATAATCCAATTTAAAATTGAGTTTATTTTTCATATTTGATTCTATTATCCCTCAACAACACCTCCCCCCCTTTTGAGATATGCAAGAGCGACGAGTCCCATTTTGATGAATAATACAATTTAAAAACTTTATTATAATATAGAGTATAGACTATGTTTCGTTATTGAGTTTATTTTTCATATTTGATTATATTATTCTATTATCCCTCAACAACAACCACCCCACACCACACAAATCTCTGGCTCCGCTCTGTGTGGGTGAAATAGGATCTGTACATTGAAGAAGATCAGCGTCATATGTATACTCCAGGTGAAAACTGAAAAGAGTAAGAAGAATGTGCACTTATACAACTACTATGTCCATTCCAGCACAAATGTCATGAGACTTGTGAGTAAAGATAGTAGTTATCGGATTGAACCTTTCATTGCTAGTGATTCTCCTAAATGAATATTTAGTACTAGTATCACAGGAGTTGTTTTATTTCTCTTTTTGTACTGCTCCATTCATAAATAGAAAAATAAAAAATGAGTTGTACCACAAAACTCTATTAAGACATATCGTTCGAGTTAGTGTCCTTAAGTTCACGTCCTGTCTTTCGACCGACTTGCACTTTATATCAAAGACCACTCCAAGAGGTGACTAGCTAGCTTGATTCTTCAATATGGCCTTGTACTCTTGTATATCTAATTGCAAATATTCTTACCAAAGGATTGACCAACCTATTTTCCTCTTTGACCTAGGGTTATCAGTTAAAAAGCTACTACGAGCGATGAAATTATAAAAAATAAAAATAAATACAAAATTGTAAAAACCTAAAAAGGAACAGAGGTCCATCGAGCTACAGAAACTTGTCATTTTTGAGCTTCTCTCTTGGTAGTTTGGATGCATGACATATATATGTTACGCATTCAATTTTTGTGTCATGCAGAGGTTTCCATTTTCACTAGTGAAAGTAGTGATGAACAGCTTTTTTGTTTCAGAATCTCATCTTATTAATTAGAGGTGTTAAAATAGGTCATGTCGTGCCAATCCAATCTATAATTCTATATAATTAAATTGAGTGAGACTTGAAATGATGTGTCTTCGTGATAGAGTAATCTTTTCGTTATGTCACCGCTTTACTAAAGCAAATGGAGTAACCAGTTGTGCAATATGCTAAATAGTGCATGTTAGAAGACATAGATTTGTTAGAGACTCCTGTTATTATTTCGATCAGGTCGTTCTTTTGTTGTTTATTGTAATTTAGGGTTTAGGCTCTATTTCTTGTATTCTGTTTCATTAATCAAGGTTTGAAAACAGGGGCACTAGCTCTTATTAAAAAAAAAATTCAAATTGAGTGCATCCATTACAAGTTCCAACCATGATATTAAGCACGAAACAACACATGGTCCACATAGACGATATCGAAACTAGTCGAGCCGGCTGGAACGAGCAGGAAACATGCAGATCAACTAGACCAAAACTATAGTTTAGGCTCGTCAACATCAACAAACAAGCAGGAAGACAGAAACACCAACACGATACTAATGAGACAAAATTAGGCACAAAATCACAAATAACATCATGTCTTTTCAAGAAACTTTCCAGCAAGCGAAGACAATTTCTATAAACCAGTCCACACATATGTACGAATGTAAACATATTATATATATGTATGTATAAATAGTTTAGTTTCAAGCCCTAAGATCTTAGAACTCCGTTTTTGCCATCATCAAATGGGTGCATCGAGAAGCTAGCTCCTTAGCCTGATGTAAACCCATGCCAGTGACTGCATGGGATGGCTTCATGCAGGAGGATACCATGTCAAGTATAGAGATCCATGGTATTATTGTATTGATCTTCTTCTCCAAATTGGAGAATATATACAACAATGCAAGCTACCTAAAGCTGGGTATGAAAACTAAAATACAAATGTCAAGTAATACAGCTACGTACATTAAATACAATAGAGATCATTGTCTGCTGCTATATGTTACAGTAGTCCAGATTTGCTGCTTCTACAGTTTTATTACTGTATAGGTGTGCTGAATAGAGCAGCTCACGTAACAAGGCCGTGTTGCCACACAGAAGAGCTGTTGTTAGAGTCATGCAAGAGAGGGTTGTGGCTTGGCCTCATGCAGAAGAGGATGTTGAAAAGGAGGAGATTTGTAATAAGCAATTAATTGGTACAAATTGATCGATCAAAAAAAATAATAATAATTGGTACAAATTGATCCAACTCATTTGATGGGTACCTGTCTTTCTCTTTCTAAGTTTCTGTATTCCCTAGTCCACAAAGGTCCAGACGTAGAAACATCAGTATTGATGCATTAGTATATATGTCAAATGTAATCAAATGAAACTTAGTGATCAAGCAATAAAGAATTATTATTAGTCTTAATTAATTATGTTCTTGGTTAATCATATACTCTATACATGAGATAACCAATATAATTATCGATCTTATATATAGGGGTTCGTTCACATTTTATCCGTGTCTATTTTATGTGAGAGGTTTTGTGGTGACACCTCTATATAAATAAAGTCCCTACACTCTCTTTAAGACAGGTCTTTGACATTTATAGAATTTGTTGTTGGTATCCACTATCCACAGCTATAAATTTAAAGAATTTCATCCT
Source organism: Rosa chinensis (assembly GCF_002994745.2). Lineage (NCBI taxonomy): Eukaryota > Viridiplantae > Streptophyta > Magnoliopsida > Rosales > Rosaceae > Rosa > Rosa chinensis. The sequence goes on from NC_037092.1 coordinate 63,357,995, forward strand.
TGTTGTAAATATTATATAAATGTGGTTGTCCACTGTAAATACTCATTTGTTATGTCCTTATAATGTAAATATTACTTCTATATAAAGGGGTCTAATGAGAATAAAATACACACTTCTACCTCCTTATATATTCTGTTTCTCTATTCTATCTCTCTCTTATTCTCTAGTTTATAGCACGTTATCAGCATGCATTTACTCTTATTTTTCTTTTTCTTCTTCTTTGAACTCCATGATGATTTGCAAGCCTTATGGTGCAACATAGTTGCTTATGACCAAAGTTACTGATTTATGAGTTTTTCTTCTTTCTCTCCTAGATGAACATCAATTATTTTTATGCGATCATGTAATTTTTAGATATTTGATGTATAATATTGTTGAAAGTTTATATTTCATATACGACATTGAGAACTACATGTTTCAATAGTCAACACTCGAGTCCGCTAACCTAGTAGTCTTAGACCTATGGCTCTACAGACATCACACGAATGTTTTTCTCGTATTTTCCTTATGGGATCTATTGTTCATATTTATGAACACTTCAAAACCTCTATTTTGTATATGAATTTTCTATCATTGTTCATAGAACATATAGTTCTAATACTTATGGATTCTGATATATCTCATCTTTTCTCTTTGTAGAAAGATGACGCATTTGACAAAGTTGGACTTCGATCCTCTTGAAATTTCTGGTAATAACTATTTGAGTTGGGTTCTAGATGCCAGAATTCACCTTGTGGCTAATAACCTTAGAGATGCCATCAAAGTTGACAATAAGTCATATGTGCAAGATCGCACCAAGACTATGATTTTCTTTCGCCATCATCTTGACAAGAGCTTAAAAAGATGAGTACCTTATTGTGAAAGATCCGCTTAAGTTTTGGCAAGCATTGGCTAATCGATTTGTTTACCAGAAAACTATTTTTCTACCTAGAGCACGATGTTGATGGACGCATTTGCTCCTTCAGAACTTCGACTCTATCACTGATTTCAATTCCGCTATGCATCGAATTACCTCCCAACTAAAATTATGTGGAGAACCTGTCAGTAAAGATAGCAACGCGGTGTTCTTAGCACTGATTAATTCTAAGCCTATATTTAGGCATTTTTTCTACCTACCTTTGTTTTGTTTAGTCATTTTTATTTGTCTTTTTCTTATTTAATAATTTCGTTTCATTATGAATCCTGCTGAATATTTCATCATGAATTATGTTCATTCAATTATTCTGAATTATTCTTTATTAAGGGTAATGACAGACATTTTTGTCATATCCGCTACATGAATACCTAAATTTTTCTTAATTATGCCTACAATCAATGATTTATATCCACCCATACTATTTCGTTTTTTTTTTTTTTTTTTTTGTAAAATAATAACAAAATTATTTTCCATTGTTGGGACTTGAACCCAGGTCTTTTTAGATTAGAACCAAATATCCTAACCAACTAGACTACAACAAATTTATGTCTATTTTGTTATAATGTTATATTAATGCATGTATCAATTATTGACTTTATATGAATATCTCTCTATTTTGGCATATGCTACTCACGAATTGGTATCAATAATATCAATTATGTTTCCAACAAAATCGAGGTATGTATTTTTATGAGCTTGATGACTTCAATTTCATTTCCTCCTATTATTTGATCTAATAAATTGATATAAAATTGTCAATTTATAATGAGATCGAAACTACATGTTTCTTGATTCAATTTCATGAGAACTTAAAATTCCTCCACTGATTGTTATACAATCAAATAAATCGAAACTTTTTGTTTCTTGATCTCCAATTATGTCAGGACCTTTGCCCTTCTCTTTACGAGTACATGTGAACCTTTATTCACTCTACTTTTAGAACATGCTTTTAATTGTGAAAACTCAAACCAAATGTTTTGAGTATGAGGGCTTTGATCCCTAAATCTATTATTTATTGGAGTATACGCTTATACCCATATGGACCATTGCCCCAAACTCAAAATTTGAGTATATCATTTTGACATTTTTCAGTGTCAAACAATAATATGAACACGTGTTCATCAATAAATTCAATTTGAACTATAAATGTTCATGATAAACATAATGACAAACACATTTGTCTTGCATATAATGCAATTATGGACATGATCCATTGCAATTGTTGATAATTTTTCACAATTGATGCTTCAGAAAGCTAAGGTAACAATCATTTCATGATTGATGGCTCCAAACTGAGCTCGTATTATGTTACCTATGTGGAATACCATTGCATATATTTGGTGATGAAAGTTTCACCTACATTAAGTTGTATTAATCAACTATAAGTATACTATTGTATACTATATCATGAACTAAAAGTTTTCATTGAGCCAAATAAAAATATTTTGGCGTGACTAATGTGTCTTTATTTTATCTACTATGTCATGTAGACTCATATACATACTTCACATTGTTGTATGATACAACAATAATTGCAAGCCTTCCTAAAAAGAAAGTTATAATTTATCGCATATTTGCGAGTTATCACTTTAATAAGACAATCCTCCCACCATTAGGGGAAGCAATATCGTTTATGAAAAATGACATGAATTGATGTGTGATTCTTATCCACCATGTCTTATTTTTATTTTAAGAAAAAGTCTCAATCAATGATGAGAAATTGAAAAAGTGACACTCATTAACTACAAGTTTTTGACCTAAAATTTGGTTTGGGCTCGCCACCCCCAAATGGATATCATATGTCCAATATTTTTTAGGGTGGTGCTATTCACACACCCATTTTCTCTATTCACACACTCCCTTTATTTTTTTGTTAATTTAATTTGATTTATTTTTACAAATTATCCTAATTACCCTCCTTTGCAATTCTGATTATTTTTCTTTTTTTTTTTCTTTTTTCTATTTGGCAAGTCAATCATAAATCAATTATCATCTAAATTGCAAAGTTTGTCCCCATACGAGTAGGAGGGGTAAGACGCATGCTTTACTCCTTTGTTGTCTATGGTTCCAATGTTGCACCTAGCTTATTAAAGCTTCTCATCTCTTATAGATTGGCAATAAGCCAATTTCAGACGTAGTCTGTAAATTTGAAAAATTTCTAGGTACAAAAAAAAATGGAGTATAGTTCAAAATTAATTAAACAAGACTTACCTGAAGGGCTAAACAAATGCAGACACACGCATAATCAATGGTATGAAACTCTTAATATAATGTATTTTAGATAATTGTATTGAAAGAACACTCACCCATAAATAAAAGTTCAACATTAGGCTGGAAAAAAAAACACTAGACTTTGGAACATTACTTCCAGTATGTAACAAGTAGATCCTATGCAATAATATATATCTCAAATGTTGCAAAATAGCATCCAAAGAAAATACAATAGCACTTTAGTTAAAAAATTGTTGTTATGTAATGGCACTACAAATCTACGACAAAACATAAACAGAAAGAGCACAATGTTAGTCAATGCAGAGTTTTATAATGGATATCAGTAGTCACAAAACTTTCTTGATTACTTCCTCGTCACTCAAAACTTAACTTCTTCGTGCAAAATCTAAAAATCATGGTCAAAATTCTGATGTAAGCAAAGAATTTGAATCATCAACCCTACATAAGATTTTAAGAACATTAGCTAATGACCTAGAAAAATAGTTTACCTCATTAAAATCGTCAACGTTCATAAAGCAACAAAGGTGCTCCTCATTTCAGTTAATATTTTAGTTGCCTCATTTCAGTTAATATTTTAGTTGCCCTGCAAAAATAAATAAGACAAAACACTCAATTTCCTAAATTACTTTCTCATCACTCAAAACTTAACTTGTTCATGCTAAATCTAAAGAGAAATTAGGAAAATTGATATCAATTTGTCACACCCCAAATCCGGGGTATGACTTAAGAGGTTCTCAAGCAAGAGAAATTTAGAATAAGACCAAATTTAACACAATATAAAGTAGAACCTTAAGGCAGGCACAGTTCAGCTTTGGAGATTTACTAAAAATTCATTTGTGCAGCAATGAACTTGAATTTTTCATATTCAAAGTAAACACATTAAGGTAGAGAATGCTAAAATTTCATGCAGTTTGGAGTTTGGGAAGTAAGGCAAAACTTGAACACAAACTGACTTACAAAATAAGGGTTTTGAAGTCCTCGTCTACAGGAAAATAAGGGTTCAGAATTTGCTGATGATTGACTTGCAAAATAGAAAAAAAGAAAGAAAAAATAATCAGAATTGCAAGGAGAGGATAGTTAGGGTAATTTATAAAAATAAATTGAATTAAAGTAATAGAAAAATAGAGGGAATGTGTGAACAGAGGAAATTGGTGTGTGAATAGCACCACTCATTTTTTATCGCACATTTTGCGAATGGTCAAACTAGATAGTCTTCCTGCCGTTTGGGGGAGGAAACACTATTGTAACGGCATGAATTAATGTGGACTATATTCACCAAGTCCAATATTTCAAGCTCCCTATAAGGGAAGATTATATAAGCCCTATAATACTCTTCATGAGGTTATACAAAGATCCACATTCTCTAATTAATTTGTCCAAGAGAGACAATACATTCCCTTAAAGAGGAATGAGTACTTGATATCAACAAAGCTTATTATAGCTAATGCATGCATATATGAATGTGTGAGATCGAAATTTGATGATATCTCATCTATAGTAGCGCTATTGAAAATCATCAAGGGTTGTATACTATACCACGTTTCGCTGTGTTGACAAACTATAATATTGGCCAAATTGGAAAGAGGCAATTCCAATGAAATAGAATATCGTAAATGTGATGATATACTTGGACTTTATCAACCCTAAAAATTATAAAAGGGTGTACTAAAGTGAATTGAAATCACTATGACACAAGTCTCTTTATAGAGACATGAGATTATTATTCTTCTCCAAGCGACAACTGTTCTATAAGTACAGTATTACATATAGGTGTTATATTGAGGAGAGGCTTATGGTATGTTGTCTTGGTAAATATGAAGATCTTATAGGGAAATTGCTAAAAACAAATCCCCAAATCCTATGTGTCATCATAAACATATTGCTTAACCGAATGCTTGATGTAATTATATTGCCAAAGGAAAGTCCATGAATAAATGAAAAAGCTTAAAGCTTGGTCATGGAATCGAAAAGTCTAAAGTTCATTTATACTCATTCATTTACCGTCAAAGTGACTTATTGCCTTAATGAGTACTATGACAAGACTAAGAAATCGAAATCGAATTCGAATCATGCTCACAATGTTGCAACATATTCTAACTTCCACGAAGTTATGAATTTATCTAGAGCTCATATTGAGCCTATATGAAATTATCAATTACACAAATTGATATTTATGTCTAAGTATGCCATACTTAAATTTCAATGCTCGGATAAAGGTAAATTTGTTAATTGTTGTTCCTTTATATTGTTATTCTTTAACTAATATCTTAATCTATAATTTGAGCATATGAAATTAGTTATACTCTTATCATGTTATCATGTCAGGTAAGATTCATTAAAAATATCATAGTTTTATTGGTATTGCCCTAACCTTTGCAGAAATTGCAATTCATAATGAGTCCCCTTTATGCAAAGCACACAGTCTCACCTATGTGATCGACACACCATATCCAATATACATGGTGCATGTATTTTGTTACATACAATCAGGGGTAGGGCTGGCAATGGGGAGGGTAGGGTAAGCCCATCCTCATACCGGACCGCATTCTCCATCCCCTTACCTTCCCCAATCCCCGTAATATGATACTGGGGATTCCCCGTCCCCATCTCTATTGGGGAATAGGTCCCCATACCCGTCCTAATCCCCGTTAACAATATTACTAATTTATTATATAAAAATTTATACAAATAATTATGGATTGTAAAATATGAAGTTAAAATCGAACACCAAAATAAAATAAATTTCTTATTGTTATAAAGTAGGAAGGAGATAGAGAGAGGATAGTTGGGAGGAAGTAGAAGTGTTATGACAGGACCCGCCCCGGTTTTCACCCTGAAATCCGAAGAGGCCCTGTGGGGCCCACTTTAGAAGAAATTCTATCAAAAATTTGACAGAACTTCCCCTAAAAATGGACAACCCAAAACCTGTAGAAAAACATCAACACTTCTAAATCATCCATCCTTATTCTCCTGGAGCCACCCTGCTCCCTATATCACAACATCTCACATAACTCATTTCATAAACAATTCTGAATTTAAGAATATTGATCTCATAGGTTATCAGAGCAATCTAATATACAGGCGAACAAGAGAATAGAAAGCAAGATAAATGACCGATGCTTTTATAATGCGGAAGCTATGACAGCTATGCCTCAACCCCAAGTACGCTCGACCTCAAGCTAAACTGGCCTGCAAACTGGGCATTTAAAACCGAAGGGCCCAGGGGAAAACATTTAAAATCCGTTAGAGTGAGTGGACGAAAAATAAGTGATTTCAAATGAATAAATAAAACTTAATGCTTTCCCAAGTTATTCTCTAAAACCTCGCATGCAGTAATCTTGGAAATACTTTTAATCATCCTCTTTACTGAAATCTCAATCACGTAACAAGAACATCTTGAAATCTCTTAAAATCTCATCCTCAATCCTTATAAAAACATCCCTTTTCATGAGGCTCGTTTGATGACTAAAAAGGACTGCTGTCTAGTCATCTCATGCCATCTAGGAGGGACTGCCACCCAGATGACGCATCGGAAGGGACTGCCAACCGGAATAGGAGGCGGTGGATAGATGAGACTGCTAACTAGCCACATGTAGTAGACGGGACTGCCGACTAACCACAGGTAGTAGACGGGACTGCCGACTAACTACCTCATGTCATCTGGAAGGGATTGCCAACCAGGTGACGCATCGGATGGGACTGCCAACCGAGTTGTAGTCTGGAAGGGACTGCCAACCAGACTATTACCTAGAAGGGACTGCCAACTAGGTAAGATACGCATGCGACAAAACTGGCCTCCTTAATAAACTGAATAGCCTCCTCAAGAATTGAACATAACCTCTTTCAATCACTTGCTTTCAGAAAGAAACTCGATATTACCTCAATAAATCAATAATAATTCACCGAAAGCATAACTCAGTAATAACTCACTAACTCAATCCTCGATATCTCAATAAATCCTCGAAAGCATAATCACATACTCTATAATTCAATAATTGCTTTCGGAAAGAAAGCTCCATCTAACCCAAGTCTGATAAGTGCGGAATTCAAAACCCAATAAATCTCGATAAATCAATCATGCTCAAATATTTGCTAAATCCCTCGCACTCGTATATCTTCATAAAAACTGATATTCGAAAACAATAATTCTCATAATATTTTTCCGAATCAGTCACCTCCCGAAAATCATTTCCCAACTCAATAACTCATGAATGACTATCTCAAAAATCTACTAAAAGCCCTCGGGAAGGAATTTCAATACTAATCTCGTAATCCATAAATAAATCTCGATAAACTAAATCTCAAATATTCAAAACATAATTAAATCTCAATTGGAAGAAAATAATAATAATACTGCATGCGGAATTAATTTAAAAACAAATGTCCACTCACAGTACTATTTAGGCGACCATGCATATGAGTTCCTTCGTCGAGCAATAGCTCGGTACATCGCCCTGTACACAATTATATTCCGTGAATAGTTATTCGACAAATTAATACGATTCCTAAAATCAATTCCTCATAATTACATCTCCACTTCTCCTTGGATGCAACCCAAATTATACCACTAATACCAATTCGTTAATTTAAAGGTTCCACAGCAGAACCGAGAGATATCTGACGGTCGGATTCTCGTAATTCGATAATCGAAACCCTAAACTTCAAAAATTCATAATTAATTCCAAGCTTCTCCAAAATTCACCAAACTTCACATACAAGCTCTATGATAATTATAGAATTTAACTAGCCAGAAATTGAAATTAAAAAGCTACCCTAGCCACCGCTACCGCCGCCCATAGTGGCGGCACCGCCGCCACCGCCACCAGCTCCGATGGCCACCAAACTTTGGCAGCAGCACCTACTCAACGGACCCAATAATTCTTTCAACTGTAACCAAGTTAGAAAATGAGTGGAAGTACCTCAACAATTAAGGAGAAGCTTGAACTCAAACTGTGAATAGTGACCGTAATCTTCCAATCGTCGATTCTTCCTCTACACTGCAAATCGTGGCTCAAGGCTAGGGGGAAAATGATCCTTGACAAAAACCGAACCTTCGACGCCGGTTTGGTGGCCGGAGATGGCCGGAATCGAGAGAAATAGGCGTTGACTCAAACTGCTACAGTAAAGTTTCCGGGCTTGATTCTTCGTTTTCCGTCCAAACCGCCGTGAGTTATCGCCGTGGGGAGGTTGGGTAGGAGTAGAGGAGTCCAGCAGTGGCACTTGTTCGTTCCTAGGTGGCCGGAATCAAGAGGTGGCCGGAGTTGCAGAGAAGAGGGAGAGAGACGCGGGGAGGAGGAGAGAGAGAGAAAAGAAAAATTACCGGCCCCAACAGTAAAAATTCAAATTTATACTTTCTACCAATGAACAGTATCTTTACTATTTCGCTTGTAACTTTCACATACGAACTCCGATTTTTACGCACCACATATGCACGCGCTCAGTTTAACATCCTCTACGACTTCCATGAAGAACATTTTCCCAAATTTTGACCCGAACAAAAAGTCAACTTTTAGGGCCACCTAAAATGTCGAAACGGAGTCAAAAAGTAAATGTAAATGTCGTTTACCCATCAAAAAACTTGTAAACTGGTAAATTCGGGTTCGGGACGTCACATGTTATCATTCAGTCTCATTAGCCTCCTTTATATAGAGGTAGGGTTTACATCAAAGTACATAACTAATGAGTATTTACATGGACATCCACATAAATTATAATATTTACAACACTTATTTCAATCAAGGAAAATTAACATGTTGATAAAGATATTTTATTAAAAGAATCTTCCTTTTTTTGAACATATTTATTAACAGAATTTAAATATTGATAAAAAGATGAAGTTTACATAAATATTTATTCATAAATAATATCAAAAATATATATATATATATATATAATAAATAAATAATATATATATACATATATATATTTGGATTAAATTCAGTTTAGTCCCTTGAACTTTAAGGCTAAAATCAGTTTGGTCCCTCTTTCTGAAAATCGATCTCGATGGTCCATATACTCTCAAATGACATCACTCGAGTCCAAAATTTGAGTTTGGCGCCAAAAGTGACGTTAGCTGCTGAGTTGGAGCCGACATAGGGTCCCATAGAAAGGGCAAAATAGACATTTCTAATTTTTTTATCTTTTTTTTTGGGTCTATATTCTCTCTCTCTCTCTCTCTCTCTCTCTCTCTCTCTCTCTCTCTCTCTCTCTCTCTCTCTCTCTCTCTCTCTCTCTCTCTCTCTCTATATATATATATATATATATATATATATATATATCCCAACTGAGCTCAAAGGCGGCCAATTCGCTCTCCGTAACTCTCCTATCGTCCTCTACCCCGCTCTTCCTCTCCTCACCCTTACTGCAACCACAGCCTCAAAACCCCTAAACCCCCAAACCGCCCCCATTTCACTCTGCCAATCCTGCTCCCTCCATGCCTTCTGCAGCCCCAATTGCCTCTCCGCTGCCCAATCCTCCTCCCACGCTCAATGGGTCTGTCAATCCCTAGCGAAATTATGAAATTACAAGTCCAATTCATCTTCGATCCCTTGGTTTCAGTCCAATTCGTTAAAGGAGACATGGCCTTTGATCAAGCCCAAACCGTGGCCTTACCTGAGTCATGAAGGCCTTGATCCGATCTGACATCGTGAAGGCCTCGATCTGACCAGACATCTTCACCTTGCCGGTCATCGGAATCGGCGGCAGAAGTTACGAGGGTTGTCGTGTGTGAAGGCGGACAACGGTGCACGACAATGAAGAAGCTTGGGCTTTGATAGGATTTGTGTCCTAGGTCGAGTGGTTGTGGCGACATGAGATGCATGGTAGCTGGATTTTGCATTGCCTGGTAATGAAACTGAACCCCATTTGGCTTCAATTCTGCTTCTTTTTTTTGGCAAAATGTTTTGTTTTGTCGAGACTGAGATTATGTAAACTAGGTGTGTCAACGTTTTTCGCCGATAAGGTTGGATGATGAGGACTGGTTCTACTTCAATAGACCAGATTACAAGTCTGGCAAAAAACAGGGCCAGGCCAACTGGGCCACCGAGAGAGGGATTTGGAAGATTACTGCAAAAGAGTGTGATATCAAAGCTCAGGGGTCCAAGGTCGTGATAGGGAGGAAGAGGATTTTGACTTTCTATTTTGGGAAAGTTCGGAGTGGGTAGAAGACCAATTTGGGGATTCATGAGTATTACATACCTAAAACTCTGCTTCCTTATGCTGTTAGGCAGGTGATCATTCTGTGACATTTGCTTTTCTTTGTATTATGATATCAATGTTGTGTTTAGATGTGGAAATTGAGTGATAAGACTTCTTTGAGGATGGTTGGTTTTTGATGGGTTCGGAGGAAGAAGAAGAAGAAGAAGGAAAGGGAATTGGAGGTTTGGAAGAAGACGAAGGCATCTTTTTTTTTTTTTTTAAAATCATTTTATTGTGAAAATGTCTGTTTTGCCCTTCTTGGGGGTTGAAAAAACTAAAAAGTGGGGCCCTATGTCGGCTCAAACTCAGCAGCTGACGTCACTTTTGGAGCTAAACTCAAATTTTGGACTCGGGTGATGTCATTTGAGAGTATAGGGACCATTGAGATCGATTTTCAGAAAGAGGGATCAAACTAATTTTAGTCCTAAAGTTCAAGGGACTAAACTGAATTTAATCCTATATATTTCATATAATTCTTATTGGGTGGGTATGGGGATGGGGATTAAAATATCATCCCCGCCCCGTACCCGATTTCAGAATTCGAATATTGGGGATCCCCATCCCCATTAGCCGATTTCCCCCAAATTTCTCCCCATTAGAGTTGAATACCCTATGTGTACCCTACCTGATGAGGATTTTTGCTATCCCTAATCAAGGGGAGCATTCAAAATATGTTACCTAGGACATATGCGCATTGTACTCTTTTTCTCCTTCGACCAGGATTATTTTTGACCTGACAAGGTTTTTGACGAGGCAACATTAAGTGCATCCAATACCATATCACAAATTGGTGGACATCTAAGGGGGGTTGTTGTAAATATTATATAAATGTGGCTATCCACTGTAAATACTCATTAGTTATGTCCTTATGATGTAAACATTACTCCTGTATAAAGGGGGTCTAATGAGAATGAAATACACACTTCTACCTCCTCATATATTCTGTTTCTCTATTCTATCTCTCTTTTATTCTCTAGTTTATAACAATCCTCATATTTGTTGCTGAGAAGTTTGCTTCTTGCCTCTCTTTTTCCTTTTCAACTAAAAGAGAAACATTGAACTTGTCACTATGTTACCATGCAAATCATCACTTATCTCGCCTTCAGTTTTCTAATACGTACTAGTTCTCATTTCACTGTGAAGATGAACCGCAGCAACCATTCTGAAGCTCATGGTCTTTGCATTCTATCTTTTACTTTCATATGGGAAATGAAACTCACACCGCTAAGGATCGGAGGCTAGAAGGGAAGGAGGAGAACAATAGTTGGAGTCTTGCAGATCGTAGTATGTGACAAAACAGGTGAAAGTGGGACGGATGTGAGGGACACAGATCACTCTCGGAATGGTGGGGTCTTCACCCTCCTCACTAAACAAAGCAAATACAAAAACTTGTATAGTAAAAGCTAAAGCTCCACAACCACAACACCACCATGGCGCCACCATGCACCTCTGTCGAGACATAAGCGAGACACCCTGTGTCGCACTACAACAATAAACAAACAGTCCCAAACATGCAGCTCTTGTTTGCAGTATCAATAATCCGAAGAATTATATTAATTTTCCTTAGAAAAAAAAAAAAAAAAACTGTGAAATAATTAATAATTTCATTGGACGAATTTGCCCCTGGAAAGCATGGTACCGGACAATGTTGGGGAGTGTCCGACTTTCCCATTTGAGCACACAAGCACAAAACACAAACACAAACGCAGACTGTGTCCAAAAATGCAGAGAAACAATTTCAACACCCAAAAGGCCATGTTTGGTTTGCTGAGAAAATCTTGAAACTTTTGGGGACCCAAACCCACCAAGGTTTCGCCAAAGGTGGGACCTTTATTCATCGTCTTCCCCGCTGTCTGCTACACTCCCAACACCGTTTATGAGCACGAGACCCTCTCTTTCGATACAGGTTTCCTTACCAATTCACCCTCTCTCGATTTTTGTTCCTTCCTTTGAATTTCTATCTCTTTTTCTCTTGTCGTTAGGGTTTTGTGGATTCTTATGCCCTCATAGCTTTGACTATTTCTCCCCATCATAATTCTGAATCTCTTTTGTTTAAAACCAAAGGCACAAGAAAATAAAACTGGGTTCTTGAAAGGGGCCAAATTTGACTAATTGTTGTTATGGGTTTAGCAGCGGTTGGAGTAGGAAGAGGGTGTATGGATCCTACTCTGAAATTCTCTATTATCCTGCTGTTGCTACTCGGATTCGGTACGTAATCTGCTGTTGTAGAGTTTCATAATGTAGGCATCTAGGTGTGTGTAGATAAGATTGGAAAATTAGGAGTAATGTTGGGCAGGCTGCTGATATTGTGGTTTATCTACAGCTTATGTATCAGTGAATGCCGCATCTTTTAAGAATGATTATGGGCATTGTGAAAGAGTTGTCAAGGGATGGGCATTCTCTTCGCTTCAACAACAAGTTAAAGAAGATAAGCACACACTGAGGGATTTGCTGTTTTTCCTTCACGTCCCAAGAACAGGGGGGCGCACATATTTTCACTGGTAATCCACAAATTATTTCGCCCTAAAGATTCATACCCAAGCATTGTTAAGCCATATTGATACCATCTGGCTATGTCTTCACTTGCAGTTTCTTGAGAAAGTTGTATTATAGCTCTCTGGAATGCCCCCGATCTTATGATAAGCTGCGGTTTGACCCTAGGTAACATCTTATCTTCTCGTTTATAATGTTTATTTTTGACTTCACTCTTCTGGCTACAGTTTTGTCAACTTTATTATCACCATGGTTTGAATAGTTTTAGTAGCAAACAATCATTGAACTCGAGTTAATGTTTCTTATGTCTAATTATCCTATTAAATTTTCAAGGGGTGTATAGATTTAAAGTTGTTTGTTCGCTAGCTAGAGTGGTCTGAAGAAATTCTGAGAGGAAGTTTGGCATGATTATAGTGAAGGGGAGAGAACGTATCATTAAACAGATATAGATAATGAGCCATGAGCCATGAGTTGTTGTAATAAGTATTTTAACTGCTTAAAACAACATTAAGGCTCAGTGTTGCATCATTAACTTTTTTTCTGTGTGATGTAGATAGCAGCAGCTAAATTGGATGTCTTACAGAACTATGTTTTCTATCATTAATATATATACCTCATACTATTTCTAGTTGGCATTGTTAATCGATGTTAATATTTATTGGCGCAGAAAAAAACAGTGCAGGTTGCTGGTTACTCATGATGATTATAGCATGATGTCGAAACTTCCAAGGGAGAGAACTTCAGTAGTGACAATACTTAGGGATCCAGTTGACCGTGTTTTTAGTTCTTATGAATTTTCGGTAGAGGTAGCTGCTAGGTTTTTGGTACATCCCAACTTAACTTCTGCAACACAAATGGCGAGACGTTTGCGGTTGAAGACTAAAGGAGTAAGCACATTGGACATTTGGCCCTGGAAATATTTGGTTCCATGGATGAGGGAAGACCTTTTTGCTCGGGTATGTTTTCTTCTCAACTGCTTGGACCCAGTTAACCTTCATTGTCCTATAGCTTGTCTACTTTGTGATATTTCTGCTCAAACAATCCTTAAATTATTGATGGAGTATTACTCCATAATTATTTATATTGATGTTTCTGGACAGAGAGAGGGTCGAAAGCTTAGTGGCACATTTGAAGTTCAGAGCGATGACCCATACAACATGGAGGAAATTGTGATGCCATTACATGAATACATCAATCACCCTATAGCTCAAGATATTGTTCACAATGGTGCAACATTCCAGGTAGTTCATTCTCTTGTGGCCTCTAGCAAATATTTAATGCTTCTTATATTTTTAGTTAATTTCTTGGCTGCCACACTAATGCCTAAATAAAATGCTGGAAAACTTTGAAATTCTCACGGCCATGAAGGTAAATTATTGGTTGAATTTTCTTTTACTATGTTGACTGACTGAATGATCTTAAATTTTGGTGCAATGTTTAAATATGGGCCTATATACTGAAATAGCATCCAATATTGTGAATTTTGGGTGGTACGGCTCAATTATCGGATAGTGTGGAAGGTGTATCTTCCATGTCGCCCAAATTTCATCAATATTTCGTTAAAATTTCAGCTTTGAACTCTTAATTGAAAAATGTTTCAACATGCTTATTTAGCTTCATTTTGGCAATGAATTCAGCTGATTTTTGCTGGTTATAGCTACTCTTTGCGTCATAGACTCTGTTAGTGTTACAGGCTCGTGAGTTACAATGGAAAAATTGTCCCGTTATAAGATGACTTTGTTGTTTTGTTCAAGAAGAATCTTTTCTTCATATGATACTAAGTTTTCTGTGTCAGTGGCGGACTTATGTTCACCTTGCATATGACATGTTATCATGGATATAGCATATCATGATACATGATACATTGATGTATCATTGATGGATAATATTTTACTGAAAATATCCACTTGTATGCTTAATATGTGTAGCTTGCCTCTTGAGTTTATATTGTTAATTGATGTGTTATTGATAGCATTTTTCTTATGTTTTCTAAGTAGGTTTTCTTTGCTTTGTAATTTTAAGCAGGCATTTATAACAACCAGTGACCTTTTCATGTTGGTTTGGTGATTACGTACAATTTGGAAATATTACTTTTCGATATATGCTTAGGATATGTCAATTGCATTCACTTGGAATCAAAGGGGTATGATCAGTTGCAACCAAAAGAAAATGGAGAGGGGGGCGGGGGGATGATCAATGATACCCAGGACACATCTATTTATCACAATATGAAAATGTAAACTAATTCGTGGGTGGGAAGGTGATATAGAGTTACTTACTTAACAATTGGTACATGGCATGTCCTCCAAACATCTCACTAAAGGAGTGAGGTTAGCAAATGACATTGGAAACTAAGAGGCTGATACTATTTCCAGTTGCATAGTAATGCATATTCATGGAGGGAAAAGCAAGGCTTGTCTACTCCTCGGGATATGGTATATCATTAAAATAAATAGATCTTTTAGTGCATAGCATCTGGTTGTGCTGGGTACCAACTCATAATAATAAATGGAGATGCTGCAAGCTACATTTTCATTTAAGTATATTAAGTATAGTTCAGAAGGAAGCTAGCCAAGAGGGAAGATCTTACTTTACATCTTTTTGTCTGATTGACTTAGGAGTATGACCAGATACAGTATTCTTGGTAGTGGTCAAACTACCATTATTGTTCTCATTAGTTCTTTTTTTACTAAAAAATTCTTTGGTCAGTTTCGGGGTTTTCTTCAATAATTTAACAGATGTGGGTTCACATTGGGCTATATAATTGATATAAATTATCAAGTTATGTTCATATATAATTATTATTTCTGTCTAGCATTATATTAATGTATCTGATTCACTTTCCTAATTTAAAAGGTAGCAGGATTGACAAACAACTCCTATCAACCCGATTCACATGAAGTGCGCCATTGTGTGCAGAAGTATAAGCTGCTTGGTGAATATGTTCTTCAAGTTGCAAAGGTGATAAAACCAAGTTTTCAGAGCCGTCCATATTATTTTCTTTGCAAGTACTGTTTCTCTTATCATCTTAATTTTCATCTTATGTTGTAAGTTGTAAACCACGGTAGAGATGTGTAAATCTTGCAGAAGAGGTTGGATGATATGTTATATGTTGGTCTCACTGAGGAGCACAGAGAATCTGCAACAATGTTTGCAAATGTGGTTGGTGCCCAGGTGATTTCACAGCTGAGAGGATCAAATTTTAGTGGGGAGATTAATGCTGCTAACGATAAATCTGGTTAGTGCGGTGTCTGTTTAACATTCAGTTATATAACCTTTGTCATGAGTGCTATTGCATAACAATCAAATGGATACATATGAGACATGCACTTAAACTTTTAAATAAGTGATGCCTTAGACCTAGATGTATTAGCATTATCCAAAGTCATGCTGCATAGGACTTAGGGTTACATGTCACGTCGTCAATTTTTCATTTCTTTTAATAATTATAGGTAGGGTTGACTGAGGAATGAATTTGGGTTTTATCTTATTCATCTACTTGTGCTACAGAGCAGAGCTACCCGATTTCAGATTCCAAGCCCAGTAATGATGATCTTCAGGTAATTAGCAAATGCCATCGTTACCAAATGAAATGCCTGACATTTGGATATTGGTTTTAATAGCTTTACTGAACCTTTTCTGTATATGACAGAGCAGCACTCCAGATGGAAAGGAAAGTGAGATTGCTTCATCTGAAACTGGTGGAGCTGTGAAAGAAAATGTAAGCCATTTTGCATATTGACATGAGGAGGGTAGAGATGTTTTCCAAATATAGAATGTTGACTTTGATTCTCTCTGCCACCTTAGATGACTGTGGGAGACCTTATGGAAGCTTATGAAGATTGCATTTCTAGTTTACGGGAGGCCCAGACAAGGAGGCGCACCTCATCTTTGAAGAGGATCTCCCCAGCAAACTTTACTAAGGAGGTAGCCCTAAATTCTTTTAATTTTTTTAGACTAGCTACTTCAATTGATGATCTTTTGCAGATTATTAGTGAGGCTGCAAAGCATTTGTTTCTCTTTTCACCAAAATGTATCCTTTTTGCCATGCACTAGTTCTCTACTTGTATAGATGTGCGCACTCTATCCAGAACATAGTTTGAAGCCCGTTACTTTTTAGAATATATTTGATATTGCCTATTCCCCCTTTTTCTCTTGTTGCCTTGTGACCTGCCTTTAGAGCACTTAAATGTGCTGCAGTGTTGAGTAGCTGTAGTTAACGTAGTTTGCTGTAATTCAGGTTCTGTCTTCCCTAGTTCTCTTTGACATTTTGACATTCAATTTATTACAGGCACGACTTCAGGTTTCTGAAGTGGTTCTCGAGCAGATAAGGCAATTTAACCACCTTGATTTGGAGCTTTATAAATATGCAAAGGATATCTTTACAAAGCGACACAAGCATGCAGTGCAAGCTTTTGGTAGTTCAGTAAGTCTCTTAATTCCAGGCTTGACAATCCCATAGATAAATATACCTATATGCGTGGCAGGATGTGTTATAGAGTAGTCATGTTGTTTCTGATTGTCTTTCAATTGAAATATACAAGTAACTATGATGTTATTATGTCAAAATTTGGCTTGGGAACTGAAAATGCCACTGCCTTGGCTACTACTTTGATGGCTAAAGAACTTGAGTTCCTCTTGTATCAAGAAATAATGATAAACAAATAGCAAACCATATGAGCAGTTGAAATGAAATCTATTATGCATATGACTTTGTTAGCTATTTATTTATTTTAAGTGTGGTATTCTCTTTATTAATGTACACTATGCACATATGATGATCAATTCATTGAGTACACATGCACCATGTATTCTCTTTATTAATGCACCATGTATTCTCTTTATTAATGCACACATGCACCATGTATTCTCTTTATTAATGCTTTTGTCATATCACATCACATGTTTCTTCAAATCATACATGATTCATATTTCTAACTTTTCATTGGGAAATAATGTAGCCTTTTTCATACCAGCTGATGGCTGCAACAGAACTAAATTCCTTTCATAAAAATGTATTGAAACTGCAGGACAGATGGGAGAGTATGTTGCACAGTTCATATGGCACAGGGATGATGTTTTGGAAAGGGCTCTCACTAGGCATGACTCTTGTGTTACTCCTTCTGGCCTTCTTTGTTTTTGTTAATGCACGAAGAAGAACGTTGAAAATTAAATTATGATCGTATCTTCATTAAACTGTATGATCATAGGCTTTAGATTGTTTGGAAAATATAGAAAGAAGCAACTCCTTTAGTTATTTCATCCTTGGCTCTTAATCCTATTTGGTGCAAAAGAATATTTGGGTATTGCCCAAGAGCATTTCATTGGTTGAAACTGTCTTCTATGTTTGATGCTGAACGCCTGAACCCCCAATCAAATAAGGTCTGATAGAAAACCCACTAAAGAAGGGGACAATAGTTTTTACAGGAAGTTTCTTTTTGTGATTTGAAGTTTGATAGGAATACTGTATGAGCATAGGAAGTTTGATGATTTCATTGATGGCTTTGACCATCCCATTAGCCTTGGGATGAGAAAGTGAAGCAAAACAGGTTTTGGGGTTAAGTCCCCAACTCCCTGAACTGTTAATCTGCTTTCTGCTTAATGTAATCATAGAATAAGGCATACTGAATGGATCGACCAAGCCTTCTGCTCGGTGAGGGTGGTTGGTGGTGGCTCTGCCGACTGCCGCAATGCATTTTGTGAAGTTATCTGGTTGTTTGATCAATGTAGGAAAATTCAAGCATATTGACCTCTAATAATAGAAGTAAAATCCTAAAATTTCATTTGGCAATCTCATCCTGAACTTTATCATTCATCAGAGGTGGCTGGGTTCACTGCACAGTTGCACGTTACTTTCATTTTGATCTAGCTTCATGTTGTCTTGTCCATATGTAGACATGAACAGACAATTTCTCACTACTGTCCCCCTCTTAGATCGTAGTATGTTCACCATTTCTTACTTTTTGGCACAGATGACATGTCCTTGACTTCTTTGATTCATAGTGGTGATGGTCTTGAAACTTTAAACAATTATGAGAAGCGGGTTGGTTTTTTTTCTTTTATAACAGTGAGATTCAAATTATTTTTAGGCTTGATACAGTTTTTCCAGAAATATCCTTATTATTCGGTGTGCTTGTAGATAGGGACTTATCAGTGTGATTTGTTATGCTTTTGATTTTTTGAACTCTCACGTTATGTCACTTAACCTAAATATACGGAACGGGATTCACAGCTACAGTAAAGTGAATTATTCAGTAGTCTCGGATTATCACGGGGTTCTAAATTTCTTGTGGCTTTTCTTGCTGGTGGTTGGCCCAATTTTTCGTTTTATAGAGATGCATGTTGCAATATCAGAGTGGTATGAACTACAGACATGTGGTAATAATTACAGTTTTAGAATCGCTAAACTAATTGGCTTGGCCCCTGTACCAACAGAGTTGGTACCACTTATAATTATTGACCTAGATCAAATAAATAAACCTTTGGTTCATGAGTATGATACCAAAAATATCTAGTTAACTTTTCGGAGATGATAATATTTGAAGACCAATGTTGAAGATCCGATAAGATAGCATTAACGGGTCCATGAGAAGAGAAAAGGAGAAGGATAGCATTAACGGGTCTAAATTGTAGGAAATTAGGGAGACGACGTCGAAAGGCCCTTATCTCCATAGGCACAGCATTTAGGGAAGTCCTCTCATTAAGCCACTCCTATCCTGGTTTGAATTCTTAGCCGGTAGCCATGTGTTTGATTCCTCAGTACATCACCAAACCAATTATTGGGGTTCCCATCTCCCTTCAACAAGTCCCATTTTGGTGTAATTCAAAAGGGTTTAACAGCTACAATCACCAAACTCCCAAAAAAAAAAAAAAAACAAAGATCCAATCGAAGATTCAGAAAATTATTGTTTTTTGTTTTTGGGAGGGTTTTCTTGTTGACGATTTGAAATTTGACCCAAAAAAAAGGGAAGAAATAAAGAAAAAGAGTGTTGGCCAATGGTCGTCGGTGGAAGTGAGAGTGAGAGGGGTGAATGGAGGATAATAAAGTAATGAGACCCACATGTGAGACATGGTGCCACTTCCCATTGTCTCATCACCCACATTTTGAATCCGTATCACAACCACCGACGCTATTTAATAATTGGAGCCTCTCATCCTATTTTTCTTTTCTCATTTCATTGTTTATACTGACTTAATCTACCCTAGATTAAATTGAAGAGTATACAGACATATCTAATTTGAAATTTGTTTCAAAAATTGAAAGTGCATTTAATATATATAGGAGTAAATCAGATGACCGACAATTTAACTGATTTCGCCTATCACCCTCCCTTGATCGGAGGGGTCTTTTCTGCCTACCCCCTCTAATGCACTGCCACAAAACTCTTAGAAAATACAACAACCATGAGTTGGAATGCACAAAGCGAAGAGGAAGGGATTATGGACCAGAAAAAAGAAGGAAGAAACAAACCGTTTAACTAAATTGTGCAGAAGTATGCAGTGTATTCACATGGCTTACGCTGCTTCACAAATATCAATGTCATATTAACACTATCAATAAAAGTAACATTTTATATATAAGTTTTATTCCGTTTTATTCAGTGTTAACACGAGTTTCTCTCCATAAAACTGCAGTGGCCTCGTATGCAACGAACGAATTTTCATTTTTTTTTTTTTACTTATGAAAACTCAATATACTCATGTAACGTAAATACTTCCGTTACAAAAATTACAACGGATGAATATTTCCCCTCCGATCATCATCATCCGATACCCTCCAAAGAAACATCGCATCTTCTTTAATTGGAAATTTCGTCAAAAAGTTAGGAAAGGATTAGCACATAATGCTATTCATAAATCATAATGTGGTGCACATTCTTAAATTTTTTTGAAAAAAAAAAAATTAAAAAAAAGTTGACACGTTGTGGAGCGTTGACTGAATCACTAGCAACCGATCCGGTTTCTGAATCTGATCGGATACAAGTTACCGAGTCCTCACCGTAACAGACCCTGGATATCTCCGCAGAGGAACCCAACCCACACTGAGGGAAGAGGAATGAAAACCTAAAATCTTTCAATCTCAGACAAAAGCCACAGAAAGCCATCCTCCTCCTCTCCTCCTCCTCCTCCTCCTCCTCTCTCTCTGCAACAACCCACCAGCTCCTCTCTCTCTCTCTCTCACAGTTCTGACAACGACAATGACGGCGGTCTCTGCTGACGTCACCAAGCTCCCAAAGCGTGAGGTCCAACCTTTACACCCAACCCTCTTCTTCTTCTTCTTCTTCTCTTCTCTTATAATTTTCTCTCATTCTGTGAAATGTGAATGATTTTACGGTTTTTATTCCCAGGTTTGCTTTCGCGGTTCTGTTGAATGTTCTCTAATTGCATTATGAATTTCGTTTTCTTGTTGGGTTCCGCCGGAAAATGAAATTCGCCGGGGGAAAAAATCGGAAATTTTCAGTGTTTTTAATAACTTGTTTCGGTCGAATTGTGTTTTCAATTGCTTAAATGTCATGTAATGTGCCTCAATTTTTCTGGGTTCTCCAGCATTTTCTCCAAAGAAGCCCAAAAGTTTTTTTTTTTTGGGGGTTCCGAGCAGTTTTTTTTTTTTTTTTTTTGACGGTGGTAAAACGACGGCGTTGTAAGTTTAGGAGCGCGGTAAGGGAAGTTTTCGTTTCCAATTCAACATTGATGAAGAAATTAAATGGGATAATGGAATATTGAGAGTCCTATTTTGGGTAACTTTCAATTTATGACGATTTCCTACCAATGGAAATACGTTTTAATGAAACCCGCGTTTTATACAAAACCCACTTTGTTAAGTAATTTATTTACGTAATAATAATCCCAATCCAATCCCACCAGATAACTTTTCCTTTTTAACTTCTTACTGTGATTACTGATTTTGCCCTATCTTTTTGGGTTTTTTGAACTGTATATTTACCCAGACACCATATCCTAAAGAGTTTTCTTTTAACTGTTTCTTTGCTTCCTTTGTTGCCCTTTTCCCCTCTATACTCTTTTATCTTTGAAACAGAGTACTATGGATGCTTTGCCTTTGGATGATAACATTAATCAACTCTTGGAGCACTTCTACGATGACGATACCATTAAGGCTCTTGATTTCCCCATGGAAGACATTGACGCCGCAGACGAAGATTGGAAGACTCAACTCCAAGGCCTTGAGCCATACTATGAATCAAATTTCCAGTACCTTTCCACTTCGGTGAGTTTGTTATGTTCCACCACAATAAGACAAGAGTTATTGTTATATTGTGTTTGTAGGATGTGTGTTTTGCCACTAGGTAATATTTTGGTTGGTGCTATTTTGTGCAGAGTGAAACTAACTTGAAAAAGAGATGATGAACATCATTGGCTAATCACAATTTTTTTTTTTTTTTAATAGGACCGTAAAAACATTTTCTTGTTCCAGTAACTTTCTAGTTTCTACTACTGTTATTGATGGTTGAGTCCTACTGTTGGTTGCAAGTTATTGCTTCCATTGTATTTTTATATTGTTCGTCTCTGCATTTTGATTTCCTTCAGGGATAATTAGCAAGGAACACTGTGATTAAGTTATGTAGTTGGGATTTTTGTTCTTGTTGGGTGCAAAAATATGCATTACCACTGGCAAATTGTTGAAGAATGCAAGTGATCTTTGAGGCTTTTTAAGTGGCTGAGTTTGGGGATAATGGACAGTTTACCTATGTGTATACATTGAATAGGATATATCTCTGTACGTCACACATCGTAAGATAGGATTTCCTGTTAGTAGTCAAATTTTCAGGTCAACTCTTGTATTTCTACAACTGAACTGCTTCTAAGCAAGTTGAACATGCTCTTGATTGATTTAAATCATAAGGTGTTCCGGAAGAAGTAAAACTGCTTTGAAGCACACATTTTAGTTACTGCTAACACGTGTTCTGGATAGTAGCTTAGCCATTCCGAACCTCCGAAGAGCATTTTTGTGTACTTAAGTACTCATTTTTGTGGGAGATTTCTATGAGATTAAGCAGCACCCTCAGTGAAAAATTACTAGGTGGGAAAATGTTTCTTCTGTAGGTGACAATCTTGGACAAAACAAAGAATCAGTTTTAGTATTTTGAGAACTAGCCTTTTTTAAATCCAAGAGGTGCGCAGCAGTATATTGTTTCCTTACTCTGATATAGGACCGTAGAGTCTTTCTTTATATAATGAGAACCATATGTTTAGTTGGCATTGATTTGTTGTTGAACAGTACATGATGTTATGATGAATTAGATCTCAATCAGCTCTTCTTATGTCATTTACAGAAAACCTGCTTATTGTGCATGTGCATTTTATCTCTATTTTGTGAACTTCTAGAAATAGTGTCTGTTAGGGTTTTTATTGCTCTGAAGCATGTGAATGGTGTTCATGTTTGCGTAATCTTAAGATACTGTACCTCTGGGTAATGGCTCGAAGGTTCTGATAAATGTTTGTGACCTTAATGCAGATGCTGCTGAAAGAGCATATTGTAATTAACTGACATACTGCTTGGGAATGATCGGATACCTCATTTATTTTATCAATAGTACTAAAATATTGTGTTCTTTTTCTTTTAAAGAAATTAGATTTTCAATTATCATAGGCAGAATTTTTGGGACAACTGCAACATGGGGCTTCCTCGTCACTTTCTTTATTTGATTCTGATTGTCCTTTATTTGCTGTCAGTATGAAGGTACTTCCGGTGTTACTGCTATAACCAGCGGTGGCAGAAGCAGTCTCCAAAGCAATGATTGTTTTGATCGAAAGCACATGCACCTGATCCCAATCCATAGTCCAGTGTCTGTCCTTAAAAGCCAGAGTGAAAGCCAAAGTTCTGGTTCTGCTCAACACCTGAGAACCTTGGAGCCCAATTTCATCAACATCAGAGCCTCTGAGCCCAGTTTTGTCAACCCGGTGAAGAAGAAGCGTACACAATGCAGGCGTGCACGCCCTGCTAATTTCAGTAACCGGTTCACGTTCCCTTGTGCCTCATCCAATTCCTCTGTCTCCGACAATTTTTATCGTTTTGAAACCTTTCTGACTGAGGAGATGATGAACCCTGACAAGAGAAAACAGAAGAAAAAGAATCCCTCTTTGCAGGAAACAGGTGAGATTAGTGAGACCAAAAGATCCATGGAACCAGGCGAGAGTCGCGAGACTAAAAGATGCACGCATTGTGCGGTTACGAAGACCCCACAATGGAGGGAAGGACCACTAGGGCCGAAGACCCTCTGCAATGCATGTGGGGTTCGTTACAGGTCCGGCCGCCTCTTTCCCGAGTACCGTCCTGCAGCAAGTCCTACATTTGTTCCAGCAGTGCATTCAAACTCCCACAAGAAGGTTATAGAGTTGAGAAATAAGGGTTGCCAAGGGAGCTAGTGTGAATATTGTGATCATCAGCCCAGTAGGATCTTGTAGTGTTAGTTTTCTGTTTCTTCATGTTTGAAAATTAGAACAGTCTTCTTAGCTTAGACACCTTGGAGTCCTCTCTTGTCTCTGTTTTTTCAATTCTATTCTATTCTAATTTAATTTAGATGTTCTTTATATGTACATTTGATAGAATAAGAGATGTTTAGGATGTAGAACCGAAAATAGAGAAGTCCTTGATTGAAGGACCTCAAACCTTGTTTAGGATGTTTGCTTCTTTTGTTGATGTATCTTTAGTGCAGATTTGGACGTTTGGTCAAGTGATTGTGATTGATTTCAAGCTAGCTTCACATGGAGTTCCTCCTGTACAGCATGTGGATCTATACAGTTGAAAATAGATTCTGTCTTTTCACTGAAAAGAAGAATACTTATCTGGCTCAATATTGGCCTCAACTGATACAATGAGTCCATTTTGATGTAATTTGACATATCATATTATGAGTCCATTACAAAGCAGCAGCTGCATGTGGGCATTATTGACTCGAGTTAATGCGCTAACCACCATGTGCACCATTCTCCATTTGGTTGTAACCAACACCTCTCAAGAAGGGAGGAACCACGGTGATCCCTCTCCGCCGTTGAACGGTGGAATTCAACCCACAACTGCCCCCAAAGTGCAGTCACTGCTCCACTGAAACAATATGTTGAAGGGTTTAATAAACAATGAGGAAAGAAGCTTGGCAAAATGTCTTGAAGATGCTTAAACAAGAACAATAGTTGTTGAGAGATGAGTGTTGAGACACTGAAATGTAAGGTGTTCGACGAATTGTCACAAATATCGTATTAATAATCGAGCAAATAAAATAAGATGGCTATAACATTTCTTCGTCATTATGCCCATGTCTCAACCCGCCTCAGGGAAGCCGAACAAGGCTGACCCATGTGATTTCAAACCCAAAGCCCAAAATTTCCTGGTTTTATTTTCACTAATGGGCTTGTATCAAGAGATTAAGTTTCATAACAGTTGTTGGTCAAAGTGCTCAATTCAATTGACAAAAACCTGCGATTTGAAAGCTGAAGAGGTCCAATTCCTCCTTCACTAAGCAAAAGCAACGTAAATTAGTATTCAATTATTCATATTTGTTTCAAAGATTTGAGTGAGACCCAATCAAAATTTCAAAGAGAATCTAAAATGATAACAACAGAGAATAAATAAATTTTGACATTGAAGTAGGCATAGAGAGATTCAACCTTCAACGAAATGGCATAGAGAAAGTCCAACAAACAAAACAAGCGTGGAGACAGCGGCCAAATTTGTTTCCAGCAGTATATAATTATATTCACGACTTGTCAAATTTGTTCACCAAGTAATATGATATTGTTAAAACGTAAATGGATTGAGAATAAATCTATATGTGAATATTTTACTAGTTGGATATACCAAGTTGGAGATCTCAAATCATATCGGATTCAAGACCTTCATATATAAAATTACTTGAGTATGTTCCTTTTCTTTGCAGTAAATTTAGAAAATATTCGATGCAAAACTGGGGAGCCGAAATTGTATACCTAATAGAGTGGAGTAACTGGTATTGTTGAATAAAGCCGAAGCCTGATAAAGTTTTTTTTTTTTTTGATCAAATAAGAACTTCATTAATAATGAACTGCTTACAACGAGTTTTAGGCGACATCTCTGACCCAGAAATGGCCTCTAGACTTCCCATTGGAACTCCATATACTGACTCTAAACTTGCACTACAACTGTATGACAAAGACAATAAGCGCAGGAGCAGTGAATCCTTGACATCGCACCGCTCGTCCAGCCAGTAAGAACTCTAAAACTAGACAAGGCACTTGTGTCGACACTGACTCACCAACCAAAATCCTCCTGACCAGCTTTTGATCGACCAAGCCAACACTCGTTGTGACCTAAACTCAACCAAAAGGATTGCCGGACATTCAAACCTGGGACTAAAGAAACCCAACCTGTTGTCAACACCATCCATCCACAGCTGCTCCAAATCGTCATCGCCTCCGACCCGAACCCAGACAGGAAATACCCACTAGAAGGCCAAGGATGATTGTCTATACCATAGCAAGACCTGTTGCCACCACTGCTGACCCAACTCCAGAACAGGAACTACCCTCTAGTCATCGAAGAAGAAGATTGTCTCTGCCACACCCTTAGTAGCGCCTTATTACCAACCAGACACCAACAGCCAAACAAACATCAAAACTAAAAACTTTAAAGCAAAACAACACCTAATGGACCTAGAGAATTACCCTAGGCCCAACTTCACATCAATATTAAAAGGGATAATGACCATTTACACAATTTTAGAATAAAAATTGTCCACTTACTCAAACACTATAAGAAATTGCCGATTTACCCAAATACTCTAAGAGATCATTTCCCCAATACCCAATTAATTATTTTTTTTATTCCTTTTTATTTATTTTTGAGACAATTTTACCCTCTCCTTCTTTGTCACTTAGAGAGACAAGTCATCGGAGACCTTGCCGGACTCCGGTGACCAGTGGTCGGCTGCGGACTCCTGCAACCAGTCACCGGAATCCCTAATCCGACTACTGAATATGATTTTATTGCCCCCCAATAACAAGTTTATTAGGGATAAATAATTAATGAAAAATGAAGATGTTTATAATTTTGAAAGTTTTAGTAGGTTTATCCAAATAAATAATCTTATTATTGCCCCAATAAACACTTTATTGCCCCCTAATAATCTTTTTACTGCCGCCCAATAATCTTATTATTATTTTCCAATAATCGTTTTATTGCCCACTAATGACATGATTGCCCCTCAATAATATTATTATTACCCACCACTTCGTCACCAATTTCGCCAGGCCCACATCATCATCCATCAATTCATGGGAATTGATGGGAGGGAGAATTGGAGAAATGATCCAAACTCCAGACCCAAAAGCTTGAATTTGATGTCAATATTATGAGGGACACTCCTCCACCTAAAGCCAACTGTGCCCATTAAATGGCTTTTGTTTGTGGTGCAAGTTGTATAAGTAGGACTAGTTTAATGGGTCGTGATAACTGGGACGCATACCAAGTGCTTGGGTTTTGCCCATTCTTCTTCTTCTTCCACAATTCCTATGCCATCCTTCAAACTCTCCAAACCCAAAAGACGGGTCGTTTTCACAGAACTTGGTCGACAGAGAAGAAAAATATAACAAACTCCTTCAAAAGTCCTCATGGAAAATCATAGCGTGTAACTCCTGGTGAGTCATACCCCCCCTCTTGAAGAGTCCTTTCTTTTCCAAAATGCGCATCCACAGCAATCAATCCCGGGACTTCAAAACCATTCCAGACTTTCCCATTCAATCAGACCCAACAATACCCAACTGTCTTCTTCCTTTCCCAATTGTTTTCCATGGCAATAATCTCTTTGTTACGGCGGTGGAGGTCGCCGTCTCTGGAGGCCTTGTTAGCTCCAGTGGACGGTGGACCAAAAGCTGTCGGAAAAGTTCCGTCACCGTCATTGACTCGTCGGGGCACATGACTTCTGCAGAAAGTCTTCACCGCCGTGAATCGGACTCCGGTGCTCCGACGCTCCAACGAGGAGGAGGAGGAGGAGGGGAGAGAGAGAGAGAGAGAGAGAGAGAGAGAGAGAGAGAGAGAGAGAGAGAGAGAACCGTCATTGACTCGTCGGGGCACATGACTTCTGCAGAAAAGTCTTCACCACCGTAAATCGGACTCTAGTGCTCTGACGCTCCAACGAGGAGGAGGAGGAGGAGAGAGAGAGAGAGAGAGAGAGAGAGAGAGAGAGAGAGAGAGAGAGAGAGAGAGAGAGAGAGAGAGAGAGAGAGAGAGAGAGAGAGAGAGAGAGAGAGAGAGAGAGAGACATCGATGAGGATTTATTTTCAGTTTAATTGATAGGGCAAAACTGTCATTAATGGGAGTAAAAAACTCTTTGTGAAGTAAGTGGGCAATTTTTATCCTAAAATTATGTAAATGGTCAATATCCCTATACAAGGGACCGGAAGAACATGATACCACATTGAAGCACTCTATTTTTGACTTCCGATAACAGAATACATTTTTATTTTCATAGCAAATTCTAATTTATTAGACTTTAAATGAGAATTAAAATCTGTTGTAGCAGCCCAATATCATTTGGTCTAGTGATACAGTCTCTCTTTCGTAAATGGGAGGTTGTGAGTTTGACTCACGAAGACTAGTTGTAGTATTTGAGTTATTTATCTAATTTATATATATATATGTGTGTGTGTGTGTGTGTTGTAGCATAACTGCACAACACAACTTGGTTAAGAAGAAGTAATATGGGTTAGACTTCTAAAACAAAAATGCCTTTTTATTTTGAGTTTTTGTCCATTTACCCTATTTTTAGGGATTTTCTTCCCACTAACCCCATTAAGTTTTTTTAATTCCCTTTTAGCAAATACACTCTAAGAGAGTCTTCCCTAATACCCCATTAAGATTTTTTTTTTAAAAAAAATTTTAATACCATTTTACCCCTCACCCCTTTGTTACTTAGAGAGAGAGAGAGAGAGAATGGAAGAGAGAGAGAAACCATAGGAGACTTTGCCAGAGCCCGTCACCGGTCGCCGGATCCGGTCAACTTTCGTAGGATTCCGGTCACCTGCTGCCGCCTACCGGATTTTTCTGAAAACTTTTATTGCCCTCCAATAGAGGGGCACTAGACGTCTATTGCCCCCCCAATAGACGTCTATTGCCCCCTCTCTAAACCCTCCCTAATAGACGTCTATCAGCCATGTATTGGCCCCCAATAGACGTCTATTGCTCCCTAATAGAACTTTCGGTAGCTGAAATGGGAACCAATCTTTCTAAGATTAGACAAATAAAACTTTAATTAAAGAAAAAACGAAGATATTACATCAATTTAAAAACATCTATTGCCCCTCAATAGACGTGTATTGACCTCCAACAGACATTAAATTTTTTTTTTCCTTTCCTTCTATCCCATTACTTAAAAAAAAAAAATTTGGGCACCCAGAAAATGATCTGGGCACCCACCTCCCCTTCTCCTTTCGGTTGCAGACCCGGGACCGTGTCATGGAGCTCCAACAGAAGAGCTTCGTCGTTTGGAACAGAAATTGGGCTAAGAACCCGGTCCAGGACTTAACGAAAAGGAACCCGATGTGATGCCCCGGAAATTCGTATTTATTTTCCGAGGATTTTCTGGAATTTAAATTGTGGGTATCGGACGGTTTCGTGGCTCGTGGACGGAGCGGAAGTGTTTCGGACGAATTTTTATTCGTAAAGTGTGGAATTAGGGGGGGGGTTTCAAGGTTGACTTTTGATACGTTTAGATTCTTCAAAAACTTCCTTCACAAAAGTTGTAGAGAACGTCGATACGAGTTCGTAGACATGCGGAACGCGAGAATCGGAGTTCGTATGAAGAAGTTATGGGCTTTGCAAAAAACTTTCCATTTTGGTATAAAATGACGAAATTTTCCTGAAATTGCAAAGAAGGCCAGATTTCCAAAAACGGAAACCCAGCTCTCTCCCGAGCCCGCGCGCAGCCTCCACTTCGCCAGCATCGTTCTCGCTCCTCCGGCCACCGTTTGCTTCCATTCAAAAGTGGGTTTTGCTCGTCTCAATCCCCTCTTGAGGTCTGTGGAAGGATTGAAGAGAGATTCGAGCTGTGGAGGGAGTTACATCGACTGGAAGTGGCCGCTTCGGGGATGAAATCGCCTTGATCGGAACTTCCGATTCCGGCCACCTTTGCCGGTGATTCTTGAAGGCTTTGGTGTTGGGAGTTTTGTCAAATTTCGACTTTGGTCCGGCGGCGGTGCCGCCATTGTGGTGGTGTTTTCTGGAGGTTTCCGTCCACCTCAGGGATAGTTTCTGTTCCTGAGTTCGATCTACTCGTCGATACGAGCATTTCGATATATTGTTTGTAATTTTTGGAGATCGTATGAATATGTTGTGATTTTTACGGTTTCAGACCGTTCGATGATTCGATCAGTGAGGACTTGAGCGTCCGATCGACTTGTGAATTTGATATATCGATCGTGGAAGTATTCCGGAGACATTTGGTGGTCTCAGATGTGGTTTCGCCTCGATTGGCGTTACTTTGGGAATTTTGGTTCGATTTAGGGTTTTCGAATGATATTCCTTGTGTTTCATTGACTGAATCAAGGCTGTACTTCCTTAGGTGCTTGACAGAGGACGTTCTGTAAGCAGTCTAGTAGTGTGAAGACGCAGCGGGAGTTTCGAGGTGAGTAATCTCACAAGGTTCAATATGAACATAATTACCATTATCGTTTTGGCGTTAATTATTTAACTGCAAACTATAGTTGGTATTAGTAGGCATTCCTGAGCGAATGACTACGTATATATATATATATTTACGTGAAATATATATATTCTTATGGATGATGTGTGATGAATAATATGCATGATGGATTCATATTATTGTTGAATGAGACTTTTCATAGAAACAATATTTTGGAAAAAGATGTTTTCTATTGTTTGAAAAGTATTGAGTTTGATGTTACATTTTGGAGTCTAGCGTGACTCATTTTAAATGTATTGATCCTTGTACCAAGGGTCACAGATGGTGAGCAGGGATAGGGAAAGCCGGAACTAGATGGTCGTAACGCTTTTAGGTCAGGTGTGACTTACTTAACGTTGACTTGAGACCAGATGGGGTCTGAAAAGCATGGGTTGCAGATGGTGACCAACGGTTGGTTCTAAGACCAGATGGGGTCTGAAAACCAAGAGTCACAGATGGTGATAGGTTGCAGATGGTGACCAATGATTTATCTGTGTTATGAGCCTAGTTACTATATTGTCTTGGAGTTATGGGATTAACTGTGATTATAGATGGTATTAGTGGTATTTCTGAGTGAATGACTATGTGTGTACATATATATATATATATTATGGGATACACACACACACACACAGACACACACACACACACATATGTATTCATGTATTAGTAGCTTCGTGGTGAATCTGTGTTGATGTGTTGTGTGTCTAGGTTGGACACAGATTGTGATAGGTTGCAGATGGTGACCAATGATTTATCTGTGTTATGAGCCTAGTTACTATATTGTCTTGGAGTTATGGGATTAACTGTGATTATAGATGGTATTAGTGGTATTTCTGAGTGAATGACTATGTGTGTACATATATATATATATATATATATATTATGGGACACACACACACACACACACATATGTATTCATGTATTAGTAGCTTCGTGGTGAATCTGTGTTGATGTGTTATGTGTCTAGGTTGGACTGATTTGTTGTTGGTACATCATGGGGGGTAGCGGGGAGCTATCTGATGCTCATGAGTACGTGTTTTTAAAAGAGAGTTTCGGAGATTCTTTCTTTTAAATGTCTTGGGAGGACTTGTGAATCATATGCTATTGTTAGGTTAACGATAGGTATGATTGATGTGCTTATGCGTTTTATCCAGGTTGGATCGATTAATCATTTTTGAATTGTTAGGTTAACGATTGATATGATTTTGCCACGGTGTGGCTTTTGTGATTTCCTTTTTGGAAAAGAGTATTGTTTTGGGAAGCATGGTATGTTTTCCTTATTCTTGAGTCGAAAGGTTTTCCTCGTGTTTGGCGTGAGTTGTGAGGGCTTTTATCCCGTGAATTGGCGTGAGTTGTTTTGAGTTACTCATACGGGCTTGCAAAAGCTTACCGGGTTTGTTGTGTGACAACCCGGTGCACCATTCAAACGGTGTAGGGGTTAGTCTTGCAGGTCAGGGAAATCGTGGCTGAAGCTGAGGTATCTTGTTGGCAGCAGAACTGGTAGGAAGCAAATTTGATTGGCTTTGCCATTGTTATGACTTCCGCTTTGTAGTAAACTCTGAGGAGCTTGTACGTTTTATCTTGTTGTTGACAATTTAATTCGTAAGCTTATGTAATATATGACTCTGTGGGCGGGTCAATATTGACATAGTGGGTTCAGGGCATCAATATGTATATGGTATAAAGGGAAAAAGTTTTCCAGGTATTTGGTATTGATGGCTGAACGTTCACGCATGTATAATTATGGGGTTATATATCGATTTTTAATTGTGTTAAAAATCAGGGGTGTGACACCCGAGACCGGCGATGACATTGATGAGATCTCGGATTCTTCAAATCGATGTCGAGGTACTCGAAGACGAGGTAGAGCACCGGCTTCCCGTCCTTCTTGTTGTCCACATGTTCGACGCAGAGGAGGCAGACCACATAGAGCGATTGTCGCCGCCGACTTGCTGTAAAAAGTCCCTAATTGATGATGACGACGCCATTTCGACACTAATCGGTGAGAGAGGGGAGAGAGATTATGCCGGAGTTAAAGGACATGCCGGAACAGAGCCTTTCCCCGACTTTGAACCAGAGAGAGAGAGAGAGAGAGAGACTGCAGATCGCAGAGGGATAGAGAGAGAGGAGAGAAAATTGATGGCATGAATGTAATTCATTAATTAGACGAAGGGTGAAATTGTCATTTTATTTCAAATTTGGGTTAGTGGGAATAAAAATCTCTTGCTGGGGTAAGTGGGATAATTTTCCCTCATTTTGGGGCTTTGGGTCAAGGACCCTTTTATTTTTATAGCAAGATAAAAAATTTTGAAAACGTCTATATACTCTACTTGACTTAAATAGGTATCAGAATCTGTTGTGTCACAACACGGGTGAATTGATCAAGACAACACTTGGTTAAATTAATCAATACTAGACTTAAATTGGCATCAAAATTCGTTGTAGGATAAACACAACTTGGTTAAATTTAAGGATTAATTTCAGTTTACCCCCCCTGAGGTTTGGGGGTGTCATCATTTCACCCCCTCTACTTTCAATTTTGATTTTTTACCCCCCAAACTTTCCAATTTCAATCAGTCGTGTCCAATTTCTCCTATTTCGTCCAAATTGGATGTTAACTCTGACCTTTGAGGGATAAAATGGTCATTTCAAGATAAAAAAAATAAAAAATAAAAAAATCTTTTTTTGTTTTTTGTTTTTTTGTTTTTTTTTCTGTTACTTCTTTTTTTTTTAATTTTTTTTTTTAAATTTTGTCTTCAACCTATACATCACAAGTTATAATAGGTTTCTAAAAACAAAAAAAATACTCTACGTGGTTGAAAGCCGCTCGCTGGTCTACGATATTTGTGATATATCTCCGATAAAGTGAAGAATTTTAGGATATATCCCCAATAAAGTGAAGAAATATCTGTAAAAAATAATTTTACACTTTATCTATAAGTAAATATCTGTAAAAAATGATTTTACACACTCGATGGTCTACGATATTTGTGATATATCTCTGATAAAGTGAAGAATTTTAGGATATATCTCCAATAAAATGAAGAAATATCTGTAAAAAATAATTTTACAATTTATCTGTAAAGAATGATTTTACACAGATATTTCTTCACTTTATTGGGGATATACAGATATTTACAGATAAAGTGTAAAATCATTTTTTTACAGATATTTCTTCACTTTATTGGGGATATATATTCTTCATTTTATTGGAGATATATCACAAATATCGTAGACCAAAAATGATTTTACACATATATTCTTCACTTTATTAGGGATATACAGATATTTATTTACAGATAAAGTGTAAAATTATTTTTTACAGATATTTCTTCACTTTATTGGGGATATATCCTAAAATTCTTCACTTTATCGGAGATATATCACAAATATCGTAGACTAGCGAGCGGCTTTCAACCACCAAAAGTATTTTTTTTGTTTTTATAAACCTATTATAACTTGCGGTGTATAGGTTGAAGACAAAATAAAAAAAATAAAAATCTTTATTATTATTATTATTTATAGTTTTTTTTGGTCTTGAAATGACCATTTTAACCCTCAAAGGTCAGAGTTAACGTCCAATTTGGACGGAATAGGAGAAATTGGACACGGCTGATTGAAATTGGAAAGTTTGGGGGGTAAAAAATCAAAATTGAAAGTAGAGGGGGTGAAATGATGACACCCCCAAACCTCAGGGGGGTAAACTGAAATTAATCCTAAATTTAATCAATTCAGGTTTGATTCTTGGCAGAGCTAGACTTGGGCATCAAAATTTGCTATAGCATAACACAACTTTAAATAGGCATCAAAACTCGCTGTAGCACCAACATCCGCTTAATTTTTACTATAGCACTTTTAGTTTCAAGTTTACCAAACACTTTGCCACTGTTTTTAATACTATAAGGGGGCGTTTGGTAGGGGGATTGGACAGGCTTATCCAGTGGAAGATAAGCCATCCCATGTTTGGTAACAACAAGGACTATATTAAATGAGACTCTAGAGTCCCAAACCCCCACCACCCCAACCCTACCCCCCCCCCCCCAAACACCTTCTACCATAGAGACACCAAAAATCATGGGATTGTAGAAGCCTCATTCTCACTCTACACTTTGCTTCAGTTCATTGATCATTCTTACCTCCCTAAACCCGACTGACCTTAACGAAGAACACAGCAATTGAATCAATCTCATTCTGCTCTCCTTCTCCACAACCTTCACCCATTCTGAAATTAAGCACAAACATACCTCATTCCTAGCCCCAAGATTCATAATTGAATCAAAATTAGCCTAAAGAATCCCGAAACCACCACCACAAACGGTTGTACCCTACGGTGGCTGAAACAAGTAGGAACTAATTCTTCCAAAACATAATCAAATTCGAAAACCATGTAAACTACATGTAGAACACAAAGAGTAGATCAACTTTCATACCCAATGCACCTTAAAACATCGCCAGAGCTGCCGGAATTCGTAGAGAAACCGCCGGAGACTTCGGCGTTCGATTCTCTCTCCACCCCCACCAATCGGACCAACTGAGGCTAGAGGCACGTCGACGACTATAAGACGGATCGAACTCGACCGGTGCGCTGGCTGGAGGTGGCCTGATGGTGGAGTTCTGATCGGTCATCGTTTAGAGCTTCGCTGGTTTTGCAGGTTGGTAGTGTTGAATGTGTTAGTTTTAATTATAGTCCTGCTGGCACCAAACATGGGTCAAGGAATTCTATAGCATAAGCCAGGCTTGAGGAGTGTAGGACTATTAAAGAAATTAAGACTGGGTAACACAGTCCCCCCTACCAAACGCGCCCCAAGTACTTTAAAAAATTTAGTTTACCAAATACTTAGCTACTTTACTTAATAGCTACTGATTCTGACAGGGTCCGCCCCGGATTCCACCCTGGAATCCGAAGTGGCCCCGCGGGACCCACCTTTAAAGAAGGTTTACCAAAAATTTTGGCATAACCTCCCTTAAAAATGGGTAACCCAAAACCTGTAGAATTTCAACTTCACTTCTAAACAACCCTCCCAAAAACTCCTGGAGCCACCCTGCTCCCAAAACCGCACAACTTCACAATTTAGAGTACCAAATTATCCAAATAACTCAAATTACAACCAAGTCATAGGTTACAATATTAGTACAAAATACTCAAGGTTATCAGAGCAATCTAGAACCAAAAGAAATAACGATACACAAAGTAGGTTAGCAAGTAACCTACGAGAGATAGATGACAGCGGTGGTGCTAAGCCTCAACTCCTAAAGCCGAACAGCTACACTGCGAACTGGGCATTTGAAACCGAAGGGCCCAGGGGAAAGTACAAGAAAAACGTTAGCGTGAGTGGACAAAAATAAACAATTTCAAATAAAAGGGATTTTATACTTTCCCACATTTATTTCTCTAAAAACTTCCGATGCATGCAATGATTAATGACAAATAAACAAGAGGAGTTCCACTCATGAAAACCGACTAGCCCCGCTAGTCACATACGATTTAAAAGAAAAAGTTGGAACTCCGATACTTACGGAAAATAAGACCAGCCCCGCTGGTTAAACAAAAATCAAGCTAGCCCCGCTAGCTAAGTAGTAAAGTGAGTAGGGGAAGGCGATAGCCATACGAGTGAGCCTCCTAGGCTCGGGTGATAGCCTCCCAGGCTAAAGTACTCCCATTACTCCCGTAATATACCCTTACGCCACTAAGTGTAGCGATAGGATACTGGGCTTCAGAATTACTGTCACAGAGATAGTAACCAGCGCCACAAAGGAGGAGGGCTTCGGTGATCCCATCACCTAGCCACGAAGGCGGAAGATCAATGCTAGCAATGATAAGTCACCCAAAGTATGGCAAAAGAAAATCCGAAAACCGTATAAATCCATAAAACTTCACCAATTCTCGTAAATGAATTTCCAAAGACGTGTCCCACACGCCAAGATAATCTCATCTTCAAAATAGATAGGATATAAATAAGTAAGAAGATTAACTTCATCGAATCTCATAGAAATCTCAAATTGCCGAGTATAAGTATAATATAAATAGTATAAATCCGGAAATCACATCGGAAATAAATAAATAAAAGAGGATAAGCGTAATCCAATGACGTGACCCCGCACGCCATAAAATCTCCAAGTAAATTAATTAACCAAAACCGTTTCCGAAAATAACCGTATGCTCAAGAAGGTAAATGGATAAATAAAATAATCAACTCGGAAGCAAATAAATATATATGCATGCATCAATCTTTAAAAATAAAAGTCCACTCACGATATACGGCTAACGTGGTATCCAAGCGTAAGGATCCTCGTCGAGCGATAGGTCGGTATCACGTCCTGTACACAATTATAATCTGTAAACAACAATTTGATAACTATTTACGATAATCAATAATTAATCTCAAAACCCATAACCTCAACTTCTCCAATCCTCTTCCACACCCAAGCAAACTTCACCAATCCTTACCAAACTTCACCATTAATATCCATCCGTCGATTAATGTATTCCATATCGGAACAAGGGAAATCCGAAGGTCGGATTCCCACAATTCAACAACCGAAACTCCCAAACTTCGGAAATTCATAATCCATGTCAAACTTCTCCCAAACTTAACCAAAATCACATAATTAACCTCTACAACAATTATACAATTTAAAGGGCTAAAACTGAAATTAAAACACTGCCCACACACGCCTCCACGTGCCGCCACAGTGGCAGCGCGTGGGCCCCACGCGCCGGCGGCCACTACCTCCGATGGCCACCATATTTTGACAGTAGCACCTACTCAACACACTGATCGATTCTCTCAACTACAACACAACCCAATTTTACCTCGAAGTGGTCGAATCAAGCCGGTGAAAATTTTCCAGAAAAGCTTAAGAACCCTAGAAATGGAAAATTGTCAATTCGATATCTACACTGCAAATTGGATTGAACTACCTTAGGGGAAATGATCACCATCAAAAACCGAACCTTCGATGCTAACCTGGTGGCCGGAGGTGGCCGGAATGGCCGGAAATCGGCGAAACCTCAAAACTGCAACCGGAGCAAACCTTGCTTCGATCCGAGCTTTTCCGGCCAAATCGTCGAAAACTAAGGGCACCAGCGTGACCAGGGGGAGGAGGCGACCCTGTGGTGGCCGGCTTTCTGCCGGGTGATGGCCGGACGGCGGCCAATCGAAGGGAAGAAGGGTTTCCCGAAGAAGAAAGAGGGGAAAAATCGGGGGAGAGGAGAGAGAAAGGTGGGTTTCCGGTTTTGGAAACCTACCACAGTAATTTTCCTATATATATAATTTTCTTACCATGAACAGTAACTTTCTTAAATCACTCATAACTTTCGCACACGAACTCCGATTTTACGCATCACATATGCACGCGCTCGGTTTAACGTCCTCTACAATTTTCATGAAGGAAGTTTCCTCAAATTTTGACCCGAACGAAAAGTCAACTTTTAGGGCCACTAAACGTACTGAAACGATAGTAAAAGTGAAAATAAAAGTCGTTTACCGTCCAAATGACTAGCAAACGGGTAATTGAGATACGGGACGTTACAGATTCTCATATCACTGCATATTGTATAAACACAAACGTACCAAATTGGCCCAATATCACATCAATATCTATTATATCACAAAACAACTTGTTTAAATTGAAGCTGTCTGGGTATGACTCTAGGTAGGGGAATTTTTTTATTACTTTATAGTAAGATAGAAATTCTCAAAAATATTTATATCCGCAACTAGGGAGTCCTTCTAACGAGGACCAATAAAATGAGGACTAGCTGAGGCCTTTTTTGTGAGACCCACTTTTCAATCACATTTCCGCAAATCAACCATTAGATGTTTAGATATTTATGTACATATCATATATGCAATTTTTCACCCAAATTGAAAATCGTTAAAACATTCATAATCGTGATTTATCAGTTATGAACATGAACGGTTCATGTTTGACAGATTTGGTTCGTCCATTGATTTGATCTAGTTCGGTACCTTGACGATTAGCAATTTGGAAGCAAAATTTTCAAAAGTGATCTACTCATGCATGCATAAACATCTAATTGTTGATTTGCTGTAATATAATCGAAAAGTGGGTCTCCCATACCGTTGATTATAAAATTCTCAACTAGTCCTCATTTAAGTGGTCCTCATTAGAAGGGCTCCCTCCTTAATTAATATGCATCAAAATAACTTGATTAAATGAAGCTATTTCACTATTTGGGTTCGACTCCAAGTAGCCAAAAACTTTTTTATTTTTATACTAAGATAGAAATTCTCAAAAACAGATTTATATACTCTACTTGACTTGAATAGGCATCAAAATTCAGTGTAGCACAACAACATTTGGTTAAATTGAAGTAATCTAGATTTGACTCCTGGTAGCTGAATACTTTATTATTTTTATAGTTCACTAAGTCTCGTTCATTGACTCAGAGTGTTCACTCATATTTCACTCATGTTGTGGAATATATGGAAGCATCGATGTTCTTCTGTGTTCAATTTTTCTCCTCCAGACCCGGTGTCAACTAGAAACAAGGCCTTCATGCAAGCTGAAGAATTCCTTTTGGCTTGTCACATGGTCCCTTCGGTTCGATAGCATACTCCGGTTGTTCATAACCCTGTTCCACAAACATGGTTTCCTCCTACTCTTGGTTCTTTAAAAATTAATACAGATGCCACTTGGAA
Source organism: Rosa chinensis (assembly GCF_002994745.2). NCBI lineage: Eukaryota > Viridiplantae > Streptophyta > Magnoliopsida > Rosales > Rosaceae > Rosa > Rosa chinensis. The sequence goes on from NC_037092.1 coordinate 63,397,171, forward strand.
CTCTGAGTCTTTGTGTTGTGGTCTTGCTGAGCTTCTCAGAGATTCTTCAAGTACTTTTCTCAATGGTGTGGTCTCAGTGGGGAAGGCTACCTCGGCGGAGGCGGCGGCGGCTCAAGCGGTTTCTTCTTGGCCTCAATTTGGCAAAAACTGAGTCCGTTCTTTCTTTCTCTCTTGAAGCTGATTGTCTCCCCTTAATCTCAGCTTTGAAATCCTCTTTGGGATCGGTCTCTTGGTCTACACTCTCTTGGTTTCAACAGATCAAGTCTTTGGCTGATTCTTTCTCTTCTGTAAACTGGTCTTGGATCAGTAGGGAAGCAAATGTGGCAGCAGATGTTGCTGCTCACCTTGCTCCAGGACTGGAGAGTGTGTTGGATTGGTTTCTGAACCCACCTCCTTCCTTGCTTCGTGTACTTCAATCAGATGCGGTGGCAACTCCACCTTGAAAGCATTGTTTAGCTCTATTTTCTGTTTTCTTTTCTCCTGTAAGGTTACCGTTGTCAAAGAAAAAAAAGAGTTCTTTTGATTTGTGCTGATCATACATAAAAATTTTAATAGCTTCATGTCATTTTACACCAAAAGACTCTCATACAAAAAATAAGAGATAAAGAAAAATTTATAAATACTCTACCACACAAAACTAGTTTTCATAAATGGCTCCAAGACTAATAGCTAGTGTAAAGATTAAATGATCGTCGTTGGAGGTACGTACCTGCTCACATTTCACGTGCACCTATGTTATCATCCATTGGATTTTGATTAGGCTGTTTGGTTCGACTCTTAAGTTTTGGCCACTCGGTGTTTTGCTTTTTATCTTTCAGCATACGAAACTCTGTAAATGGTCCATAGCTAGCTAGCGCTATGGTCCCTCCATCTCCATCACCAACCAGTTCACGACTTGATGAAAATGGTCACCACCCTCAAGTTTTGAAACTAATCTCTATTTGTATTTTACTATTGTCACGTCCCAATTTTTAAATAAAATTAAATATAATCTCATAATATACATGCATAATGGTTCAACCATCAATACAGAATACCTACAAAACTTTTTCTTTTTAAACCAAGTACATATTGATGTCCTGAACCCACTATGTCAATACAGACTCGCTCCGCAGAGTCAAATATTATATAAGTTTACGAATTAAATTGTCACAACAAAGTAATAAGTAAATGTTCATCAGAACTTACTACAAAGCGAAAATCTTAACAACGGTAAAGTCACAAAATAAGCTTCTTACTATAAAGCTGCAACTATAGAAACCAGCTTCAGCCACGATTATCCTGAACTGCAGGATTATCCCCCACACCATCGACACAACAAATCCGGCAAGCTTATGAAAGCTTACATGAGTAACTCAAAACATAAACCACACAACTCACACCAAAACGAGGAAAATCTTTCAACTCAAGAAAAAAGAACACATACCATGCTTCCCAAAAACAATAATCTTTTCCCAAAAGAAAACAACAAAAGTCATCCCGTGACAAAATCATATTAATTGAACCTCTGACAATTAAAATATGATAAATCAATCCAATTTGGATAATGAAATTCAACAACACAACAAATCATATCTATTATTAATCTAACTAATCGAATAGAGTTTGGATCCACTCTCGTCCATTTTTTTTTTTTTGGACCAAATTTTTTAGCCTTGTAGTTCACTTTTACACTACTCTGTGAAATTTTATATGCAACATGACGTGCAACATGAGGAGGATATTGGTTTTGTTCTGAACCATCAATTATTTTGGCTAATAATAATTGAAGTCTACATTGCCGACTAGAATGAACATGTGAGAATGGTTTTTACAAAAAGCACTGTGCATGCAAAAGGATAAAATTTGTTGTGTGAATATGTACAACTTTCGCGTGCTTAAAAATGTAATCTTATCCTAAATTTAAACATATTAATATAGACAGTTTAAGGTAGCAGCGGTGGTGTCACTGCAGCGGGCCTGCAATTCTGAGAAATCTTCGATCAACTAAACAAGCATACATGTAAATTTGGAAATTTGGTTCGAGCTTCAGCAGGACAGCAACAGCCCATTGCTTTTCTTTTTTTTGGGATAGTTTTCTTCTCATTTTTTCCAAATTCTTTTGCAAATTTTCTTCCTTTTTCCTTATCTCTTGTTATAGAAATTTCTTCTCTTTTATCTTTGCCTTGTTTTTTATGAAAATTTTTTCTTTTTCTAATTGTTTTTGTATATATGAATTTGATCATGGTACTTTTTTTCCTAATGTATTTTTATTCAAGTCTAAAGCCTCCATAAAATTTTGCACCAGGCGTCTCAAAGACTCCGGTTCAAGGAGCTCAAACTAATTTTGGAGTGTATATATGTTTGCAGAATAAATCGTGGTTTCAAAGTAACTGGCGCAAGGTCTAAAAAGAAATGATTTTTTTTTTGTTTGAAATATTACGTTATTAGATTTATTAGATATAGATATGGTGTTCATCTTTCAATAGAGATTCTTGTGTGTTCTATAATTTTTTGATAAGTTGCAATGTACACGTTTTTTCCTCAATTTATATATGAACGATTCACAATTACAAAATAAAACTTCGACTACAACTCAACTAAAGACAATTTAGAATTTAAACTCAAGAGCAACTTGCTCAAAAATCAGTGGAACCAAATTTTTTCACCATCTTACAAATGGTTGAATCTCAACCAAAAAGAGCAGGTAGAAGATTACATCATTGAAACCAAGATATAATGAAGAATTAATTTGCCAAAACATGAGCACCCAATGGACTAACTAACTATTAATGAGCTGCCAATGTAGCTTTTTACTTGTTTATAATTATGATTTTTGTCTAACCTAGAATGATAATGAAGACCCTTATATAAGTTCTACAAAAATAATTTGTATTTAGAAGACCTTAGGCCTTCTCTAATAGAAGGTTTAAAGTCCATATTTTAGACCATGGTTGAATAAAACCCATCTCCAATAATGGATTAGGTCTATTACAATAATGTTCCATGGAGGTCTAAAGTTTATTTCTAGGTCCATATTTAGACAACCATTTAGACCACCAAAGCTGGCCCACTACAACTAAAGTCCATTTAATTATTGGTATGATACATCAACTAAACATAACTATTTTTTTTTCTTTTTCTTATTCTTTAAAGAGGATAAAATGATTTCACTTCTACCTCCATGGTGACTCGAACCCATGACTTCATCATTAGGTAGTGGGTGCTTAACCACTGAGCTAACACCACTTCGTCAACTAAACATAACTATGAATACAAAATTTACTACAAAATGAAGACATAATTAGTGGTATTATAAATTTGACATAATTTATTATAATTATTATTTAATTATTTAATTATAATACAAAATGAGCCGTTATAATAATACTTTACTACTTTTATTCATTACAATAATTAAAAAAAAAAATAACAATAAAAAAGAACAAAAATATATAAACCGTAAACAAGCCACATCCATATAATTCTAAGTATACTTGAATTAATAATATAATTGAAGTATACAAATTAAAAATAGTAAAATATATTAAGGTCTATAATTTAGATCTCGAACGATTGGAGTTGGAAAAATTATAAACATTACTATGTGGATGAATAGTATATTTCAAAGGGACTATAGTCTATTTTAGACCTTCACTATTGAAATGGTCTTATTATTTTCTTAGTGAGATACTCAGTTGGACTTTGGAGGTGGACGGGTGCCCGACATTCTTACGGTTCAGGCAGCCCCATACCCACGGCACCAACCTCATCTGAAACGATGCGTCGCTTTTTGTCGGGGGTGGTTGCCATGTCCTTTTCGACCTTTTCTACCTCTTAACCCCCTATGATTTTACTTAATTCACTGATGCCCCAAACCCATCCACCCGTACACGTGTCCGAAGACCTATCACCAAAGCAACCATCACGACAGAGATTCGTGGACCCGTACTGGTCCAACCCTCTGCGATCGCGCCACGTGCCGTAGCCATTTGTCTGTCTCTAGCTGTCCAACTATCTCCGCCGGAGGAAAGAGAGAAAGGGTGGGGGGGGGAGGTAAAACGCGCGGCCGGCGGTGCACGTTAGCATCAGGCATAACCCGACAAAGGACTGACCTGACCTGACCCGACCCTGGCCCACGTGTCCTAATTTGGGGCAGTGACAGTCCAACGGGCAGTGGCGTCAGTTAGGTTGTCGTTTTCGTCGGGGGCCGAAGACAGAGACAAATCAAAGCTGTCGTCGTATGGGTTGGGATTTAAGCCCTAATGGATTTACTGGCATCTTTGGAGGGAGGGAATGAGAACAAAAATGGTCGTGGAAAAGTTCAAAAGGAGCTCTCATGCATGTGTCTTCTTCTTTAGGGAGTTTGAACACGACGGAGTTGCAGTTTGGTGTGGTCGCATGGTTTTGCAAAGCCAGCAAGCTCTAGGGCTCAGAGAGGGTACGATGCTGTTAATAGCTTGGGGGTATCTGGTTTTTGTAGGAGTTTGGCAGAAGAAGAAATTACAGGGACCAAATGTGTAATGGTGAAGGCGTGAGATCATTGATCTTCTTAAAACGGTGGAATATCTTGTCATCTATTAAACGCATGGACCAAACTTTCATCTTTTCTTTTCGTTGCCTAATTACTTTGTGTGGCATATGCTTCACATTAGGGTATGCTAGCTAGCTACTACCTTCTGATTTTGTTATTGAAGCACTTTAACATTTAAAGAAACCAGTCCAAGGACTTTGACTTGGTTCATTCTTGCTCTCAACTTGTTTTACAAATAAATCGTTCTCATATCGATTTATTTTTACCTCTCTTAATTAAGTATGGGATGGGTGTTTTTAGGGTTGCGTGTGTGAAGTAATAGCCTATTAGGAATGCTGAGGCTCCTCGTATTCAAGATACTCATTTTGTTTTGTTATTGCTTGGTTTTTACCACCACATTCAACCGTTGCACTAATGAAGTTTTTTTTTTCTTCCTCCTCTCACACTCCCATTGTTAATTACAAGTTTTTGGTCCAACTACAGTATGAAAAATTATGTGAATGCCAATACATTAATGATACATTAATGGTAAACTAACTTCTTAAAGCAACTCCAACAGCTTCCGATATCTTGATTTTTCTCTATTTTAGGGAAAAAATTGGTTGTTTTGCTCCAACAAATTCCCTATAATTATTCCTAAAATAGAGATAGTGATGAGAGAGAAAACAAAATTCCCTATATTTACAGCAATCAGTAAAATTTTGGGGAAGGATTTAGGGAATAATTATGGGATTTGTAAAATAGAGAATCTGTTGGAGTTGGAGTATAATTTTTTTTGGAGACTTTAATTTTTACTTCCCTATAATAGATAAATTATAAGGAAGCGGTTAGAGATACTCTTATAGACTAGCTATATATTAGTGACATTGACCTTTAAAGCTCATTAATTTACCTCTACATAGGCATTAAGCTAGTGTACTATTAATATACGAATACATTGTACATAATGAGATATGTTAACGAATGAAAAAAAAGAAAGATTTGTTGTACTAACAGATTAACCCCATCCTCCATTTGAAACACTCTAGTTAAGGTCGAACATGTGATGAGTGCCGTGTAACAATCATCATCTACAATTTTTAAATTTAAAATTACAATAGAGTTTTCAAGACCAAATATCAATTTATCTTATAAAAACATGGTTAAGAGATTAACATGACATCTTTCATAACCTGGTTTGTTGTTCGAGTCTTGTAGAGTTATACGGTTTGTTAGATTCAAGCTTGCTCGACTAGTAAAATGCATTCGATTTTGATGTTCATCACCACACTAGACTTTTTCTTTTGATATGTTATTATAACATGTTTAATTAGCAGACTCTCTATCTTGGCTCTTTAGTTATTTTAGAGAGCATGTTTAAATTTTTATCAATTTTAGCAGTTATACCAAAATCTCAAGTGTCTCTTCATTTTAACTTTTAGCTATCTCATTCTTATATAGAGAGCGAAGACTCTTTATTATTTTTGTTAATTAAATTTTTTTAAAGCTATTCTATATAATTTATAAATATTTTTAAATTATTTATTTTTCATTCAATAAATAATACTAGCATGTGTTCACACTCCATGTGTGTGTGTGTTTTTCTTTTTTGGTAAGGAAGTAGGTAGTTTTTTTAACTAAAGCAGTTTCCTAGCTACAACAATAACTACTATTTATTTTATTAATTTTTTTTATTTTTAAAATTGACATTATTGTCCCTGTTGGTAATTTCAGTTTTTAAAGTCTATTAATATTAGAGGGTTATATTCATCAAATTTTTCAGTTTTGGAGAGCAAGCTCTTTTTTTTAATAATAGTATAGATTAACTCGAATTTATCTAAAATAGAGATAACTGATGCAGACGTATATTAAATGTAGCTAATCAAAATGACTTTTTAATTTTTTTTTTTTTGTAAGGACTTTTTAGTTATTTTAGCTAAAATTAACAAAAAAAATTTGACAGCGTTGCTAAAATTACTCTAAATCTCTACATTTATCATCATGGGAACTCATTTGAGTTAGTAATCTAAAAGCTAGAAATCAGCTCTCCAGAGTAGGTAGTACCGTCGGCAATAAAGTTCTTATCCAAAGACGTCAATTCATAAAGGACCACTAAGAGTAAAGAGTTTAAAGACAACCAAACAAAACCAAGAACTAAACAAAACAAAGAACTTGATAGACGATGAACCCGTGAATTGGTTGGCCATGAGACGGCATTTTAAATTAATTGGACCCAGATGTTTGGCCCTAAGCATTATCGATCTAAACGGTTAATTAGCGAAAGCAATTAGCCATTTTAATTGCAATATTACATCTTATACTTGTCTCAACCTTGTGTTTTGGTATCAATTCTCGTATGCTCTGTTTTTTTGTTTTTTAAAAAAATTTTATAAGAATAACACGACAACCTTTTATTGATAATGCAAACTAGTGAGTACAATTCTCGTATGCTTGGCCAACCAATAATCTAAAATCATTTTTCTTGCTTTGGCTTGTGGCTTAAACTAAAAGAGCAAGAGGACTCTTTCTTTCTCATTAGTAGCAATTGTGAAATTCTTTGGCAAACCGCCTAATTGGCTTGATGTTAAATGTCGGGGATCGATGTTGGTACTTGACCAAAAGATTTCCAGCTATGAGAAAAGGATTCTCGTCAAAGGGTTTGAGGTTGTTTAGTTAATTGATATACTATTCTCAACCTATGTACAAAGTGGTGTTAGCTCAATGGTTAGAGCACCCACTACCTATGTACGAAGTCATGAGTTCGAGTCACCATGAGAGTAGGAGCGAAATTCTTTGATCATCTTTTTTGAAATGAAAAAAAAAAAAAAGTATCCACTTCGACAAAGGCCTTTTGGTATTGGAAATAACCATTAACCTCACTAGATGACCCACAATTAGGTACACCCAAACCTCACAAGCCATTAGCAGCGCAAAAACATAAAGCCAAACTCTAACCACCAAAACTGTCAATTTGCCCCATTGTCTAATCCACCAAAGTTGCTGGAATCACCAAGACCAAAAACACTCCCGAAACCGAAGCTTTGAGATATCACTGGATCCGACTCCTTTAAAGTGAAGAATGTGCGAATTTACTTCAATTTCATATCAATTTCATAAAATGCGGACTCTCTGTCTAATGTAAGAGTACTATCACTCTTCCACTAGTTAACTCCAACAAATAAAAAGAGTTAAACCCTTTCATGTACTGTTTTTCTCTTATGCGTAGTCTTAGCCCTAAATTCACTTACTGAGTTGTTGCTTCTCTGTGCTTCTATGTAAATTCGCCCACTTAATAACCAAAAGAAGAAAAACAAAAGACAGAATTCAACTAGAAGTCCCTTCAGAAGCCATGACGTGATCTGACAATGTACTTACATGAGCATTTGCCAAGCATAATTAGCTCTAATGAGCCACACTCATGCTACCACCAGCGGTACCAACTCCAGCTTGCAGAGTGACCTACGGAAACACAGCCAAGCAGGCTACCGCCTGAGCCCCGGCTCACCCCCAGGTCACCGCCGACGCGCCCCCACGAGCCACGTCAAGATGGCATCAGAACCTCCAGAAGCTGGGAACTGAAGCATATCAGTCCCACATCGAAAGCATGGAAGAGATCAGCCTCTTCCCCACCTATAAAAGGTTCTCTCCTCTCTCCTCATTAATTACGCATTCACTACTTACCTACTGTTATTATGTCAACATAAATACATTGACTAACTTAGGCATTGGAGAAGAGAAGACCGCCCAATGCGGTTTCCCTGTGACGCCGTTTTGTATTTTACTTGACAGGTAGCAGAAGGTTTGAGAAAGTTGCAAGTTGCGGTCTGCCCATCGGACCAGCGTTAACAAAGACTTGGGTTACCACTCAATCTTAAACATTAACATTGGCGCCGTCTGTGGGAATCCTTTATCAAAAGGCCATCCCACCACAACAATCACTATGATTAACAGTAGCGGGGGAAACGCTGAAGAGCAAGCGGATCAATTTGCCAACCCCCATCCCGCCAACCCTGCGGCTAACATTAACCTAGCAGTTAACGTTAACCGAGCACTATTCAACACTCCGGTCAACCCCAGCTTGGAAACCCAGGGCTCATCCCAGGTCCCACTAACCCAAACCGCGGTGGAGGCCCGACCGGGCAGCAGTCTCCTACCAAGCCAGGATCTCGCCGATATGTATGAGCTGGCATTAGCGGACCTCCACAAGGCAAACAGGGAGTTGAACAGGACGCAGAGAGAAGGCTGAGACCCAAAAGCAAGTGGCCACGCTGATGTCAAAATTCGACGAATTGAAGAAGGCGCTGGAGGCAAACGCTAACCCAGCGCAGAGCGAGCAATTGCGGAGCACCAGACGTAGTCAACCCAACACTGGCGGATTGGTACCCGTACCAATCATACAGATGCAGGTACCGCTAAACCCACCAGAACTATTGGGAATGGGCCCACCTCCCCTACCCCGCCTAATGTTGGAACAAGAAGCGGAATCACAACCTCACACCAACCGCTCTGCAACTAGGGCCAGAACTGAAGGTAATTCACCTGCCCCCAGGCAGGAGCTGGCGCAGCGGAACCTCCAGGCAGGGCCCACTGGCGACGCAACCGCCCTAATCCTAGAAAGGATGCAACAATTAGAACAAAGGCTAATCCGGGCGGAGGCAGGTGCCCTAGCGCTAACACCAAATCCGCTCTTTGCGTCCAGGCTAGGGTCATTCACCGCCAGGATCTTGCAGGCCATCAGACCAGCATATGCAAAGACACCAAATATATCACATTACAGCGGCATGACTGACCCCTTCGTCCACATGGACACCTTAAAAAAAGTCACTAACAACAAGGGATTCGATGACGCCACCCTCTGCCACTTGTTCAGCGAAATGCTAGACAGTGAGGCAATAAGCTGGTTCTTTGAATGCCCATCTGGATCCATCGACTCATTCAATGCACTATCAAATGCTTTCCTTTCTCAGTTCATCCTGCTAGCCGCCGGACACCACAACATAAGTCAGCTGTTTAACGTTAAACAGGGCCTCGAGGAAACATTGAAGGCATTTGTCACCAGGTGGGGGGCGGCAACATCTCAGTGCCACGATCTTGACAAAACAATGACATTAGCAGCCTTCAAGCAAGGACTCCTCAAGGGAAAATTTCTCTATCACCTCAATTACAATCATCCAAATGTCGCGTATGACCATGTCATGGGTGAGGTAGTCATCCATACACAGGCAGAATTCATCACATATGGAGAAACCCCACCATCACCGCCAACACCGGCAAAATCCACTCAGCCCTCCTCTAGCCATCAGGAGACCGCTAACAAAACCTCTGCTACGCCGCTAACTGATAAGAAGAGAGAGTAGCAACAGGGCAACTACTAGAACAAGCGGTAGAAGGACCAGCATTACAACAAGGGCAACCGCTCATCCCATGGGTATAACCGTAACAAACAGACGGAATCCTCCTAGCGGTATGCAGTGTTTACAGTCCTTACAGCCTCATATGAGGAGATATACGAGCAATGCAAGGACCAGATTCCGCCACCACCCCCTAGAAAATACCCAAGGGTGGGAAGCCCAGGAACATTGGCAAGTGGTGCAAATACCACGAGGACAGCGGTCACAACACCAACAACTACAATGCCCTCGAAACGGCTATTGAGACTTTATACTGTGATGGCAAGATGGAACAATTCAAGGTGCGCCAACCGCCACCTGTGGTCGCTAACATCGAACCCATGCGCCTCATCAACACCATCGACGGTGGTGCTCCAATCACCAACATGTCTCATAGGGCAAGAAAGCGTTATGCATGCGCTAACCACCCAAAAAAAGTTTGCAACATCCTCTATGAGAGATCCGCCAAACTCCCAAGGTCCGGGTGGGAACCCATCACCTTCTCGGAGGAGGAGAAACGTGGAGTACATCTGCCCCACGACGATCCATTCTTGATCGACATCGTGCTCGATAAATGGTCAGTGGGAAGGGTCTTTGTTGACAGCGGATCCGCTGTCAATGTCATCTTCAATAGTTGCTACAACCAACTCCAGCGGAATAGAAAATTGCTCTAAGATCATGAGCCGCTGCTCAGTTTCTCTGGTGACGTCACACAACCACTTGGTTCTGACTACATGCGACTAGTTATTGGCGCTAGTCCATGCACGGCGGAGATACATACAGAGTTCATCATCGTCGACTGCTTCAATTCATATAATGCCATCATTGGTCGACCGACACTCAACAAACTCAAGTGCATCATAGTCGGATACATGCTTCTCATGAAGTTGCCTACACCCAGCAGAACAGGCTGTGTGAAAGGAAGTCAACAACTGGCATGGGAATGTTATTCAACGACTGTGGCAAGGTCGGCCCGCCGCCATGAAATCTTAACAGTAGGAAACCATGCACCGGCACCAAGCATTTTTGAGGACCCTCGGGATGACGAGGAGAAATATGTCAAAAAATAGCCTGTCATCCCAGAGACATCTTTGAGGGTTATCAGCATTTGCGACGAGCACCCTGAACGGACGGTCCGCATCGGCGCTTAACCAGCCCTAGAGGTAGCGGCTGAATTCACACAGTTTCTACGTGACAACGCCTCTGTCTTTGCATGGTCCTACGCTGATAAGCCAAGCATCTCCCCTGAGATCATCACACACAAGATGAGTATCAAACCATCCTTCTATCCTGTGAAGCGGCGGCGAAGGGCCTTCGATGAAGAGATATATCGTGCAATAGGGGAGGAGGTCGCCAAGCTGCAGGGGCATTGGGTTCATCCGCTATGTCAATTATCCCCAATGGATTTCCAACCTGGTTATGGTCAAGAAACCTAGCAAAAAGTGGCGGATGTGTGTAGACTTCAAAGGTCTTAACAAGGCATGTCCCAAGGATAGCTTCCCGCTACCACGCACTGATCAACTGGTCGATGCAACAGCTGGACACGAGCTGCTCAGCATGATGGACGCCTTCTCTGGCTATAATCAGATCAAGATGCACCCCGGCGACCAGGAATGCACCACCTTCACCACCGACAAGGGCCTATACTGCTACAATGTCATGCCTTTCGGTTTGAAGAACGCCGGTGCAACTTATCAGCGGTTGATGAATGCCATGTTCGCTGAGCATCTCGACAAGATAATAGAGGTATACGTGGACGACATGTTAGTCAAAAGCATCAAAGAAAGCAGACACGTGGCAAACCTCAGAATCATATTCGCCATTCTCTTGGCTTATGGTATGCGCCTCAACCCAGAAAAATATTTATTGGCATCACCGCTAGCAAATTTCTGGGCTACATCGTCAGTGAAAGGGGCATAGAGACCAACCTTGACAAGGTGCAAGTCATCCTCAACATGAAGGCTCGGGAATGGAAGGTGCATGTTCAGAGCCTCCAAGGCAAACTAACCACTCTCTCTCGGTTCATCTCCAGACTCACTGACAGGTGCCTCCCATTTTTCAAAATTTTGAAGAGGACCCACAAGAAGGAAATTGACTGGACCCCAGACTGTGAGGCGGTGTTCCAAAGTTTGAAGGAATACTTGGCAGCAGTCCCACTTCTTTCTATCCATGTACAGGGGGAGGTATTGTAATCTACCTGGCGGTATCACAATCAGCGGTTAGCTGCGCCATTGTACGATGAGAGGGTCAGGAAGAACTCCCTGTATTCTACGCCGGCAGAGGCATGAATGGGGCTGAGACACGATATACCCCCCTGGAGCAGCTTGCTCTCGCACTCATTGTCTCCACTAGACGCCTTCTCTAATACTTCCAAGCCCACACCATCCATGTCTTAACAAACCAACCGCTGAAGCAGGTAATGCAAAATCCTGAACACTCCGGCCGTCTCAGCAAGTGGGCCATCGAGCTCAGCGAGTTCGACATTGACTATAAGCCAAGGACTGCCATGAAAGGCCAGACAATGGTAGATTTCATCGCTGAGCTCACCGAGCGTCAGGATGAACCCAACCTAGGGGTAGAAGAAGCCAACACAGAAATGATAACCTCTGAGGAACTAGCCCCCCTGCAGCAGTCAGACTGGAACCTCCACGTGGATGGCTCAGCTTGCGCCAAGGCCTGCGGCGCCGGAGTCATCCTGACGGGACCAGGGGGACTAAACGTGGAATACGTGTTAAAATGCAATTTCAAAGCCTCAAACAACATGGCGGAGTATGAAGCGCTCATTGCTAGCTTACTCCTCGCCATTGACACAGGGGCTGACAGTGTTAACATATTCAGTGACTCCGAGCTAGTCGTTAACCAGGTCAACGACAACTTCCAAGCCAAGGACCAGCAGTTAGTGGCATACCTGGGGTATGTCAAGACACTCCTCAAGAAATTCAAATTTCACACTACCACTTAGATCCCCAGGGAAAAGAACATCAAGGCTGATTCACTGGCAAGACTAGCAATCGCCCAACCACACCAAAGTCCAACGGACACAAGGGTGGAACACCTTGACAAGCCCCACCAAAATCCTGGCAGAAATCTTCAACATTGAGGTAAACCCAAGCTGGATGGATGAAATCATTGAGTACAAGCGCAACAACACACTGCTAACCGACAAGGTCGAAGCGAGGCAACTCAAGCGGAGAGCAACCAGCTATAATATCCAGAATGACAAACTCTACCACCAGGGATTCACCCATCCAAACCTCCGATGTCTGACCCCAGAGGAGGGAAAATTCATTCTTGCAATGATACAAGCCAGGGAATGTGGAAACCACTCTGGCGCCATATCTTTGGCCAATCGCACAATACGACAGGGCTACTTCTGGCCCACGCTCGACAACGACGCTAGGAAGGTCAACAATACGCTGACCTTACCCATGCCCCGGCGGAGCCCCTGTCAATCATCATTGGCCCATGGATCCACTCCATGTGGGGCCTGGACTTGCTTGGAAAATTCCCTACCGCTAAGGGCCAGTTCAAATACATCATTGTCGCCATCGACTACAACAGTAAATTTATAGAGTTGGAACTGCTAACGGCAATAACTACCGCCAAGGTAACTCACTTCCTCTGGAAGAACATCTATTGCCGCTACGGCATCCTCCACACAATCATCACAGACAACGACACACAGTTCAACAACAAGGACCTCATATCTTTTACCGTTAACCTGGGCACCAAGATGAGTTTTGCATCTGTTGCTCACCCCCAAACCAACGGCCACGTCGAAGCAGCAAACAAGATAATTAAGACGCTGCTAAAAAAGAAACTCGACGACGCTAAGGGTTTATGGGCGGAGAAGCTGTCGGAGGTACTGTGGGCCATTAGGACTACCCCAACCTCCATCACCGGAGAAACACCATTCTGTATGATGTTCGACTGAGGCCGTCCTACCCATCGAGGTCACCCAACCTGCCGCTAGGGTCGAGGGCTACTGTCCCGAGACCAACGGCGAAGGCATCAATCTCGACAAAGGCCTCCTCGAGAAGAAACGACACAAGGCCCATTTGCACAACTTGCAAAACAAGCAACAAGTATCGCGTTTCTACAATGCCAGAGTCAAAGCCCGGAACCTCCAACTGGGGGACTGGGTAATGAAGGAAGTCATTCCACTGCCAACGGCACTCTGTCCAACTTGGGAATGCCCATACAAAATTTTGGAAGTCGTTAGCCCCGACACCTTCTACTTAATGGACAAGGATGGCGTCACAACGACCCACCCTTGGAATACCGAACACCTTCGGTATTACTACAAATAGTCATGCGACTACCCAAGAGCATCTTGACTTAGCTAAATTTTTGTTCAATATTTAGCTAAGGGAAGCTACCCAATGGGTACAACCCCGCTTTTGTAAACGCTGATCTATCAGCTATCAATGAAATGAGGAATTATTCAAACCATTGTCACCAAGTCCAAGCACAAGAGTTAACTGGCAATGCCAATAATATTCGGCGGACTACGTCTGCTACATTGTGCACTTGGAACAATTTTAATTCCTTTAATATTTCGTTGATTAACAAAAGCAACATCAAAACTCTAGCGGTTCATCAACATTCATACAATGCAATCATTAAACAAATCTACACTTAGTGGCTTTATATATTCAGGGTCGGGGCTCCCCGCCCAACAATATTGTCAAATTACAAAAGAGGCCTTAGTGGCTTTATAATAAATAAAAAAATGGAGAGCAACAGAAGCAGGAGCACAAGGCTCAGGTAGTCTTCAGGGACTATGGAGAGCAGTTGCGACTTCTTCATTGGTCACCGGCGGCTGCTGCGCTCCCATGCGACTAGTTTGGTCAGACCCAGGAACAGTGGGACTCAACGTCACAATGGTACCATCCGACCGAGTATGCGCCGCCATGAAGTTGGCCTGGGAGACTTCAGAATGGGTAGCCAGCGGAGTCCGCTGACCATTATCCGTCGGACCGTTATCACTCTCACCACTGCTAGAGCGAGCATCTCCAGCCAGAGCAACAATAGCCCCACCCGCTGGCATAGGCGGCTGCCTCGACGTACTGGCAGACTGAGACGCTTTGACCCAGTCAATGGCGCCTTTCTGCTTCAGCAACTCCAGGTTAGCGGCGGCACCGGCTTTCACTGGCTCAATCAGGGCTTGCATATATGCGGCGGACTGCTTGAAAGATTCCACGGTGGCGACCTCTGCATGGCCCTTCTCATTCCCCAGCTGGGCAACCTCGCCCTCTAACTTCTTCAGCTCCGCAGTCTTGGCGGCGGACTCCCGCTGCAGGATGTCGACCTTCTTACCCTTGGCCGCCACTTGCTCCTTCAATAGAGCTATATCCTGCTCCAGCAATGATACGTGGTCATTCCGCTCGAGGTCCAGCTCAACGGCGACATTCAGCTTGCCGCGGGCATCCATCGCATAGCACTTCGCCTTGGTCAGGCGCCGCTCAACGTCCGCCAGCTTGTCTTTGGCCTCCTACAACTCCCTCTCGAGACCTTTGATTTCTTCCTTCAGCTGCCGCTCAACCCGAGGCTGGTTTGACGCGGCGAGGAACAGCTCATGCAACCCAACGGACAGATGGCCAAACGCCGAGCTGGATGGCGACTGTTGAATAGCGGTTGAGCGGACTGTCCCATCCAATTCGCCAAATCCTAACCGCTCAAAGAGGTGGAAGAGAAACTCCCACTCAGGGTCGATCAGGAATTCAGCATACGCGACAAAGGAATCTAAACAGCTCGTCTGCACCTCCTTGACATAGGCCACAGTCACCTTCGGCAGGGCCTGTTTTGCCCTCTTCTGCTGGCGGACCGCGATCGTCTCCCTCTTCTTCTTCATCAGTGTCATTTTGTCGCCGCTTCTTCTGAAGAACCACCCGTGTGGCACTGGCGGCGACAAGCCTCGAGGTCACCTGCAGCTCCAACACTGCAACGGCAATGGGTACTCCTTGGCAGATGATAGCCTCGTGCACGGCGAGGTGCCCAGCTGGCAGAATCGACGCTCTATTTTCCTTCATCGGCAGTCGCAGCTTCACAACCCCAAGGAGGCGAAACACCCGCTTAAGTGGATTCACGGTGGCTACAGTCATCGGCCCGCCCGCCTCGTCCACTGGGGTACCATCGTCAAGGACCCAGGCTGAATCAATTTCCTCCCGGCCAACATCTCCCCCATCAGCGGAACCGTTAGCGGCGCTATTACTCGCTAGCCTCTCTTCGTGCCGAACACGGGCGGCAGCGTCCTCCCTTGTCCTAGAACTCTCTGGTCGCCCACCTCGAGCCATGGCTACGGCCCAGGGTATGGTTTGTAAAGGTTCAATGTCTAGAGGTTCCAGCAGTGAGGTTCCTGCAGGAGCAGGCGGACGCAAAGAATCAATAAAAATCTTATCCGCAACATTTAGCGACACGTCAGACCCGAAATCCTCACTGCTCGAGATCTTTACGACGCTAGCCATCACAAACCCTAAAACCCAAACCAGTCAGTTCCGACAAGATCTAAACTATCCCTATGTCAGATTGTAGCCAAGAACACCCATACCCAGAAAACCCAGAAAGTGCCAAAACAAGAACAAAACGCACATACATTCAAACCCAGATTCGACCATCTAACAAAGCAAGAAACCTCAACCCCCTGTCTAAGGCCTAAACCCATCCCTAAACATCATTCTACAGCTTCAGAACACACCAGGGAAAATCACTCCAAATACCAAAAACAGAAACTGATAGAAGCAAACAAACAAAAACCCAATAAAACAGGGACGAGATTTAGGCTACCAACCTCAAAGAAGGAAACTCCGGTACGCTTGATGGTGCTCGCCTTCACTTCAGGAGGTCTTCGTCCTCCAAAGATCAATAACTTCAAGGAATTGCAGAATCTTCTGCTCTGATCTCATAGCAAAGCTTGAAGACGACGATATTAGTTCAAAGTGCAAAGTGTCAAAACCACTCAGTTTCCCTCCCTTTTATGTCAACATCAAGAAAATCTACGCCGTCCGCTGAAAAACGACATCACACGAAAGCCATACACGTGGCCCACAATCGCACTTACTCTCCGAATTAACCGAGGCGTCACCTCAGTTACAAATCAATAATTATTCGCATTAATGGTGAGGATGCGGGCGTGCTACGGGGATGTTATTCCACATGCTAACCCAGTACATGTTGGCCACGTGTTGGGAGCCGTCAGACAAAGCGTCTATATGAAGTAACCTTAAGAAGGGCAGGTATACCAATCGTCGACGCTCCGCTAAGCGCAACTCCTCTAGCGGGACGCCTCCCCTTTTCATCTTGCAAGTGAGGCAGTCTCCGCTAAACGCAAATCCGCTGGCGGGACGCCTCCCTTTTCATCTTACAAGTGAGCCAGTCTCCGCTAAGTGCAACTCCGCTGGCTGGACGCCTCCCTTTTCATCTTGCAAGTGAGGCAGTCTCCGCTAAGCGCAACTCCGCTAGCAGGACTTCTCCCTTTTCATCTTGCAAGTGACAATCTTCGTTAAGCTCAATCTCCGCTAGCGGACTTCTCCTTTTTCATCTTGCAAGCACGATAGTCTCCACTGAGCACAACACTGCTCACTGGGCTACCACCAAGTAGGTCCCTGCGACACTGCTTACCGCTTACTATCAACAGAGAGACTTCCGCCAACGGCGATTCCCGAGGCAAAGGCCTCATCCTGACAACGACCGCCACGCAGGGTTACAATTAGGCTACGTCCCTCCAGGACACGGGGACACGTCAACAGTCTACGACGACCCTGATCAGGCACGTTGACTCCCACCACTCGGGTACCAAAGATTGGGCTCGCTACCCAACACCCTCTGCTCAGTGCAGCTCCCCTGAACAAATAATATACTGACCAGGGCAGGTCTATCTTAGCCGGGGAGTGGGGGACTCCCTCGAGGGCCTAGCAGGGGCCCACCCGAAAGGGTATAAAGCATTTGCTTAATAAGTCTATGGTTGACAACGCATTGACACTAATTATGCTTTTGCAAGTCTAGCTGAAGTAACGCTTCAAACCGCTAGACAACTCCCTAACTAAGATTGCCCTCTTTGACTGGGGACTTGGGGGACTTGTACTTACATGAGCATTTTCCAAGCATAATTAGCTCTAATGAGCCACGCTCATGCTACCACCAGCGGTACCAACTCCCGCCAACGGAGTGACCTACGGAAACATAGCCAAGCAGGGTATCGCCTGAGCCCCGGCTCACCCTCAGATCACCGCTAACACGCCGCCACCCGCCACGTCAAGATGGCATCAGAAGCTGGGAACTGAAGCATATCAGTCCCACATCTAAAGTATGGAAGAGATCAGCCTCTTCCCCACCTATAAAAGGTTCTCTCCTCTCTCCTCATTAATTACACATTCACTACTTACCTACTGTTATTCTGTCAACATAAATACATTGACTAACTTAGGCATCAGAGAAGAGAAGACCGCCCAACGCGGTCTCCCTCTGACGCTGCTTTGTATTTTACTTGACAGGTAGCAGAAGCTCTGAGAACGTTGCAAGTAGCGGTCCACCCATCGGACCAGCGTTAACAAAGACTTGGGCCACCACTCAATCTTAAACATTAACAGACAACTTCATCACTGGCTGTCGAATTGGCTTATGCATTTCCTAAGGCACTTTCAGTGAGAAACCTTTCTAACTCTCGATGAGAAGGATATTGGATTGATTTAATGGGGTCTGAAACATGCAGACCTACAATTTTGCCCTAGAATGAAATATGCAAGCCTCAAAATCAGTTATAAGTTTCCTACTCGATGGCTAGCTAACCCATCAATTTCACCATGTTCCAATCCAAATTCACTTTATGATCCTATTTAATTGAATATGAATAGCAAGACAATGTTAAGAGTATATACATCCCACATGAGATAAATGAGACCTTGCTAGTGGGTTTATAAGGGTTTGGGCCACTCCATCCATTGTTAATTAGTTTGGATGTGAACCTTAGATCACTTTATTATGTTATCATAGCCAAGTTATCCCACGTGTGCATGCCTCACGGCCACACGGGCTCCACGTCACACAAAGTTGTCCACGTGTATGGCTTGAAAATTTACCACACATGCGGGGACGTGTTGAGAGTATATACATCCCACATGGGAAAAATGGGACATTGTTAGTGCGTTTATAAGGGTTTGGGTCACTTCATCCATTGCTAATTGGTTTTGGATGTGAATCCCAGATTACTTTATCATGGTACCAAAGCGGGTTATCCCATGTATGCATGCCTCACGGCCACACGGGCTCCACGTCACGCAAAGTTGTCCATGTGTATGGCTTGAAAATTCGCCACACGTGCGGGGGCGTGCTGAGAGTATATATATCCCACATGGGAAAAATGAGACCTTGCTAGTGAGTTTATAAGGGTTTGGGCCACTCTATCCATTGCCAATTGGTTTTGGACGTGAACCTCATATCACTTTATCAGACAAAATTGAATATATGAAATCTCTCGTAATACATATGCTTTTTAAGTGCTTGGTGATTACTATCTTTAGAATCTAACCTTGCATATGAATTTTGCTTGTGATTATTGATTAGGTATTGTTATGAATTTTACACTAGTGCAAGAAGTCATTGCATGATTAGTGAAGCAGCCATGGAAGTAAAGAGAAATAGAAAAGGAAGCACAAAGAAGGAACTTGAGATGTAGAGGAGAAACACTAATGAGAAATCCTCAAACCTTTTTTCTAGAGATAATGGCATGTTAACTAGGGTTTATACAAAAAATAAAAAATTAGTCGAAGAGTGATGTGTTAATTGTCAGAAACCTTAGATTGGACAGAGAGTTCATATTTTAAGAAATTGAAGTAAATTCACATTTTCCTCACTTTAGAGGAGCCGGATATCCGACATCGCCACACTCACTAGAAGCAAATAACCAAGGCCAGGGAGTCACGGTCACGCAAATCAAGACAAAAAGTCTAAAATCAAAGGATATACTCATTGATGTCCATCCAAAAAGACAGTCTAAACTCTAGTGTCACCCGAGGAAGGAGAAAGAATATTTTTTTCCCCTTATGATACACTACCTCATCTATTGATCGGATCCATTTTGTTGATAGTAGAATAAGGACAATTAAGAGTGTATAATGATACATTATGAATGTGAAAAGATCTGTCTATGCTCGCCCATAAACGAAATCGGAAAAATGATTTGCTTATACGAAATCGGAAAAATGATTTGCTTATGCGAAATGAATGTAATCCTCGTATTCATCATTCATATTTAGATGGTAGTGACAAATGACAATGAGATTCTGTAGTTTGTGTATAACTATATGCTTTGATAATGTTGACAAATCTTTTAAAAAGTTGTTGGCGTTTTTCCTCAAATTGCCGTTTTCGTCGCATATCCCATAACCAACACTTTTGGCTTCAATTCAAGACTCGACATTTCAGAAAAATGTTTGTTGTATTAAACACTTTGAGACACGACAAAGGGTGGTAACGATCCTTCACTCCCAATTAATACCACTATCCACCATAAAGCCTATGTTTGAGTGTTTATTTATTCATTGATTACATTTTATCCTTATTCTAATTTTTCTTTCTTTTTTCCTTTTGAGGCTTCAAAAGAGATTAAGGTTTTGATTTTTGAAGATAAAAATCGAGTCCAAATCCGAGATAGTATTTCACACCTACTTTTCAAGAGTCTACTTCAATAATGAACCTAGCTTAATAAACTGAGTTTGAACCCGTGATAGTTCACTTATTAATTAGTCTTTTGGTGATAGTTCAAATGAGGATTTCATTTAGTATAGAAGATAATATTATGTAATTCAGAACAATCCATAAAACGTGAGACTGCTTTCCATTAGACTTGTTCACCTAAAGAACAGATTTAAGGGATTGTAAGAGACAAATGCATATTAACCACATAAATACATGTAAAAAATTGAAATTATAACAACTCACAACCGTGGATTTGTTTTCTATCGACATATTCATTAGTCTCTCAACAACCCTTTAAAAATTATTCCTTGAGTAAGAAAACATCTGTTTTCCATTACCTACCTCTTTTGCCTCTTAATTGAAAAACAAAACCGTCACAAACTTTGAGTGTGATAAAGATCTGAAGTCTGAACAAAGCAAAGCATTGCCTCTGCAATTTTTTTTTTTTTTTTTACCCTAAACCCGAAGCAGAGAGTGAACTCCAATGTCAAGAGGCAGAGAGCATTAAGACCCCTCAATAAGTCAAGTCAGAACATCCGACGCACTCCAGCCCCTTACCAAGTCACCATCACCTCCCTCTCGCCCCCGGGCAAAAAATGGGCGGACCCCCACTTCCCCAACTCTCTCTTCCCGGCGAGTGAGTCTCACCTCCTCTCCAACCCCACGTACCATGTAATTGCGTGCCACTCAACAGTTGGTACTCGGTCCTGATCCCATGGGCCGGTTAACAGTTAATCACCTACGGTAAAATAGTAAAGAAACAGCAGTTTAACCCGCTAGGTTAAAGTCGTGTGTCTCCGCTTCTACAGTAGTTAGTACTGTGCTGTGCTCTGATCTCGGAGTCAGTCCAAGTACGACTGAATAGTAACCACCTATTAAATTAAAAAAAAAAAGTATCTCGAAAATTCATTTATTTTCGTTGAATTTTTTAAAGATTTTGTTTTTTGTTTTGGGGTCCGGGTGATGGAGAGAGAAAGCTCAGTGTTTTCAGATCTGATCACATCTGAATGAATGAATGACTACAGATACAAAAACAGGGAGAAGGAAGGAGAGAAATTCAGGTGATAGAGAGAGAGAGTAGGAGAGAGACAGGGCCCTGATCTTATTAAAAAGTTGTGAGCGCTTTTCAAAGCTGAAAAACAATGGAAAGAGAGAGAGAGAGAGCAGGTGGGTACTGTGGAAAAAAAAAAGAGCAGTGATCGTAAAAAGTGGTTCTCTGTTGTCTCTGTGATTGTGTAGTTACATTTTGAGGAGGGAGTGGTAGTAGTAGTGGAAGTGAAAAAGACTAAAAATTGGTTTACTTTCCCATTTGGTTGTACATTTCGTTTTGATTAAGAAGATTCTGCTGTACCTGAGAAAGGTAAATGCTGTGAATTCAATGGCAGTGATGATGGAGGTGTAGAAGAGGTCCACTTTTTCCTCTTTTGTTGGTTTTAACCTTATCTTGGATCTTTGTTTTCTTGTTGCTCAGAGCATTTAACTCGCTGAATCAAAAGCCCTTCCTCTTCTTCTTCTCTCATGAAGTTGAAGCCTTTATTGCTTTGAAATAGAACAGTCGATCAAACCAGCATTCAAACCCAGAACAGAGCACTCAAAACAGAAACCCGAAACCATGAAGGACATGGAGAAAAGCTTGGATCCTCAGCTATGGCACGCCTGCGCCGGCGGCATGGTCCAAATGCCTCCGGTGAACTCCAAAGTCTTCTACTTTCCTCAAGGACACGCCGAGCACGCCCAAACCCACGTCGATTTCCCCGCCTCCTCCGTCAGAATCCCACCTCTCATTCTCTGCCGCGTCGCCGGAATCAGATACATGGCCGACCCGGAAACCGACGAGGTCTTCGCCAGAATCCGGCTGGTCCCTTCCGAGAGCAACGAGGTTTTTGCTCAGGACCAAGGCTCTGTGGACTCTGATGGGTCTGGGAATCCGGAAAAGCCTTCTTCTTTCGCTAAGACTCTGACCCAGTCCGACGCTAACAATGGCGGCGGGTTCTCCGTTCCGAGATACTGCGCCGAGACCATTTTCCCGAGGCTGGACTACTCCGCCGACCCGCCGGTGCAGACGGTGATCGCCAAGGACGTCCACGGCGAGTTGTGGAAGTTCCGGCACATTTACCGAGGCACCCCTCGCCGGCATTTGCTGACCACCGGGTGGAGCACGTTCGTGAACCAGAAGAAGCTCGTCGCCGGCGACTCGATTGTGTTCCTGCGAGCCGAAAACGGCGACCTCTGCGTCGGGATTCGGAGGGCCAAGCGGGGGTCGCCGGAGGGTTCGTCGGAATCGGGGTGGAACCACGGCGGTTCTGGGGGAGGGTCGGTTTTGCCGTATTCCGGGTTCTCGGTGTTTCTGAAAGATGAAGAGAGCAAAATGGGGAGAAATAATGGGTTTGGGAATTCGAGTCTGAATAATGGGAAGGAGAGAGGGGGCAGAGGAGGAGGAAGAGTGAGGCCTGAGGCTGTGGTGGAGGCTGCCACTCTTGCGGCCAATGGACAGCCGTTTGAGGTGGTTTATTATCCGAGAGCCAGCACGCCGGAGTTTTGTGTTAAGGCCTCGGCGGTGAGGGCGGCGATGAGGGTGCAGTGGTGCTCAGGCATGAGGTTTAAGATGCCTTTTGAGACTGAGGACTCTTCTAGGATTAGTTGGTTCATGGGAACCATAGCTTCTGTTGATGTTAATGATAAAATCCGCTGGCCTAATTCTCCTTGGAGAGTTCTACAGGTATTATATTGCATCATAATAGCTTCTGTTTGTGATTTGGTGTTCGAACTTTTATGTTGTTGAAATCTGTGTGTTTTATATACTGAACTTCAGCAGCTGCATCTGTTTGTGATTTAATTTCTTGAGATTTATCCCTATTGAATTTCGTTAGATTACTAAAATGTTTGGGTGACTTTAATGTTTGTGTTTTGTCTATTTCATCTGCTTTAGATTTAAACTCCACAGCTCATTTTGGTGACTAGTCTCTGCATTTTGTGATTCCATTATGTTTTTAGCTGCTTGTGTGATTTGGCTGTAATTGTGGTCTGAAGAACCAAAGTCTGTTGCTGGTAGAACAGGTTTTTGGCATGACTTTTGTGGAGTTTTCATGTTTCCATGATCCGAGTATGGAAATGGAACAATACATGACATAATCTATGATGTTTTACATAAACATCTCAGCACTTCCATGTTTTCAGCACCACCATTCTTAATGCCCAGTATGGGTTTAAATTAGAGATTGAGGACACCATACTATGCTCAGCAAGAATTGGCTGTTCATTCATTAACATAGTCTGAACTCTACGTGGAAACAGACTTTTAACTCTTAAGTCTACTGATTCGAGACTTCACCTCTTATGGAGTCCCAAGTCTTTGTCCAAATGATTATGTGTGTTGGGTGATTGTGGACTGAATTTTAATTTACAGTAGTCACCATTTCTTCAGTCTGTTTTAAAAGTCTAACCTCATCCAATTCTGCTTTTGCATCACTTCCCTTTCACATTAATTGACAAACCACCATATTACCTTTACAGGTGACATGGGATGAGCCAGATTTGTTACAGAATGTGAAGTGTGTCAGCCCATGGTTGATTGAGCTGGTATCAAATTTTCCCATTATCCACATGGCGCCCTTTTCACCGCCACGGAAGAAGTTGCGTATCCCGCAACACCCAGACTTTGACGGGCAGTTAACGTTGCCATCATTTTCAGGCAACCCCCTCGGGTCCAGCAGCCCCATGTGTTGTCTACCAGATAACACTCCTGCAGGCATACAGGGAGCCAGGCATGCTCAACTTAGAATATCTTTATCAAATCTCCACTTTAACAGCAAACTGCAGTCGGGGCTGTTCTCGTCCAGTTTCCAGAGGTTCGATCAAAATTCTAGAATTCCCAATGACATCAGGAATGGCCACACAAACAGCAACGAAAGCCTATCTTGCTTGCTAACAATGGGAAGTTCTAATCAGAACTTGGAGAAATCTGATGATGTGAAGAAACACCAGTTTTTACTCTTTGGTCAACCAATAATTACTGAGCAGCAGATCTCTCGTAGCTGCTCCAGTGATGCAGTTTCACAAGTTCTTGCTGGTAATAATTTGAAAGATGAGAATCAAGGCAGAAAAAGGTTTCTATCTGTTGGTTCAGACTCTGCTCTTGAGCGCTGGGCTTCACTAGAGAAATCTGCATTGAACGAGGAATTTCAAGCTATTGATGTGGATACCGGTCATTGCAAGGTATTCATGGAGTCCGAGGATGTTGGAAGGACTCTTGACCTCTCAGCTTTAGGCTCTTATGATGAGTTATACAGGAGGCTGACCATCATGTTTGGATTAGAAAAACCGGAAATGCTGAGCCATGTTCTTTACCGAGATCCAACAGGTGTTGTTAAACAAACTGGAGATGAACCATTCGGGTATAGTTTTTTGTGTTTTATCTTCCTTTTCAGGCGAATTTGGTTTCATTAGCTATATATTTATTGGACTTCTTTTTTTTCTTGTGTTGGCTAATGCAGTGAATTTAAGAAAACAGCAAAGAGACTGACTATTCTAACACGTCCGGCCAATGAAACTATTGGAAGGTAAGTGAGCATATAAACAAGTTTCTGGTACATTGCTCTGCTTATATTGGGTTAACTTCTGCAGACATCTGATTCTAAGGATAACCTTTTAATGAAAGTTGAATGCTGTTTTTGCAGGACATGGATTAGAGGAATGGAAAATGCTGAAAGTAGACTTGGTGCATCAAACAAGACTGGTCCTTTGAGCATATTTGCTTAGTCTAGTATGGCATTGAGACTAGATGATGTTGAGAATACTCGATGAATGTTGAATGTTTATTTGCACTTTAATTTAGCTAGGAGAAATGGGATACCGAACTCCTCCTATTCTGTGTCATCTTGAAGTACATTTCTGTGTGAAGTACATGCATGTTCTACTAAATATAAATAATGCCAATGGTGAAAATTTTCTTGCCTAATATCTGATGATCTCTGGAAGATAACTTTTTTCTCAAGACTCACAGGGAAATAGTTCGAGTCCCGACTTATTATCATTGCAAAGAAGATTTTGCTTGAGCATATCTTCGGAGATTATGTGCTTTTGAAAAGTCCAATAACACTCATTATGTAAACCTTGCTAAGTTTGGAGTATAAATGGCCATTTTAACATTCATAACCTGATCTGTGATGGAACACATATGTTGACACATTCCCACTTGATGATCTAATTGCTAGTTGGGATTTTTTATTATTATTATTATTATTTTTTTTTTAATGAAATCCAGAGGTACATAGTTGGCTTCCATGGTTTGCATGTTAAGGTTTTATATATATATATATATATATATATATATATATACAGGCCCGCTCACCTGCGGGACGAAAATAAAGGGACAAAACGGGATGAAATCATCCCAGTGGTTGGATCTTAATGAAATTGATCAAACGGATAAAAAGCAAACCATTAAAACCAAATTTTTTAAACGCACTATCCAATCCCGTCTAATCTACTTTTCTTTCCCTGTTTATCTTCCTCCTCCCTCGTCTCAATTCTCAATCCAACTTCATTCAAGAAAAAAAAAAACTCTCAATTCATCTAAGACCCCTTAGAGCCTCCCCTATAACATTCTTGATTCATCATCATCACCATAAGACTGGTCTATCTTGAAGGTATTTTTCTTTTTCAGTTTGGTGAATCATGGAGCCATTGTATTTTGTTTAATGATTTCACTGCTGGTGCTCTGATTTCTTTGTCGTTGCCAATGGAAATTTGTTCAGTTTTCGGATTTGGATTCCTGCTCAAAATTTTATTGATTTGATTTGATTTGATTTGTTTAGATTGGGATTTGGAAGTGTTTTTCTTTTTTTTTTGGTAAGCAAAGTGTTTCTGTTTTCAATTGCTGGGATATGGAGTTGGTACAAAGAAATTGATAAAAGATCTATACTTTTTTGGATAGTGGAATGGATTGAATCATTGTGTTTAGCTTTTAACTTCTTTTTCATTATTATTATGTCTTTGAAATTATTATGTCTAAGACTAAGCTACGGTGAAATTCTATTTATAGTTGTGTTTGTAATATAATGTTGCAGCTTTATGATGGGTGATCCATCGTTACAAGACCTGAATGAGAATGGTATTGTAGATGAACCAAAACTTCAGCTTGGTCAAGAATTCGAATCAATAGAGGAGGCATATTACTTTTATAATGAGATATATGCAAAGACAGTTGGTTTTAGTGTGAGAATGGGTTCAACTAAGAGAAATAAGGTGACTGGAGAGATTACTTGGAAACAATTTTTATGTTCCAAGGAAGGAAAAACAGATAAGACTTATGAGAACTCAAGACAGCAACATTCATCGACCATGGAAGAAAGGAGGTGTGGAATAAAGCATATGGGTTGTAAGGCAAGGTTGAACATCGTCTTTAACAAGGCAAGCAAAAATTGGTGTGTAAGTGACTTCGAGGAGGCTCATACACATGAACTTACAACCCTAACTGGTCACGTAACTGACCATGTCACTGACCAAGTAACTGACCATGTCACTGACCAAGTAACTGCCCATGTCACTGACCAAGTAACTGGTCACGTAACTAACCATGTAACTGACCAAGTAACTGCCCATGTCACTGACCAAGTAACTGGTCACGTAACTGACCATGTAACTGACCATGTCACTGACCAAGTAACTGACCATGTCACTGACCAAGTAACTGACCATGAGACTAAACGGGATTGGATAATAGGTTAAAAAAAAATTTGTTTTAATGGTTTGCCGTTTTGTCCGTTTGATCAACTGAATTAAGATCCAACGGCTGGGATGGTTTTGTCCCGTTTTGTCCCTTTATTTTCGTCCCGCAGGTGAGCGGGCCTGTATATATATATATATATATATATATTTTATAAAGCAGCTTGTAGGCTTGTAGCCTAGTAGTCTAGTAGATACATGTGAAGCAGATTCCAACAAAATGATACACACATTATGCTTAAAAATTAAGTTGTCTGAGATGGCAGCTTTAATATCTCTCCAACAAAATGATATTATTGCAATACTGAAAACACTTATTTGGTCATGATGGAATCTAGATGATTGACAAAAGGAAGAGGCCTTTGGCTTCATGAATTGGCACTTAGTTTTTTGACTTTATTCAATTGGCTTTTGCTGTTGTTGGGTATGCATTGGCACATAATGTATCTCCTGTCCTACTCATTTGGTCTTCCTTCAATTCCAAGTGATTGACCCAAAAAAAAAGTGACTTAATTTTGCCTCTTATGGGTAAAGAATACAAAACAAACTTACTATAAAAAATTGAAAGACTCTTGCCTTTTGTCCTTAAAAATTTCAACTTCAACTTCAACATGGTAGAATTACATGAAAATGATACCTCAACTGTTCCAACTTGAAACAATATAGGATTCCCATTCAATTTGTATATTCTATGTGACACTCAACTTCCACTAAATATTGAACCCTTGACTCCTGCTTTAAAATATTTTAGAGAAGTTTGATGCAACCCAAAAACAATGATAATAGAAAATTTAATATTTTTCTTTTTTAGTGGTCGAAGCATAAGCTTGATGCAAACCAAATATTTAA